>NW_019154142.1:1470899-2105894 GCF_002288905.1 Enhydra lutris kenyoni | reverse complement strand
TTATTGATTGACTAGACTTGTCCTTTTGCATGAAAATTGATACATGTTCTAAAATTATAGTACAAGCCTTTTGTATTTTTTTTTAAATTGATTCTTCTGTTAAGAGTATGAGATGGCCAATGGATGTCATTGTCTTTCTATATTGCTGTGGTATAATTTTTAAAAACACATGGAATAAAGATGTTTGTTAGAGTGCTAAAAAAAGAATATGACAGTGCCCATTTATGCATATTTTATGTAGGTTTTCCTCTCAATCTTGCATGAAAATGCAAGAAGGTTTATTTACCTACCTCTAGCTCAAAGATTAGAACCCCCTATAACAGCAATGAAAATTAAACAAGTAAAAGCCACATATAAGACATCCATGATTATCCCAAGATGATCAACCTCCTGTGATGTTCTCAATAAGAGTGACTAAAGAGTTTGGAAACTCCTAATCCTCCACTAAGGAGATCTGGAAATAATGACATTATAAGGAGACAGAACTGTAATATGATCAGAAAAGCTAAAATTGAATTATAATAGAGAGGGGGATGGCTAGATGACAGTAGTTAAAATGTATTCTTTTTGAGAAGATTCATCTCCCATAAAACAATTCTTACACAGCACGCTAGAGTTTTGTGGAATATGGTTTGGGCATCACTAGCTTTGAGAGTAAAGGAGAGAAAATCCAGGAATCAGAAGTTGCCAGTGTTGATCAAGGTTTTTGGTGCTATTATAAATGGAATTGATCCCTTAAATTTCTCTTTCTACAGTCACACTGTTAGTTACAGGAAAGCAACTGATTTTTGTGCATTGATTTTGTATCCTGCCGCATTACTGAATTGCAATATGAGTTCCGGTAGTTTGGGGGTGGAGTCTCTTGGGTTTTCCACATAAAGTATCATGTCATCCATGAAGAGAGAGAATTTGACTTCTTCTTTGCCAGTTTGAATACCTTTTATTTCTTGTTGTCTGATTGCTGTTGCTAGGACTTCTAGTACTATGTTGAACAACAGGGCGAGAGTGGGCATCCTTGTCATTTCCTGATCTTAAGGGAAAGGCTCTCAGCTTTTCCTCAATGAGAATTCTATTTGCTGTGGGCCTTTCATAGATGGTCTTTATGAAATTGAGGAATAGTCCCTCTATCCCTATACTCTGAAGAGTTTTAATCAGGAAAGGATGTTATATTTTGTCAAATGCTCTTTCTGGATCAACTGGGAGGACCATGTGTTTCTTGTCTCTTCTCTTATTTATGTGTTCTATCACATTGATTGATTTGTGAATGTTGAACTACCCTTGGATGTCAGGGATACATCCCACCTGGTCGTGATGGATAATCCTTTTGATATACTGTTTGATCCTATTAGGTAGGGTCTTGTTGAGAATTTTGGCATCCATATTCATCAGGGATATTTGTCTGTAATTCTCTTCCTTGATGGGTTCTTTGCGTGGTTTTGGATCAAGGCAATGCTGGTCTCATAGAATGAGTTTGGAAGTTTTCCTTCTGTTTCTATTTTTTGAAATGGCTTCAGGAGAATAGGTATTACTTCTTCTTTGACTGTTTGGTAGAATTCCCCAGGGAATCCATCAGGTCCTGGACTCCAGTTTTGGGGAAGCTTTTTGATCACTACTTCAATCTCATTACTAGTTATTGGTCCATTCAGGTTGTTAATTTCTTCCTGTTTCAGTCTTGTTAGTTTATAGGTTTCCAGGAAGGCATCCATTTCTTCCAGGTTGCTTAATTTATTGGCATATAGTTGTTGATAATAATTTCTAATAATTGTTTCTATTTTCATAGTGTTAGTCATGATCTCTCCCTTTTCATTCATAATTTTATTAATTTGGGTCCTTTTTCTTTTCTTTTGGATAAGTCTGGCCAGTGGTTTATCGATCTTATTGATTCTTTCAAAGAACCAGCTTCTAGTTTGTTGATCTGTTCTACTGTATTTCTAGTTTCTAATTCATTGATCTTTGCTCTAATCTTAATTATTTCTCTTCTTATGCCTGGCTTGGGCTTTATTTGCTTTATTGTTCTTTCTCCAGTTCTTTAAGATGTAAAGTTAATTTGTATATTCAGGACTTTTCTATTTTTTTGAGTGAGGGTTGGATGGCTATGTATTTCCCCCTTAGGACCACCTTTGCAGTATCCAGTAGATTTTGGATTGATGTGTTTTCATTCTCATTGCTTTCCATGAATTGTTAAAGTTCTTTCATTTCCCGGTTGACCCAAACATTCTTAAGCAGGATGGTCTTCACTTCCAAATGTTTGAATTTCTTCCAAATTTTTTCTTGTGATTGACTTCCAGTTTCAAAGCATTATGGTCTGAGAATATACAGGGAATAATCTCAATCTTTTGATATCAGTTGGACCTAATTTCTGACCCAGTATGTGGTCTATTCTGGAGAAAGTTCCATGTTTGTTGTTTTAGGGTGGAATATTCTGTATGTATCTATGAGGTCCAGCTGGTTCAGTATGTCATTCAAAGCTCTTGTTTCTTTGTTGATTTTCTGCTCAGATGATCTAAGATACTTTGGAATAAACCTAACCAAAGACATAAAGGGTCTATACTCTAGAAACTACAGAACACTTATGAAGGAAATTGAAGAAGACACAAAAAGATAGAAAAACATCCCATGTTCATGGATTGGAAAATAAACATTGTTAAAATGTCTATGCTGCCCAGAGCAATCTATACTTTCAACATTATCACAATCAAAATACAAATGACATTTTTCAAAGTGCTAGAACAAACAATCCTAAAATTTCTATGGAACGAGAAAAGACCACTAATCCCCAAGGAAATGTTGAAAAGAGAAACAAAGCTGGAGGCATCAAATTGCCTGATTTCAAGCTATATTACAAATCTGTGATCACTAAGAAACATTGTACTGGCATAAAAACAGACACATAGATCAATGGAACAGAAAAGAGAGCCCAGATAGGTACCCTCAACTCTATGGTCAAATAATCTTTGACAAATCAGGTAAAAAATATCCAATGGAAAAAAGACAGGCTCCTCAATCATTGGTGCTGGGAAAATTGGAAAGCTACATATAGAAGAATGAAATTGACCATTCTCTTACAATATACACAAAGATAAACTCTAAATGGATTAGTGAGACAAGAATCCATCAAAAACTGAGAGGATAATATATGCAGCAACCTTTTCGACATTGGCCACAGCAACTTCTTTCAAAACACATCTCCAAAGGCAAGGGAAACAAAAGCAAAAATGAACTTTTGGGACTTCATCAAGACAAAATCTTCTGCACAGCAAAGGAAACAGTCAACAAAACAAAGAGACAACCCATGGAATGGGAGAAGATACTTGCAAATGACACGACAGATAAAAGGCTGGTATCCAAGATCTGTAAAGAACTTCTCAAACTCAACACCTGAAAAACAATCAAGTCAAAAAATGGGCAGAACACATTAACAGGCACTTCTCCAAAGCAGGCAAATGGCTGGGGCACCTGGTTGGCTCAGTTGGTTAAGCGGCAGCCTTTGGCTCAGGTCATGATCCCAGGTCCTGGGATCGAGGCCGACATCAGGCTCCCTGCTCAGTGGACAGCCTGCTTCTCCCTCTCCTTCTGTCTGCCACTCTGCCTACTTGTCCTCTCTATCTCTGTGTCAAATAAATAAATAAAATCTTCAAAAAAAAAAAAAAAAGAAGAAGACAAATGGCTAACAGACACATGAAAAATTGTTCAACATCATTAGCCATAAGGGAAATTCAAATCAAAACCACATTTGAGATACCACCTTATACCAGTTAAATGGCAAAAACTGACAAGACAAGAAACAACAAATGTTAGAGAGGTTGTAGAGAAAGGGGAACCCTCTCACACTGTTGGTGGGAGTGCAAGTTGGTACAGTCACTTTGGAAAACAGTGTGGAGGTTCCTCAAAAAGTTAAAAATAGAATTACCCTATGACCCAGCAATTGCACTACCCCAAAGATACAGATGTAGTAAAAAGAAGGACCTATGTACTCGAATATTCATGTCCACAATGAATGAAGCCACAATGTCCACAATAGCCAAACTGTGGAAGGAGCTGTGATGCCCTTCAAAAGACAAATGGATAAAGAAGATGTCATCCGTATATACAATGGAATATTATTCAGCCATCAGGATGAATACCCAACATTTGCACCAACATGGATGGAACTGGAAGAGATTATGCTGAGTGAAATAAGTCAAACACAGAAGGACAACATATGGTTTCACTTATTTGTGGAACATAAGGAATAGCATGAAGGACATTAGGAGAAGGAAGGGGAAAATGAAGGGGGGTGATCAGAGGGGGAGGTGAACCATGAGAGACGAATTCCAGAAATCAAACTGAGGGTTTTAGAGGTGAGGGTGTCGGGAGATGGGTGAGCCCGGGGATAGGTATTAAGGAGGGCACGTATTGCCTGGAGCACTGGGTGTCATACGCGAACAATGAATCATGGAACACTGCATCAAAAACTAATGATGTACTGTATGGTGACAAACAAAATAAAAAAATTATTAAAAACAAAATTTGCCAGTGTTGATCAAGATCTCACATCCTGATCTCCTTGCAGCTGGAGAAGTCATTTACTTAGAAGATTCCTCAGACTTCCATTTGATCTGAATTGCATCTCTCTCACAACCATCCATGTTTACTGGTGAGCTCTCCCTATGACTGCCAGGTCAGAAAGAGGCACTGTAGAAAAAAAGCACGAAGGACACCAATATTTTGGACACAGTAGTGGAGTGGTTCAGGTAGTTCATTCCCTTGGAAGTCTGACTAGAATGATGTCATCTCCTTGAGTTTAACTCTCAGGCTGATAATGAGGAAATTCAGATTGTGAGTGGTGGTAAAATCCACAAGTGCATTCCGGGGTTCATGATAGGCTGCCGTCTGTCCCGCTCCTTCTAATACACCCATCTTCTTTAACTGCGCCTATGTCATGGGCATTTTTTCAGGTCTTTAAAAAAAGTGATCATTAAAAAACCTGTTATTCATGAATTCCTTGTACTATGGTGATAATTAGTATAAATCATACACAATTCACAAAAGACACAGACATACATGTTCAGTCTAACTATCTAATTAGGTAAATATTGGAGACTTATAATAAGTTGAAAATTGTGTGAATGCACATAGCTCTACTCATAATTTGTAGAATATCTTTGTACTTACAAGTTTTTTCTTAGTCAAATGTTTATTCTTTCTGCTCTCCTACTTTAAACTATATTTATTTACTTGCTTTTGATTGATAAGAGTTGAGGGCATAGACGATGCCGTCAACATTCCTCTGCCCATAGTAGAATGTCTGGCTTACAGCAGATGCTTAATGCATGAAGATGATCACTGCACATAAGATTTTGCATGAGTGCAGAAGAGAAAAGTGTATCTAGTCTTTATCTACTATCATTTTCATTTATTTCTAGAACTGGCAAGACAGAAGATTTGCATTACTTCTGAGTAGAGGCATGATGCATTTAGATATGCTTTTCCATCTTTCCACAATATAAAATATATGCCATATAACAATTCGTACTGCAATTTTATGCTGAATTGAAATATTTTAGACTTTGATGGGCTCAACAGATATATCCATACAGAAAAGATAGATGTCAAAGAACAGGAAAATGTTTAACTATCTCTATCTTAACCCTGCTAACTATGAGCCATGTTATCAGTGCTGTTTTCTTAGAATGTTTCTTGGGAAGTGAACTACACATACTTTATATGATAAGTTTAAAAAGGGATCTACCTATGCTAAAATGATTTGAGATATCTTCTGGCCTTGTAAAAACTGGAAGTTATAAATGTGTTCCAAAAATTCTTCACAGCAATCAAAGACTAACATATTTTTGGCGGAAGGCAAGGTCAATGACACTGAGAAATAAAGGAAATTCATGTGTTAATTTATACTACTGCACAGCATGGTGGGTTTTTTTCTCAAGTGTATTTGGGGGGAAAAATTAAGAAGCATGATTCCTTCTGTTACTGTTCTCAAGGGAAAGTTCAAACAAGTCCAAACTAACAAGATATTAATGCTGGATTATTATGGAAATTGCTCTGAAATGGGCGTTGGTTATGTGGCTTTTAATCCGGTCTCTAACGACCTGACATACCCAGTTCTTACCTAAAGGGTTTTTATTTTGTCTATCCGTATGAAGAGAGGTCTGACCAAACCAGGGGTTTTTAAACCTTGGCTGCATATTAGAATATACATGGATTTAAAAAAAATACCCATGTGCAGGGCCCATCCTCAAGAAGCTGGGTCAATTGTTCCGCGATGGGAAAAAGGAGTCATGTAAATTCCTCAGGGGATTGTAATATGCAACCTCAGTTAAGAATCACTGAATGTATACCTTCTAAGCAACTCCAGTGCCCAAAGTTTATTATTCTGGAATTTCTGGGAAAGTCCCTTTTAAATATGCAGGTGCACATACGAACACATGCACACACTTGGAAATTTGTTTATTAATCTGAACTCTCATTTCTAGTCTGATGGTAGTTTTCTACATTAGTGAGCTCTAGATTTTCAACTACATTATTGAGCTCTAGATTTTCAACTAATACCCTGCATGCAAATCAGATAAAGTATTAATTAACAGGGAAGGTAGTTAGAGGAAAGAGAAGCAGAGAAATAAAATGTGTCATCAGAATATAAAGTTTCTAATATTGTGCCAGCTTATCATAGAATACATATACATATAGAATTATATACAGACTTCAGAATTCTAAGCTTTTTATAATTTTTCCACTTTGAGCTATATCTTAGCAACTATGGAAAGATAATCATGATAGAGGAAACAAAGTTCACTGCTACAGAAATACTGAGGATTGGTCTAATTAAAGGAGACAAATCTATTTCAAGTAAGAAGATGCTTGATGATTGTTTACTGGATGAGTAAAACTCTCCCACATCTTAAATGTGGACCTTATGTTTATCTGATGATTGGAAAAGATCTTTCCTAGGAAAATGTCAGTGGCTTGGGTTTGCTAAAGGAAGATCCAGAATGTCTCTGAACCTAAAACTGGCATGGGATTTCGTTAGGGAGGGAGGGATATACAGTATCAATAATAAGGATAATCTGAATTAGACCTTCATCTCCTCTCATTTGTACTTCCCAGGCCACAGTTAAGGGGCTGGAATTATGGTTTGAAACCAGGACAGGAGAACCATGGCCCTATTTTGCCACCTATATTCAGCTCAGTCCTCTATTTCTGCTGTTGGTGGGACTCCTTCCTGTCTGAGAAATGACAGTAGGGACAGAATGCTAATGGTCATATCTGAAAGGCTGTCCAATTCTTAGATCCTCTTTTCTGGGTGTAGGGGTTTAATATCTAGAAAAAAGTAAAACCACAGTCACTAAAATGTATTTAAGTGGATGACATTCATTTGTTCATCCAATAAATAGTTATGGTGTGCCTTCTTTGTTTTAAGCCGTAAGAATATAAATATTCTTAATTTGCAAGCAGACTACTTCATTTTCTGAACTCATTAAACTATTTCAAGTCAATTCTCAAGCTTTTACACATACACACACACATCTTACTTTACTCCCCATTCCACCAGCAACTGTTTTTTTTTTTTTTTTTTTAATTCTTTACTGAAGTGACCTTAGGAGCTCTTCCATTCTGGGTTTGAATTAATGATGATGTCTCTGATGCCAGCTTCCTATTCTTTCACTCTAATCAAAGCCCCTGCATATTTTCTGACCTGGGGAGGAAGGCTTTCCACCTCATGATGTACATCTCGTTAGACTTGTCCTTTGTTTTACCCCCATTCAAAAACCACCAATTCATAAATCGCTAATTTGCTATCTAAGTTTGCTAAGCATCGCTTTTTTCAATTTATTTTTAATTTCCATCTGAAAATATCGCAATGAAAAGAAATGACACACAATATTTCAATGTTAAAAGCAAGAATGCCAGATGTGGGGGGAATGGGGAGGAGATATATCGGTAGACATCTACTGGTGGTGAAAAATATTTCTTGCAATTATTGAAATCATCCTTTGTCACTAAACATAAGACAATGTTGTTGTTCTGATTTAAATGCTTCATGAAAAATGGGAGCAGACTCACAAATATATTTTTGTAATTTAAAGTGTGAAAAAAGCCCACCAAGTAATCTGGACTCCCTTCTCTATGTAATTATAGTCATTTTCTAAAGTGTCTAGTATGAAAACACAGACCATACTGTAGTTTTCAGTAATAGCTTATGAAAAGAGCATCCCAGAGCTTAAAATCCCTGCATCATCACCCCAAACTACCCAAGACACTTGCTTTTTGGACACAAGTACTGATCACATCACTGATGAAAGTCAAAGGTGCCCTGGGTTGCCCAAGAACATTATGCCAAGTACCATCACTAGGACCTGTAATGTTGCCAGAGGAACAAAGAGGTGTGAGGGCATCTACCCAGAATGGTTTTCATATCAATGGGTTACATAATCAAAGTCATGAATCATCACTGAAAAGACATGCAATAAACAGAACAGGATTAAAAAAGAAAAAAGAAATCACAAGGTGATCTGTAGCAGTTGAAAGAGACCTCTTTCAGTTCTTTGAATTACGCCTAAATATTTAAACAAACATCAGATTGTTGTAGACTACGAAGAAAATATCTTATCTCCCTATTCTTGCCAGGCCCTTTATCTACAACTTCAAAAGACAATAACTCCTTTCTAAAAATTACCCTCTTGGATAAACTTTGCTTGGACAGCTTAGTGTGGAAAAGTCAAAACGTTCTTATAGGCAGTTACATACTTAATCGGGTCAAGAACAGATAAACACTATTAATGTTTCCTTTTTCTTTCCTTCTCATTTTCTCCAGGCTCTGCCTCTGTTATTTCTTGTACTACTTCTGAAGCAATGTTTTCCTTTTTTATCTACTTTTATTATATATTCTCTCTACAACCACCCAGTTTTTCTTATTAATTTTTTTAAAGCAGATATCCACTGAGAAAGATAACTTTTCCATTCAACTTTTCTATCATGAAGGATTCTCAGCTCTTATCAGGTAGAGTCATAATGTGGAAATTTATCCACCTAGTAATAAGATCTCAGGTAATATCCCTTCACTATATTGATTTTGCAAAAAGCCACATCTTTTTTTTTTTTTTTGGCCAGACTTTGAAGCACAATGATGACTTTTCATAGGAGATTTTTTTAAAAGGCATGTTGAAATATCTCCAACTAAACTAGGCTAAGGAGATTGTTTGAGGATGTGGAATAGAGAACTATTAGAATAGGGAAAAAACTGCCACACAGAGGCATGACCAGATCCAAGGGGTATAAACATAGTCATTTTTCCAAAACAGTCAGTTAAAATGTGAGCTTCTCAGAAAGATAGAAAATGGTGACATCATTTAGATTAATTCTCCTTTCTAGATTGAAAGATCCATGGGGCAGCTGTCTTGTATCCTCAGCACCAAGTTCAATACATAGTCTGTAGCTTTACTAGTCACTTGCGGCTTTAGTACTTGAAATAAAACTGGTCCAAACTGAGATGTGCTATAAGAAATACACACTGGATTTTGAGGATTTTGTGGAAAAGGAAAAGAACATAAAATATCTTAACTTCAACGTTGATTACATGTCAAATGTTTATATTTTAGATATATTTTACTGAAATATATTATTAAATATATTTTTGCCTGCTTATTCTTACCTATTTAAAGGTGGGTACTAGAAAATTGACCACAATATATTTCTATTAGATAGCACTTGTGTAAAGAACTCCGTGTTCCATGTTAACTGAACAATGAGTAAATGCATGTTTGAATGAATGAAAGGTGCCTTCATCGAGAGCTAATACTACCAGAACGAACACTACCTAGCTTTTGATAGAACGATATTCAAGAAAAATAGGTTTTTATAAATAGATAAATAGACTTTATCAATGTCACCAGCTCTTCACCTCTTCCAGCATCCGTGTGCATTGCTATGTGCCTTTGTAATATCTCCTGATAAGGACATACAATGTCTCTCCCTACTCCCTGTCTTTGGGTTTGGTCGTTTGACTTGTTTTGATCAATGAAACATTAGAGAGCATGATGTGACCAAAGGCTTGAACAATGTTCGCTCTGTTGACTTTGCTCTCTGGTGCTTCTGCTACCGCCGTGAAAACTTGCCCAGGCAGGAAGAGGATGGGAGGCATGGAGAACAGAACTAAGCTACCCCAGTAGAGCCTGGGCTAATCCCCAGCTGATTCCAAGCCACAGGAGCAAACAGCTGAGATCATCACAGCCACCCAGCCCAGCATGGCCTAGATCAGCCAACTCCAAATGACTCACAGACCCATGAGATAGGTACGTGCTTATCTTACTTTTTTTTTTAATATGCTGCCAAGATCTTGTGGTTTTATCCAGCCTCTTCTGAAATACCTAACTGCTGCAGAATTGTAATCTTCATAAAAGCTCAGTTCTTTCATTTTTTAATATGATAATTCATACTGGAAAACTTAAGGTCATATTTGAAAATCCCCCTCTCTCTAAATTCTCAGGTAAAATATTTTTGGCCGTGACAGCAAGTATGAGAACTAGAGAAGACATTCTAGAAGAAGCTGGACAAATTCATCCCAGAGGTATAACTCACTGGTTATCAAGGAAAGTTTTAAGGGACGCTTCGGCAGGAATGCTAAAACTCAAGTGGAACTGAAAAGCACAACATAATTCTTATTTTTCCAAGAAAATAGTGGATTTGTTAAAAAGGTCCCGCCTATGGTTGTTCCCAGGTTTTTTTTTTTTTTTTTGTTAGGGAAAAAGCTGTTAATATATGAGTACTCCCAGCTTTGTTCTATCTCACTCCTTGTTGAAGTTGATACAGGCTGTCCACTCGAGTCACTCATACCCTCCCCTCAACATAATCCTGGGAAGGTCCTACTAGCTAGTGTGTGATGGGTTCCCAGGTTCTTTGGGCTTCTGTGATGCTCAGTAAGAATGTTGACAGTGATAGAGATTTGAAATTATGGATAGAAATATAGAAGGGGAAGATTAGGAGAACTGCATCTTTTTCTTAAAGACAAAAAGCTGCAGAAGATCAGGAATGGCAGAAGGTTTTATGAAGAAGTTTTAACTGAGAGGACTCAGAGAAAGTGAGGTTTAAGGGACCATGGTTAGAAAAGGAAAGGAAGTTTTAACAAATGCTCCTACAGGTTTTGTTGCTTCCATGATTTGACAATGTAAGTAGAAAACCCAAGTCAGTTAATTAGTTTTTTAAAAATAATTCCACTTCTCTGAAACCGGCTTCTGAGGATCACAACTTCTGCCAGTGATGATCTTGTACAAAAAGTTAAACATAGAATGGAGTCATAACATGGCAGAGAGAGTAGAAGAACACATTGGACCTATAGCAATAGTCGCTTCCCATATCGCTTACTAGCTGCCTAGCTGGACCATTTCAAAACTCATTTACTTGACTTATACCATAAAGATAATAATATATTCCATAATATAGTCCAGAGGCTATCTTCAAGATTAATAAGACAGTGAATATTAAAATGTCTATCACAATTGCTTAGACATAAATGTTAGTTGAAATGTTGAGCACAGTATTTTCTTTGTGAAAATTCAAAGTTTGGCTTATAGTCACTGTAAAAGTTGACCTGTATCCCCGAACTGTGCTCCAAAGGCAGTAGAAGCAGCTGACAAAGATAGCTTTCTTTTCTTTACGGTTACTTTTGTGGGAGGTCAAAGGAACTATGCTTCTTCCCAGCCATAACTGATGAGGGTTTCCCCAGGTGGGGCAGACTGAAATGCTAGGAAGCGTAACCAATAAAATGAGCACTTACAAGGACTTCTTGTTTGTTTGTTTGTTTTAAAAGATTTATTTTTATTTTGGAGAGAGCGAGAGAGCAAACGTAGGGGGGTTAGGGCATAGGGACGGAGGGAGAGAGAATCTTAAGCAGACTCTGCACTGAGTGCAGAGCCTGTCTTGAGGCTCGATCTCACGACCCTGAGATCAGGACCTGAGCCAAAATCAAGAGTCAGAAGCTTAGCCGACCGTGCCACCCAGGCACCCCTTATGGGGACTTTTTAAATTTTGAAAAATCACCTTATATGCTCTTCCATTACTCCCCAAAGTTGTTTTGTGGAGAAGAGAAAAGAGGCTTACCCTTGATCAAAGTTGTGTCGCATATTGTTTCCAGAAGTGAAACGTGAAAACTAGAGTGTTACTGCAGGGGAAATGACGTTGGTCGGACAGAATTCTAGTTTTCCTTAGCAAACAACCAGTGAATCCCAAGGTGGTATCTAGGTTTTAGACACTGCTCTGCATGAACTCTACAGAGCCCTATAGAAAAGGCATGGGCAATGTATGGTTTCAAATTACAATACAGAATTGATGGCTATAGGCAGCATCTTGCCCAAGGTTGCAATGAATGCATATAAGAATAAATTAGGTGAAGAAGAAAAATATGCTCTTCTGGAAATTGGAAAACACTAAGACAAGATCGTGCTTCTGACCTTACAAAATGAGGGTTTAGAGAGAACAGAAGTACTGACGTGCAACCTCAGCCACAGCTGCGAGACAGAGATGAATTACAAAAATCCACCTGGTCCTTCTCGCACACTTGTGAATAATGCTTACCAGTAAATAGCGATTCGTCATCATCATCATCAACATCATCATCATCAACAATAATGTGCTGGTATGCAGCCAGCCCACCAGCACAGATCGTCACACCAGAGCCCCACAGGTGAGAAGGACAGATGACAACAGGATAACTGTGCAGATGAGGTTTGGTGAGCTGCGGCGGGGACAGCCACAAGCTGCGAGGACAGATACGGGCTTGCAAGGACACTGAAGCCCAATTTCAAGGTACACGGTGGAGAGCAGGGGACTGCTGTGAAGGAAGAGTACCTGATAGATTGCTCTGACACACAGCCATCAGGGAGAGTGGCCCCGTTTCCAAGACAAATACCAAGCAGACCTGGCACGAGAGCGGACTCTCAGAATCCCAGGCTCTGTCCATAGCCGCAGAAGCCACGAACAAGAAATTGTTTGCGCATGCAGTTGGGAAAGGAAGGCTGCATATAGATGACGTCCAAGCCTGGTTCGTTACGTTAGAGCTAAATGTCCTGGAAAATAGTCTGTGCTTGGTAGTGATATAAAGGTCAAAGCTTTGGGGAAAGGGTCCAGGGAAGATAGACCAGTCAAGTCTCATGACTGTGGCTTCAATGATGAGGCAGTACACACCTTCAGACTTCTTGTGCCGGTGAACAAAATAAGGATTTTGATGGACTGGCCTCGCCTGAGAGTTCTCAGGGGCTATCTGCTGTGAACGGCAGTCTAAAATACATAATGCTTGATATAGGTGTTGTATGATATTCTCTGTTAATAAAATGTCTTCGCAGAAATTTGTAGGAATCGTGCTTGTCCAGCATTCACTTATTTCCACAATGACAGGCCAAGGGAAAGAGGTCACACAGCAATATTCCATGAACTAAATCACCAGGGGGAATGACTGAAAACTGGCAGGCATGGCTGAGCCACGTGAGTTTTGTAATGTGTCCGCATCCCTGCTTAAGTCACAGCGTTTTCGTGCAGATCGAAAGTGATAATAGATACAGGGATGCTGTGTAATCCATCGAGCACTATAGACACATATTGTAGGCCTTAAAGTATAATCAAGAAGGCTTCAGCAACAGTGTTCAAAGCAGGCCTCATATAATTTGCTCTTCTACTCCTCTCAGGTTTAACAGATGAGAATATAGCTCGTCTGCCAGGCACTTAAGCTAAGGCAAATACCAAGCAGCTTTAATGACAGCTTCAGCTGCATTTGTATAGCAGTGCTACTATTTAAGAGAGAAAAGGAACAAATTCTTCTCCTCGAGCTGCCTTAATAGCCCTAAGGAAAGCCACCTTCCCACCCACAATCAAGTTTTCCATCGGCGTGTCTGTTTAGACTTTACACGCGTACCCAATATAAGGCTCACTAATTGAGAGTCACTGAAAAGCACATAGGTGGTATTCTGTTCTACTCTCAGAACAGGAGCACCTTCAAAGAGAAAATATCTCTTTTTTTAGCCCAATTTTTTATTTACATAGACAAAAAAAAACCCAGAGAAAACAAAAACAAAAAAAATCACCAACAACTCTGAATCAAAAAGTGAATTCCAACCTTCTGCTATAGCCTGCTTTCATTTATTGTTATCATGGGAATAAGAATGGTAAGAACAGATTCAACAACATTGTCTTTTCTAATTTTCTTTTCTTTTTAATCAGAGTTCCTACCTAAAATAAAGTCATGTGTTCTTTTATTTCTTGGCCTCCAACGCAGAATTGGTAATTCACACAACTGTGGGTTATTATTTTCTCTTCTTTCCAAATACCACCCTAAGGGTAACATTCTACTATTGTTAGTCTTGTTTCAATACAGTAGTTTTTCCATGGTCATGAATTTAGCATATAGAACCTTGGGGAGGGTGCTCTGTCATTTTGTAGTGGTGTCAATTTGAATCGAGAGTACCAGCAACTCATGCAATGAGAGAGTTACCCCAGTAGCCACCAATGTTATTAGGCTGTTTCCTACTTGTTCCTTAGTGATGAAAACAAAATTGTGTACCTTCATCAGAAATGAGAGAGAGAGGGGCATCTAGGTGGCTCGGTGGGTTAAAGCCTCAGCCTTCAGCTCAGGTCATGATCCCAGAGTACTGGGATCGAGCCCCACATCAGGCTTTCTGCTCAGCAGGGAGCCTGCTTCCTCCTCTCTCTGCCTGCTTCTCTGCCTACTTGTAATCTCTGTCTGTCAAATAAATAAGATCTTAAAAAAAAAAAAAGAAAAAGAAATGAGAGGGAGAAAAACAAAGAACAAGAGATACATCTAAGAAAAGCAGGAAACTTGAGGTCTGAGTTGAGTCTGAAAAATAAGGAGTGACAGACAGAAGTACAGTTTTGAAGAAAGCACGAAAGTTTCTACCAACAGTTTATAATATACAAATTTGGTGATTCCAAAATATTGGAACATATTTTGTAAAGAAACTGTCTTGTGTTTAAAATTTTGATAGTTAAAAATAAATTGAAGAAACTTTGTTTTCTAATCATTATTGAGTTTTTCCAGTGTCCTTGAACATTGCTCCATCCCATTTTGCACTTCTATCCTTTATGTAGTATCTATATTTTTTTTCTATTTTGTATACTGGATTGCATAGCCTGTGAACATGAAGCTGAGTTAGAAACTTTAATTTTTATTATTTGCTTTTAAAGTCAACAGAAAATTATTTTCCTAACTGAACTTAAAAGACTAACCTTGGGGCGCCTGGATGGTTCACCTGCAGGAGCGTGCAACTCTTGATTTCAGGGTCATGAGTTTGAGCACCTTGTTGGGTGTAGAGTTTACTTAAATTAAAAGCAAAAAAACAAAAAACTAAAACTCCAAGTTTGTTGTATTCACAAACAATCATAATATGAAATAGTTACTAAGGGTTTTACCGATTACATATTTCTATAGATGCTAACATTTTTAGGAACCAGATGTAGAGTGAATAGTTGAAAATGAAAGGGCAACTAATCTTTGGTTAGAATACCACAGCAAGAATGATTGCTATGAAAATTGCATCTCTACATAAGAAAGCAAGCACTAGGGGCGCCTGGGTGGCTCAGTGGGTTAAAGCCTCTGCCTTCAGCTCAGGTCATGATCTCAGGGTCCTGGGATCCGGCTCTCTGCTCGGCAGGGAGCCTGCTTCCTCCTCTCTCTCTCTGCCTGCCTCTCTGCCTACTTGTGATTTCTATCTGTCAAATAAATGAATAAAACCTTTAAAAAAAGATAGAAAGAAAGCACTAAGAATTTACTATAGAAAGTTCTGTTGGCTCTTCAAAATTCACCCAGCAAATGACTCAGATATTTACTAGACAGCCCGAGGAAAGACTGCATGGTCACTAGATTGCTATGCACTATTTCATCTGGTTCATGCGTTCATCAAATACTTATTGAACACCTGCTATGGGGCCAGGAACTGTGTTAGACTGTACGGATAAAATGTGGGTATATAGGGATAAAATAATACAGTAAATAGGGATAAAATAAAAGCCTCTTCTTTCATGAAGCTAATGTCTAATGATTCAGACAGTTTAAAAATATTTTGGGGGACCTGACTGGCTCAGTTGGAAGAGCATGAAACTCTTGATCTAGGGTCTGTGGGTTTGAGGCCCACACAGGGTACAGGGATCATAAATTAAATAAACTTTTAAAAAGTTTTAAAAAGAGCCAAATTTGTAGGAAAATAAAAATTGCAATAACTGAATAATAACACAGCTAATGACAATCCTCACTTTCCACAGCTCTGATATGCACAAATTTCAGTTAAAACAGTTCTGTGCAAAGCAAGGATTGCCTGCAGCATATTATCAGCTGTTTCCGTCCGAAAACAGAAGTTTTTCACTGAAGGTATTGCTTATTCAATCTTACATCTACTCTGATTGTTTTTTAATGTTTTTCTGTGTATATGCTATGTGAGCACATCTGTGATACTTTTGGTGGTCTCTGCGGATAGCAAGAGTACTGCCCAGCTTTTCAGAGTCTTGTCAAGACTAGCCCATTTAATCAGTGAAATGCATGAAATAATTTCCTTGTGATTTACTCTCTTTCCTCCCTACCTAAGAAATATATCACATATCAAAAAAAAGTCAACTTCTAGAAATTTACTGCCTTGTGCCTATGCTTTTTTATTAATATTCTTTTAGCACATACATGCTAATCAACAATTAACCTTTGAGGCCCAAGGGAAACTCTTACACGTTTTTCTTCTTCTATCAACCATCTATTACTTGTACTTTCATTGTATCAACAAATGCCTTTTACTTTATTCAATCATGCATTCAAAGTGACAAGAAATAATTTGTTTGAGTGGTGAATGAGGTATAAAACAGCAACAGAAGTCCTTGTCACTCTTTAAATATATTCTTGTTGTTCTACTCCTTAAAGTTCCTTTTTGGCAATGAGGGTGAGGCACTATAGAGTAAGTGAATGACCCCTTCAGAACTAAAGTCTTCATTACCCCAATTTCTAAGAGTATTGACTGTAGGCAGCTCACAGGTGCACCCCTCTCCTAGTACTGCTCTTGACTAAAGGCAAATGCCCTACCAAAGGTATGGTTCCTCCCCAAGAGTTGGTTTATATCCAGTGACTGGTCAGCATGGAATACAAAGGCCAAGACCCTTCCCTCAATTTAGGACAACTGGGAGGACCCATCTAGGTTAAGAGCTCTCATGATAACCTGGAGTCTGTGTTGTCACCCTTGTCCAATTCTGCTTCCTTCAATTCCTTATTGCCATTGTTCTCAAACACTTCCCCAAATTCTATGTACACAAATTTCCCATAGAGTGTGTTCTAGAAAATTTGTAGGAGGATACTGTACTCCATAAAAAACAAAGATAACTAACATAAAAATAAATCAATAAGAATCTGAAATATTTTTATAACCTCACTGATTTTAATGATTCTTATTCAATTTGTGCGGAAATAATATTATTTATATAATAGTACCTTCCACAAAAACTTAGGATAGAAATATTATTCTTTGTTTAAGACTGAAATTTGGGAAATATTCTGAATTCTCTAAATGCTTCTCAGAAAATATTTTTTTAGGGATAATATATATATATTTTTTGAAGATCGATTTACTTATTTGAGAGAGAGAGAGAGTGCAAGTGGAGGGAAGAGCAGAGGGAGAGGAAGAGAGGGAATCTCAAGCAGACTCCCCACTGATCAGGGAGCACAGCACGGGGCTCAATCCCACAACCAGAACTGATGCCTAAGTGACTAAGCCCCCCAGGTGCGCCAGGAATAAAAGTTTTTATAATTCAAATACATCATTTTGATGAAATGGGATGGAACTAAACTAAATACAAATAAATATGATGTTAAGATGTGAATCCTTTCGGGGCGCCTGGGTTGCTCGGTGGGTTAAAGCCTCTACTTTCGGCTCAGGTCATGATCCCAGAGTCCTGGGATAGAGCCCCGCATCGGGCTCTCTGCTCAGCAGGGAGCCTGCTTCCTCCTCTCTCTGCCTGCCTCTCTGCCTACTTGTGATTTCTGTCTCTGTAAAAAAAAAAAAAAAGAAAAAAAAAGTAAATAAATAAATAAAATCTTAAAAAAAAAAAAAGATGTGAATCCTTTCAAAACTAACAATGGATGCAATATATTTTCAAATTTTGCATTTCATTGACTAGATGATGGAGATAAAAACTTAGCCGAAAAAGATAAGAATTCACCAAGTATATCCTAACAAACTTAATGCCGACTTCAGCATGAAGGAAGGGACATTTCTGCCTTCTCTTGGGTTTAAGTTTGGCTTATTGTTACTTGAAGTGTTAATTTCAAACTATAAGGTATATAAGATAGTAAGTGGATTATTGGAAAGACAGCCATATAATATATTTGCCTAGTATCTACATTAGTGGAACTCATTGGGAGATTCTCTCATCTGTTGAGAATCTCATTTGCTTACTCATGACCTTAAAGTTGAGTGTTTAGAAGTGTTAGAGAGGTAGAAATATTTCTCAAGTGTTTTGAGTAAATAAATGGAGCAGGGAATGCAAAGAATGTCTATGAAATGACTACTATCAGCAAAATATCAGAAGCATGAGATGAGAACCTGTTAAATGGAATTTTCAGCATTAAGACCAAGGTTCCAAGAAATGCCTTCATGACATTCTGATTCCATTCTGTTAGCAATGGAAGAGGATGATGGCAATAGGGATAAATTCTTGAATCAGAGAAGAGTAATGTACAAAAAGTATAAAAGGGAGTAACTTTGCCACTGCAGTAGCATTAATGTGGGAAAGTGGTTATAAAACTGCATTTCAGTAGTGAAGCACTTTCTTCAAATGAAATCTTGTAAGTGAGCCCAAGATGTACAATAGGCCAAAAGAGGACTAACTCTGCTTGCAGTCAGAGGGAAAGGGCTGGGGATTTTAGTGGTGTAGATCCCCTCATACCCTGAGATACCACTCTAGCACTCCCAGGGCTCTACGGAGCAGAGTGTAAAAACCAACTGGGGTATCAGAAAACTCTCCACTGCGAGCACTTGAGGGAACAGATTATTAAAATTTTGTTTTGCTTCCCAGCATCATTTTCCCATTTCCTCTTCCTAACAGTACCTTGAAATTCTCAGCATGTATTTTGGATGGATTGGACACCATTCTTGACTCTGGAAGTGGTCCCTGTTTGGCTTAAGCCAGAGTATCCCATCTCCAGGCCACACGAATTGATTCAGGATTGAGTACAGGATCCAATTTGGGTAATCAGAGCTGTAAGAATCAATTCCAAGTGGCTGGTCTTTATTTTTCAGTTGTTTCGATTTTTAATCCTAAAAGCAAAGTGGATTCTCTTTTGTGCTGGATTTGTACCGGAAAGCACATAACCTCAGAAACTGCTGATTGTTACATTGTAACAGAAATGGAAAAGGCTCCCAAAATGGAGCCAAGAATGAAGGAAGTGGCACGGAGAACTAGAGACAGTGATCCCAGTGAATTCAAATGAGTCAAGAGTTGCCTGAAGCCAGCCTGAATTCTCATTACACGACAGTGAACTTCCTTTATTCTTTTTTTTTTTTTTAAGATTTTATTTTTGAGTAAACTCTACACCCAACGCGAGACTTGAACCTACAGCCCTGAGATCAAGAGTCACACACTCTGCAGACTGAGTGAGCCTGATGCGCTTCCTTCATTCTTTAAACCAACTTTCTATTGGGTTTTTTTAACAGGAAAACACTGTAACTGCTATCTGCTGTATCTCAGTACCTAGAGAATACCTAGCACCTAATTCCGGTTTTGCCCCTAACTGACAATTCATTTAACTACCCCAGATCTTACATCCTTTATTGTAAGACAAAGGGTTGCTCAGATTTTTTCTGGAAAATCCATCTCTGCTCCAATACTATGAGTCTCTCTGTGCCTTTGTGCATATTATTTCTTATATATTTGCTTCTTGGCCAACTTGCAGAGGTTTGAGAGTTAATACACTGATTCAATTTTATGCAAGTTTAGCCCTGACGATTTTTCATTAGCTGTTGGTTAAGGTGGTCCTGTTCCTCCCTCAGCTGACTGCCTGAGTGTGAAATTATAGTGACCCACAGAAGGGAAGCCATACATCGGAGACTAGGAGCATAGAATTCATGGGAGTCAAAGCTGGGTTATTACTATTTCCTTATGAGTTTCCTGAACATCTGTGGAGGGGAACGAGTGTAAGTTCTAGATGACTGCAAGAGAAAACTGTATTTTTTGACGGTAATTGCAGGGACACATAGAATTCTTAATCAAAATTTTAGAATGCTTTGAGTTTGTGAGCTGAATGTATTTAGAAATGGAAAGGAGGGCTTTCTTTTGGAAAGAATGTAATCCACCTATAGAGTCACTCCAACTTAAGGTTAACCCTGTCTGAGGTGTGTCAAAGCACCATTATCTTTGGATCTTCAGCAGATAAGATGGGAGCAGAATCTCTATCCTCTCTTTATAAGCTTCCGTATTCTAGGCTGTTCTCCATCATGTCACAGTCTAGAGCAGAGCCAAGAGAAATATAATGCAAGTGAGCCACAGATGCAATTTTAAATTTTCCAACAGCCAGATTAAAAACAAGTAAAAAGAAACAGGTGAAACTAATTTTAATAATCTATTTTATTTAACTCAATATATCCAAAATACCATCGTTTTAACTTGCACTCGGCATAAAACTTTACTCATTGGGGCGCCTGGGTGGCTCAGTGTTTTAAGCCTCTGCCTTCGGCTCAGGTCATGATCCCAGGGTGCTAGGATCGAGCCCCGCATTGGGCTGTCTGCCCAGCGGGGAGCCTGCTTCCTCCTCTCTCTCTCTGCCTACCTCTCTGCCTCCTTGTGATCTTTCTGTCTGTCCAATAAATAAATAAAATCTTTAAAAAAAAAAAAGTTACTCATGAGATATTTTGGATTTTTTAGGTACTACGTCTTGGGAACCTGAAATAAGAGCACATTTCCATTCAGACTGTAGCATATTTCTTTCTTTTCTTTTTTCTTTTAAAAGATTTTATTTATTTATTTGACAGAGATCACAAGTAGGCAGAGAGGCAGGCAGAGAGAGAGGAAGGGAAGCAGACTCCCTGCTGAGCAGAGAGCCCGATGCGGGGCTGGGACTATGACCTGAGCCGAAGGCAGAGGCTTTAACCCACGGAGCCACCCAGGCGCCCCCAGACTGTAGCATATTTCAAGCATTCAATAGCCACATATACTTGTATGGCTCAACAAACATCCAGAGAATAGTCGTCTCCTCCTGAGTTTTGTTCCATTTTGTCTGGGGTGGGTGGACTTTCCCATTCAAACACTGTAGTTTAAATCTAAGGAGCTGGCATATCTATCTCACAAGGGATAAAAGTTTAATATGGGCCGACCCTGGGGAAGAGGGAGGGAGTGACAGGAAAGAGGAAGAGGCAGCCGGCGTGTGCCAACTTGTCCAAACCGGAAAGCGAGGTCTGTAAGTTTAGACATAAAACACCACACAATTAGAAGCCACTGGACATGTTCCTACAGGGTAATGACATGACTGAATTCGTGTTTTGGGTCTCGCAGCCAGTCTCTGTGGCTTCAGCATATGCAATGTGTAGTGAGACAATTTTTGAAGTATCCACCTATTTTCTCTCCCTGGAGTTCTTTTTCTCTCTTTCCATGTAAGCAGAGAGCAGACCCTCTACTCATTGCCTTAGGGGAGGCATATGGTAAGGTGAGAAACAGAAATGTTCTCTTTGGTTCTTCTGATCCAAAATTGCCTTGGGGCAGTTGGGAGAGTGTGTGACATAAGTCACAGGAAGAGAACGAAGAGGAGCAGGGAAAATATTTTGAATACAAATGTGAAGAAGGGCAGTCCTGTGGACGAGAAGGAAGAGAAGAAAGAGAGAAAAAGGTGACCAGAGTGAGAAGATAGGGTTTGAGCTCTGCTTCATGGAAAACAGGTCCTCTTCACAAAGACTATCTAGGGAAGAGGCAATACCCCACAAAAAGAATGTCTGCTTCGAGAAGATGGATGGGCAGGACAGGCAGGTTGGGAAAGACTTCTATGCCCAGTAGTGGCAAGGACGAAGCAGAGCCTGCAGAACAATGCTCACCACTGTAGTGGGTGCCTCATGGCCGTCACTGTGGTGCAAGGACACAATCCCCATTTGTTTCTCCCCCACCAGATGATATGACACCGCGGAAGACCCCGGACCTCCCAAATGAGTGTGTTTCCATTTCTTACCATCCTGGCAGGCTCAATATGGTTTCAAAACAGTAATTAGACCGGGCTGTGGAAAACCGTGTAATCTCTAGTGCACAGCTGAGTTTGTTGATTGGCATTTAGACTGGCAGGGGTGCTAGGCTGAGGTGACAGAGCCCAGGGAGAAAGCCATCATAAGACAAGCGATGTTGAGTAGTGTAGCGTCTCTTCTAGAGAAAGAAGTAGACCATGTCGGGTTCTGTTCAGGGGGTAGAATTGACAGAGACTGCTGAATGGAGGCAGTGGGCTGAGAAAAGTGTGAAGTCAAGGCATATCATAGGTTTTTGACCTAGGAAAATAGAAAAATAAAAAAAAAAAATGCTAGGTAATGCTAGGTACTATTCTAAGCTCTTGACAAATAACTCATTTACTCCATATAATACTCCTTTGGTGTAGGTACTATTATTATCATCCCTATTTATATATGATGACCCTGAATCTTAAGGAGGTCAAGTAGCTTGGAAAGGGCAAAGGGAGGATTTGAACCCAGGGATTCCGGGTTTATAGTGTGGCTCACACACCTCCGCTTCTGTCAGGTAACAGGCTACATGAAACTCAGGAATGGATGAAAAGTGACAGGAAACTTACAGGAATACTGTGGTTGAGGCAACCTGTATCTCTGTTATCAAGCCCTTGGGTACTAAGTAACTTCTGTCCATGTTCTGTGTTTGTCTTTAATCTCTTTATTGGTATAGGTCTTACATATGAATTTCTTTTCAATAAGTTATTATAACTTCAGGGGCACCTAGGCAGCTCAGTCGCTAAGTGTCTGCCTTCGGCTCAGGTCGCGATCCCAGGGTCCTGGGATCGAGCCCCACATCGGGCTCCCCGCTCAGCGGGAAGCCTGCTTCTCCCTCTACTGCTCCCTCGGCTTGTGTTCCCACTCTGGCTCTGTCTTGGTCTGTCAAATAAATAAATAAACAAATAAATAATAAGTTACTATGAACTTCAAATCCAAACACAACATTCTTGAGTCTGTCTTCCAATAAATTTAACAATGAGCTATTAAATGGAGAGGCTCCCAGCCGCCTTTCCTTGTTCACAAGTAAAAGATGGTGTCTGGGATGACTGTCTTCACCCACACATAGCCTCCTTTGCAGAGCTGATTTGACCCTGGGGCAGTGTATAAAGATTCCTTTCCTGATTCAGACCTTTAAGACTCAAGATTCCCTGCTGAAATCCTGGGTGCCAACCAGTTCCACAAAAATTTGAATTCTGATTAAAAAGAAAAAAAAAAAAAGATTCCATTTAAAGAACCAACTTCCCACCGTCACTGGGAGCACGATTAGCAGCATGGGACAAATACTACCAGAGCAGCCCAATGCTGTATGAAGAGTTTGAGGGGAGACGGAGGTCAAAGGGAAGAAGGGAAAATGAGGAAGGTGTTGTAGCTGTGCCATGGGCGTAGGGGTGAGCTGCAGGGTTTTGTCCTCAAGCCTTGGCAGTAGGGGGACATCTAGGGACAGGGAACCCTTACAGTGCCCTATGACTGTAATTGAAGCCCCGTTTGCCCAGTTTCCTTGCCCTGGCTCCCAGTCCTTGCTGGCAGACAGTTTTCCCCAATTTATTATTATTATTTTTTAAGATTTATTTATTTATTTGACAGACAGAGATCACAAGTAGGCAGAGAGGCAGGCAGAGAGAGAGGAGGAAGCAGGCTCCCTGCCGAGCAGAGAGCCCGATGCAGGGTTTGATCCCAGGACCCTGAGATCATCACCTGAGCTGAAGGCAGAGGCTTTAACCCACTGAGCCACCCAGGGGCCCCAATCTTCCCCAATTTAAAAGCTGTTGGCTGTCGTGACCTCTTGCTATATTCCTTTAACTGCCTGGGGTCCCTACTTTTGATCTTCCTGCCTCTGATCTGTTCTACCCACGTTGATTTCTCTTTGATAAGGCTCTTTGATTCCAAACGAATTGCCGGGTCTTTGTTATCTGAAATCATAGAGACAATAAAACTAATAAAGGCACAAGGTCTAAAGTGGAGATGATGTGGGAAACAAATTTACAGCAAGGCTATAGGCAAGAAATTTCATTCCTTTATGGCTCAGAATCTCATCTGGAGACAGTAAGGGTATGTTCTCACTGTGTAATCCGTGCACGGGCCACATCACAGTGTCTATCCGTAGGCAGGATGACATTAACTATTAATATTACTGTTATTGTTATCATTGCTTTGAACCTTTAAATTAGCCTGCGTCTTCCCAGATTCTCCTCAGTATCCTTCACAGATCGACTACTGTATGTTATTGACTAATTAGCCATCAGTTCTAGGTAACATAAGAATCATTTCCTATAGGCAGTAAAAACATGAGCAATTAATCATCTCATGCAGCGTTTTTGGGAAGGCGTCTCTGTATCTATAATTGATAACATGGTTGCTTTTTCCATCAATCTCTACTTCTGTACAGTAAATTTAATGACTACTTACATAATTCTTTTAATACTCACGTGGCATCATTGTAATGCCAGCTTTTTATAAATATGCCTCATGTCTCCTCTCACAGATTACTAACTCCATGAGGCCAAAGTGTATCTCTCAGAGTTTTGTGCCCCCACAGACCCTCCTGTTTTGCACATGGCAGGAATTCAAATAAAATCTGTTAACCAACTGGTCTTTTCAAGTAAAGGAGAAGATAAAGCTTCCCTCTCCCTTTCCCAGGGTTCCTAACCTTGTCCAAATGCTTCAGGAAAGTGTTTCTGCCTCGACATTCATTCACTGGACTTACAGCTGGTGAGAACTGTAGTATAGGGATGATGTTAAAATGAGAAGACACTTTTCGTCCTCATAGAACTTATTGTTTATTATGCATTCTCTCCTCATACAATTATTTCCCTATCAGAAATTTCTTTGTCTAGAAAATGAATATTGCTTTTAATAAAATTCCACTAAGTGGATATAATGTAGTTCTGATCCTTACAAGAAAGCAAAGACTTAAAATGTCTGTTTTATACCATCCTGTTTTGTAGATTATTTCTAAGAACACTGGGTCACAGATCACATACAGAATCTTTCCATGAGATGTGATCTATGAATCAAACTACAAAACTCTTCTCTAAGACTCAATAACTCTGTCTCTTGTGTCTGGAACCGTCTACTATCATGTCTTCTAAAACTATCTCATAACACATATTTTTGATTAAGTTGTGCCAATACATTTCCTCTCACTTTTAAAATGAAAAGCAAAGGTATTTTAATATCTCAAATACATTTAATTTTTTCATAACATATACATATATCCACCTTAAAAATGACTGAAAGAGCAAAACAGCAGTTATTTGACAATGAGGATGAAAGTCAAGGAATATGAAAACTCCAATACTTGGAATGCATAGGAGATTGTAAACTATTATATTTTCAGGTTGACAGTGATTCAGGAATCTCTTTTTGTAGGGTAAGTTTTTGTTGGGGAAATGCTATCAAAAATACCTTTCTCTGATAGCCATTTGTATGTCTTCATTGGAGAAGTGTCTGTTCATATCTTCTGCCCATTTTTTGATATGATTATCTGTTTTGTGTGTGTTGAGTTTGAGGAGGTCTTTATAGATCCTGGATATCAACCTCTTGTCTATACTGTCATTTGCAAATATCTTCTCCCGTTCTGTGGGTTGCCTCTTTGTTTTCTTGACTGTTTCCTTTGCTGTGCAGAAGCTTTTGATTTTGATGAAGTCCCAAAAGTTTATTTTCGCTCTTGTTTCCTTTGCCTTTGGAGACATATCTTGAAAGAAGTTGCTGTGGCTGATATCGAAGAGATTATTGCCTATTGTCTCCTCTAGGATTCTGATGGATTCCTGTCTCACGTTGAGGTCTTTTATCCATTTTGAGTTTATCTTTGTGTACGGTGTAAGAGAATGGTCGAGTTTCATTCTTCTACATATAGCTGTCCAGTTTTCCCAGCACCATTTATTGAAGAGACTATCTTTTTTCCACTGTATATTTTTTCCTGTTTTGTCGAAGATAATTTGACCGTAGAGTTGAGGGTCCATATCTGGGCTGTCTACTCTGTTCCACTGGTCTATGTGTCTGTTTTTATGCCAGTACCATGCTGTCTTGGTGATCACAGCTTTGTAGTAAAGCTTGAAATCAGGTAGTGTGATGCCCCCAGTTTTATTTTTGTTTTTCAACATTTCCTTAGCGAATGGCTATCAGACACATGAAAAAATGTTCATCATCACTAGCCATCGGGGAGATTCAAATTAAAACCACATTGAGATATCACCTTACACCAGTTAGAATGGCCAAAATTAGCAAGACAGGAAACAACATGTGTTGGAGGGGATGTGGAGAAAGGGGAACCCTCTTACACTGTTGGTGGGAATGCAAGTTGGTGCATCCACTTTGGAGAACAGTGTGGAGATTCCCCAAGAAATTAAAAATAGAGCTTCCCTATGACCCTGCAATTGCACTACTGGATATTTACCCCAAAGATACAGATGTAGTGAAAAGAAGGGCCATCTGTACCCCAATGTTTATAGCAGCAATGGCCACGGTCGCCAAACTGTGGAAAGAACCAAGATGCCTTCAACGGACGAATGGATAAGGAAGATGTGGTCCATATACACTATGGAGTATTATGCCTCCATCAGAAAGGATGAATACACAACTTTTGTAGCAACATGGACGGGACTGGAAGAGATTATGCTGAGTGAAATAAGTCAAGCAGAGGGAGTCAATTATCATATGGTTTCACTTATTTGTGGAGCATAACAAATAGCATGGAGGACAAGGGGAGTTAGAGAGGAGAAGGGAGTCGGGGGAAATTGGAAGGGGAGGTGAACCATGAGAGACTATGGACTCTGAAAACAATCTGAGGGGTTTGAAGGGGCGGGGGGTGGGAGGTTGGGGGAACCAGGTGGTGGGTATTAGAGAGGGCACGGATTACATGGAGCACTGGGTGTGGTGCAAAAACAATGAATACTGTTATGCTGAAAATAAATAAATAAAAAAAATACCTTTCTCCTTTCAAAATATGCTAAATATAATTCCTTTGATAATTAAAGATTTTACTATGCCTATGAATATAACCAGAATATTATCTGTAGCATTGCTGAAAATGTAGAGAGTGTAGGAGAGCAAATGAACATTTAATTGTATCAGGTTGTTATTGTTTTCAGCAAATACCTCATGTAAGTTTGTTTTCTTTTAATTATCACCAGTGGAGGTATGGAAATAAAGAAAGAAAAATGGATATTTCTGTTGGACCGTAGGTCACTGAGATTTTTACAAAATATTCAAACAATATATATATTTTTTCTAGTAGATAACTATTTAACAATTATCTAAATTAGAATCATTTTTCAGGACTATGGGCCTATTAGACATACTTTTTAGTAAAATACGTCAAGATCTTTATTAATCACTTTAATTCAGACAACTATTACCTCCATCTTAATAGTCAAAAACAGATAAAAAAGACTTGGAAAGAAAAAGATTTTCAGTATGCTTTGAACTCTTATTTTATATACTCTCTTTTTCTCATTAAATCTAGTTTAAAAAAATTCTTCTTAGCTAGTTAAACAGTGAATTACCAATTCTCTAGATAAGAAAAAAGCTATTTGAACTTCTAACATATCTCCTAATCTTCAAAGCTTTGGGATTTGTTATTTTCAGGTAGCTTTCTGCCAACCTTGTTTTAGATGGAATCTCATTTCTTTTAAAGTGTCTACCACTAGTTTCAAACAGAAAAAGAAAAGTGAAAAAACTTGCTGATAACGAAAGTCTCAAAATGAAGTCGTGTGTAGTAGTGTTGGTTGTTTTTTTTTTTTTTTCCATAAAAAAGTGTTTATTGGGCCACAAAACCGACAGCGCTCTGACTCCATCAGGGATGGACTAATGGAGTGTGGGGTACAGCACACCTAGCCAACTTGCAAAACTGGTCATAGGAGAACATGGATTATGTAGAGATAGTCTCCTTCCCACCCCATAGACATCAAATGTCAAAAGTAATCAACTAAGTGAAATAAGCCAGAAGAGAGAGAAAAATACTGGGCAGTATCACCTACACATGGAATCTTAAAAAACAAACAAACAAACAACAACAACAAAACCAAACACCGGCAGAGAGTAGAAAAGTGGTTGCCAGAGCTGGCAGGGTGGGAAAAATACAGAGAGGTTGCTAAGAGGGTACAAACTTTCCCTTATAAGATAAATAACGTCTGAAGATCTAATATAAAATGTGGTAACTACAGTTGATAACACTGTATTGCATAACTGAAACTTGCTAAGAGAGTAGAATTAAATATCTCTATCTATCTGGTGATGGATGTATTAATTAAATAGATGGGGGAATTCTTTCACAATGTATACATACAGCAAACCACAACGATATACATTCTAATATCTTATAATTTTATATGTTAATTATACCTCAATAAAGCTGAAATGTAAAAAAAACAGTAATTAAGAACTAAAGAGTAACACCCATAATCATTTGCAGGGAGATAGATTTTTATAATTAAGGAGGTAAAAGCTAATAACATGGTTATAGTTAGTAATTTCTATTGTGCAAAAATATCTGAAACACATAAAGAAGAATATAAAGAGTTTTCTTAATAACGCAACCCAAAAAGACTATCAGTATTATGTTGGGTCTCTTTCCAGATTCTTCTAGGGATGTCTAAACAAATATTCTTTAAAAAGAATCATAATACTAATATTATTTTGAAAACTGCTTTTTACTTAATATACTATTGCTCTTCTTCTAAAAATAAAAAGAGCCATATTATTATATGGCACTCTCACATACAGATAATACATAATTTACTTAACTCATTCTTTATTGATTGGTATTTAGATTGCTTCCAGGCCTTTGTTCTTATAAACTCTGCGAGGAAGAATGCTGTCTATACATCATGCATTTGTGGAATTATTTCAGGATGCATTTCTAGAAGTGGTAATGTTTATTAAAGGACATGAATAATCTGCATTTTGATGAATATTTATAAACTGCATTTCTAAATGTACCATATTATTCCTCATCCATGTTATATGAAAATGTCCATTTCATCATTACTTATTATAATAATACCTATTATAACTCACTTTCATTTGCTCTATGGAATCAAGTTTTAACTTGATTTTTACTACTAATGAGGTTGAACATATTTTCATGTATTTATTGGCTATTTTAACATTTTTCTGTCTCTCAATTTCCTAATGTGGTATTTTTTTTCTTCCTTCTTTTTACTACTTTACTACTGTAAGAGTTTTTCATGTTTTTCATTCCATTTAGTAGGTGTGTTATCAGATATTCAGGATAAGCGTGGGCTGGTGATCTCAATCTGAGAGGTGCAGCCCATGAGAGGTATTTAAAGTTCAGGAACAGAAGGGAATACCTATGAGGAGAGTTTAGAAAACAAGGAGAAATGGGTCCAGGATAGAATCTGGGGAAAATGTAACACTGGAAAGTTGGGCAAAGGGAGAAAAAGAAAAACAAACAAAAACAAGGCAAAAACTGTTATTAAGGCAGGAAGAATGCAGAAAGAATGTAGTGTCACAATAAAAAAATGGAGAAAGTGGTTGATGACATGTAATTCTGCTGAGAGGCCTAAAAAATGTCCGTAGGCTTTGGCTGTCTGAAGACCACTGGTGACCTCAACCAAAGCAGTTCTTTCAAGTAGAAGGTTGGGGTGGTAATGTTGCAGAATTCAACCTGCAGTGGGTTAATAAGTGAACTGGATTGCAAATGGTGGATGTAGCATGCATAAACACTTTTTTCAAGTAGTAAGGTTGTAAGAGTGGACAGAGAGACTGGGAAGTCACTGGAGGGAGAGTCTGAGTCAAGTTTGGAGATGTCAGCTCATGTTGATAGAGATGATCTAGTAGAGGAAAAGCTGAATTGAAGGAGAGTGATGAGAAAGACAAAGGAGGTGATTTTTTAAGGAAGTAAAAGGTAATGGGTTCTAGCAAAAGGATTGACTTTTCTGGCCAAAGTCTTGGCCATATCTCTGGCCAAGGTCACCAATGTCCTTCAGACCAATTCTCATCATACTAGATACAGTTAACATGATGGACTACTTATTCCCTTTGCTCCTCAACTTTCATGACACATGTCTCTCCTGGTTCTTATCTACCCTGAGTGTATCTTCTAAATTTTTGGGGGGACATCTTGTCCCTGCCCTCCTATTCTTTGCATATTTCAGGACACCATCTCTGGTTCATATTTCTTCTTATTTAATATCCTCTCCCTAAGTGATTTCTTTTAGTCTTATGGGCAAACTATTATTTATAAGTCAATGGCACATGCATTCAACCTAATTCTAAGTTTGGCAAATAGACTTTATATCCAATAACTTGATGGGTACCTTCACCTACATATCCCATAGGTACTTAAGGATCCCTATCTGAACTCATCACACTCACTTCACTTTCAGATTTGCTTTCTATCTTCTATTCTCTAAGTTAATGTCATTGTCAACTACTAGCTGCCATATCCACATACCTTGGTCATATCCTAATCCTTTCTCTCCCTCCCTACTCACAAATAAGGTTTAACCATATTAAACTGTTGATTTGAAGGTATCATTACAGAGGAAAGGGTTGAAGATAAAGGAGAATTGACTTTCTTTTTGAATAAATAAGGTTGTCTACATAGATAGTGATGAAAAACATGTTTGGGATGTGATGGCTGGGGTACGTGCAGGTTTAATATTGTCAAGGAGACTGAAAAGAGAGCTATGTAGAAAAATATAATAGACTGACCATGTTGATATTATGTTGGGACCAATGAATAAAGAGACAGCTTATTGATATTATTCTGACATTAGTAACAAAATAAAAATGCATATTTTCACCTGGTAGTCTCTAAAGTTCACTGGAAACTTTGTGAGGATGGATTAGAGATGAAACCAATTGTAGTCTTTGGACTCTGCCTTATTCCACAGTTGTTGTCAATCTTGAAGGCAGAAAGCAAGCTCCGAGGTGGCACCAGTGCTATCTATTGGAAAGGCAAGTAGTTTAATATCTCAGGTATCAGTGAATTTACTTGCCTGAAATATCCCTTCTCTCATGTTTGTTGATGCCCTAAATTTGCCTAAAGGAAAAAATGCTTGAATTCAGAGATAAGGTTCATAAATTAGAAAGTGGATAGCAAGAATTTGAACCTAAAAAAGTTTAATAGTTATTTTTTGAAAATAAATGAAGTCAAAATTTTCCTAAGTTTTAACTTATTAAATTAAGTTAAATGGAAAAGCATTAGCTAATTATCTACAAGTCAATGTATATGTTCATGAGAGAGGCAAGAAAAACAATTACTGATCGTCATTTTCATTTAACAATGCAATGTGTGGGTTTCCTTTCCAAAAATCCTCATAAGTACATCAAATTATGAGGAATAGAAAACAATACTTATCATTCAGGTTTGAGAACAATAATTTGTCAATATTCATGTCCAGTATTTTCTGCATCACAGACACATCACCAAGAATATTTGATGGGTCACAAGTACTAGCTTTCCTCAAAGAAAATGTTTGCTCCAAACTTTTCAATCAAAAGCTATCAAAAGGATACACACAAAAAAATCTGTATTTGAAATTATTAAAGTATTTGGTTAAGCTAAGCTTCTCGTCCATACCCAGTACTCAAATATCAGTTCAAAGTTAAAATAAACTGGGAAAATTCAGTTTCAATTGCAAAAAATATGTCTAGTTGCCTACTAGATGTACTTTTTGGTACCTATTGTTCTCATGTCTATAGAAAACACTGTCTCCCAAATCTTATTTTCATTTTCATTGTCTTGCCTCTACACAAAAATGGCAGCCTGGGTCCAAAGCCACAGTCATGTGTATCTTGACACAAAATCTCAAAAATGGCAAGTGTGATACAGAGTGAAAAAAATTAAATAACTGAAGATTTATTGGTAGATAATTTAATAATTATAAGAATGGAAGCGATAAAAATGAGTATGACGAAGTCATTCTTACAATAACAATCCAGCTATCTACCTCAGTAAGAAAGGCACTGGCACTATTTTTAAAGGGGATAAATTTGCTCTTAAGCTAGCAGCTTTGTTAGGAAGATTTAAAACTTGAGATGGGGTTGTCTATACTTTTCCATGACAATAAGCACCAAAGAACAAAGGGTAATGTACAGCTAGAGTTAAGATGTATTTACCACCCACCCTTTCCCACCATTATACAGGATATTGAGAATAGAGTGTCGGGAAAGCACGGCATTCAGGGTGGGACTCTGGGGGCCTTGAGGTGAGGGAGAGTGAAGCAGACACCCAATCCCATAGGACAGAGCAGAGACTGAGACCTACAGAAGACAAGGGAGAGACCCCCTTCCTAGAAACAGGGCAGCAGATGTAATTCTAGCTTCTGGAGCGAGGATATTTATTTACTTATTTATTTTTATTAGGGAGGGGTTTGGCCAAAGGAACAAATTGCACAATCTAGAGAACCAAAAGGACCAACCAAACAGCCAATTAGGCCAAGCCACCATTAGACCAGAGGATTCCCAAGGACCTGGGAGATAGCGTGGTGGGAAACAGAAGCTGGACAGAACAAGCAATTTCTTTTCTGGTCAGGGTCCATGTCAGTGTATTCCTTCATGAGTTCCAGAAAATGTGGCTTTCTTGGACATCTCTCCTGGAACTATGTGTATTACTTGCCACCCCTTCTCCAGTTCTCATAATACATGTCCATCCCTTCTCCAGTTCTCATAATACATGTCTCTACAGACACATTTATTTAATGAATAGGGAAAAAAATATCTACTTCACAGAACTTCTCATCTCTCCTTGTGTACAGACACACAGCATTAAGTTTGCAAACACATACAGGTCCTGAGCTTTCTGCCAGACAATCAATCATGAATGTCCACTTTCCTCAATCACGGTCACTATATTTGGGGGGAGAGAAGGAGGTCTCCTGCTTCTTTGACCTTGTGTGTTGTCTGTGGGTGGTTCAGATACTTACACCACCTCCAAGTTCTCAGGTAGCCTTCAATGTCATTGTATGCAGCTTTCCACTCCCCCACAAACCAGATCTGTGGGCTCACTCAACTCTCTAGGCAAGGATTTGACACGGAATGTGTTCTTATTCTCGGAGTGAGAAGTACTCATAGAGAAAAGGATAAAGAGGGAAGCCTGCTCGGATTGGCCCCAGCTTCTTTCTGCCCTTGCTGGTCTTCCTCAATGCTTGGGGGAATAGAAAATAAATAGGAAGGTTGGAAACAGTATGAATTCCCTAATATTTTTACAAACAACACTTCAAAGCTTTTAAAAAAACATTTCACTCTAGGGATGCCCGGCAGGCTCAGTCAGTTAAGAGTCCGACTCTTGATTTTGGCTCAAATTATGATCTCAGGGTTGTGAGACTGAGCCCCAAGTCAGGTTCCACGCTGGCTGCAGAGCCTGTTTAAGATTCTCTCTCACCCTTTGCCAATCCCCTACCCCCCGCCCCAAATTTCATTCTAACACAACAACAAAAAGAAACTTGTCTTCAAACAACATAAGCTTTGTTCTGACCAATTATTTTCCTTTTCCAAAAGTATAAACTAAGGGATGCCCACAGGTAGTTGTTTGTCAAGTGACAATTCAGAAATTGGAGATTAGGCCATTGCATACAATTATGGTTGAACCTAGAATAACACAGATTTGAACTATGCATGTCCACATGTATGCAAACTATTTTCAAAAAATACAGTACTACAAATGTATCTTCTCTTCCTTATGATTTTCTTAATGTTTTCTTTTCTCTATTTTAAGAACATTATATATAATACATATAATATACAGAATATACAGTTAACCAACTGTTTATGTTTCCAGTTAGGCTTCTGGTCATCAGTAGGCTATTAGAAGTTAAGTTTTAGGGGAGTCAAGAGTTATGAGTAGAATTTTGACTGCATGGGGGTTGATGCCCTTAAGCTCTGTATTGTTCAGTGGTCAACTGCAGTCATTCCTTTGGGTAACAAGTACTGAAGGCAGTAGTTAAAAAGTTATTAGTGTGATAAGGATTATTTTATTCTCCACTGTTAACACTTTAGCTCAAATAATTTAAGGAGGGAGTATGGCATTGAGGGTAGAAACACAGGTATGTGTTTCAAGCATTGTGTTAGGCAATGTTATTATTATCTTCTATAACTCAAATCCTGTGAAGAAGGAGTTATCCTCCTATTTTTTAGGTAAAAATAGACTCGCTGTAATTAACCATCTTATCTAGTATCTCACAGCTCTGTGGAACAGAGCTTGGAAGTCCAATTCCAAAGCTCATGCTCTATCACATCATGATACTGCTCTAAAAATTCCATTATTTATATACTACTCATCGGAAACAGGGACATATCAAAGGAAGCAGACATGGATGGCTCTAGAGGGGTCCATGAGCTTCTGGTAAAGCAAAATTCAAGTGGTTATGTGATTTCTTGTAAGGACAGTTTAGAATTTTCACTGAATCCCCAAAGGTTAAGCCATAAAATTAGAAAAAAGAAAAAAAAAGAAAAGAAAAACCATTGCACCCAATGAATTTAGAAAGTAACAGCCATATTCCCTTTCAGTTCCACCATATGGCATCCCGAGCTCATTCCCAACATACTCAATTTTCTCCAGTGATTAGAACAAGGCTGGAAACCTTAGAAAGAAGAAGATTAAATAATAATGAAATATATGAGAATCCATTTAGCTATGTGTGCTGTTTGGCGGCTTTCCATATAATTTCTGGTTATCAGTACACCCCGGGGGCTACTATAGGTTCATTAATATAATTCTAGACTGGGAGATCCTTAGAGATCATAGAATCCGATTCCCTCAGTTTACAGATGACAAAGCCAAGACCCAGAGGGCTACAGTGACTCATACGTTGCCACATAACCTTCCATTGGCCTAATAATGAACTTATTATTTACCTGGCAATGGTCACTTTGGGCCATCATCTGTACTTCCATGGTCAATCAAGGAAAGGAGAAAACGCTGGGTGCATGCTCAAATTGCCCCTTCCAGTTCTAATATTGATCCAGCATAACCAAATACTATTTAGTTTCTGAGTTCTAATCAGATTTGCTATGGTGCCACCACAGCTGTCTGGCACCTGTGTGGTCTGCAGACAGTGTCAGGAAAAGTTGACATGAGGCTGAAGATTCTTGTATTCTAAATTAGTAAACAAAACAAAAACAAAAACAAAAAACAAGATGCACTTCTCAAATGCAACTTAACGAGGCAGACTGTGGCAATTTTGCTAATATAAGTCAAGTTATAATGATAAAATCAGTGAGTTAATTAGTCTGTTACAAATGAAAACATTTTATCTACACCAATATTTGAAAGCATTATGATTCTACCAATTACTTTCTCAGTAAAAATCTAAGAAACTTTTTTTAAGTCTATTTAAAAATCTTTAGACTTTGTGTTCAGAAGAAACTGCTAAAATAAATTGAATTTCTAGACTGAATTATAAAATTTCACTTTGGTTCAATTTGATGCAAGCTCTTGGTCATCTAACACGATCCCTGCAGTACTAAAATAAATCAGATATTTGAAATAAACAGATGCAGAAAAATTCACTTAAATTAACAAACAGGCAAGAGACCTCATGCACAACAGAGATGGGGACCAAGGAAGTTCTATACAGTAGAAGCTTGAGCAAATCACTTAGCCTGTCTGTGTCTTAGTTTTTCTTCCTGAAAAATGCTGAAGTCTGTTTGATTTTTAAGGCTTGCCCCTGCTCTCAGATTTTAACTTTGATTCTATCATAACATTTTTAACCTTAAATAGGAGGTTAAGAAGCTTAAGAGTTAACCATATAAATGGTTAAGAAAGAGTTAACCATATAAATGACATCTAAACTAGATGAACAAGAATGAGTTAAGAATTAACAATGATCACAAAGAAAGTGGGGATTAGAAAAATTGAATATATTTTAGTTGAGATACTGCATTTGAGGAAAAAGAGTTCCAAGTAGCTTTATCAAAACAATTTATTGAAGAATATTAGAATCAGAAAAGAACCTCAGAGGTTATCACTCAATACAATTCATAGTGGAAATTTCCTCACCAGTGCCTGTCATTTCCTGGTGCCCTTCTGCTATAATTTTTAGAGCTCTTAAAATAAAATATGGGAGATGATGCATATAGAGAATAAATTAGTAGCTAAACTGGTAAAGAGCTACAGAAGTAAAATAGCTCTTAATATAATTTCCCTGGATGAACAGATAATCTATATTATAAATATAATTAATCCAGGTCTTTGGGAGGCTTAACTTTAACATGCATATATTTTATATTTAAAAAACCAATTATAACTCTAAATTAAAGCAAAAATCTAATTAACATATTGCTGACTCATTATCTCCTTTCCTTAAGTTGTATTCTAATTTTCTTTTTCAGTTTCACTAAATTTTGCCCCCTCATTGTCTGCAGATAATATCCTCCTCTAGAACAGGAGGCAATGTACATATTCAATACGAGGTCCCAAGCAGTCTTCTACCTTAAACTGAACATTTATCTTCAGAGTCATCTTTTGTCATTTTCCTCTTTTTCTCCCACTTCAGAGGAAGAATTCACTACTCACCTTCTAAGATGAATCCTATACTTTTCCACTCTCCAACTGATTCCCACCTGCCCATAAGAAGACCTTGCTCTGTTAAGCACTCCCTTTCCCAAATCTCCCACCTTTCCTGGTGGCCTATGAATAGGTTCCCAACATATTAAAAAAAGCAGGAAAATTTCAGAGTGTTAGATCACAGATAATTCTGGTGAGCCACTGAACCAATCATATTTTGAATGCATACTAATGCCATATTTCTTGAATATTTCTTGAATATTTTAATTTTTTGAACATATTTATCAAAGCTTCTTTTTTTTTTTTTTTAAAGATTTACTTATTTATTTGGGGGACAGAGAGAGAGAGTGAGCACACACAGGGGTAGGGGCAGAAGGAGAGGGACGATAGAATCCTCAAGAGGACTCCCCTCTGAGCACTGAGAATGATGCAGGGCACTTGATCCCAGAAGACAGAGATCACGACCTGAGCTGAAATCAAGAGCAGGCTGCTTAACCAGCTGAACCACCCAGGTGCCCTACCACAGGTTCTTAAAAGTCTTTGTCTGATAAAGTCTACATCTGGGTCATCTAGGAGTTAGTTTCTATTGACTCGTTCTTGTTTTTGTTTTGTTTAGTTTGGTTTTTTCCTTTTTTAACACAGGGCACATTTGCCTGTTTCCTAACACACATAGTAATTGTGGTTTACTAAATATGGGACATGATAAAAAACAAAAGTTCTAGAGGCTGTTTTCTCTCTCCAAGGAGTGTTGATCTTGTTCTAGCAGGCAGGTAAATTATTGGCTGATCACCTTGGCACTGTGTACAGCTGATCTGTAGAACACTCAAGGTGTTTTTCTATGCCCTGTCTGGACAAGACTTAACTTTGAAGCATCTTCCTTCTGAATCTTATCACGTCTGCTTTTAAGCTTTGAAGAGCAGGGTATGATCTTAAATACAAAAGTATGGCCTTTCTAGTCTTGCTTCAGATGTTGAGGATGTTAACAGGATGTGAAGAAGGTATTAACATGGCTAGAATGGAAAATCAAAGTCTCCGCAGTGCTATTCCATTCCCTACCCCATAGTCACTCACTGCTAAGCCTCAGGAGGTTTCACCCAGAGCCCGGCTCTCAGCCATGGAGCCATGTAGGACTTCCACAGAGACCTCTGGGACCCCCTTGGGAGAATCCATAGGAGAGTGCAATTACCAGAATGACATATGAGCAACAAGCCAAATAAAGAGAAAGAGCAGGGCATTTAGATACCTGTGGGAAGAACATTCCAGTTACAGGAAACACGAAGTACAAAACCCTTCCAATGTGTATTTTAGGACTTGTAAGGTGGCGTGAACTAAGAGTTGGAGAAGGTACAGAGACTGACCAGGAGTTGGAGAGGGGTGAGAGCAGCCTTGCAAGTCACAGCAAGGATTTGAGGTTTACTCTAAGCAAAATGACCAGCGATCGGAGGATTCCGAGAAGAGTAGTGACATGGTCAAACTTAAGGTTTAAAGGACTGCTGCACTGAGAATTAACTGTAGTGGAATAAGGGCAAAGGAAGGATATTGAAATAATGCAAGTGAGAGAACACTGCTTTAAGAACAAGGGTAATAACGGCAGAGAAGGAGTGAAGTAGTTAGATATATTTTGAAGATGGTGTCAACAGGTGATCCTAATGGCTTAGATGTGGAGGATGAGAGAAAGACATTTCTGTCGGGCATCTACAAGAATGACATCACCACCTACTGAAATGGGAAAAATTGCTGATAGAGAACAAATAGAAAAATCAGGATTGGTTTTGGATCTTTAAATTTGACCTACTTATTAGAATCTAAGTGATACAATCTGTTGTATCTGAGTGGGGAGCTCGAGGGCTAGGTCTGGGTGGGAATTATCATCTTATTGATGGTATTTAAAGCCATAAGACTGCAATAAAGCATCAAAGGAGAAGAGAAAACAGTTGAAGTCTGCTGTCTGAGCACTTCAGATTAAGTGGTTGGGGACATGATGGGGTACGAGCAAGACTGAGAAAGAGTAGCCAGTGAGGGAGACGGAAACCTAAGAAAGTATGGTCTCCTAAGAGCCAAGTGCAAACAAAAAACGTTCCCAAGAAAAATGGATTAACTGCGTCAAATGCCAAAAGGTCAAGTTGGATGAAGAATGAGAACTGACCACTGTGTGTGCAACATGGAGTTACTGGAGACCTTGAAAGAGCAGTTTCAGGGGAGCAATGTGGCAAAAGCTTGACTGGAGAGGTTCCAAAAGAGGAGAGAAGAACTGGAGATAGAGTACTGACAACTGTTTGGAGAAGTTCTGCCGTAAAGGGGACCAGAAAAACTAGATTGTAACCAGATGGAAGGTAGGGTGAAGAAAAAACAAATTAAATATGGGAGAAATAACAATACATTTACACGTGTAGGAATGATCTAGTAGAGGCCATTTTGACGGTGCAGGATAAGGACGGGAGAATTGGTAGAGCAGCGCTCATGAGTAAGTACAAGGGATCGGATCAAGGGATCGAACAGTGGGCTCAGGTAGGATCATGGGGGTTCACTCAGAGTAATGGGGAGACAGAGAATGTGGGCAGAGAGGCTGGCAGCAGGTGGTTCTGTTGGTGGAACTCTTTGGAAATTCTCTTCTGATTGTTACTATTTTTAATGAAATAGGAAGCAAGGAGAGCAGCTGAGAGACAGTTTGGAGGATAGGTGGAGGTTTCAGAAGGGAGGGTGATGGATGGCCTAGAAAAATACAGCACAGCTGCTGGGCACCATTAATGACCCCTTGAGGTTAAGGATCATGAATTAAAAGTGAGACCAGTCAGCACGGCTGTGTGTTTTCCTTCAGAAATACTGGGCTGCAAGGGAGCAGTCCCCCATAGATGCTGTTGGATTTAGTTACTGATGGATTTGAGGGTATGAGCAAGGGAGTCATTTTAATGAAGGACTACACGGTTAAGCTGGTAGGAAGGAACTAAAGCTGTGCTCAGGGGGAGAGGTTGTGGGAAGATAGTGGATCAATAGATTGTAGGTTCCTGTGAGTTGCTGGAGATGGAATAATAAAGGGGGCAAGATGGAAAGACAGGTAGTAGTTGGAGATGCAATACTTGAAAATGGAATTATGAAAGGGATGCAGCAACTGGTAATGAGAAGGTTTAGACTATGCCCTTGGGGATGGTTGCAGCACGGTGAAGGACAAGATCAGCTCAAATAGTTCCTTCTAATAGTTCCCCGACCTCGACTTTCCTCTCCTCTTACCTTCTAGGTCTCATGAGTTTATCCGCAATTCTTTATTTTTTTATATACTCTCTTCTACTTTCCATCTGTTGTTATTCAATAGCCATGTTTTTGAGTAAAAGCTCCTTGAAAGTGTCAGAGATATCTTTGTACCTACTGGTCCCCTGCCCACAGGGGTACAGAACTACACATAATATGTTTCAAATCAATATTTATATAATTATATAAATAAATCAGAATAACAACAGTCATAGTTTACATTGTCTCTTTGTGCCTAGTGTTCTCTCAAGTGCCTTATATAATGCTACTAAACTTTAACACCCTCTTGCAGATACCTGATGCTTACAATACATTACAGAAACTGAGGAGAATGATTTCACTCTCTCACATGGAGAATGCTTTCGTCAGCACATGGACATGGGGAGCCCATGAAAAACCAGGTGGTGGCTCCCAACTGAAGCAAGGTCAGGGTTTTGACAGGGTAGGGTAGGTGTCAGCAAACTTTTTCTGTAAAAGGCCAGACAGTAAATACTTCAGGTTTTGTCACTGTCTGGACTCTGTAGCAACTAGTCACCTCCGCCATTGGAGCACGGAAGCAGCCACAGCCCCTACATGAACAAACAAGTATGGCTGTGTTCCAATAAATCTTTACTTATTATAGACACTGAAATTTGAATTTCATATAGTTTTCATGTGTCACAATATGTTCTTTTTCTTTTGATTTTTTTTTCAACTATTTAAAAGATAAATGGTTGTATAAAACCTGGTCCCAGGTCTCTGACCCAAAGACCATAGTTTGCTGACTTCTGGGCTAGAGAAAAGTCTTTGTGGTTTTGGGTTAGATATCAGCTTTCAACGTTAGTGGAAGCTCAGGTTGGGCATCTTTCCTGTTTCCATGGCCCTTACTTTGGGGTCACTGTTATAATGCCATAACCATCTGAAAACTATTTTCTGAGAATTGTTTACTGATTAGTCAAAAATTCACAGGGTTAGGAAGGTAGATCACCAAAAAGAAAGAAAAGGTAGCAGAGAAGGCAGACTGGGGCACTGGAGACCCTCCATCCTATCACGGTTACTATAGTACTCTTACAAAACCAAAAGTTAGAGAAATTAAGCAATTTTCTGAAGATACACATCTCAAAAGTGACAGAGCTGGGATCAGAACTCTAGACCTACTGGGTCCTCATTTCCTTGGCCGTCCTATGGTACGATGTGATGCAACTCATGTTAATAATTAATGCCCCACATGTAGAATGTTCCATATGTATTTATTAGTTGAATGAATTAATGTTTAAATATTGGCACGGTGACAGAATAAGGGTGAGGTACCATCTTAACCGATGGGTAACTCATGCATTTATGCAGATAAGGGTGCTCTTCTGGCGAGCCATTAAAGGACAAAAAGCACTCTTTCTGTACACCCAAATTCCATTTGGGTAAATGGCCCATGATCTGCCACAGCTAAATCTTCAAAAGCTGTAAGAGTAAAGAGGGAAGAAAAAATCTCCCAGGTGAAACACATCAAATGACCTCAGCACTACTTTTTTTTTTTTTAAGATTTTATTTATTTGACAGAGAGAGAGATCACAAGTAGGCAGAGAGGCAGGCATAGAGAGAGGAGGAAGCAAGGGAGCCCACAACGGGGCTCAATCCCAAGACCTTGAGATCATGACCTGAGCTGAAGGCAGAGGCTTAACCCACTGAGCCACCCAGGCGCCCAAGCACTACTTTTTCAAGTTTCTTCTATTTAGTCCAAATTTCATAAAATATAGGGCAATTTCCACAGCTAAGATTGGGGTCTAATGGGCACAAAAATGCCTATTTTCTAAGTGCATGCACTTGTTCCCTCCTTCTGATTTGATGCACTTAGCTCACTTTTGAGAAAGCACTTGTTCTTTGTCTATCACTCTATTTAGATAAGGAAGTAATGGAATGATGTTCAGTATGGGTTAGTTTAGACATTGTTGGAAGACATTATGATCCTTTCACTGCATTAGGACAAATCTCCAGTTAAAGGAGCTACCCTCTAAAGGGAGGGGTCCATTTGGCAAAGAATGAACATCAGAGAGACCTATTTGGGCTTTATTTTTTCCCCAATTTGATTTTCCTTTATGTCAAGGGAAAGTAGATAGTCAGAATGTTTTTGGTGTTCTATTTTGTTTTAAGACCGAGTAGAAAGATATAAAGAAATCCACAAGATTCACAGTTTTTCAACTTGAAGTTGCAAATATTTGCAGAATTCCTTCCATCCCTAATAAGGATGATACATAATCAATTTCTAATTCTTGATTTAACTCCTTTAAAAAATTCTGTAACCCAGATGGCTCTCCTGGGTTACATTATCAATAGAGTATTGACTGTCAATAGTAGATAAGTAATAAACAGATCTAGGAAAAAGGGAGGAATGAATTATGTTTCTTTTGCTTCTTTCCAATAGGAAATACCCAGCTGCTTACACCAGCAGTTATAGAAACAGTAACAGTAATTAGAACAATAATAAAACCCTATTTGTATAAATGCAAATCTCAGAGTTTGTTTTTTTTTTAATTTCCCTTTCCTTTTTGGTGTTGCAATTTTATCATTTCTATCTGCTGAATAAACGGATACATTCCTGGGTTAGGATGTTAGCTGCACAAAATGTCTCATAGGCAAAGGAACGAGGGAACAGTTCTTGATAAGGGAATTCATTCCAAACTGCTCCATGCTTGAGTACGTATGTGGAAATTTCACTGACTTCAGGAAAAGCCAAATGCAGATATTATTCAAGGATGTTTTAAAAGGGTTAGTTTCAGGAGTTTATTTCTATATCCCTGCCGGGGCAAAGAAGCTTTCATCAAGGGCTGCTGTGCCCAGGTAACAGTTTTAATTACAGAAGAACAAACCGATGACTTTTTTTTTTCACTCTCATGTTTTAAAATGTATTTTTAAATCCCCCAAACATGAAAAGGTCACCCTAATTATCAGTGATGAGAGAGCATCGAGGCTCTCGTTTCTTACTTTTGGTGAAGGCCACCGGGGATAGGCTCCCAGGCAGGCAGGTTAGCAGGAGAAACAAAAGATGATCAAACACAGCCACCCATGACTGACAGCTGCTTCCCGACTCTGGGGTTAAGTCAGGAGGGAGGAGACCCAGAGGGGGAAGGGGGCGGGTTTACATGTGCTCCTCAGTTATTCTTAGGAGATTTATATAGCTCCATAAATGCACACCGTGCTGTAATAAAAAAATACATCAAAATCGATAGCAATCCTTGCTGTTCAGTTCTACTTCTTGAATTTGAATGTAGGCAATTTAAAGCATTATTCTTTTTCTTGTCATTATTACTAATTTCTCTGCCTAAGGGTTGCGTTTTCTGCATAATTTTGCTTATGAATTCAACAGCCTTACAAGGTTTGAGCCAAAGTGAACGCAAAAAAATCTCTCCCTGATATACAGTAAAATAAAACAAACTCAAATAAAAATTGAGGTGAATTTAGCTATTTGGGAGGAATGTGAGGCCTTTTTATATTCGTTTAAAAAATACCACTATTTCAGTATTTTTTTTTTTTAAAGATTTTATTTGTCAGAGAGAGAGAGAGGGAGAGAGAGCAAGCACAGGCAGAGGCAGAGGGAGAAGCAGGCTCTCTGATGAGCAAGGAGCCCGATGTGGGACTCGATCCCAGGACCCTGGGATCATGACCTGAGCCGAAGGCAGCTGCCCAACCAACTGAGCCACCCACGCGTCCCTATTTCAGTATTTTTAAAAAACATCCCATTAAGTATGAGACCATAAACTCTTATAACAAATGGCCAACATTTTAATTGTTCATCAGCTGTATTCAGATTCCTGAGTACCAGTTTTCACTGTAAGGGTAAAGGCTGTTGGTAGAGAGGGCAGAAAAAACACACAGCAGAGGTAGAGATGAGACAGATAGGCAGGGATAAGAACCACTGAGTGAATCTACATTTAAAGGACAAAGGCTAGAAAAACATACTTTTCTCTTCGCATAAAATTTCATGCACACATGCAGATATCAGAGGGTTCCTTTTGAAAACCAGATGGAAATGTGTTCTCCACATCAAATGACAGAATGCAGCTAACAAGATCAGTTTATCAAGAATTCAGCACTCAGGAAAACCTCCAAAGCTTAATAAAGACTCGAGCCCTACAATAAGAATAACCTCTTTTCATTCTGTTTCTACTTTACTGCATCAATTCCATTTAGAGAAACAGGCAGTGCACCATAGGATGGGTAATCAACACCAGACAGATTCTAATGACAAGAAATCATCTATTTCTTTAGTTTCATAATTAGACAAAGAAATCTGGAGCTACTTAATTATGTTAAAACTTCAGGATTATTCCAAGTCCGTATTTCTTAGCAAGAAAAATCAGCACCTATGTCAATATTGAGATGCGTGTGCTGGGTGTGTATCAGTGTTGAACTAAAAGCAGGCGTATATATCCAGTGATTTTAAAATGTGGAAGTACGGGTTCAGGAAATGACCTGAAAGTCGTGCTTGTTTTTAACATGGAACATGGAAAAAGAAGGAGCAGCAAATTGTGATATGAGGTAGTGCAACAGAAGCATAATTTCAACTTTGTAACCTGTTCTTTCTATTTAGGGAAAAAATAGGTGGACTCTGTGCTTGTGTGTTATACAAGGTTCTAAATGTAGACTATCAGTGATGGAGTGTAACGAAACTGTCCCAGATTTTTGTTGCAATTGCAGATAGATTTAAATGATAAAAACACCAAAAAGGGGTGGTCTCCATTTTGGGGCAGCTTCCACATTTTTTTTTTTTTTAAAGATTTTATTTATTTATTTGACAGAGAGAGATCACAAGTAGACAGAGAGGCAGGCAGAGAGAGAGAGAGAGAGAGAGAGAGAGAGAGAGAGAGAGGGGAGGAGGCTCCCTGCCGAGCAGAGAGCCCGATGCGGGACTCGATCCCAGGACCCCGAGATCATGACCCGAGCCGAAGGCAGCGGCTTAACCCACTGAGCCACCCAGGCGCCCCCAGCTTCCACATTTTTATTAGCTCCTGAAGACTGGCCTCATTTCATTGCTTTCTGAGAACCTCCTCGTGATGGGCAGGGCATAGCCTGGTGTGGGAGAATTTACCTTGAGGGGATGGGCCAGAGCAGGATTCAGGAACAGGAAATGTCTCCTGAAGTGGGGCAGTGGTCTGGTGGGAGAAGGGAGCTACTTTTCAGCTGGGAGACAACTGCAACAAGGTGACTCCAGTTTTCTCATTCATTCAACCAGTATTTACTGAGAAATTACTATGTACCAGACACTGGGGCAAGTGGTAGGTACACCATGGTGAATAAATCCTGTTCCCTAGTCTCAGGTAGATTAGGGAGTCGCTAGGGCAGAGTTCCCACACAGTACAAGGAAGGACAGGCAATGATAATTCAGAATGATAAGCAGGACCAAAGTAGAACCGCATGGCCCTGAAACTAGAAAAGTGTATAGAAGGGCAGCCCAACTGGTCCCGGAGGGCTTCTCAGGCAAATGATATCTATGAGAGCCCTAAGGAGAGTGGGAGTTCTCTAGGGAAAAAAAATGTGTGTGTGCATGAGAGACAGAGGAAGAGCTAGAAGTTGGAGAATGTATTCCACACAGAAGTAAAGAGAACATGAAGACAGGGCAAGGGGAAAGTTGTTTGAGGTGAATGGAGCAGGGAGGGTAGAAAGTTGAGGCCACTCAAGCAGAGGCCAGCCCAGGAAGGGCCTTTTAACCCTCAAGCTAAGGATTCTTCCCTTGTTCCTGAGGGCAACAGGATGCTATACTCCAGGATATAGGTAATGGTCAACATTAGGCAGCCAAGGGAGTGAGGAAGATTTAACAGAGGTATGGTGAGTTGAGTCTGAAAGGAGACTCTGGCTCAGCATTATGGAGCCTTTCAACAGATCCAAGGAGACTTTTCAGCCACAGCTGACTTTTGGGAGCTAGCTGCCCTTACACCAGGAAGAGGGAGGGGGACCCAGGGTGCATTACTGGGAAGGGGAGTCAGGGCCAGGGGATGTTATCCAAATCCATTTAGTAATACTGGACTCAAATCAGACTCATTTCTAGTTGCCTTGTCATGGAGTTTTCTGAACGTTAAATTATTAAATTATTTCTGACTGCATCTTCTGTCTTCCACATTGTAAATGGCGTATTTAAAGTTTATTTCATTACAATTATTTGCAAAAAGTACAAAGTATGATATTTTTGAAGGCAGTAAATATTACACTCCATCTCGTGCCTTTAGGATGAGCCTTCAGAGATCTGATTTCCATTTGTATGGCTTTGAAGCTGATCTGACCTCTTATTCACAATTCAGCACTAAAACAAAAATAGGACACCTGGCTGTAAACAGAGCCTTTAGGAATCATAAAAACTGGTAAGTATTAAATCAGAAAATATCTCATCATCATCAGACTAACAATGCAATCTGTAAATGTGAGAGTTTCAGGTCAATGGGTCTGTGGTTACACGCCAAGGCCGTTTGTGCTGCTCACAGGTAGGCAGTCGTCTCATTGGTTTGGCAAAGTTCTTCTTAGGAACAGACTTTCAGCATGAAAATGAGAGTTCAGGTATCATCTAATTTGGAAATTCAGACTAAGAAATGTATGCTAAGATAGGGCGGACCATTTCTCCAAGTAACAAATCACATCGTCACTGCAATGGCCCTACTTCCAATGCAGCTCGGGGTTTCACTTACTTTTATCCTACCTCATCTTCAGTCAGTAGTAAAACCGAGACAGCTACTAACAGGGATAACACGGCCCCTCAATTAAAATAGAAGTTATACTTTACAAAGTATGCTAATAGAGTCCTATGGTGTTGGATCCAATTCTCAGAATGATAGTCCTGTATAATGCAATTTTATCACATAAGTTTTAAGTTGTCCTGCAAGTAATGAAAAGCTTCTCTGAAAGGCCACAGAAGCTTTCTGGCCAGCTTTTACATTGCTTGATAGAAATAAACTTCTTTTCTCCCTGGAGCAGTGGACTTCAGCTTCCTTCCTTTTCATTTCTGTTTTCCAATCCCCTGTAGCTACCCGGAGAAGAGCTCTCAGGTGCACTGATGGTCAGGAGAGTGGGGGAGTGGGAAATCAAATGTGAAGGAAAAGGCAAGCTTTTAACTCTGCTGTCAGCAAGGGAAAGAGGAAACCGAAGATATCTCCGCTCCCCTCTTTTTTCCACCTTCTTTAGCCTAGACATGGTGTGAAGGCCCCAAGGGAATGCCACAATATGTTAGCTTTTCTCAGTCTGGCAAGGCCTCCAGGAATACACTGAATTGTTTACTTCAGATAGGCCCTGTGCAGCATTCAACCCCCAGAAAACAAGCATGACAATTAGCTTCCTTTGCTGAAGACACTGGGAGAGGACAGGAAATTACAAATAGGAAGTGCGCTAGAGGGGAAAAATAGGCCCTTTCCACAAACACAACACAACAAAACAAAACAAAAAACAACAAAAAAAACAAACAAGGTGCTGATGAAGCATGGCATTTGGATAAATTAAAATCAACATTCAAATTCTTGAATGCTTTAAACGAGTGAGTTGAGGTGGACGTCTAGATGTGTTATGGGAAGGAATGTATATAACAGAAATAATCTTTATTTTTAAAACAGCATATTCAGCAACTATACGCTTGCATATGTATGTATGTATATCAAATATTTTGAAACCCCTAAGCACCTTATGTGAAGACATTAAGTGTAGAAATACTCTTTCTAAAATGAATTGCATATTGATATAAAAAAAAATCCCACCTTCTTGTTCATTTTGAAAGCTCAGCTTTCAAAAATGTAATACGGGGCCACTGGCATCTTTGAACTCACTCTTCCTTTTTCAAGCAGTCTCAAGAGTTGAATCCTGCATTCTTGCCATATGCCAAGGGTTAGGCCATTAATATGTAAAAGACGCTGGTATCCAGAGAATTGACTTTATAATTGGAGAACACCAAAATAAACCTAACACTTCGCAAACAATGCTGCACCACAGCCTCCCTGTTCTCTTAGGCTATCAGGCCATGTCCAATTTTCTCAGTCTGCCGGATGATACAGCTGCCTCCATGTGCCAGGGAAGCTTTAATTATGGTGCCTTTCCCTCCCACTGGAAAGCCTCTTCCTGTGGTCTCAAATTTGAATTATTCAAGCCCATGTTAATACACTGCACTGAATGCTTGGTTTGGCCCACTGAGACGCACCTGGAACTGTTCTCTCCTTAAAGATTTGCTTGCTTGCTTTCCTTCTCTCTCTCCTCTCCTCCCTCCTTTTCCTCTCCTTTCTCATTCCCTTTGCTCCCATCATGAAAGGCAAGAACCAGGTAACCCTTAGCACTGAGTGGCTCATGGAACTTGCTACAGCTAATCTCTTACAGACCACTCATGTGAAGTCACAAGAAAAAGAATCTATCCGTGAAAAGTTTCACGAGGATAAAGCTTCACTCCTTAAACCTCTTTTAGAAACAGGGATACGTTTTATGCAATATGTTAGCCAGAATTCCAGGACTTTTAAATATACTTCTCCTCAAAGTAAGCTGTTAATGTGGTTTTACTCCTAGGATAGAAGCAATAGGCAAATTCTTGATCTTTCCTGTTGAAGCTACGAGTTAATATATACGAATGCTGTTTTGACACCAAATTCTAGATTCAGTCTTTGATTAATGTTTTTAGGTTTTGCTTATTAAAATACCAACCCTAATTTTCCTCTCTTCTAAATTTTAGTCCAGATTTGAGTTGTCACTGTGACTTCTTTGTAAACAAAGTCAGCATCAAGATTAGATATATGGTATCCTTGGATTAAGGGTGATTTCCAGGCTAGGTTCCTTATTCACCACCTGTAAGTCCTCTTGGAGGCTTAATTTTCTCATCTATGAAATAGGAATCACAATATAAACACTATTGAGAACCTACAAAAATTAAATAGGATTATATTCAGGAAAGTTTTTTTTTTTTTTTTTTTCCCAAAACTCTTAAATAATATGTAAATTAAGATGTCTTTGCTATTATGTTTTTCATGTAATGTGAGAAACACCAGCTTTGGTTTATACTTCGACTCATTCAGCTGAATATGTTTTAGAAGCCTTTCTCCTATGTCTGCTCACAAAAAGAAACTACTGGGTTTACAATGCAGAATCATGGGATTCTCTCCCTTTTGTACACACTGAGTCTGTTTTTAGGGGAAAAAGGAAAGAAGGTAGTGAAGAAAAATACATTCCCTGAAAATTCCTAAAGAGCTTCACAAGTCCTCTAGTGAATGAGCCAGAGAGTTTGTGAAAGTTGTTGCCTATCCCAAAAAATGCCCTCCGAAACTGTTTCGGGATTTAAAAAAAAAAAAAAAGGATTATCTCTTCAAAAAGATGCCCCAGTTGTTTTCAGCAGCAGGTGGAATATTTAGGCAGAAAACACAGACAGAAAGAACTTAACTTAAAATAATACTGCATGTGTCTCTGGGATTGGAAAAGCTGATGAGGACCCAACCAATTCTGCCTTTGGGGATGATCTCTCTCTCCAAACGTCTAATCCCTGGAAGTTAATTATTGTCTGCCTTGGTACTGACCAGGAATCTGGTCTTAAACACTCAAGGCCAAGAAAAACAAAACAAAACAAAAAGTGTAAACCCACCCTTAAAGGTGATAACAAAATGATTCTGTGCTCATACAACATTATCTAGAAAATGCTGGGCCCACCATGTAAGAGAAACTTAAAATTCATTAAAGATTTTTTTAAAATTTTTTTTTTAAGATTTTATTATTTATTTGACAGACAGAGATCACAAGTAGGCAGAGAGGCAGGCAGAGAGAGAGGGAGGGGGAAGCAGGCTCCCTGCTGAGCAGAGAGCCTGATGCAGGGCTCCATCCAAGGACCCTGGGATCATGACCTGAGCTGAAGGTAGAGGCTTTAACCCACTGAGCTACCCAGGCACCCCATCATTAAAGAATTTTAAAGTTTAACACCAAATCTATATCAACTCCATTTGTCACATTAACAATGAATTCTCCATTGACAAATCCATTCATGATGTTATATTCCTGGAGGCTTTATACTATGTTGAACCATTACTTTACAAAGGCAATATTTTGGGTGCTAATTGCAGAGTTGTTGCAAGTCATATATTTTTAATGTTTTCTCTTCTTTAAGTGTGTCCTTTTTTATGGTGAGAAACCAGTTGTGAAATCATTCATTACCAAAGAACTGTGCTAAGTGTTGAAAAGCTAGCCTGAGCCAAGACATCTAGTCTCAGTCACAACTTAGAAGCAGAAAACTCTGTGATCACTTTCTACTGTGTAATCTCCTCAACAATTACCCAAGGGGCACTGAATTTTTCAGCTCCTAAAAGTCTGGGGCTATTACTACTGGAACAAGAGAAAAAAAGAGCTGAAAGTTCCTTTAATATTAGTGTTACAAAAATTTGTAACATTTTCCATAATAAATGGTGGAAAGCAAAATTCCATACTAAGAGTTTACAGCCCGAATAAACTTCTTTTGTAGAAGTAAAAAGTAAATCTTCAAGGTGTTTTTCTGTGATGTGCACATACATGCTATTCACAGACACACTCAAACAACAGAGTTGAGGGAAAAATTACTAAATTTTATCAAATTAAATTAAGAGGTAAAAGAGAGAGAAAATACCCGTAGGACAAAAATTCAAAATTGGTCTGCAGCTCAAGTTAAACTATACATGCTATTACATGACTCATTCTCTAAAGTGCTAGAATATTCTTTTTTTTTTTTAAGATTTTTATTTATTTATTTGACAGAGATCACAAGTAGGCAGAGAGGCAGGCAGAGAGAGAGAGGAGGAAGCAGGCTCCCCCCTTGAGCAGAGAGCCTGATGCGGGGCTCGATCCCAGGACCCTGAGATCATGACCTGAACTGAAGGTAGAGGCTTTAACCCACTGAGCCACCCAGGCGCCCCTAAAGTGCTGGAATATTCTATTTGCGCAACATTTTCATACATATGCCAGTTTTACAACATAAGAGAGATTGGCTAGTAAATATCTGAATGGTTATTAGCCAAGTATATCATACTCTATTGATTAATTTGTATAATAAAATAAAAAGAGAGCAAAATGGGCATGTTAAGTTCTGCTGGGAAGAAGCTTGTTTCTCTTCCCAATTAAATGTCTAAAATAAACTGTTAATTTCCACCCTTCCTTTTTATAGACTAATCTGGAATTTCAAACAGTGACTTACTAAACTCTTTTTCCTCAAGTATACAATTTTGCTTTTCATATTTTCTCGTGATTCACTTTCAATGAAAAATATAATTTTGGAAAGAAACCTAAAAAGTTATAACAAATGATAAAAAGTCTGTCTTAATATTTATTATAAATAACACGTTGAGAAGAAAAACTACTTACATTTTGTCTAATACCTTTATTTCTAAATCTTAGTAACTTAGTAACATTCCAATTTTAATGCACCAAGAAGAAGATAAAAAGGAAATAACAACTAGACTGAAGCAGTAGTGTCTGTTTAGAAGATATTAAAGATGACTGGAGTCATGCTTAAAGATTTCTAATATAAATTATTGTACTAGCCTTTTTTTAACTCTCATTTAAATCACATATTTAGCCTTTATTCATGTGCATTTTAGAGAATTTAGAGAATACAATTACAATGAAGAAATAAAAACTGTTTAAGCCCAATTATCCAGAGAAAAGCACTATTAATATTATACATTAATAATATATTTTTAACTACACTGAACATTTACTCTGTATGTCTTATATATATAAAATAAAAATGTTTAAATATATATTATATATTATGAAATATAATGTATAATTTAATTAAATACAAAATATATAATTCATATAAAATTATAAATATATAATAAAATATATAATTTAGAACAGATTATATAAAATCAGTATCTCCATTTTGCAAATGAGGAAATTAAGGCACAGAGATGTTTAATAATTTGCTCAGGGTCAAAGGTCCCATGTTTGAAAAGTGAAGTGGATAAGGGCCCTCCCTCTGAACTATGCCAAAGACTGTGATCATAGCCACAATTCTGCTACATAGAGCTTTTGTCTGTGTGTATAAAAAGGAACCGGAATTTATACATACTATTTTATAATCTGCTTTTTGTCCATGTAACATACTACGAACCTCTTCTCACATCATTAAGTATCACCCACCAGGGCACTTGGAAAAGAAGCATACTGACAAGTAAGAAATATTGTAGTATGTCTGTTGCTAGCCCAAACAAAGGATGCTCTCTCTTTTCAGACATGTATTCAAATCAAGCAAACATCACCCTCTTTAGGCAAACAAAAATTACCATAGCAAAACTGACCAATGATCTGATCAGTCCAATATCCTATTTCTGAAAATGTCCAATGCTGACTATTTTAGTAAGAGACATAAAATCCCCCATAAAGTACCTAATTGTGTGATACACTGCAGTAAGATGAAAATTTCCCCTTTGTTCAGTTTCTCATCTTCTCCCACCTTAAAGCTTTAGAGGGAATAGTCCTTGAAATTTTATCCTACTCAAACTAGTCATGTGTGATGCTGTTATTTTAACACACACATATACACTTACATATGCACTATAAATACGAAGAAATGAGTTATTCCTGGATAGCTTAAAAACATTCTGAAATTATTGTACCTATTTCTATAAACACATAATGTACCAAGTGCACATACATAGTTAATCCATTACAATTATAATATCTGTAGGTTATGCATAACACCAGTGAAAGCAAAAGGTAAAAAGCATTCAATAAAATAATCCTTTCCTCCATTAACAATGTACTGTAGAAATATATATATATATATTTATTTATATTTATTTTATATATATATATATATTTTTCCCCCCCAGAGAGGAGAAGGGGGAGTTCAAAGGGAGTCAGAGAGAGAGAGAGAATCTTAAGCAGGCTCCACCCTGGTGCAGAGCCAATGGGGCATGATTTCACAACCCTGAGATCATGACCTGAGCTAAAATCAAGAGTTAGCACTAAACAGATTGAGCCACCCAGGTACCCCTAAAAACAGACTCCTTAAGGGAGATAACCAAAGGGCAATTACTGAGTGGCAAAATTCCTTGGGTGTGTTTCTCCACAGTGCAAATCAGAAAATCAATGCAATACTATATTTTATTTTGTTTTATATATACTGAAAGTCCCATCAACCACCCATACTATATTATATTTAGAATTTAATATGGTTCTAAAAATATCACTAAGTATATTGGCATGGTAGGCAGGCAGACAGGGACATTTAAGGGCTTAACAAAAAAAAATTCTTCTTTGAAACCTTGTCTTTCTCTAATGAAAAAGGACATAAGAGACTAACTGGTATCATCCACTTCCTGTCTCTTGACACACTTGCTCTTCAAGCCCTGAGCTGCCCTGCCCTGCAGAGACAGGCAGACAGATATAAGGATATACAGATATAGATACATAGACATATAACAAAAGACCTAAGAGCTTTGTGGGTTCAAGTGAATAAATGATCTTTGCCTGGACAGACTGCTAAAGACTTCATGGAGAAGAAGGCACCTATACTATTTCTAGCCCCATGCTTCTCCAGAATCTTTCACTTGTTTTTGGTTGCCATCCCCCCAAGTAATTGGGATATTAGATGTAGTCTGTGCCCACAGATTTAAATAAAAGTAATTTTGTCCAGTGATGGAGATCATTGCCCTAACCCTGGGGCTTTCCCCTGACCTAGTCAGCTACTAATTAATCATCCTCACAGATCCATAGTTCCCTAAGAACACAGGCTGTACTTTGTGAACTTTATATTCCAGATGCCTAGGTTCCTGGGACAGAGAAGATGTTCAATACGTCTTTATTGGAACAGTGCCTGACACACACTAGGTTCTTGTTAAATGCTAGTTGGTGGAACATTTGGATGGATGAATGAGTATGTTTAACCATTGACTGAGTTTCTCTGTTTCATGTTATCTTGTATGTTTCAGCCTGGAATATGCACATTTTAAAATTTACTTCATGGAAAGTATCATAATACAGCATTGTAGTTTTTACACTAAAAATATACTATATGTATAAAGACAATTCAGTCACCATTTAAAGAAATAACACACATTGGATACCCATCAGTACTATTTATAAATTCTTCGTTGAGTAGGAAAAAAATGCTGCAACTGCTTCTAAATTAGCAAAGTAGACAGTAAGTCCAAGAAACATGAAAATATTATCTGTCTATAAGAACAACTAACTCTGGGTATTTATTTTAAAAATTGAAGACCTAAAATTGAAGATACCAATCAATTATTTTCTTACTATTTTTTTGAGCAATTTTTTTTTAAAGATTTTATTTTCAAGCTCACCCAACATGGGTCTTGAATTTACAACCCTGAAGTCAAGTGTTACATGCTCTATGGACTGAGTGAGCCAGGCACCCCTTCCTCTTACTATTTTTAAATGGCCCCAAGTAAGTAAGCACTGATGCAGTTAATTCACCACAATTCTCCTCTGCTTGTGGCATCTTGTTTCCCTCTTAGGTAAGTGGTAGAGAAACTACTCCAGGAGGCTGGTTTCCTTATAAATCTGTAGATGATGACACCTTGCGTCATTCATAACCTTGTTTCAGTTTGTCAGCTGAGGACATTAATACTTGTCATGTATCTCACTCTCAGAAGACCCTGGAGAGCAATACTTTCTAACACTTGCCCTGCAAACATGTTCTACAAGTACAAACTGTATACTTTGTATCATTACCTAAGAGAAGGACAGAATTGAAATCAGAAAGAGTAAACAAGGTCTAGCTTCAATTTTCCAAACTTCCTTCCTATGAACTTTGAAATCAAAGTTAAGCACCTTACATTTAAGTAACTCTCTTGACCACAACAGTTGTTACTTAAGCACAAAATGTCCAATGGGCAGTATGGTAGCTAGTACTGTATGATAAATAGAAAACAAAAGGGATGAATGTTTTTTCTAACAGTGATACACACGTTCTGTATAACAGTGATACACAAGGAAGCCTAAAAGACTACATCAACTTATACAAGTATTCTCTGTCCTCAGGAGTGAATGAAGTATAGTACCATTATAGACGGCATTTTTCTATAAGTTTCATACTTATGTACTATTTGAAAATGATCAAATTATAGAGAGGTTAAATTAAACACAAGGGTGTTTTTTTTTTAACTTCAACTGTAATTATATTTTTAGAATCTAATTAATATGTTAATGCAACCTTTTATTTATTTTTTTTAAAGATTCTATTTATTTATCCAAGAGTGAGAGAGAGAGAGAGAGCGAGCGCACGCGAGAGAGCACACAAGCCAGGGGAGCGGTAGGCAGAGGGAGAAGCAGGCAGAGGGAGAGGGAGCAGCAGGCTCCCTGCTGAGCAGAGAGCCCAATGTGGAGCTCGATCCTAGGACCCTGGGATCATGACCTGAACTGAAGGCAGCCACTTAACCAAATGAACTACCCAGGCACCCCTAATGTAATCTTTTAAAAGACACACAGAACACTGTAGGATGGGTTTTCAAAAGTGTGCCCTGTGCCAAATGAAATGGCTATTGCCTTCAGTATTGCTGGCTGAAGAAGTCCAATGGTTCAATTCCTTGTTCTTTCTTGGAGTTCCAGAATAACCAGTAGTCAATTAGATTTGAAGGGAGAATTCAGAGTGCTTAAAGGGAGCAAGGTAAATAACAACAACGACAACAATAATAAAAAGTAAATTAACTTGAAGAAGCCCTATTCTGAAATTTCTTCTATAAATTATGCCCCTTCTGAACAGGATCAGACTAAAAGTGGACTCCTGACAGAGATCACACAGATGGAGGTAATGCCAAAAGGGATTTTATTTTCTTCAAGGTTGTTCACTTCCATAGTCTCCTATTCCTCATCAGCCTTGTCCTAGAAGAATTCACACTACTATGAATAATTTTTTTCCAAGTGATTTGAATACCAGATGGTATATCAAAGTCGATGCTAAATTTTTCTTTTGAAACATGGGCTCATTGGGAATGCATTTTTTATTTCTAAAGTTACAACTTCACAATTACTAGGTGCCATTTGTATTGGTACTGTCACATCCGCCTAAGAAAGTTAAAAAAAAAAAGGGGGAGATAGTATTTTTTACAAGAGTTGTGTGACTCATTTTTTTTTCTTTTAAAGAGAAACCAAAAACCTCCATGGCAGAAACTGTCCAAAATAGGTTGTAAATAATCTATTATTTAAAAAATGCTTCCCACTATTCTTCCTGATTGCCCTTTCAGATAGGAACCTAACAGGGCCCTGTTCTGGGGAGTCAGCCCTACTCAGCCTCTTGGCAGGTGCAATTCTTTCTGTCCTCTGGTGAACGGGCTCTTCTCAGACCACACCCTTCAAGGCAAGGTTGACTGATAACATTTTAGTAGCTGGGTTCAGTCCCACCTGCTCTGCCACTGAGTACTTCAGCGTAACTCTGGGTTGGGAACTGCATACCTTCAGAGATCTCTTCTTTGGAGCAGGTAGCAGGCTGATTAAAACAGGGACCCAACTGTGTACATTTCCCAGGAGGGAACCCTCCAGGCTCCTAAGAGAGTTTGTGTTTTGTATTTATACTGCTACTGAGGCAGCACATCTAAGGACTTAAAGGGTAAATGCACTAAGCATTTATGTAGCTCCAACCCATTAGTGGATATAATGGAAAGAACAGGAAAGAAAGTCAAGTCAATCATTCATTGGACAGATATTTTTGAAACCTGGTGTTGGGCCCATTTCCCCATTTGATGAGGGCACTGGATTTATAGATAAAGGCAGTGCCATGGGTAAGGTGGATACTGATTTCTCCAAGGCATTTCCTGAGCCCTTTGTAACGTTCTTGTGGACAGAATGAAGGAAGGTGAGCTGCCTAAGAGGGAGATTGATAGGAATGTCTGATAAATGTATGGTTTCACTAGGAAGGAGATCTGTAATATCAGCCCTGGGGGCTCAGAGTTCAGTTCTTTCTTATTCACCATTTGTTATCAGTGCTTTTAATGAAGACACAAAGAGCATCTTGATCAGCTTAGTGTGAAGCTCTTGGGCTCTGGGTTCGAAACTCTGGGTTTGACAAGTCTGGGATTTACATTCTGCAAGCTTCTATTTTCTCACCCATACAAAGAGCTAACAGTACTGACAATATTTCTGAGAATTACTTTGAGAACGAAAGTAGATGCATGTTAGCATGAAGTAGGTCCCTACTACCCCAAGGTGTGTTCTATAGAACAAACCTGCACAAAACACAGAAAGACTAGCTAATGTGGTTTATGGCAAGATCAAGATTTTAAATGATCCTGGCATATGGGAATAGGGGATGAATAAACAATCTTCAAAAGGGATAAAGAGGCTGTTCAGTTGTTCGTAAGTTTCATGAGAGCTAGTCCATTTTTATCTTGCTTATCAGTATATGCCAAGCACCGATTACAGAATTTAGTAGATTTCAAAAAAAAATTCACTGAATGACTGAATGAATAGGCCTAAATTAAGGAGCAAAAGTTATTTTATAAAGTGTTGGGAGTTATATACATAAGAAGACATACTCCTCTCTTAAGTTCACGGTTTGGTGGTAATCACAGTGTGGTAAATGCTGAATATATTGGGACTCCAGGAACATACCAAAGAGGCATTTATTTATTTATTTATTTATTTATTTATTTATTTATTTTTAAGTTTTACTTATTTATTTGAGAGAGAGCAAGCATGAGAGGGGAGAGGTCAGAAGGAGAAGCCGACTCCCTGCTGAGCAGGAAGCCCTATTTGGACTTGATCCCAGGACTCCAGGATCATGACCTGAGCCGAAAGCAGTTGCTTAAGCAACTGAGCTACCCAGGCGCCCCCCCAAAGAGGTGTTTAAATGAGTTCTGGGAAGAATAAACCATGAGGCAAGTGGAATGGGATCTCTGAGCCGTGTAAGAGGTGGTCGAAAGAAGGGGGTTTCGGGCAGAAGGAGCTGCATATGGTCCAGAGGTAAGAAAGAACTTCAAGGGCTTAGGAAGCAGAAGTGAATTCTCTGGGACTGTAACTGGGACTAAAATTCCCCTTTAAGGTGGAAAGTGATTTTAGGTTACACTGGAGAAGTAACAAGTCATGAAGAGCCTCATACACTAAACTAAAGAGTTTGAAAAGTACTCACCAGACAAAGAAGAGTCCTTGAAATCTTCTACTCCAGATGCTGACTGATTTTTGTTTCAGAAAGCTCTGGAACCTCTTGCCACCATGAGGACATGGATTGGACATAAAAACCAATCAGGAGAATGATGTGGAAAAACAGGCAAGGAATGAGGAGGTCCTAGGTGAAAGCAGTTCATGGGGCAACTGAGTTACAAAAGTTAGGAGCAAGACCTAACTTGGTGACATGCTTTTGTGACACCTTGGGCTATGGACCATGACCCATGCAGCAGATAGAACTATTCCATATGTGTACAACATGAAGACATGACGGATGCCACATTGGAAAACAACTCCTAACCTTTAAAAGGTGAACGCATGAAGGAGCCTGAGGTGATGGAGTCAGAAGCAGGAGGAAATGGAAGCAGAACTTTCAGGACCTCACAAGAGGGAAGAGCCTCTAAGCATCAACAGGGCTGGAGACAGCAGAGAGACTTAAATACATTCAGGATTTGGTGCTCAGGAGATCATCAGTAACCCCCCAGAGGAACATTTCAGCAGCATTTAGGCAAAGGAGAAACCAGACTGTGGCACTTTCTGGAGTGAATTTAAAGTGAGGAAACAAGAACAATGACAATGAGGGCAAACATCTCTTCTACGAAGCTTGATGCAAACTCGTGGAGAGATTTTAAACTATGGGAAGAGTTGGATGGGAATCTTCATCCAGAAAGGGGACCAGGCTGTCATTGGATCTCAATCGTATGTCATGGAGAAGGAACTGAGGGAGAGGCAGTCGTGGGAAATGTGGAATATGGAAGTGGGACAAATGCTCCCCATGCCAGGAGATAGCATTAGGAGGAAAAGCACTGACACATCGAAGTGGACCTTAGCTCAACACAGAAAAAAACCTGCAAAATTAGAATTAGTCAGTAACACAATGCTTACACTTGACCATATTACAAACTTCTTGTCTTTGAAGTATTCAAGCAGAGCCTTGCCACATTTGGCTGGCATGCATAGCAAGCACTCTAGCTGTTGATAAAAAGCTGGACGATATAGTTTTAGATATGTCTCTTTGAACTCCTAAAATTAACCTTGCTAAGTTTGAAGGTATAAAACTTTTCTGCCACATCTAATCTGTTTAAAGACATACATTTCTGATAAAGAGCTTTCTTCATGACTCTGAAATAGTTTTAAGATTATGCACTATTAAGTTCCAATCATACTGGCTGAAATACGTGAAAAAGCCTTTTGGAAATTCCTGTAAAGATCAAATGTCTAATTCTTCTATTTATCTTTCTTTTTTTCTTAATTTTGAACTAATACCTGAAGGTGAGCATGTCTGTGTATTAAAGGATTATAGTTTTCTTACGGGATGGAGAAACTTAATCTCACAGATAATTATTGACATACTAATGGCGGACACAGATAATTGTCTCACAAATAATCATTTACATACTAATTAATAAGGCACTAGGAACTCTTTCTAAACCCAAGTGCCTGAAAGCAGAACTAAATTACATCCAAGCACAAGAATTTATCCTGAAAGAGTATGTACTCACGCTCACCTCCCATTTCCTCTTTCTTGTTTTCTCACACATACAGACACACACAAACACACACATACACATACTTCACAAAATAAGGAAATAAAGTAAAATATATTAATAGATGAATGGAAAGTGGATATGAATCATAATTACCGTTTCTAACGCCCCTTCATCAAATCTGATATTTTTAGGAATCAAAAACTTTTTATCCATAAGGTAATAAGTTCCTAAGTGAGTAGCCATCTATCACAAGCAGTGTCAGGCACAGAATAAATCCTCAAAACTTAAGTTCCCTTCTCCAATAACAGATTAGGTGCTTGATGTTGGACAAGGGGAATTTGGCCAAATACAGAGAATAACTGTATTGACTATTGTAATATTTAATTCTGCTATATTTGCTGACGTATCAGGTAAGTAAAACTTCTCCTGAGCAGAAACACTTAATTCAAGGCTAGCTACCGCTGCTTCAAACATCAAACTGTCATAGAATAAGGTCCTTTTTAGCCAGTGACCATAAATATCCTAACACCTGAGATAACCACGTTGAGAATAACAGTGTAAGAGCGTGAAAAATATACAGAAGGGAAGGAAACTACTCAGAACTCATGTATGAGCAATTATTTCCTTAATATTCCTAAGGACAGTGCTCCTTAGTGCTCTATAAACTAGGTCTACTGTGACGGAAGCTAAAATGATTGCTTAGGGACCGCCAGACCATATCCAAGTGGCTCCTTCACAGCTTGTACAATCTCCCAGCCTGTGCCAAGTGGCAAATAAGATAGTCATAAGTGGAAGGGAGTTCAATTATTTGAACAGTCCCATGTGTATGTCCCACGGGTTTCTATTAGATTTGAAAGTTGCTTCTATTGTGAATCTATGCTCCAAACAGCTAACCATGCAGAATGTTCTAAAATAGGCAGTAATAGTAGGCCAAACGGTCACATATTTCTCAATGTAATGTCTGCTGCTCCATTCAGTATGGAAAAAAAAAAATTAGATTTCTTATATATTTTTTGCGAGCAAAACCAAAAGTGGTTCATCTTACCATCTGTAAACGACTCTGCTACATTAATGTTTTTACTCAGCAGAAGCCTGTTATGTTCTACTCGATTTTTAGCAACTAGGGGTACATCAAACAGACTTCATTCTACTCAGCAGCAGTATGTAGAGAAGGATACCTCTGTGAACCAACATCCTGCAAAGATTCATTGAGGATTATCTGCAGTTTTTATATTTGCTTTTGCTCTGATGAAAAAATAACCCTACAGGAGAGCTAATTACATGAAGTCATTATTATTAAAATTCTTTTAAAATTAGATAAAATAATTACTATGGCCATTTGTTCATATGTACACATGTTTGTACACATGACTGTTCAAGTTCAGAATTGTAATGTGTTCATATACCTCTGTAACAAGCACAGAGATAAGGGTATCATCCATAGGAAAAATAGAGAATTAATACATGTCAAATGAAAAACAAGGAACTTCTAAAATTCACATATCTATTCTTAAAGATAATTTTTTTTCCATAGTAACATTATCATCCCAAAGATAATCCCCTTGCGTGGTGCTATAAAAATATCCAGAGAGAAGACACAAATACATATAATTACTTCTGTTGAAGTAAAGGACAGAGCGAACAGCAAAGATTTAGAAGCTTTGGAATCCATAAGCGTTTCCAGGTGGAAAGAGCCAAAACAAAAGACACTCCAGAAAACAAACCAATGTAAATAAAAGCTCCTTGTGACAAGTAAATGCAGGCTGAAGGGTGAAACTGCATATTTCTTCTAAACATCATGGAATCAAAATTTTAGAGTCATACAAATTTTAGATCATACAGATGGTCCCCAGGTCAGGGGTGGCAACTTCGAACGTCTCAGGAGCTGGTCGGTGACGGGGGCAGGAGGGTAAAAGCTGAAAGGCAGTGGGGGGGGTGTGGCGAAATGGAAGGGCATGTTCTCTGAAACGAATGAACAGAAGAGAGAGAGAAATAAAAAAACACGCTGTTCTGGGTCAGAATTAGCAAGTAGACCACCTGATTTCCAACTCTGATCAAGCCCAACCCCATCATTTTAGAGGTAGATGGACCCGGACCTGGAGAGGCTCCTGACTTCCCCAAGCCCACACAACCAGTCAGTGGCAGAGCTAGACGCGGACTAGTTACTTCAATCGTTCAGCAAGAACTGGAAGAATTATTCTGTACCAGGCATCTCTACATGCTAGACACGCATGAAGAACACAACGTTCAGCAGAGGGCAAAAATGGTTTACTTCCTCCACGGACTCTGGTTTAGAGGGTGAAACAGGCAATTAAATAAGCACTTATAAAATGGAGAATAGTGCTGCAATGAGGAAGTTCGAGGTACAGTGGGGACCCCCTGGAGGGGCTCTCAAGCCAAGAGTCTCCTCAGGCACCTGTGTGTTAGCAACACGATTAAGAGGAGAAGAAACCGGACAAGAGCTGCAGAGGAAGGAATGGAAGTAGGGCTCATGGGGAAAAGTGTCTTTCAAGACTTTTACTGGTTCTCTCAGTGTATAGTTAGCACGTTCTTTTCCAGACATTATGGTAATACTCTATAATATAATTTACCCATTTTGAATGAAGGCCTTTCTCTTGGAGCTTTAAAATTGTGGGGCGCCTGGGTGGCTCAGTGGGTTAAGCCTCTGCCTTCTGCTCAGGTCATGATCTCAGGGTCCTGGAATCTAGCTCCACATCGGGCTCTCTGCTCAGCAGGGAGCCTGCTTCCCTCTCTCTCTCTGCCTTCCTCTCTGCCTACTTGTGACCTCTCTCTCTCTCTAATAAAAATAAATAAAAAAAATCTTAAAATTGTGTGGTTCTGTAGGAATCTACAAAATACTTTCTATAAACAAAGCACCATGTTAGAAGCTAGGAATACAGAATAAGTCAGGCTAGTGCCTTCCTCCAGGGACTGGCAGCTTAACTGGGAGACAAAGCATCTACCCCAGTATTTGTACTGGAAAATAGTTGATCTCATGAAATAGTGACGGTGTAACTGAAACTGCCAGAATGAGTAATAAAGATAATGAATACAAAAGGATCTGACACATTATTTTGGGAATGGTAACTGGAACATACTTTTATGAATGTTGACATTAATTTTTCTCTGAATTATCTTTCCTATAAAATGAGTTAATAGGATTGTTTTAAAAAGGCTCTCCTCTTGGGGCACCTGACTGGCTCATTCAGTTAAGTGTCCAGCTGTTGGTTTTGCCTTCGTTCATGATCTCAGGGTTGTGACACTCAGCCCTGCATCCGGCTCTGGGCTGACTGCAGAGTCTACTTGACAATCTCTCCCTCTCCCTCTGCTTCTCCCCCCATTTTTTTTCTCTCTCTCTCAAATAAAATAAAATAAAGGCTTTCCCCTTATGTGACAGTGGAACCCCCAACTCCCCTGTGACAGTCATATATAAAGTATTAATATATTTGTAACAACTGAAAGTAGTTGAGAAATCTTGGATTGCCATAAAGTATTCGGATACAAGAAAACCGATTAATTAATGAGTTATTTTAATGCTCAGAATTCAAACAAATTAAACAACAAAGATTGATGGAGGCAATTTCCTTACTATTAGAAGATATAATTTATTCTCATAAGACAAAAAACTCTTTAAAAAACACAGAAAATAGATGAGTGAGCATTATACTTTCTGTTTTAGCTGTGCACACCTAGTGCTGTTCATATTTTCAGGTTATATTTCATTCTGTCTGAAATATTTTAACAGCAGTACAGAGGATGCATCGGAATTCGTTCTGGTCAATTTTTCACAGATACACCAATTCTGTAACATCATCACTGCCACTTAACACTAATGGGCACAGATTACATGTCAGACACTGTTCAAATTGGTTAACCTGTATCTCATTTAGTCCTCACAAGTCTACAAGGTAGAAGCTATTGTCATGACCACTTTATGGATGAGAATTCAAATACCATGCTATAACTTGCCCAAACTCACACAGCTAATAAGTAAGAGACTCAGGCAGGATTCATCCTTGAAGTGTGACCCCAGAGGACACAGTCTTGTCCCCTACAAGATCATGGTATCCAACAAACTGATTTGGGGAGATATGGCTGAATTATCTGGTAATAATGTATTTTGTGGTCATTCAAGGTATTCAGTATTAGTTAAAATCTATCAAGAGTGATGAGAAACATATTCTGCCTACTAACATTTCTAAATGGGGCAAAGAAAGAGATAGTGTTTTGTGCTTTTCCGTGTTCTTTCCCAAGTTCAGTGCTAGTGACCACTAGGAAGTAACTGATCACTAAAAAAATGCACTTCCTGAATATTGTTCCCACTCCCATGACTTGACACCAGAAAAATGATCCTGACCTCCTGGTAACAATAGCCAACCAGTGGCAAAATGTAAAATAATGCAAGGCTAAAAATCTAAGAGTTAATATATAAAATGACTTAATACACAGAAATAATCAGTAGCTTTAGGGAGTAGTTTCTGAGGTATGCTATCAAAAGCACAAGTGATTTAAAAGAAAAAAACAGATACATTGGACTTAATCAGAATTAAAAACTATATTGTGTTTCAAAGAACATCATCAAGAGAGTAAAACTACAACTCACAGAAAAAAATAAGCAAATCATTATCTGAAAAAGGAACTTGCATCAGAATATATGAAAACCAGCTTAAAGTACAATAGAAGTATACAGTAAATTATAATAAAAAATACCCTGATTTAAAAATGGTCTAAGGATTTGAAGAGATGTTTCTCCAAAAAGACCTATAAGTGGCCAATAAGCATATGAAAAGATGCCCAATATCATTATTAATTTAAAAAATGCAATTCAAAACCATGAGATACTACTATATCCCCAGTAGGATGGCCAAAAACAAAAAAAGACAGCAGACAACTGTTAGCAAGGATGTATAGAAATTGGTGACCTCATATGTTACTGGTGGGATTACAAAATGGCACAGTTACTTTGGAAAACAATTTAGCAATACCCTAAAACATTAAACATAGAGTTACTATATGACAATTCCATTCCTAAGTATGTACCCAAGAGAAATTAAAACACATGCCCATACACAAACCTGTACATGAATATTCACAGAGACGATAGTCATAATAGTCAGAAAGTGGAAACCACCCTAATACCAATAAACTGATGAATGTATAAATAAAATGGTATATTTATACAAAAGAATATTATTCAGCAGTAAAAACGAATGAAATGTGGATATGTGCTACCACATGGATGAACTTTGAAACATTATGCTGAGTGAAAGAAGGTAGTCATAAAAGACCACATATTACATGCTTCCATTTGTATGAAATGCCCAGGACAGACAAATCTATATAGACAGAAAATAGATTAGTAGTTGCCTAGGGCTGGTGGGTTAGGGAAAGGAGGATGGGATTGACCTTAATGGGTACGGAGCACTGTGAATATACTAAAAACCACTTAAACGGACAATTCAAATGGATGGATTTTATGATAGAGCAATGCTATCTCGGGAAAGTTGTTTTTAAAAAATAATGAGCAGGTTTCTTCAAGAATTGATTCTGAAAAAAAAAAGTTGTATCTGTTAGTAAGTTCATTTTTAGCATGATGTGCATAAGTATAAGCCATCTTGACATCTTTGTTGTTTTTCCATGAGAAGTTAACTGATTTCTAAAGATCAGGCACAGAATACACTAGCATCCCTTGGGAAGCTAAAGTGTCCTAGGTAAAAGAGGTCCTTGTCTTCTCACTCACAGAGCCACTGTCAAAAATCTCTAGTCCCAGCTCACCTGAGTAAATGCCAAACAAGGCATACATACTTTGAGAAGCCCCATTGCCAGCAGCAAATAAGGTCTGCATTCAGCCTCAGTGTCCTAGATACTAGAGTACATTTAAGGCATCTATATCCCAAACAAGCCATAATTTTCTCCCTGTTGTCTCAGTACCATGGCTCCTGACCCCACACTCTTTCCCAAATATGGTAAATCTTTGGTTTCCTAAGAAACCTCTACTTTGGCCTTTACTAAAGTTTGCTTCAGGATTCCTCAAGGTATTTCTCTACCTGGGGTTGGATCCTTGACCTGAACTCAATTTTGGTGACACTGATACTCTCTTTAGCTCTTATCATCCTTCCCCTGAACCGGGACATAGGGCAGAGCCCTTGGCTATTTTACCAGTTTCTCTAACATAAAATGATTGGTCTCCCAGGACCATGACACAGCCCTGTTATGCACCACTATCCGCTCATCATCACCACTTAAATATGCCTGCCAAGTTTAGAAAAATGGAAGGGCAACCAAGGGCTTAAAAGAGGTTTTTTAAGGAAAAAATAGCCTTTTGGATAATTGACCGTTGATTTCCAATGTTAAAACCACAGCATGCATTCATCAGATCTTTGTTGGCTTTGAACATCGTTGATGACTCACTACACTTGCTCTCCAAGCTGCAAATCATTCTGTCTGCCGTTCTTCTCTCCAAAATTTGCAAATATTTGAAGTTACTCAGGAAGTTGTTAAATTATTCTTGCCAAATGGCAGCCTACAAACCTTAGGTATAAAGGAGGTATGCTTTAGTTTTGTGTGATGACCCTGGATACGCCTAAATACATTTGTTAGGACAAACCGGTCATGACAAGAGACAGAAAAATCACTTATTTCAATCAATATGACCTTCAAAAAGCAGAATCAAGGTAACAATCATCTAGAGTTGCTGAAAGTCACAGAAAATTATTTCATGATCACTGGAACATAGCAGCACATGTGAAATACTAAGGGAAGGTCATGCTTAAGTTTATTAATGATAGAATTTACCTAGTTGCATTTCCTTACTGTAGCTATATCCATGTATATAAACAAAATTAAACTATCAATCATCAGCTACTTAATAAAACCAATGGCAATAATTCAGATATAGAGATACAAGGTTAAAAGAAGTGAAGGTATTCAGAAAGCTATGAAGAACAATGAAAATTCCTTATAAAAATTTCAGGGAGCGGAGATTTGGGGTCTGTTTTCTTGAAAAAAAAAAAAAAGTATTCCATTTTCTGAGTAATCTTCTACTATCAACACCTGCCAGGAATTACTGAACAGAAGTTATTTTCTACTCTTCTCTCTCATCTTTTTCATTCTTATAGGATCCTTAGGGGGCACCTTTGATCCTTTATCTCCTAGTGTTATCATTTATGTCTTCATTATTCACAGTTTCAATATATTATGCCAATCCTTTCTCAACTAAGTGAGAATGCTGCAGAGAGAATATGGATTAAGAACTTTAATGTTACTATTTAGGTTTGCCTGTATTTAAAATGTTCTAAGCTTACTTTATATAAGTATACTTTATATAACTTAAACTTGTATAGTTTATTCCTGATTAATTCTCGAGACCAATTTAGTTCCTGGAAACTGTGTGCTCTAAATCACTCAGTAAAGTTTAAGTTGTTAAAACCAAGATTGACTCAATTTGGCTTTTCTAAAAATGTCACTTTCTTAAATCTGTGAAAAAAAACTCAAAAGTGGACCTTCTACATTGTGGAGTTACCAGGTGTCTTAACAGCTTTCAGCTCTAGCTTTTGTAACATTTTTAATAGAGATAAGTTATGAAGACTTTACTAAAAGTATTTCAGGCTACCCAAAGATCTTTTTAGTGATTCCAACATAAATGATTAATGCTTATTAGTCCCAGATACTTGTCCTCCCCGCTCAAAACAAACAAAACCAATCACATTCTATATTCGCTGATTTTCTACTGATTTTTTTAAAAGATTTTATTTATTTATTTGACAGAGAGAGACAGTGAGAAAGGGAACACAAGCATAGGAAGAGGGAGAGGGAGAAGCAGGCTTCCTGCTGACCAGAGGGCCCAAGGTGGGGCTCAGTCCCAGAACCCTAGGATCATAACCTGAGCAGAAGGCAGATGCTTAATGACTGAGCTACCCAGGTGCCCCTGATCTTCTATTGATTTAAACAAGAATTCTTAGCTGGGGTTTCTTGTGGACTTTGGGAGATCTAAAAACCTTAAGATTATATGCAAAAAATTAGCATTTTGTGATTGCATATTTTGGGGGACAGAGGGATCATAGCATTCACCTAATTTTAAAAGTTTTCTTTCTTTCTGTTCTTTTTTCTTTTCCTAAAAACCTCAATATATTAAGAACCACTGGCTTGAATGAACACATGAAGACATTCTGTAAGAAGAAAAAAGTACCCAATGAAAATAATTTTTCTTGCAAGGGACTTTGTCACCTTTGTCCGTATCCGGGCACATTATACCTTACCTGAAAAAAAAAAAATTTCCAGGGACTCTGGAAGACCACAGCTGCTACAAATGTGGATGTACCTAGCTTTAGTTATATCATACCACTGAGCACTGAAGATTATTTATTAAATACAAGCAATATTGCACGTAATTATTTGTAAAATACCTACAAAAGTCATCCAGCAGGTTTCCGTTATGCCTGTACCCATCTCTTAAGAATTAGGATATGGTTCTCCATATCGAGACTTCGGGAAGACAAAGAAAAATAATAAAGATTATTGTAAAAAATAGATGTCATTGAAAGAGAGTTCATAACACCACAGGAATGACTGCTGCAATTGCAGTGTGATTCTATGTGAACCCCAGAGAAGAGAAGAAATAAATCATTCATAACTTAGTCATTGCTTCCATATGTATCGTCATTTCCCTGTAACTGATACAAATACAATATGTCAGGAGTATTTCTGACTGACCTACACTCAACTAGCAATTACTCAAAGGTCAGTGAGAAGAAAGCACCACATCAACTCCTGCTATTTATAAGGAAGTAGTTAGAAAGAGGAAAGCAATTAATGACTTCTAACCATATGGTATCATATACTAAGACTTCATGATGTTTTCTTAAATGTCTACTTTAATGTAAACATAATTTTCTCAAGCACACTCAGCATAGAAAAACTTATGGCTATAGAAAAAAAAATCCTTCCACTTTGTTGAAGGAGCTACTGTAGAAATAAAGCACAAAAACTGGGGTCTCTCACAAAGCTTTGTGTCGTATATGTGCTGAAATTCTAGAATTTTTGCATTTATTTTTCATGTAAATGTTTAATGGCTATACACTATACATTTATATAAAATAAAAGCTCCCTCTAGTGGCTAGAGAATGACTATTTTAGCTCTCTTAGATTTGAATAGCTTACCCGGCGCCAGCCATAATGGTTTATGTTAACAATTATTAAACTTTGGGGTCTCAGATAATTTTGTTTATGCATATTATATATATCATTATTTACCAGATTAAGAATCAAAACTGAGATTTAAGAAAATATTCACTTAAAAATAATAAACTCATTAAATGTTAATGTAAATAATGTTCTTAAAAAAGATAATTATGCTCAAAAATTGTATGAAGAGATTTGTTATTATACATCTTTATAAATATATATTTATATATATAGTTTTATTAATATAGCTTTGTAATATACAACATATATATTACAAATATGTATACATTTGTATAAACTTATATAAATACAAATTTGTATAAATACAAATATGTATATTTGTAATATACATATACATTGTATATGTATATTTGTAATATACGTATACATTGTATATGTATATTTGTAATATACATATACATTGTATATGTATATTTGTAATATATAAAAATTACATATATAAATTAATATAAATATATTTATATTTATATTATTTATGTAATATATATAGTTTATATATATAAAATATAAGTATATATAAATAAAAACTATATATATATTACTCCTTCCCATTTCAACTACCTTATCTATAAGGCCTCACATAGCATTCTCAGGTAATTGTGGGTGTTTTCTTTTAATACTACACCAAAACTTGACAAGTAATAGTTCTTAAAATTTAGTTGCATTGTGGAATCACAAACCTTATCAATGAACTTTTGCGCTCTCCTCCAAAAAAAATATAGGTCTATGTTACTTTGAATGTCCTGAGTCCTTTAACCAAGCATAAATTTTAACATTATACACTGGTCTTTTGGAAAATATTGCGTTGAATTCTGTATATCTACCAAATGTTGACATATCTCACTGTCAAAAAATAACCATGCATTTCATCAAAGAAGTCTTTACCAGTTGGGAAGCTGTCACACTAATAGCAACATATACAAGCTTTCCAGTACTTTTGCTTGAAAGCTTGAATTTTTTTCATTGGCTATATAAGTACTGTCAATTGTTTTCTTTGAAGTGGCAGCCTAGTTGAATCTTGATGGTTTTTGAGAAAATGGCTATGAAATACCCAAGCATGAATAACTGTAGTTTGCCTGCCATTCTTCCAAGTCAACTCCATGTTCCATGGAAAATATGGCTGGTTTAGCAAATCAAACAATCCACATGAGATTCCCCTAAGACAACCTTTGTACTTTGATAGGCAGCAGAAGAGCTTTATGCATATTTCCCATTTCGCCACGCAAGCTACTAAAACCATACTCAAGGGCTGAGATTTAATATAACTAACAATTTCGGCTGCTTCATCAAGGACATTTTTAAGTAAAGCTGCCTCCCCCTCCTCCTCTCCCCTCTTAATATTTTAATGTGAGTGTGTGGTAGTGGAGACTAGCCAGCTGGGTGGTACTGCCCTGATGTGTGCTCAAGCCTCAGAAATATTACCCCCCACTGATTGTTGTACCGTCAGTACAAACGTCAATACAGTGAAAAGGACAAGGAACACCTTCATATCATGGAAAGTTTTGACCTCAGAGACTCCCTGACAGTGACTTGAGGATCCCAGGAGTCCACCACTCACGGCCTGAGAACCAGCAAGTATACCATACATGGGACTATAATGTTGCAATTGAGAGATCAGCTGGTTGGCTTATTGAATTCACAGAAATAAACATTTAAGCTTAGGAAGTCAAAGTGATTCAATCAAGGCCACACAGTTCCTATGCAATTCCCACTGCATTTTGTCCCTAAGAAAGGACTTTAATTTCTGAGATTCTTAGTCTAAATATATTTCTTAAACAATTATGATTTTTAAAAAATATTCAACACCCCCCCTCCATTTCTTTAAGAGTGAAATTTTTAACATTTTTTTTTCTTCTGGTTCATTCAGGGACCGTTTAAGGCAAAACTTCTGTCGTGAATAGTATATGGATTTTCCAGAGGCAGAGTTTTATCATGAAATTACAAACAGTGTATAGTTTTGACCTAGAATAAATCTCAGGGCTAAGTCTGTATTATAACATTATTGAAACATATTGGTGTTTTAGTGCCTGAAATGATGTTTGTAATAATTTTTTAACAGAGTGTTCTGTTTCTATATTCTAGTTGTGAACAGTTATCCATCAATATGAGTAGAGACTAAAAAACATTTTCAACATTTCACAGGTTAGGAAAAAAAGGAGATAGGTATAGTGTGCTCTCTCGGACATAGGTGTAGTTACTACATAAATAGCTATATTTGAGAGATGCTATTTGGGTAACCAAGTTAACCAGTGGAAGACTATTAAGTGCTTTATAATCCAGGAACTCAACAAGTTTAACACACTAAAGTGAGAAATGTAGGAAATCCTACCTATTACTGATTTAGCTAAGAATCTCAATCACCAACAGAAGCTATAAGTGCTAAATGCCTATCCCCTACTTAAGGAACACACATGAGAACATAAGATGGCTTCTTTGGGTCTATTTCCATTTCAATATATCCTTATTCCTCTTGAAACTCTGTTCTTCCCAGCACAGTTCTGATGGTAGCAGCATCTGGTAGAGGCTCCTGGGGGAAATTCGTGTAACTGCATTAACAGGAGCAGCGCGAGCGTCTTATTACATTCTTGTCAAGCAAGACCTCCCACGTCCTTAGTAGCGAAATGTGGATTGGACCTCCTTTACTGTTGATACAGAAGGCCACAGCTTTTTGTTGTCAAACTGCAGTTTCCAGACTTTGTGGGTACTGAAAGGAAATCCCAAAATTTGCTTACTAAAATCTTATTATACTATGGCCCATGACATTCCCCAGGGTAGATGTGCTAGGACATCCTCAAGGTCATTACTCATTATACCAGTGGAATAATATAAAAAACATTTCCCTCTCCGTTATGAGAGCAACACAGAATGCCACATTAGAAATATGTCTATCACGAGTACCCTTACATTTTTTTCACATAGTAATCTATTGAAAATTACATAGACATTTCTAAGAACTATCATAAAACTTCTTATAAGTGTCTGAGAATTTTATTGTATTAAAATGTAATATAGAAACTAGGATAAAAATTGGATTCATTGATGTTGGTCTGAAATAAGTTTTTAGAGAAGAGTGATAAAAATAATTTTGATATTGAATTCTGTGTAAAGTAATGCATAACATATGCAATTTCTACTTTGACTTATCTCAGTGTAAAGGTAAGGGGTGGAAATAATTTGCATTTAAATTTAAAAAGCAGATGAACTGGCATTTTCTAGTGGGATGGGATTTGCTTTCTTTTAATAGATAATAAAATATTGATGGTAACATATCTAAGAAAATTTGGAATACTATTTTAATTAATACCAACGTGAGATGAACTTAAATTTATTTTCAAAGATATCCTTATTTCCCAGTTTCATATTGGTTTTGACTGAAGTGGTTTGAAAGTTCTTACTGTATCACTATATACCATATTACTCTAATTTATAACAGTTATTATTCCATGTGCAATATTAAGACTGATGTCAAAAATTTAATGAGCTGAGTCATATAATGAACTTAGAAATGATTGCCTTAGAAAGCTGATACATTAATTTGAAAAGAAAATTTTTACACATTGACATTGCTTGCAGAGAAGAAACAATTAACAAATATTCTTTATTCCAAGATTAACATAGAAAAAATGATCATAGTAAATGCCTATTACAAATTTTTAAATTTTGAAGATTTATGTAATAATAAACATAGGAATATCTTAAGAATACATAGAATTTATCTATTTATTTTTAAGATTTTTAATTTATTTATTTGAAAGAGAGAGAGAGAGATCACAAGTAGGCAGAGGCAGGCAGAAGGAGAGGGGGTTAGCAGGCTCCCTGCTGAGCAGAGAGCCCTACATAGGATTCAATCCCAGGACCCTGAGATCATGACCTGAGCCAAAGGCAGAGGCTTAACCACTGAGCCACCCAGGCGCCCCAAGTACACTGAATTTTTTAAAATTCTATTTAATGCATGAGTCTCTTGCTATTCTTGTCCTTGTTTGACTCACTTGCCTAGCAGGAAGTAATCCAGTGAACTAAACATTTACGTATGAGATTATAGCTTTTTCACTGTTAACTAGAGCAGTGACTATGCAATGCCTCAGACCCTCTGAACTGCCCCAGAACACGGTCCCAGGAAGTAAGACCCAGGGAAGGAGACATAAGAGAACAAAATGGTACGTGAGGTGCTTCTCTGACAGCTTCCCAGAGATGGAAAAACCCTTATCTGTACAGACATATTCCTGCTCCCCAAGAGTTGAGGCACAGCTGACCTTGATAACCCGGTGTTCTCGGACAGTTAGACAGGTGTGAAACCAGTAAAGGGCGATCTTCCCTCCAGACTGGGAATCATGTTAACAGGCAAGTAGGAGGCAGAAAGGAGAACCAGCCCCACAAAGCATTGCTCTTTAAAGTGCTGAATTTAACAGCTGAGTCAACTAACTTGCAGAAAGTGAGAAACTTGCTCCGTCTTGTTCAGTGTGGAAGCCAGTGGGTGTGGCCAAGGGACGATGGTGTATGGACTGTAAAGTAACAAGGGAGGACTCTCATTCCGGGCGGGGCCGCTGAAGGTGGCGACAGGTGAGATGGAACAGAAGTGGCTGACAGTGTGGTTCTCTGCTAGCATCTCAGTTTCTGTCTCAACTGAATTTTTCTGTGTGATGCTCCTCAAGCTAGTTTCTTCATCTCTCTCTCCAGCTCTCTTCTTCTTCTTCTTTTACTTTTTTAAAAAGATAATTTGCTCACAACAAATGCCGTCTCACATGTTCATACACCGTTGTACCAAAGCTAGACCTACTGGCTTCCAAACTGAGCAAGACGCAGGAAGTTTCTTACTTCCTGCGAATTAGTGGACTCAAGCATTAAATAGGAAACCTAATGGCATGTAGATTTGGGCAATGACTGAAGACGGTAAAGTATGTTTCCACATTCTCTGGCCATGGCTAGCAAGTAAAAAATAGTGCTGCTCTTTCTGTTGCCACCACTATTATTGGAGCATTTGCAACCCAAAGGACCTGTGCAGAGGATCACAATGGTTTGTCTCCAAATTTAATCAGCTCACTGTTATTCCCATGACTCGGTATTTGTGGGGCATGCTCTTTCCCTTCCCCAGTCGTTAGCATCCACCATTCTGCTCTTTCTATGAAACTGATGACTCTAGGAACCTTATATTAATGGAATCCTATAGTATATTCTCTTTTTACTGTCTTCTTTCCCTTAGTGTATTGTCCTCAAGGTTCACCCATGTGGTAGCATGTGACGGGCTTTCCTTGCTTTATACGTCCGAATGTGAATAATCCTACATTACATGTATGTACCACGTTTTCTTTATCTATTCATCAGCCCATGAACACTGGGTTCTTTCCACCTCTTGGCCGCTGTGATAATGCTGCTATAAACATGGATAGGCAAAATAAATAAACAAACAAATAAATAAATAAATAGTGCCATTAATGTCCCATTCACCCAGGATGTGGTTAACATTAGAGAAGACACGAGTTCCTCATCCAGAGATCGGATTTAGAAAAGGTAAAGCCAAAGAAGCTGGCTCTTTACATGAAACCTAGGGGATGCTGTTGAAGATCGTTTCATTGACCACAGTAAAGAAATATTTTCAGAGAGTATACACAAGCACCAGGGGACATGAAATCCCTAAAAGTGTGGTATGCTAAAAATAACTGAAACTTGAATAAAGTACAGAGTTATCCAAGACATAGACTGAAGCAGTAATAGGTGAAAACTTCATACAATTTGGGTGTTTATTTGTCCATAAAGCATATCGATAATACTTTTTTCCAATATACCCACCCAATGTAACGAATTAAATAGTAACCTCAGGTTAAAAGCACTGAAATAGCCTTTTGTGTTAAACATTTTCATTTTTTATACGAGACCTAAAACACTGAAAAATACCATCCTACGTTTGTCTTTGGGCCAAGATTGTTTCACATTTTGAGCAGAGAATTAAGTCGGCACTAAATATTGCCTGCCAGGGCTCTTTTCCAATTTCGACTTCATAAACATAAAGCATATCTAAAGAAAAAGATCTTCTTTATACTTATTTATACTTTGGAACATGCCTTTCATCAAGGTCGTAAGGGTCATGTGCAGAGAACAAGATGGATGAGTCCACGGAATATGGCAATGAACTTGTTTCCTCTCACATGTCACAGCAGAGAGGGTTCACACGGTGAACCCATAATGGAATGCTGGGGGAAACCATTAAAGTTATAGTCTCTATAGAAGACTTAGACTCAAAATCCAAACTAATATTCTTATATCTAAAATATCTTTCAACTTTTAAATTCCCAGGCAGGTGCCAAGGTCCTCCAGGGTGCTTAGTACAACATCTGTTCTGTAATAACTGCTCAGTAAATGAAGGAAATATCTGCCTTCGCTGTATGCTAATGGTCAGGGAGACATAGTTTGTATCAAAAAAAAGTTTGGAACCCTAAATTTTTTCTCCTGGAGCTAAGAAATCAATTAATTAAAGTTACTTAAGGACTCTAGATTAAAGAACTCCTCCTAAAATGGCATTTTAAGCTGTCAAATTCAGTCGTATTATAAAAGGCAGAAACTTCAAAAATGCCTGTTGTGGAAGACATTATTTTATTTGCTCACCAAAGTTCTTTTTCTCCTCCTAGGTACCCAGGAAATCTTACCCCCCCCAGCCCACTTCCATCTAAATAGCATCTTATATACAATAAAGAATTGATTAATATATGTTCATTTAATGACATTATATTCCCCACAATTTTCAATAGTAGGAATGTTTGGTGAATTTTTCATCTATTTCTACATATATAAATTCACTTAAGGCCTCAAATTCCCCACGAAACATACAGTTTGGCAAGTTTCTGGTTTTAGTTCCAGTTGTAAATGTTCCAGTAAGTTGAATATGCTGATTATCACTGAAGTCATCAAGAGTAAATGTTCAGGCTCAAGAAATACATTAAATAAAAAAAGAAACACAACCAATTTTATTCATTGAAATAAATAATACCTTATAAACAATTAGACAAGAATGCAAAATTATACATACTAGGCTGTTAATCACAGCAGTGTTTATAATAACAAAACTCAAAAAGAAAACAGCAAAAGCATTTATAGAGAAATAGTTCACCAAGATAGAGAACTTCCAAATAATAAAATCTTATAGAATTCTAACCTTCATTTACTAAGACATAAAGGGATCTATAATATCTTAAGGAAAACAATGATACCTAGGTTGCTATTTTTATCTTTGTAGTTCTATAGAACACCAGTGTTAAGATTGGTTACTTCTCACTAGAAGAACTATTGTTTATTTAAATTACTCTTTATGTTTTTCTATAATTTCCCTTTTTTAATGAATAAACTTATGTTTCTATTATAATATTAAAAAAACAAAGCTATTTTAAAAATTGCTGCCACTGGGGGAAAAAACCTTAAGCAAAACATTTTTCTCTGGTCATTACTGAACCAATGAATAATTTACTTGGTATTTCATGATGTAAGTCCTTTTACTTTCAATTCAGCATTCTGCTTTGAAAATCCGTAGTATTTTCATTTTGCTACTTGAGTAATGTCCTCCCTTAACACATTATCTGCTACTTTTATATTCACCTTTCTAATAAGGTAGGGTTCTATATAGAACATTTTTGTCTTTTCCCTGCTCTAGATGAATTTGAGCCAAACTAATATTTAGGCTAATACTAAATTCCTCAGAAATAGTTGGGTCTCTTGTTAATAGGTTGATTGATTGATTGATTTTTAGTAATCTGTACACCCAACATAGGGCTTGAACTCACGATCCCAAGATCAAGTCACATGCTCTTCCCACTGGGCCAGCCAGGACCCCCTCTTGTTAAAATGTTTACAAACTAATATTATCCAATGGACCCTTGGGCAAAAATGTAAGAATAATGGAGAAGAGTCTTAAACTTTCAACAGAAAGTTAATGTAAACTATTTTCAAGTTAAAAACAAATATTTGTCGGGGCACCTGGGTGGTGCAGTTGGTTAAGGATTTGCCCTTGGCTCAGGTCATGATCCTGAGGTCCTGGGCTGGAGCCCCACATCCAGCGCCACATTGGTCAACAGGCAGTCTGCTTCTTCCTCTCCCTCTGCCTCTCCCCCACTCATGGTCTCCCTTTCCTGCTCTTTCTCTCTCAAGTAAAAAATATTAAAAAAGCAAACAAACAGATATTTGTCTCAAGTTTCAACAAAAGCATTGAAACAACCAGATAGCCAAGTTGGCAGGAAAGGAAAAGAACCTTGATCTGTACCTCACACCATACACAAATTACATTCAGGATTTAGATCTAAATTAAAAATGTAAGAGATTTATAAATATAAAAGCCAAAATTATGAAATTTCTACAATAAAACACAGGATAAGATCCTTGAGACAAAGATTTCTTAGACCAGACACAATATATACAAAATTTAAAAGATAAAATTGATAAATTGGACATTGTCAAAATTAGAATTTCTGGTATTCAAAAGATATCATTAAGAAAATAAGAAGGAGGGCACCTGGGTGGCTCAGTGGGTTAAGCCTCTGTCTTCAGCTCAGGTCATGATCTCAGGGTCCTGGGATCAAGTCCTGCATCGGGCTCTCTGCTCAGGGGTTGCCTGCTTCCCCCTCTCTGCCTGCCTCTCTGCCTACTTGTGATCTCTGTCAAATGAATAAGTAAAATCTTAAAAAAAGAGAGAGAGAGAAAGAAAATAAGAAGGCAAGTCACAGACTGGAAGAAAATATTTCTAATATGTGTCATGATAAATGACCTATATCTAGAAGCAAAAAAGAAAAAAGAAGGAAAAAAATCTGAACACTAAATAATACGAGAAAATCAACCCACTTAAAAATGGCCAAAAGAATTCACTTCATCAAATAAGATACACTCACAGCCAATAAACACATGAAAAGATGCTCAACGTAAGTCATTGGGGAAATGAAATTTAAAACCACAGTGAGAGACCACTTTATAATCATTAGCAGGCCAAACATTAAAAAGAAAAAAAAAGATAAAAAGCTGGCAATACTAAGTCTTAACGAAGATGTGATAAAACAACTGAAACTCTAATATTTTTCTGATGGGAGTACAACCACACTAGAAAATAGATTGGCAGTCTCATAAAATTAACCATACACTGACGATGGTGTCAATTCCATTTCTAGGTATTATTTACCCATGAAAAATAAAAATACATCCACAAACAGACATGTAAAAAAATGTTTATAACACCTTTATCTGTAATAAACCTATAAACTGGAAACAACCCAAATGCCCAACAACAGATGAATGGAAAAACACAACTGTGGTATAGCCATACAGTAGACTACTCAGCATAAAAAGAAATGAGCTGATACACCCGGCAACCTGGATGAAATTTTTTTTTAATTATGTGGAGGAAATATGGATTGTATGATTTCATTTATATGAAGTTCTAGAATAGGCAACACTAATGAATAGTGGTAAAAATCAGATTAATAGCTTGCTGGGGAGAAGATGACAGGGTTACTTGGCAAGGAACATGGGAGGACTTGCTAGGGAGATGGGGAAAATGGTATCTTAATTGCAGTGGTGGTTAAATGAGTCCATTGATTTGTCAAAACTCACCAAATGCACACTTAAATTGCAGGTGTTTTATTGTATGTAAATTATGTGTCAATCGAGGAATTTAAAATAGATGCTTGGCTATGAAGATTAGAAATAAGGGAGTTCTTTAGACTAGTGGTTTATAAGCTGCAGCTTGCATCAGAATTACCTGGAAGGAAATTGCTAGATCCCCCCCCAAGTTTCTGATGCAGTAAGTCAGGGGTGATGCCCCAGGAATGTGCATTTCTACCGAGCTCTCAGGAAATGCTGACATTCCTTCTCCAGGGCGTAGTTGGAGAACTACTGCCTTAGAGGCAGAAAAAAATGATCCTTAAATTGAGTCAATTAGATAGGTTAATTTCAGCAAGATGGCCTTGCTGCAGTTGGATACAGAGCAATTTTACTAGCTTAAGTCCACACGTATGTGTCTCAACTGAAAAGGGGGAAAAAATTAGTATTTTGAGTAATTTCCTAGAAAAATAAAGTGAGGTTTTTATTTGCTTTCATGGGTCCCAGGAGTCCCTGGAAATTCATAGAGTTGAAAAATCCTCTGAAATTCAACACAAATTTTTTGTGTGCATGCTCTTTTTTCCCTAGAGAAAAGACAAAGTCTTCATCAAATTTTCAAGTGAATATGATCAAAAAAGATTAAGATATACTAAAATAACTCCGTGAGTATCCTTTCCCTTTTTAATTTTCATATACATGAGTTTTCTTCAAAGATAAACAGTAAGTGAACATGAAAGCTTACAACTCCATTTTTTTTTTTTTTAATTTGTGCTGAGCACTCATAAATTTTAGATTGAAGGCTTGGCATAGATATTATGTAGGTCACTAACAGTGAAGAGGAATGAATAAGTGCTCACCATCGAAAAATAATGAGCACAGAAAGAGCTTCTCAGAGTTGCAAGACATTTTACAAGTGTAGATTTTGCAAGTAAGATTAAAATTAAGATACTCTTAATTTTAATTATTATACTCCACCTTTCCCCACTTTTGGGTCTCAATGTAATTAAAACAACAAATAATCATGCAAAATTCACAACTATACTATGCGTTCGGACACTATATGAACAATAGATCATTTGTAGGTATAAGAGCATTTTTATTTGTGCATATAAATTTTCATGTGTAGAATATGCAAACATGGCTAGGGTTATTTCCTACCTATTTTTGCATTCTGTATAAGCGTTAATGGAACCGCTGCACATAATATTATAATATGGCACAGCTCTCTACTCATTGTCCACTACAACTCCCTTTATCCCCTACGAATATAAAAGAAAGATAGTTTTAGTCTTCCACCTAACCTAGACACGCATTTACGGAGCTGATTTAGTTTTTCAACAAGCTATCAGAAACTTTGTTACAATCAACTATTTTCAAAAAATAGAAATAAATTGCAAATAATCATAGAACTTAACCATCCAACAGGTTTAGTCAACTTATTTAGTATTCCTAAGAATATTCCATAAGAAATATGTCAAACAGCTTCTACAAATACGTGGTCCATCGACTGATACTCTGTGGCTTAGAAGTGCAGAGAAAACAATTTGATTGTAAAACAATATGACCGCTACTTATTCTTTCATGCTGTCTTATGACAAGGTCTGACTTCTCTTTCTCTGCACGCTTTTCAACAGGTTAGACATATATATGCCCATGGTCTAGATAACGTAGGGACGCTAAGCTCTTTGGCAGACAAAAACCAAACTTACTCTTATTTGCACTTCGTTTTCTCCCCCATTTTTAAATCTCTGCATAAAATCACCTTACAGAATATTATTTTCTCCCTCTTCTTGTCTGGGCTGTTGCTAACAGCTTTTAATTTGGGAAGTCTATCTCTGAGTTTTCTGCGCCTCACTGGTTTCAGCTCAATTGTTTCTCTAGCCAGCAGAGCATTTCATTTCTCCTGAAGGTCAGTGCAGGCTGCCAAGGCTTTGAAAACATACCATCTTTTCATTCACGCTGCAATCTAACCCCGCAGTGCCATCAAGAGAAATGGGAAGCAGACATGGGACTTTTTTCTATCAACAATTACTGAATTTATTGTTATATAAAGTGAGTTGGGCCATCAGTGCCCAAGGACCTTCCATAACTCCACCTTTTTTTTTTTTTTTTGCAAGGCAACAGACATTATTTTTTGTAGTTTAGTAGTTCGCCTGTGTACAGATAATTATTTGTATAAATTATACCATAATGTCATCTGCTTTTGGAAGTAACTCTTCCAACCATATCACTACCAGTTGCAACAACTCAATGATGCAGGAAGCAGCCCCGATCTAAGGACGCTCATAAAACGAACACCGCATTGGCCATCTGTTGGAGGAGGGATGGCATTAAATGTAATGTGGGACTGGAACACATCCAGTATTGTTTATTCTGTCACATATCAGATGAGCACTGAAATCAAATTGATGATTTTTTAATTCCGAGGGGACAAGGAATGTAGAGAAGAGGGAGATGATTCCAGAAATATCCAAAAGTATTCAAGTGAAAACTTGATTCAAAAAGAAAACAAAAATCATAAAAGCAGGTGATCTCAGAGTAAGAGTAATCCACATGATACAGAGCAAATATTTATATTATTTGGCTAACAGAAATTCACCATAAATATTACTTATGTGCTCTGTAGTTAATGCTGCTGGAAAAAAATCAAGCTCTCCTCGATGAATAAGGTCACGGAATCATCAGCACCAGTTACTTTTAAGCTTTTAAAGGCAAGAACTTTTTTTTATATATTTTAGATAAGATAAAAAATGTGTTAGATTAGTTTATAAGAAAAAGCTGATACTGTGGCTTCATGAGTTACTAGGCTTTTTGTTTATTTAGTTCTAATGCAATGAAATAGTTGCATAGCAGTTACACAGCTAGTTTGAGGAATAAAATGAGATTTTTCTTGTAAAAGCAAGTTATTCCAGTGTGTTTTAGTGGGAAACTCACTGAAGTCTGATTCAATAATCTGGTTTAACATCTTAGATTTTCCAATTATTAGTGAGGTGACTTTGGGCAAGTAATTTAATTTCCCTGATTCATGGTTTCTTTAAAAAGTAGAAATGGCAAATGAGGAATTCATGTCCAATATCTCTGTAAAAGCTAAGGCATTCTAAGAATGTAAATAATTTTATTTTCATTTTGGTAAAATACATAGGTCAATCTTGAAGAAATGCCCTTAGGATGTGTCACGTTGTATGTAGAAGTGACCCCTCCCTCTCCAAGTAATCTCTTCAACCGGCATTACTCACAAGAACCATCTTTAACACACTTGGGGTAAACTGAAGCATGTAGCTCCAGTTACTGATCTCCCTCCAGAAAGAAAGTGATAACAGAAACGCAAAGGAATTCTAATATAGACCTTTTTTTTTTAAGATTTTTTTTTATTGGGACGCCTGGGTGGCTCAGTTGGTTAAGCAGCTGCCTTCGGCTCAGGTCATGATCCCAGAGTCCTGGGATCGAGTCCCACATCGGGCTCCTTGCTCGGCAGGGAGCCTGCTTCTCCCTCTGCCTCTGCCTGCCATTCTGTATGCCTGTGCTCGCTCTCTCTTCCTCTCTCTCTCTGATAAATAAATAAAATCTTTAAAAAAAAAAAAAAAGATTTTTTTTTTATTTATTTGATAGGCATAAAGAGATCACAAGACAGGCAGAGAGAGGGGAAGCAGGCTCCCTGCCGAGCAGAGAGCCCGATGTGGGACTTGATCCCAGGACCCTGAGATCATGACCTGAGCCGAAGGGAGAGGCCCAACCCACTGAGCCACCCAGGCACCCCTAAAATAGTCTCAAAAACCACAATTATAGGGGTATCTGGATGGTTCAGTGGCTTAAGCCGCTGCCTTCGGCTCAGGTCATGATCTTAGGCTCCTGGAATTGAGCCCCACATTGGGGCTCTCTGCTCAGCAGGGAGCCTGCTCCTCCCAACCCCCAGCCCCTGCCTGCCTCTCTGCCTACTTGTGATCTCTCTGTCAAATAAATAAATAAAATCTTAAACACACACACACACACACACACACACACACACACATACACACACAATTAGAAAAATACTGTTTCTTCAGGGTTTGGGGCAATGCCTATGGATATGATATCTGAATAGGATAAAACGATGTTTTTGATTATTCCAAGTATAATGGAAAAGACATTTCATGCATCCACCTGTTCACTCAGCAGATATTCACAGAGGACCTACAGGGGTACATTATGCATCTACCTACTCGGGACCAAAAGTGACTAGGGGCCTGTCCTTGCAGAGCTTGTTTATTTGGAGGATGACACCAACACAGGTCAACCAAGACATTCACAAGTTGTCCAAAGGCTATGAAGGAACTACAGAGGAATAATGGGGGCTGGAGGAGGGCTGGAGGGTGGGGGATTAGAATACGGTTTTAGAAGAAGGAAGTTTCTCTCCACTTGCAAGTCTGAACTATCAGCTATTTCACATATAACTGGAGAGAGCTAAACCCACTGCCATGAGAAGCAGATGCCACCCAAGCTCCCCTACCCTGACCTGCCAAGGCTCATTAATCTCCACCATTTAACACCTCACTCTTCATGACTCCCCGTCCCGGAGAGTAAACTACATTCTGTCCACTTCATGGCTGGCTCATAATATAAGGTGACCAATTAGGAAAAAAATGCAAGGACTACACTAGCCAAAAGCATTGTGCATATTTTCTTAGCAAAAACTCTAAGCAGTGCTTTAACTCAACTCCAATCTCTTCTTCATTGATTTCAAAAAGCATGTGCATCGCTTTTATAATTTATCTATCTACCATCACTGCATTGTTCAAATTTTTAGGTTTTTTTTTCCCCTCACTCACTCACTCAGGAATCTAATCTCAGACTCTTTAAGCAGATTAAAAAAATAATAACTGCCTGACAATAAATAGCTGTCCTGGGCAAAATTTTAATAGTAAAATATAGGTCACTGAACCTGCCCACCGAGTCTACATGTCATTATTTCCTGTTTCTATACCCAAATCTATTCTCTTGGATTGTTTTTCCTCTAGCTCTGCATACCTAACTAAATCCTATGCTCTGCCTCTTGGAGGTCACACCATCAGCTTAGAGAATCCAGCACCTTAGTTACAAGTAAGAGATCTGGTGTCAGCCGACTCGGGTTCAAATGCCCAGTTGACCTCTTATTACCTGTGGGATATTGGGCAAGTAAATGAACCACTTGGGGAAATAGAAGCACTTACCTCATCAAGTTGTTATGAGGATTTAACTAACATGTAAATCACTCAGCATCATGCTTGGACCCAGCAAGTGCTCAGTATCTGTTAGCTATTGTAACTCCATAATCTTTTTCTAAGAATGACTAAAACATCCCTTTTATCAGCTCCTATCAACCCAAGGAGAAACAAGATTCAGGCATTTCCTATTATCTTGACAGTCTTTGTTTTGCTTTATTATACTTGCTTTCAAAACAAACAAAAAAACCCTAAATCAGTGACCATCCACAGTACATATTTCAAATACACATCTAACTTTGTTTATGCACATTCTATTAAATGTGATACATGTGTATTTGTAGGTCTCTAAAGATGTTATATATTCTAAGCTCTTAGAGAAAGTGAGAACTCAATCTGTTTAATTTCCTTAAACTTAACACATTTCTTTTGGATTATTCAGTTTGCACGCACCATTATGCAACACGTGCGAGTTAGATCAACTCCTTTCCTTTGACTTCAAAGATGTTAACTGCTAAGAGTGATTCCATAGATAAATAATGCTTAAGAAAATGATCTTTACCTTCAAGTTTTTTGTAAATTTGACTCATAAAGTATAGCTTCTGATTACCAGCTCTCGCTATTATTTTCAAAGTCTACCCATGGTTTGGACCATGTTGATGTTTTGTGAAGACCACTTCAAAAGCCTTGGTTAAAAAACAATGTCATTTGCTCATTTTTTATTCTACTTTTTCTCTTTTTTCAGTACCCTGAATATAAATATCATGTGGGAAAGCTAAATGTTATTCTTTGAGAGAGTGTACTCCCTTTTATACTTAAAAGCTGTACCGGAAATCATTACATATTTTTATCTTTCTTTTGGTTGAATAGTATTCTATTGTATGAATAGAGCATAATTTATTTGATCAGCCCTTAATGATGGAAATTCAGGTTTTCCCAGCCTTTGTTACTACATACACATTGCAATAAACACACTTCATTCAGTTCCTTTGCACACGTGTATGTCAGTAAGCACCTGATTCTAATTTTTTGTTAATGGCTCCACCATTATCCCAATCAGGATGAGAATCTTATCTCTTTGACTCTTCATAATAATAGCTGGCTGGCACATCAGATTCAATCAGTTCTTTACTGCATCCAATCTTTTACTAGAAAGGAAGAAGTGGTGGTCGTGATAATAATAGTAATAATAAAGATAACAGAACTTGTTCTTTACTACAGAAAAGACAGTCCTAGAAAATCTTACAAAAATTGCTGGGTGATGGAAAGGTACGTTGTAGGCAACTGCATTTTTCTTGGGACTTTATATGCATTATCTTTAATTCACAGTTAGGTTTTATTATACCCATTTTTCAGATGAGAAAACTGAGGCTCTGGTCAAATTAGGAATGTGACCACAGTTACAGACTGCTAAGCATAGGCTATGTACCTGGTTTCTCTTAATTCCTAAACCTATACACTGCCCTCAAATCTATGTCTCTGTAATGCATGAAATCAGTCTTTATATGCTGATCCATTACATCTATAAATCCTTCCAAATCTACCCAGTGTCCACCACTATCTCACTAGTTCAGGCAGGCTACCGAACTAGCCTCCCACTGGGTCTTCTTACCTTGCATTACTTCCCTCAAGTTTATCGTGCCCACCACTTGCCAATAAACTCATTACAATACTAATTCGATGATGTCATAAGATCTCTCTTTCAGTCCAGTACTTAGGCTTCCTCAGCATCTGGACCCATTCCATTCACCCCTCCCTGATATCTGCCCTGCTGTGGTAGCCATCTCAGGGCATGGGGACTTTCTAAATAGGTATATGTGACATGAGGAAGGACGAAAGGGAGGCACTGATCTGGCAGGGCTCCCAGTCCCTTATCCTCATGTTCAACAAAATAGTTTTACTTTCATCTACCTGATGTGTAGGAGAAAAGGGTCACATACTATTTGAAAAAAAAAAAAAAAAAAAAAAAAAATCCCACAATATTCCAAAAGTGAAAAGCAAAAGAGAAAACCATTAATATTGTGGAAATACCAGCTCTGTTAGGACAGGAAGATTTTTCTCTTGGGCACTGCAGTATTCGCAGTGCCTAGAATAGTGCCTAGAAAGTAGTCAATAAGCATTTGTTGAAGGAATGAATAGACGTATGAATTTAATTAACTTTGGCTCCATGGATGTACTAACAGAAACTTCAGGCAAGTTACCCAACTGCTAGCAGCCTCTTTTTTTCCTTCCTGTGGAACTTTCCACTCCCACCCAGGAGCACTGTGGAGACTGAAAACGTAAAGGGCCCAGCACAGGAACTATAACAGCCTGACCTCTGTGTTTCCTGCTCTCTGTAGGTCACGATCTATTTGCTGTTTCATAAATACACCTGGAATTTCCTGTTTTCTTTTCCTTTGAAGTTTTTCAAAAGAGCCACTAAAGGCTTTTCCCAGTCTTTCTCAATTAACCCAGCATCTGACTACTTATTTGATTGCTTGGCATTTAGATATTTCCCGTGGTGATAGGAGCTGGAGGAAAACAAGACTAGCCTCGTACTTGCTGGTCACTTAATCATTTAATAAATTTGTGACTTAACAGAACAGTCTTTCAGATTAATTTTTAAAATTAGACTTACAACAAATGAGAAAGGCACTCTTTTCTTGTAGTCACTACTGAATTTACTTTTCTCCATGCCATTTAATGTAATAAAACTCTTTTCATTTATACAGTGCTTAATAGTACACAGACTATTCCCTGATATCATGTGCAATGCCTGTTAGTAACAGAATTGTTAGCCATTCCAAAATTTCTAATAGAATTGCTAGCCATTTCAAGATTTCTATCACCAAAGTCTGAGAAGGAAAGCTCTCTATACTTGCAAATGTATTTCCTATGGTACCAAAAAAATGAACGTCATTTTAAAGTAGCAACATAATGTGTCTTTGGGAATGTGTATATATTTTCAATTTGATTTCTCCTAACCCTCAAAGTGAATAAATCTATGGTAGTCAACTAATTTCAAAGCAACTTAACCTTAATTTTAAGACCACACTAAAAGTATTATCTGCACAACCTTCCCTAATCAAGTTTGAAAAAGACAGATGGGCCCACTTTTCCCTTGCACTGTGTTTATAGTTACAATCTACATTTGCTCATATAACACATTAAAAAAATCAGCCGCAGAACTGACATCAGAGAAAACGATTCCAAATTCTAAATATATATTCTAAATTCAAAAGGCAACAGTGAAGCATATAAATTCCCTATTGATAATGACTCAAATCCATTTTAGCAAAAGTAATAATGTGAAGAAACCTATTTGTGAAAGGACAGGAATCCTTGAGGTCATTTCTGTAGAAGCTGCTGAGATAGCCCTTGAGGAAATTCTTTGCAGACATTTCTCTTGCCTTCTACACTTCTCAATCTCTCTAAAGGTTTTTGTTTTGTTTTGTTTTGCTTCTACTTACACACTAAAAAGACTAGATATCCCATAGTTTTGAGAAACAGCAAGCATTGATAGCTAATGCCATAGACAGTATAAAGCTTGCCAAATATTTGCTTCTTCTCCCTGGGGGAGAGTGGTATTTCTTTGCCTCATTCATGTCAGAGTTGGCCATAGGTATCGATCTGGCCAATAACATGAATACAAGGGACTTGTGTCTCTTCTAGGGGAACGCTTTTAGAGCCAGCACGTCCTCCACAGTGATCTCTTTTCTCTGCATTAAAAGATCAGCAATGGTCCTCATAGATGGTGCTCTGACAGCCCAGGTCCCAGAATGCATCCAACCCCCTTGGAGCAGAGCCCTCCAGCCTGCAACGGAAATGTGGTGGGAGGGAAAAATGAATGTTCAATGTGTGAAATTGGTACGATTTGTTACCTCAGCACAACTAGTCTACTCTTGACTAACACATGTAGTTAAGAAGTCATACACCAGAATGAAGGGGAGCTCTTTTACCTAGAAGGTACAAGGGGGAAAAAACCACAAAGCAGGACTGTTGTTGGGATTAGAGAAAAAGAACATATTTAATGATACATAATGATACATATTTAATGATAAATAATGATGCACACATAATGATACATGTAAAGGGGTTAAGGACATCCATTTGGATGACTATTAAGTGTGTAAAGGGAGTACAGGTAAAACCATTCAATTGTTAGTAAGTACCAATAGAACAGGAATACTTAAATTTTATCTTCAGAAATGAAAGCAGTTTTCATATAGACAGGAGTTCAATTCCTATCTCTACCCCTTCCTAGCTGCTCAACTCTGAGCAATTCAACTTAAGGTGATATTCCCGTTCTATGAAAGTGGAATATGGAAGACCTTTTTGGGTTATTGTGAAGGTAACAGAGAATGCACGTTAAGAGTCTAATATAGGGTGTGGCATACGAGGGCTGCTCAAGCAATACAAATCTTACTGCTTCTGTATATTAAGTCTACACAATGAATAGAAAGCTAAAGTATACAAAATTATCCAGAGTCCAAAGCTACAGATGGGCTTAGGGTAAATTAAGGAGAACTAGTTTCAGGCTTTGGACCTTAATTTGGGACAGAAGATATTTTTGAATGTTCTCAGAAGAGTAAGACAATATTAATATTAGGGCTAATGAGATCTAGAAGGCTGTTTTGAAGGGATGCTGAGTCAGGAGGTGAGATTAACAAAGACATACAGAGAAGATGCCATCAGGAGCACTGGGGGGCACTGTCTTCTTCCTGTACTTGCGTCGGTCCTGAGAGTGTGAGATTTGAAGAGCAGAAGAACAAGGAGTTTATAGGATGTAAAGCCCACCTAATAGAAGAGTTACTGTGCATTGCTATAGTCATTCCTGCACATAAAATGTGCCTTCTTGAAATGCCTACCCATTCTGGTTCCCTTTAGACAACAGCTACCAGGTATCATAGACGCCCAATAAAGTTCTTGAGTGAGAAAAATTGAAAAGCTTCTACGATTCTGGATCAGGGGAAGAGAGTTATACCTGTGTTCCCTTGAATGTCTTTTCTGAAAATTTTCATTTCTAACTTGGCCCTGGAGGGGCAAGTGGTTCCTAACATGGGTAGGTTTCTGGTTTCAGCTCATCACTTTTATTCATCATTTACACATGGCTTTTGACATTTAATCACGGCACAATAGAACAAAATCCTTGGACCTAAAACATTTTGATGCAGCATTAGCTTGATGGCTTTGACTCCCAGTTTTAAAAAATGAACACCCTTCCCCCCCAAATTATTTAATTATGTAGGCTCAGTATTCTCCTGAGTTTCTTACAGATATTTGCCCATCAAAATAAATTCTCTTAGGAAAAAAATGAGGGTATTTCATGGAAAACTATCTCTTTGTGCAATTTAGGCATCGTTTGTCAGTTATTGGCTTATTTTTGTGTCCCTTGACTTCTCCAGCCAAAGCCTATGCCAATTGTTGAGACAACTGGATGCACAGAGTCTTATCAGTAGTCTCTTGGTCTGGTGACATTCCGAAAGAAGACTTTTGGTCAACGTATTCAAGTGCATTCAAATGGATCAGTAATAGATCTGCACACCTGAGCAAACCCCCATTATAGCCTCTGTTCACTTATACCAGTCTATGGAATCACCACTCTTACGCTTTCTAGTAATTCCAATTGCGGATAAAGTGTCTCATCCAACGTAAGGGGCATCAAAGCACAGGATAACTTTAGTCATATGACTAGTCAATGAAGTATTGTGAAACTATAAAATGATTGTTATATATTCAGGAAATGTCTACACTGGGTTCCAGGCCAATAATGTGGAGAAAAAAACATTTAAACAAAGATTAAAAAAAAAAAAAAAAAAAACCTTTGGTTGCCCTGCAGTAGGGAATGAACCTTGAATGCATCAGCCCAATCTTCCACTTTCTGAATGAATGGTTTACCAAATTTAGCCTCTGCAGATGATTTATGAACCCACTGCAGTACATACTGCTTGGAGCAGAAATGATTCTACAAGTCAACTTGATGGGGTTAGTTATCTTGGTACAATAGATCAAGGGTTAAAATAAGAACCTATTTAAACCACAACATAACCTAGGCTTTATAACAAAGTCTGTTTCAATTTAAAAATGTGTACCCTAGATCAATTTTGATAGACATTAGGGGACCTGGCTCAATATGGTGGGACAGAAACATGATTAAAGTGTTATTTCTTTGTCAAGGTGGGTTAGTTCTAGAGTATGGTTTCGGTACGAGTTAGCAGAGAAGGAAGATAGATTTTGGATATGGCTGTTGTGCATGTGAAATACACACAGAGGGGTGGAGAGAAAGGTCTCAAGGAGTTTTGCTGCATCCCAAGATTCAAATTGCTTATTTGTTATTTTAGCTGTCAAAGTAGTATTTCTTTGAATGTTAGGCATGTCTCAAGACAAAAAGAAAAAAAAACAATAAAATCAAAATGAAAAGTAAAGAAAAAAAGCCTACTCACCTTTAAGCACATATGTAAGGTCCCTACAAGCTTACTCAAATGATTTTCCATTTAGAGCTTCTAGACTGAGTTTAAGGTTGACTTCCCAAGGGTAGTACTTTCTTACTCCTTTCCCTTTTGTTCCTCTACTCTTCTTCTTTAGTATCTCCTATAACTATGATTTTATTCAATAAGTATTTGTTGAGCACCCACTATGTGCCAGGCAATATTCTGGCATACTTAGGGCAGACTGATGAACAAAAATTCTTGTTCTTAGTGGAGTTTACATTCTAGTTGTAGGAAGGAAGAAATGACAATGAATTAGTCTTTACTTAATTGTAGTGTAATAATTTGCTTTCTCACCTGACTCCATGAAGCCTGAAGACTACGTTTTGTTCATCTCTATGGCACACAGTAGGCCCTCAATAAGTGTCTGCCTAATGACTGAATATGGGTTTCTGAGTAATGACAATTTTTAAAGTCAAAGATGTCCTTAAAAGAGAATATTTGAGCGTTTATTCCTCAGTACTAATTTATGAACTAGCACAGTAATTAGAGCAGATGCGTAGTAGAGTTTCCAATTTTATAGATCTAATTTTGGAAAGTTTTGTAGTTGAAACATTGAGTTGTCAAACATACGCAATTTCAACGATCACAATACTTCTTTTCAGTCAATGTCCTTGAATCCAATAAACTGTTTTCAGTGAATAATCCTCTATTCTTGGTTTCTGAAGCACAAAATAAAAATAAACCTCTATTCTTAATAGGACTTAAATGCCAATATATTACAAGATTCAGTAGGGATTTAAATTTAGAATGTTAGTGAAGTTTTACAGTTTAATAATCAAAATAACTCTTAATGGGTCTGAACTAAATGCTCACTTACATAGTTATATTTAGTATCTACACAAATGCTGCTTCTTAGAATTTACTTTTTGCAAAAGCCCCTTGAAACAGAGATAGGCTCCTGAGTTTTGTTTTGTTTTTGTTTTTGTTTTTTTTTTCTTTTAAATACTTTTGTTAGTTAGAATAAGTAGTGTTAGTGAACAAAGATGGTCCAGTGCCCAGTCTGGGGATGTGAACACAGTCTGTGATCACAGTGTACTTGTGCCTATTGGTAAGTATCAAACTAGTGGGTTGGCCCCATTCTTTGTGCAATCCCCATTGTTTACCTCACTGCAGACTGTCTTGTTCTTGCTGCAGGCCCCCCCCCCCACCGACTTCTTTAGTTCATGTCCACTAGAGGGTGAGTGGGAGAGAGGAGGAAAAACCAGAAAGATTAAGTTTGGGAAGTCTGCTACCAGTTTGTGGATGGAAGTTTTTTTTGAGGATCAATTTAGGATCCCTTGATTCATATTCATTTTGCCTCTTATTGCCATGGATACATAAGTTTTTAGGAATATAGCATTTATAGTGGCAAGTTACAAGATGGCAGTAAATTATACGGGGTCTATTTTTACAACATAAAAAATAAATCCCATCCAGATAACTTAAAGCAGCATTGTAGAAACATACTGGGCCATTTCATAAAAACACCTTCCAGACATGAAACATCACACTTTTTACTTCAGACTTGGGACCTCCAGTAACTTTCAGAATTGGGTTCCACAAATGGGAGAAAATATGTTACGTTCTGGGACTGGTTTCTGCTGATAATAACACAATAAGCTCATCTGTTTACATCCCAGTGATAGTTTAAATAATGAAAATAGTGCAAGTCATTAAAGTCAAGGAGCACTAGTTCTGGTGCTCTCCAGGGTCCTCCTCAACACGAGCAGAAGCCAGCTCTCCACTGTAAGGTCGGGAAGGTGGTACTGTACAAGAGACTGACCACCTACTGCAATGTTTGGAGTCTCACCCTTCTAAGTTCTTAGTAAGAATTTCAGGCGAGAGCAAGACAGGGCAATGGCAGTGAAATAACAGGGAGAGTAAAAGATAAAACACAAGCCTATATGACCAGAAGGATCGATGGAAAGCGCAATCAACTTTAAAATCCAGAGCATAAATAAAATCCAAAATTTGATTGCCTATACTTTTCAAATACTCTACAAGCTAGAGCTGTGTATCGGGTTAAGAAGAAAAGAAAGAACCACACCCGTGTCTTAATGTAATCAGAAATTACTAATTTACATGGATTAATTCTACTTCTATCTCTGACATCCAAACGCCTTCGCCCCCCTCCCAGACATACACACCCACCCAGACACAAAAACAATGACATGCTATTCCAGACTGGGAGCCAGTGGTTGGGACTAGACTGCTTCTTACTCCTTGTACAACCTGCCTGGTTTCTGGTTGTTGTTGTTTTTAAACCACTTTTGCAGTTGCTGTTTTTCTTTCTTTTTGTAACCACAGACACTCCCACGACGTAGGACAAGCTCGATTCCAGCCAAACTGTGTGTGTGTGTATTTTTAAATAAAGAAAACAGGTCTTCTAGTTCTGTGTTAGCAAAGTCACCTCTTCTATTGCCAGTGCTAATGCTAAACATGTAATAATACTTTATTGTCAGGAGCAGGAATCTGCTTTGCTAATTAAATGCAGCTGTCAGTAATTACTACTTGTCAGTGTAATCTATTTTAGGGAGCTCTACTTTAAATGATAAAAGATGGGCCTGATATTGAGAGGGTGGGATAGGCAAGGTGACTGCTGACTTCCCCAGATCAGAAACTCACTCTTTTCTATGATGAATGAGTAACTTTATTGTCAAGATACCTTCAGTGGGTCATTCTGTATTTCTTTAGCACATGAGTAATAAAGTTTGCAATTAAATATTTCTTTTCATATCTGAAATCTAAATGTCACCCTTCTGTAATACCAACAAGTACTATGACTTTCAGAGTTAAAAATACATCATGATGGTAATCTGTAAGAAAAACATCAATAGCGAAGTCACTATAATCTCTACCATCAAGCAGAGTTCAGTTTAAATGTACCTTCTAATTCTCACAAATGTATTAGAGAAATACCACTTTGCAAGGTGAATGGGGATAGTAACTATTTCTTCTATATTTTTTTTCAATGATATTCAACAAGGTTTTTGCTGGGAAAATGTTTGACTTCAGCTTACGTCTTCAAAATTTACAAATGAAAAAACTCATGGCTTTTGCTTGTAATACTAATTTATCTGAACTGACTTTGAAATGAGCCTAAAGCTCTTTAATGCTCTGTATCTATCTGTCTATAAGCAGTGTCAGGACAAAGGTAAGGGCAGCCCAACTCCCTGCGTGGGACAGGTACAGGAGCTGCCACAGATGCTGGCATTGTGTTCAGGGTCCAAAGGGAGCGGATCTTCTACCCTCACCTCCCCTTTCTTCCCCTGACATTGAAAATGGATGTGGGGGCAGTGGGAACGGGAAGCTGGGGTCTGAAGGAGAGAAGGGATGGGGTGGTGGAAAGATCAATGGGGAAACACACAGCAGGGAGAACGAGGGGGCTTGGCGCACAAGTGGCTTTACCCCACACAGGCTCAAAGACTTATCACACCCCTCACGGCATCCTGACTGCCTCATCCTTCTTCTCCCACCATCTGTTTTATATCCAACACTCCAATAGTCCTTGTGTTCCTAGATAATTAATTATCTTGTTATAGGTCCCAACAAATTTGGCAGCTACTCTTCTGCATACAGCACATTATTTAAATACAATTAATAATTTGGTTGTTCATCCCAGACAGGGGAAAAAAAGCTTTCCCAGTGGAAAATAATGAGCAAAAGTAAAACTAGTAGAATGTATTTTTGAAATACAGGAGGCAAAAGACACTAACTTGTTATTTTTTTTCCTGGGTCTCCTTCCTCCTTTGGGTAGGGGATGCACGGTCCAGTGGGAATAGTCTAAATCCTCCTTTTTCCATGGCATACATTCTTACCTCCTTTATTGAGAATACACAGGCTACTCCAGATATTTCTAAGAAACCAAAATGTTAAAAATGTCAAGTGATCAGCATCTCAATCGAAGAAAGAACACACTAAATGGATACTCAACTCCTTAAGAAATACGGTTCATTCAAAGGGAAAAACCAGTAAGATAAACAAGGACTGTGGTGAGACCTCTGAAACCTTTCGGCTTTCATGGGTTCCCATGACAATTGCACTGCATCCTTAAACAGCCTGTCATATGCCAAACTAAGCCTTTGAGTCAGCTGACACATTCCTGGGATATAGTAGGTGCTCAAGAAACAGCAGCCAAATGCACAAGTGATGATTTAGCACCATTGTCATGGTATTGTTACTTGCTTCCCACTCCAGCTGGCTAAAGCCAGTGAAGGATATGTGGTGGCAAGTGTTTAGACAGCAGGGCCGGAGGTATGCTCCCTACCCATGGGGCTGGTGATGACAGAATGGAGAGAACATGGGCCTCATGTCCTCATGTAAGCATCCACAGGTTCCCCCGGGCAACACACGCACAAAGATCTCATTTTCATCTCTGCCTACACTCCCTCCTATTATCAGGCTCCCTTTTGCCAACTCGAGGAGCTAAGACCTACTGGACTTTTCATCTCTGCCTACACTCCCTCCTATTATCAGGCTCCCTTTTGCCAACTCGAGGAGCTAAGACCTACTGGACTGTCTGCTCAAAGAAGAAAAAAGTCTTCTTCGAGCGCACTTTTCAATTAGAGGAATTGCCAGCACAAACACTGTAACGTGCTGTTAGAATGCGTGCCCTAGCCCTGTGCTAGGTAAACCATGACGGCACAGGCCCCGGCTCCCAGGGCCGGTCTCCCTAGATGGTAAGTTCACTGGACACAGGATAGCAGCACCCGGGCAACCACAGGTAGGCATCTCATAATAGCCTTCTCTCTCTCAGCATAATTAATAGCCTTCTCTCTCTCAGCATAATTATTAGTATATTTGTTTAGCTTTCAAAGTATCCCAGCTTGGATGGTAAATTCTGTGGTCATCTTCTTAAAACAATTATACGTCTTTGTTCGGTTTTTCTGACATTTTCTCTTCAAACATATTTTGGAACATGTATTTAGGGAACCACCTGCAGACCAAAAATGGCTGATTGTTATTGTACTGGAATGAGGACCTGGAGAACCTTACGCTTGCAAAAGAGTAAAATTATATCCTTTATCAAGGCAACAGAATTATCTGGTAATCAAGTTGTGTGTGTGTGTGTGTGTGTGTGTGTACATGTATGTATGTATATATACTATTGTGTATGCATACATATATGCATATATATGTACACACATATGAGTTAATATGAACATTATCATGATATACATAATGAATACCCTATACATGTATGTACACATAACATATACTCTTAGCTAAGTAACTTTTAAAGCAGAATATAGTTAAATTCTTACAACAGTATAAAAATTTCAAAGTAAATCTATAACTGAAAGCAAACATGGTTCTACTTTTATATTGCACCTGGTTTTCTCTCAGCTTTAAGGCATACAGTGGGAATGTAATGTCTCTACAACCAGGGAATGTCAGTTAATCCTTTTATGCACTTCAGGGGAAGCAAATAACATAATATTTAATATTGTTTTGTTTTTAATTTTAGAAATAATACCATATTAAAAGAAGTCAGCTAAAAAAGCTTAAATACCATATTATATGCATTGATATTTTTAGAGAATAGTGTATTATATTTTATGTTATGCTTTTGAAGGTAATGTTATATTTGTATTTTTGAAGGGAATTTCTTATTTTATTTGTACATTTGGTTACTCATCAGGGGAATAGCTACACACATCTAAAAATGTTTCCTATTAAATATGTTGAGCGGCACCTCGGTGGCTCAGTCAGTTAAGTGTCCAACTCTTGATTTCAACTCAGGTCATGATCTCAGGGTTGTGAAATTGAGTCCCACATTGGGTTCGTGCTGGGTACGCTTGAGATTCTCTCTTTCTCCCCTTCCTCTGTGCCCCCTCCAAAAAATGTGTGTGTGTGTGTGTGTGTGTGTGTGTGTGTGTGTGTATTTATATAAACACACACACACACACACACATATATATATATATATATATATATATATATATATATATACTGGTCAAAAAGCCATTTCTATTTTTTTAGAACTAGGTAAGAAGCTGATGTGGTTTCATATGTTATCAGCTAACTTTTTGGCTTTATGGAGTTTTCCATTTGGTCACAGTGAAAGAATTTAATTTCATGTTCATTTCAAATCTTAGAAATTTTTATCTCACATTACTTAGGTACACATAATTGGTTAAACATAAAGTCTCTTGCTTTATAGGGAAAAATCATTAATAAATAATATGATTATTAGATATATTTAAAAGAATTTAAAAAAGAAAAACTAAAAAATGAGCTCATGGACTATTATGGAACTTTATGACAATTTCTTAGTCTTATAGATAGAAAATAAAAATTAAAACTGCCTGGTTCTCTATAGACCATTATTAGAAAAATGGAGAGACCTAAATCTACTTCTCAAAAGTAGTAGTCTTGCTAGATGGATGTCTACCTAGGGACACTGAGAAAACTGAAGAGGGGAAATAGGACGGAGGTGGGGAGTAAGTTTTCCTTGATCTCAGGCAGAAGGGACCTTCTTCCTCATGCCATGTCCTCACTGTATCTTCTCTCCATCATCTAGCACACCAAACACCACCTGTTTGTTTGCCAGTTGGATTTGCTCATGGACTTGCAAATTCCTTGAGAGTAGGGACTGAGTTACTGACCTCTTCAGCATCCAACCCACTGCCTGTTACACATCATTGCTCAGTAAGTGTGTACTAAAATAAATCAAGTAAGACAGTGAGTAAGAAAAAGGTGGAAAAGAGGAAGACAGAGGGAAGGAGATGATGATGATTTCTCCAATAAAAAAATGTATGTAGTACTTCTTATATCCCAGACACTATGCTAGGCACTGGAGATACAGATACTGACTGTGGTGGAGGGAGTCAGCACACGTGCGTGTTGGGAGCCCACTAACGAACAAGTCAATAACTGAAGAGGAGGATCTGTATAGAGATTTACACTAGAAAACCAGCCCACCCTGGTTTGTGTGGGGGTGGGTGAAAGAGTAAGGAAACAGTAAGAAGCGGGGAGGAAGAGAAGTTAGATAAGCAGAGAGCACTCTAGGCAGATGGGTGGTATGTGCAAGAGGACGGTGCGTGAATGAGCATGCTCTATCCATTCCCTAGAGTCTCCAGATTGCAGGGACTTCATGTTGGAGTAAAGGGGAGAGAAGACCCAGGCTGGGACCCTGGAAGAGTAAGATCTTTGAACGTTGAACTCATCCAAAATTTACTCTAAAAGCAAAGATGCTGCAGGTTATTAAGCAGGGAGATGACACGATCAGGTTTGCATTTGGGAAAAACTACAGAAAGCCTGACAAGGAGTAGGGACCTGACCAGTGAGGAGGCTGGTTCAGGTGAAAAGTTCTGACTTAATTGAGGCAGGCCCAATGAGGCCGTTGGGATAGGCAGGAGTTCAGGAGGCCAAGTGGCACGTCTTGGTGACAGACTGGAAGAGAAGAAGGGGCATTACAAGATGATCCCAAGGTATCTGTATTCCTACTATGATCCTTATAACTATTCTTCTTGGTTTCTCACTTTTCTTGAGTGTCCGGATAAATAATGCCATCAATGAGCAAAATAATAGACACCATTTGACAAAAGGTCATATTAAGAAAGTAATGGTGCATACAAATTTCCAAGCCCTGGATCCTATTGTTGGGAATTCCTTATTCAAGGGATGCTAGTATTTATAGAATTCAGCACTTCCAGGGTGCCTGGGGCGCTCAGTCAGTTAAGCATCTGCCTTCAGCTCAGGTCATGATCCCAGGGTCCTGGGATCGAGTCCTATGTCCTGGTCTCTGCTAAGCAGGAAGCCTGCTTCTGCCTGCACTCCACCTGTTTGTGCACTCGCGCTCTCTCTCTCTCTCTCTCTGTGTCAAATAAATAAATAAAATCTTAAAAAAAAATTCAATTCCAAAACGAAATGCTGCTCTAGTAACCCTTCATTGCCCACTCACCCATCTCAGAGTGGACAGGGTATGAGAGTAAGATAAACACCTGCCTGAACCAAAAACAGAGCTTTGAGTGTTGAACTAGTTTGAACTTTATCCTAAAGTTCAGAAGAAAATCAGGCAATAATTACAGCTGATATTTATTAGGATTTTCTGGTACAGCTGGATCCTGCTATCGGGACAACTGGCAATAATGTTCTTCACTTTAAAGAGTCAGATATCAGGGTTAAGTGGGCACTGCACATTTAGTGTAGATGGAGGGAAGAGAAGTAGAGCCATACCTGAATAAAAATAAAATGGAAAGAAGTACTTCCACTAGCTACCAATCTATCCACTGGTCCATCATTCCCTCATGCATCCCCCATCTGTCTTGTTTTCTCTCTCCCACGGCCCCACTGCCTGGACCCCTCAGCCCTGTTTTCCATGTTCTGAAATGCCCAAAGGAAGAAGCCCTGTGTCTGCCCCATTTCACCATGTGGCAAACACGGTGGAAATAAAGATAACAAGAAAACAATCCAACGTAATCCCTCCACTTCAGAAGCACTTAGTCAGGTGCATAGTGGAATGGTCGACCTCTGGACCTTTCCTGGCTTTTAAGAAAAAGGAACCATCCACATCTGCAGGAACCCTGTAGCTCCCCAGTCTCAAGCCTTTCCACTTCTCCACACTGTGTCCTGGGAAGAAAGCCCATTTCCAATGCCCTAGATACTATACTATTACATTCAGCTCAGAAAAAGTAAGGCAGTTAGGAAGTTCAGCCCACAGGCAGCTAGCTCACCAGACGAAGAAATTCCACTAGCATGGAGTATCAGTTCCCTATCAATGCATACAGAGCACGGATACAACTATTTGGCAGGATCTTGGCAGACCTATTTAAATCTATTTAAAAATAGCTCCAACAGTTTACTAAAAATTAATATGGTCTCATTCTTTGCTTTAGTGGCTGTTGCATATACATTGGAAAGCAGTGTGATAGGACAAAGCCAAGAAATTAAACTTTATTAAAAATAAATCCCTCTTTTATTGCAGGAAAGACACTGGGAAATAGGGAGGCATAAGTTTCAAGGGCCAGAAATCCAGGGATGGTGCTCTGTGGCTAAATGCTACTGAGAAGTCTGTTGGTGTGGGCACATGTGAGCTCTAGGCCAGATGGCATGCGTTTGGATCATGGCTCCACTCCTCTAGCTCTAGAACTTCTCTGGGCCTCAATATCCTCATCTGTGAAATGGGAATACTAATAACATATATCCTATTGAACACTTTGTAGGAATGAAATGTCTTCAGACCTGTACAATGCTTGGTACATAGTAAATATTAATTAAATGTTATCTATTATCATTTATTATTTTTCCAAAGATAAAGAGGTAAATAGGTATATTCATTAGGACAAACTAAACATGAAGGCAAATTAGTTCCTAAGCTTCATGAAGGCAAATTAGTTCCTAAGGCAAATTAGTTCCTAAGCTTCATAGACAGATAACTATCAGAATTAAATAAGGTACAAAAACAACAATGGGGTGCCTGGGTGGCTCAGTTGGTTAAGCATCTGACTCTTGGTTTCAGCTCAGATCATGATCTGTGGGTCCAGGGATGGAGCCCTATGTCTGTTGGTCTCCTGCTCAGCAGAGAGTTTTCCTGAAAGTCTCTCTCTCTCCCTATCCTTCTGCCCTGTGCCCCAATGCATGCACACACATGTGCTCGCTCTCTCTCGCATATAAACAAATCTTAAAAAAAAAATTTAAGAATAAAACTAAACTCAACCTTTTAAATCACATTACTCAAGTTTAATAACCAGAGTTAGAAAACAGCTTTTTACTTTAAACCACAAATTCTATATGGTATAAAACTATAAAAAAGAAAGAAAGTATAAAAGAGAAAGAAATTTCTGTTTATCCTAATACTTCAACTCAGACTAGATATAAAGATAAGTATAAATATTGCAATGCTTTTCAATGGCTTTTGTTCTTCCCCATTAACTGTATCTGTAGAAGAGGTTCTATCTTCCAAAGAATTGTATGAAAATGTATAGCTAGGCCCAGCAAGAAAAAAAAGTGAAGTAGCTGTCCCAAAAGCTGCCTTGTAATTTCTGTGCCTGATACAGGCTTTTATTTAGAACCAGTCTGACACACAAATTTCTTCTCTTTCTACCTTTCTCTCAACACTAAGAGAATCCATAGAACCTATGTTTTACAATAAAGAACAACCAATTCAAACATACAAAATACACATACGTATAAACAGATAAATACAGAATAATGTGCCTTCTATGCTTAAACATCTGTGATGTTATGGTGATGTTAAAGGTGATGGTCATAACCACAATACCAATTACTATTTCCTAAATCTTTACCATGTATGACACTCTATGCTAGTCATTTTACATATATTATCATACGGAAATCTAGAATTGGTATTTCCATAACCATATAAAAGAATATTACTAGAAATAGAAAGGTTAAGTAATTTGCCCAAGATCCCATAGCTAATAAACCGTGAAGCAGGGGCTTCTAATTCAGCCAGCTCTGTGGGACTCCGGTACTTATACTACAATAAATGCCTTATGTATGTTGAAGCACGTTCAGAAACATTGTGACTTTTTTCATTGACTTGAGTTCGCTACAGTAGAGAGATCACAGTGACATGGTAATATGTTCATAAATAGTTCTCCAAACTATACGTTAAGTAAGATTGTTAATATTTATGCTAGGACAGTTCTGCTACCTCATTAGCAGTGTAAAGATCCTGTTAGTTAATGCTCATTAGGTCTTATATATATATTTTTTAAATAAAGGGTACAATTATGGCAGTTTTCCTTTTGTCAACTTCTAAATTTAAATATTTTAATGAGTTATTATTTCACCCTCCTTATGCCATCTTCCTCCTATCTCGGGCCATTCAGTCTCATAAAGATTATTCTTCCACAGGGTTTCATTACACAGTAATGTCCTGAGATCATGACAAAGGAAAAAGTCTATTCAATATTAAATCACAGTCTTGCAACTACTCAATAAAAGGCTTTTTTTTTTTTTTTTAAACCTCTGGACTAGCAACTTGTAGAATACCCTGTTTCAATTCACATGATAAACATTAATTGGATGTCTACTTGTATATCCTGTGCATCAGAACAGATTAAGTCTCATTTCACACCTTCATAAAAAACTCTTGATTCCTTTGGCAAGTACCATACAGTAACCCATAACATTGACCTCCACACAAGAAGTTCACATTATAAGGATATTATGGGAAGCATAAAACATTCAGTACCAGATCCTCTGAGCTATTAAAACTACTTAAATATGGCACCAGTTCTTAAGTTACCTAATTTAAAAGCAGCTGAACCTAAGAAAATTATTGAGTCCATTAAAAACTACATTAAGTTATAGCCCTGCTCTGCTACTGCTCTGGCCCAGGTTACGTGGGTGCTTCATGACAATGTCTTCCTCATGAATTCCTTAAGAATTGACTCAAAGTTGATAACTGTCATCAATCTTAGTTGTTAGAATGTGCTTGTTTTACAACTTGACTTGCTCCCTACTTGGCTCCTTCTTTAAGTAAACAAAAAATATCTGTTCAAGAGGAGTGGCACAGCATAGCGGCCGGCCTGGCCTTGAGTGCTATCTCTGCCATTTAGGAGGTGTGCGCTGGAGGCATTTCCTGAGGCCCACTGCACCTCACTTTCCTCACCTTCTCAACGGGGATGAGAATCAGACCCACTGTACGTAGTTTCCTTCTGTCAAACTGGAGAGAGCAGGGTGGCCACAGAATTAAGTGAGTTAGTACCAGGAGAGTTCTTTGGACAGTGGCTGGCCCATATTAAACATTATGATGAGAGCTTCTTAAATAAATCGTTCAAAAAAGTTGAATACACTCCAATTTTTAACATCGAAGAATTTGAGTATTTGTAAGTACCGTTCTCAAGATGATGCTGACTTCACATATATTCATATATATATGCCACAAAGGAGATTCTCTTCCTATTATCTGAAGTCATTTGACAAAGCACATAAATATACAGAAACATAAATCAATATATAAACTCCATATGTATACATGAGTATATATGCATATATGTATCCAAAAGCACACGTGTACACACATAAAACTTCCCCGCCTCCCATGCACAATCTAGGTAAAATGGGCAAACCAACTTTTCAACCATTTCTTAAACTGACATACTTTTCTTTCATAAAACTTTTCAAGAAAATGGAAAATAATCCATTGTACCAAATGTTAATTAAGACATGATAATGGAACTTGCATAAGAGATCTACAGAGGTCCATTTATCCTGCCTATACCTTATGTGAATCTCCAGGTATAATCTTTTGCTTCTACTTTTGTTAAGTGTTAGCTGCTCTGACTTAGATCAGTGATTTTTAATTGCAGTTATAAATAACTTGCTTTAATTGTCCTTCTGCTGTAAAGGTTAGGATAACATTGTGACTCTCAGAAACAAATACTGATTTTAGAGTGAGCAAAATTTATCAACAACTAAAGTAGATTCTGGCAGGGGAAAAGTTACACCTGTGCTGGTTTCAAAGCATTCATATTAAATTTGCAGAAAAAGCAAAATGTAAGGTTTTTCTAAATAGTAGCAGTTTAGGTCCTAAGTTTAGTTATTTCACTTTGGAAGTCCCCCTCCCTACCAAAGAAGGACAAACCCTGAATGAAGACAAATCTGGGGTTTGAATAATTAGTCTCTTAACTCAACTTCTTCTCTTCTTTCAAACCACTTATCTTTCCTGAAAACAAACTTCATTCCATTACCAAACAGTAACTCCTCACCTGATTGCACTAACTGCAAAATATGAAAATATCTGAATAAAGTACCACAAAGAAATCCCCAAAAAAAGCCATGCATATAAAGACCAATAAAATATACAAGGATTCACATAATTTCAGTGGCACAAACCTACTGGTACTGCTCACACTCTATTCCCAGAGTCGTTAGCATCATTTTTAGCAAGCATTCCCTCCTCTGCCAGCTCCCTTTACTAGGAAGTTATCTTGAGAGTTATTTCATTCATGAATGAACGTCCCTAAAATAAAAGACCATCCCGCCAGACACGTCAAGAGAGCCAAAGAAAATTCTCCTCAACTAAAATTTCCATAAATGTTTTCCTTTTTCTAAACAATCTTAAATAACCTTCTTTTTTTTTTTTTAAATTAACCTGTTCTTGGACAGATGATTGCATTTTTAAGAGCTGTTACTGTTTCTGAGACTATAAAAACAAAGAGAGGAGAAAAGGAGCAAAATATTTGCCGTGTTCTATGAATTTGAGTTCGCTTTTTCAATGCAACAGGAACATTTGCATTTACTCATAAATGAATACTAATGACATATTGCAGACCTGGCATGGCTCCACAGAAATCATACACAGAAAGCTAGAGCAGTACATGGATAGTTAGGTTTCTCCAAAGTGTTCAGACAAAGAACAAGAAGATTAAAGTCAGCATCAATTCTCTGAAGTTGAGTCATATCTCAATGATGTGGTGGGTTAAGAATAATGGTGGAATTTAGGGTGAAAGCAAAGTTGGCTTGAGAACATTGTGCATGATTTTTGAGTCAACAACTCTTTGTTGACCACCTACTTTGGGCAAGATGCTGCTTCCCTAAGTAAGCCACTGCTTTGCAGTTCTTTTTACACAGTGTAGGAGTAAGCATCCTGCCTCTACCGAAAATCCTTCCTTGTTATTTAAAATAACATCCAGCTTAGCTTTGCACATGTGTGTGTGCTCCTGAGCTCAATAAATACTTTTTGAATGAGTGAAAATTCAGCGAGTAACAAGGTTATTCATTCAAAAACATCTGTGTATGCCTGCAAAATGGTAAGGACAATGATGAAAGCATAATCAAAACACTGTAAGGAGCACTTCCTCACAAAAGATGTCAAAAAGGCAGCAACTCCCAATATTAAAATCTAAGCATGAGGTCTGGCTTAGGCTAAAAACCATGATCCTAGTACTTCTGTGAAACTCCATTAAATACTATGCTCCTAATTTCCCATGTAACCTGATTTAGGCATCTATTTGAAAATATTTCACATTATTAATAATGTTTCCATGCATTTTACTAATTGAAAAAAGAATTATTTTTAAAATTGTCCAGAGTAATTTGGAAGGGGTGAGAGCAGTTTTCAATGTCACCGTTCAGACTCTGCCCTAGAGGTAAATTTAAACAACAGTTTCCTTCCATCATTATGTTTATTGTGTGCAGTATATCCCTGCTTCTCCATCAGTACACTGGTGGCCGACTTCACACTCCAAAAGTGAAAAATCCCACTCTGGTGCTCACTCAGCCACTTTAAGCAGGGACCATTTGCAAACAAACAAAGGGAGGAAGGTAAGTAGTATTGTTTTCCTTTCTCCTTTGAAGAGCTTCATTAGGAAAAACCACTAAGGTCATTAAAAAAAAAAAAAACTGCTACAACGTAATTGACATCAATAAAAACATTTTTAAAAATAGTTTGATACCCAAATTTGTAATCTCTTTTCTAATCTTCACTTCTACTTTTTCTTTGGAATAGAAACTGAATAAATTTGAAATAAACTGTAATGGGTACATTTGTCCAAAGCCCTGAAATATGTCACAACTACTAGGCAAATCTTTCAGGTGCACCGCCCTTGAAGCACTTCTGGCAAATCTGTTTAGAAAGGAGCACCTTTACGGAAAGAACGACCACCCACCCTTGCTCACCCCTCAACCTGACCCTGTATGCTATTTATCAGACTAAGTTTACATAAATCAGAGAAGGGTTACAGTGCAATTAAATGTATCCACGAAGTAATATGATATAAAGCACTTTGCAAATATTAAACCGCCCCTTAAGGGACCAATGTTTTCCAAGAAGAAGGTGGTATTAGGAGGGAGGGAGGGAAAGTAGGAGAGATGGGGAAGGAGAGAGGGAGGGAAAGAAGGAGGGGGGCAGAGACAGAGAGAGACCGACCCACCGGGTGAGCACTGGGGTAACTACGGATCAGAGCAGTTGTCTTGGGTGGGCGCCCTTAAAGCACTCAAGGAGGAAAGGCGGAGAACGGAGTCCACCAGGGTGAAATGACTCCGGAGTTGAGGGTTGCTCGATGTGTACCTGGAACCGCCAGGTAGAGGCGTCCACTAGAGTCTGGGAGCTCCTTCCCCGCTTCCCTAAACCAAGGCGAACACTTAAGTCCAAAGAGCAGGAGTCCCTGCACTTCAGTCAGAAGCCACGGAGACCTCGCGCACCTCTTAATAATCTGAGCGTCCCCTTGACCGCACACAGCTCGCGCGCGCGCGCGTGTGTGTTTTGGGGGGGTGGGTGTTTGGAAAGTGTTGCGGGGGGACCGGGGTGGCGAGGGATGAGAGTCGGCTGGGGAAAAGGACGCACCCGAGCCGCTTAAGTTAACTGAGCCACTGCCCGCCCTCCGCTCGGGCCTCGCAGCCCCCCGGGCCCCCAAAGCCGTCTCACGCTCCAAGGGACAGCCCCACAGCCACCCAGGGAAGTGGCTGGGCGCGACCCCCAAACTCTGCGGAGCGCAGTTAACGCGTGTTTCCTTCCTTTCTCCCTCAAAGAGAGCCCAGAGCGCAGCGCCCAGCGCCGGCTGAGAGACTGTCACACACGACTCTCCAAATTTACCCCGGGAATCACCCCGCCGTTTCCCGTCTCGCGCTAGTTTAACCCCAGCCCTAGGGAACGTCACAAAAGTCTACCCCAGGCAGCGCCTGGGAGAACCGCGCCCCCAAAAGTGCTTTCGGCTGGAATCACTGGGAGGTCTCCCTTGGGCGATTCCCCTCCCTGGTCATTCCCTCCCCAAATCTACAAGCTTCCAGCCCACTGCGCCCGAGCCCCTCCCGGCGCGAGGCGGGCAGCGCACCCAGCTCACCTTCGTCCGGGGCGCGGCGGCGGGCGCGGGCGCGGGCGCCGGGTCGCGCCGGGCCGGGGGTCGGCTCCCTCAGTCCCGGCGTCAGTTGGTCTAGTAGTTTCGGAAGCCCGGGCTCCGGCTCCGCGGTGAGCGAGTCGGCGTGAAAGGGAGCGAGCGACCGCGCTGTGCGTGCGCGCGTGAGAGTAAGAGGCGGGCGGGCCCCACACGCAGGCGGCGGCGGCGAGGTCCCAGGCGGGGAGCCGGAAGGGGGAGGAAGCGGGCGAGAAGTAGTGGAGTTTAGGGCGCGTTGCCTGCACTTCCCCGGGAAGCTGGAACCAGGTGCGGCAGGGCGCGCTCCCGCGGCGCAGGCACGGCACGGGCAGCCGCCGGAGCCCGAGTCCACGCAGTGCCCGGGCCCGCAGCGGCTCTGCGGGAGGAGGTGCGCATCCTCCTCGCCCCACGCGGGCGCCGGCGCGGCCCCGGACTCCGAGCGCCGAAGGGAGAGCCTCCGGTGTCCTCTGTGACAGCTCCTCGGGTAGCCTGCTCCCTCCGGATCTGCCCAAAAGAGCAACAGTCAGTGCAGCTGGGATCTTCCCTTCCTGGGTCTCGGAGCCGCTGATGCCAAACGGTGCGGGAGCCCCGCTCCCCGCGGCTGGAGCTGTCACGGCCGCCGCCCGGCCCCCGGCGCGCCCGAGCCGGCAGCTGCCTCCCGGAGACGTGCCCAGCTGTGTGCGCGTGTGTGTGTCTAAGCAAATCTCTTCCCCTCCATCACTCGGGCGCGCGGGAGGAACCCCGTCCCCGGCGACCAGCTGCAGAGTGGCTGCCAGTCCACACCCTCCCGGCTCTCTCCCCACCCACCCCGCCCCTACTCCTTGCCCTCCGCCTCCTCCCCCTGCTCCTCCTCCAGCAGGCGCTCCCGAGCTCCCAAAGGCGGTGAGAAACCGCAGCGAAAGGGGCGGAGAAGGGTGGGGAAGGAAGCGCAGGTGTCTTCAACCGAGAGAGCGGCGCACACACCGGAGCGGCTTGCTGCAGGCGGAGGGGAGGGCTTAGGCAGAGAAGGGGGAGGAGAGGATTTACACCGCGGCCCAGGTCCCGCGGCTGAGCCGCCGCCGGTCCCACCCAGGCGTCGGAGCCGCGGGCCAGTAGGGCGGTGGGAAGGAGGACGCGCGGGGGTCCCCCGCCGACTGAGGTCGAAGCTTGGGGAACCCGTGAAAGTGACCAAGGTGACAGAATCTGGCAACTTAGAAGTCGGAAGGACCCAATGCCTGAGGAGCTGAGACCGGTCTCTCTGGGAGTAAGGGGCCTAGACGCGGAGCTTGGGACACAGGTGTCCGGGGAGCTCGCGTGTGGCTCCAGGTTGCCAGGCAAGAAAGCCGGAAGCTATGACCGGTCGGGCGGCGGCAGCGGCCGATCTCAGACTGCTGTGTGCATCAGGAGTCACAGGGGGCGATCACCGCCTAGCTGGGAAGCAGAGATCACCGCTCAGCCTTTTTTCGAGTCCAAATCCCAAGCCCTAGAGGCATACTCGCCTTCCCAACTCAGCCTGCGACCCTCCTACCCCTGGCACCCAGCAACACAGCGGCTAGGGAACTCTAGGTGCTATTTACTGTGCTCCTTACCAGATCTGAAACTAGTGTGTTGCTGCCTTTCTTTCAACTCTAGTCCGCTCCCGTAGTGCCTATGGCCACCTAAACAAAAGTCCCCGGAAGACTAATACCTTTCTTATTGATAAAGTTTCTTCTCTCTGAAGTTTCCTTTCAAAAATAAATACCCACCCCCCACACTTTCTTTGGCCACTGAGGCGTTAGGTCTCTTGCTAATTGCATAGTACAAATGAAACACACAAAAAAGTCTTAGTCGAGAATCACACTTTATTGGTTCTGATGGTTTGTCTGTTTTCAAATGACAGTCACAGAATGCAAAGTTGAGTCAACCAGGGGGTCAGTAGAGAGGACTGTTCGTTTAATTAGGGGTCTGCTAGAATGATAACTGGCAACAACACTAGAAAGAACAGCGGTGCTTTCTCCCGTATCCATTTCTTTTTATTATGGTAATTCCACTCTGTTAATTCAGGCAATCTGAAAATGAAAGGTCTGATGCAATTCACAAGGCACAATATTTCTAGATTCTCACTGAACAGCCAGCCCACCCCCTTTCCCAGACTTACTATCACTGTTAAAGCTCCTGAGCTCAGACCTCAAAGTGCACTTTGTTTAAATTTCAGGATACAGCCTGAAGGACAAAGCTGGTGAGTTCTGGAAAGAGATAACTTAGATGTATGTAAAGTTATGTACTAACTACTCGGACAAAATCATAAGCTCAGCAGCAACAACAGAATGTATATTGTTTAATATATTGAGCGGGAGGAAAAATGGCTGTTTGCCAGATATGTGATCCATTAACCTCTTTAGCTCATTGTTGGCAACAATAGCATACAATCACATTCTTATGTTTGAAAGACAAGGGATTGTTTTTTTCCCCCATCTCAAAATCACAATGCCACATTCTAGTCTAAAAGAAACCTCAAAGAATAAAAGTAATAAGAAAGGAAGCAACACAATTGGCTTTTTCTCTGAACAAATGTTGCTGTTCTGTTTTTCTTGAGGGGGAAACATGCTGATAAGCCATAAAGTCCACAAAGGCATGACAATAGATTTTGAAGAATGCCTCACTCCATCTATCCATCCTTTCAATTAGTAAACTTTATTTAAAATGTTTATATTATCTTTATATTGGTATTCATCCTTTCTTTTTCTTTCGTGCCAGGAAGATGACTGAGGAGGACAATGGGGTGAGATGAATCTGGTTTCTCATAATTCTGTCTTGCTTTGTGTTTATGTCTAGCAGGAGAGGAACACTCAGCAGCCTATGCTTCTCAGCAAGCCTGTCTTCAGAGGATCCTTGGCTCAGTAGCTGATGGGCAGACTGGATGGCGAGATTGTCAAGTGATTTTGCCTAGCTTGTGCAAGATCACACCTGGGGCTGGGAGCAGCTACAGATCCAGAGACTGAGAAGCAAAGCTCTGAGAAGGTTTTCCACCTTGCCTATGGTTGCAGGATTAGACTGGGGTATTTGCACTTTTTTCTGTGCTGCTCTTCAGCTCCCACAGATATCCTGGGCTTCCTGCTGGCTAGATGAAGTGCAGAGGTGGGTGGTTGGGGTCTCACATATTCACTAGTAACATTTTGGCACTGTGTGAAATCAAAACTAAACACCGGACAAAGTGGCACATCCAAAAAATCTTTTCAAAAATGCAGTTTTGAAAACAGTCATAGATTCTGGTTTGGTTTTCATTGCCGATGCCAAATAAAGCACACAATAATGAAAACAGTTAATTAGAGTGATCATTTGGTAAAGGAGGGGTTTTTTTTTGTTTTTTGTTTTTTTTTCTGAACATCATCACACTCTCTTGTCTCATAAGATGCAACGTTAAATATTGTTCAGCTTATAGTTTAAATGGAGGCTGATCCTCTCAGTTAAAGCATGGAAGTATTAGTCATTATTAGGAAAGAGAGGATAGCTGACCTATTTTCCAAAACCCATCTTTTTTTTTTCCCTTTTAACTAGCCAATCGCTGATATCTAGATTCAGCTGGATTAGCAAATATTCACTCAAAAAACCCCTCTATGTGCCCACAACCAGAAATGAAAAGATGAATAAAAGCTTACCCTCATGGGGCAAGCTCAGAAATCACCAGGGTTATAGGTCCAGCGTGGCCTGGGGTCCTTCCCTTATATGGAAATGAGCCCCTGTACCCGCATCTCCGTACTCTACCACCCTACTTGAGTATCTCTTGTATGAAAGTTGTGATTTTTGCATTGAACTATTTTATGTTTAAGTAGTTAGAATTCTGAAAGTGTAAGGTCATACATGATTGTAGGGAAAGCATTTCTTTCTTTCTTTTTAAAGATTTTTTTTTGTAATGTATTTGAGAGAAAGAGAGGGGATGAAAGGGTGAGGAGCGGAGGGAGAAGCAAACTCCCCACTGAGCAGGGAGCCCACTGCAATGGGGGGCTTGATCCCGGGATTCCAGGACTGGAGCATAAGGCACCCAGTCAACTGACTGAGCCACCCAGGCATCCCGGGAAGCATTTCTTACAGAAGAGGTAGTCCATAGGACAGGTCACAGACTATGAAGATGGTAAAGAGGACTTAACCTCTCTCTAGGTTTATTTCTTTTTTATTTTTTTTTTTTAAAGATTTTATTTATTTATTTGACAGAGAGAAATCACAAGTAGGCAGAGAGGCAGGCAGAGAGAGAGGAGGAAGCAGGCTCCCTGCTGAGCAGAAAGCCCGATGTGGGGCTTGAACCCAGGACCTGGGATCATGACCTGAGCTGAAGGCAGCGGCTTAACCCACTGAGCCACCCAGGCGCCCCTCTTTTTTATTTTTTTATTTTTTAAAGATTTTATTTATTTATTTGACAGACAGAGATCACTAGTAGGCAGAAAGGCAGGCAGAGAGAGAGGAGGAAGCAGGCTCCTGATGCGATGAGGGGCTCCATCCCAGGGTCCTGGAATCATGACCTGAGCTGAAGGCAGAGGCTTTAACCCACTGAGCCACCCAGGCGCCCCCTCTTTCTAGGTTTAGACTAGTGCTGGCCAGTAGAACTTTGATGTAGGCAGCATGCGAGCCATACATGCAATTTCAAATATACTGTAGTTTAAAAAGTAAAAAAGAAACAGGTGAAATTAATTTCATTAACATTTTATTTAAACTTCAATATCTAAAATACTGCAATTTCAACATATAAGAAATATAAAAAGTATTAATGAAATATCCCCCCACTTTTTTTTTTCTTGAATTATGATAGGCAGAATGGCTCCCATGCCCTAATCTCTGGAACTTGTGAATATGTGACATTAACATAGCAAAGGGGACTTTGCCGAGGTAATTAAGTTTATAAGACTTTAAAATAGGGAGATGTTCCAGGATTGTTGGGGTGGAGCCAATCTAATCACAAGAGTTCCTGAAAGCCAGAAAAGAGGTGAAAAAGAAGTTGGAGAAATTTAGATCATGAGAAGCATACTGTGGCTGGTTTAGAGATGGAGGGGCTAATGGGGCAAGGAATGCAGGGGGTCTTCAGGAGGGGAAGAGGCTGCTCTCTGACAGCCAGGAAGGAAATGAGACCCGCCCCTACAACCATAAGGAACTGAATCTGGCCAACAATCGGAATGCTCCCAGAAGCAGATTCATCTCCAGAGAAGAATACAGACCTATTGATGCTTTGATTTTGGCCTTATGAGACCCTAAGCAGAAGGTTCGTCTGAGCCACGCTACACCACAACTTCTCCACCCTGGAAATGTGAGAGAATAAATGGGTGTTTGATGCTACTTGGTTTATGGTGATGTTTTACAACAGCACTGGAGAATTCATACATGTATTCAATCTTGAAATCTGGTATGTACTTTACCCTTACAGTCCATCTCAGTTTGGTTGGCCACATTTCAAGTTTTCGATAGTCAGTATGGTAATTGCTATCATATTGGATAGTACAGGTCTAGGCCAAGAGAAATCAAGATGTCTAGGGAGTGCTAGGGTTGTAGGCTAAAGATCATGTTCACTATGTGGAGGAAGAAAAAGAGCAAGGAAGGGAGGAACTTAGCAGGATCTCTCCTGATTCCCCATCCTTGTCCCATGGGAAGGGGTGTTCTTGCTCTTATAGAAAACAGGCTAAATTTTACAAGTCATATTATCAAAATTCATTGTACTCTGATAGATTTGCTTTATTCATTGAGACTACTAATAAAGTCATTTTTGAATAGTTCATCTTTGTTCCAGTTCAGTTTTGGAGCAATTAAGAGGAGTTACTTTCATCTGAGTCTCTGCTTAAGGTAGAGCATGAGTCATTTATTTCTAGTAGTATGGGGTGGGGAATGGTAGGCGAGAATAACTGTGAAAGATCTCCAGGAGAAGAATTTGTGGCTTGATTTAGCACTCCTAGGAAGGTTGTTCCTCCCTCCTGGGAAATTGTTTTCCAATATCAACTTTCTGAGGTCTGTGTTTTATTTTTATCAATTATTTTCCAATTCTAATTGCAGCCCATATTTCATTTTCTAAAATCATCTTTTGCCATCTTCATTAGTAGGTAAGAAGGTAAATTCTTACCCTATAAAACCTAGGTTTTTTTTTTTTTTTTCTTTGGTATGGTATGGCTTCCCCCATACCAACAAATAATTCTCAAGGCACCAGCTGGGGGTCTTACAATTCAGGGCAATTATGACACTATCTACTCAAAGGTAGCAAGCATCAGACTCCACAGGTTAGGGTCAGTCCCCCAAAACTGGCTTGCTCCCTATCCCCTTGAGATGCCAATCACAAGCCTGCCTTGTTACCTGTGCTTGACTGGCTGTAAAAATCAGAAGTTCCCACTATCCCTTTCTTAGGTTTGATTAATTTGTTAGGGTGTCTTACAGAGCTCAGGAAACCCATTAACTCAATAGATTACTGGTTGCAAAGGATATTGAAAGATAAAAATCAATAACGAGGTGAAGAAATACATAGGTCAAAGTCCTAAATGAAGGAGCTTCTCTCCCTGTGGAGTTTGGGGCCTGGCAAGGTGGCACATTCTGGTTCTCCAACCTGAAAACCCTCCCTGAATCTCCTCCCTTTGGGTTTGTATGATGGCTTAATTACACAGGCATTTATTCCATGGGTGTGACTGATTAAATCTTTGGCCAATGGTGACTGATTCAGCCTACAGTCCATCTCCCCTCCCTGAAAATCATCCAGTCAGACTGAAAGTTCTCCTGCAACCAATCTCCATTTGTAAGTGTTTTCCCAAATCATCTCATTAATATAAACCCAGTTGTTCTGGAAAAGAACTTATTATGAGTAACAACCCATCCATTTCACCTTTACGGGCCTGAAGGGATTTCAGGAACTGAGGACAAGAGACCAAATATTATAATGAAAGATGCTCTCATTGCTCTTATTCCTTAGAAATGCCAAGGAAATGCCAAGGGTTGTGGGATCTGTCAGTCGGAAACTGTGGACAAAGACCAAATACAGATAAGAAAAATGTATTTTGGTCATTTGAATGACCAAATATATATTTCTTATAAATCACAGTATCTCAGGCTTATGTTTCTATTAGCCAATACTGCTCTAGACCAAGTGCTTCTCATACTTCAATGTACATAGGAATCATCTGGGAATCTTGTTACACTGTAGTCTGAAGCTCACAGGTGAACTGTTGCTCCTGGTGTTTGAGCCACACCTTGAATATCAGAATCAGAAACACAACCTTGCTTGTAACACAGAATCTTTTAGGAACTTTTGAAAATGACAATGACCAGATTCCTGCACCCCAAATCAATTAAATAAGATTCCCTGAAGTTGTAACTTGAGTATATGTATTTGTTATAACTTTCTAGGTGATTTTAAAATACTACAGATTTGAGGGGCACATGGGTGGCTCAGTGGGTTAGGCATCCGACTTTTGGTTTCAGCTCAGTCATGATCTCAGGGCCCTGAGATTGAGTTGAGAATGGAGCATGGGGCTTGGCACTCAGCAGGGAGTCTGCTTGTCCCTCTCCTCCCCTGACCTCATTCTCTCTCTCTCTCTCTCAAATAAATAAATAAATAAAATCTTTAAAAATAAAATAAAATATTGCAAATTTGAGAATCATTGTGTTAGACGCTCTTGAATAGAGACGAACTAATTTAAAGTTTATTTTCTAGAAAATAGAAACGTTCACATATCAGGTGCAATTAATTTGTCATTTGTAAATATTCGTGTATTCCTTAGTGAGTTATTACTTTAGGTAAGTCATGGTGACTTATGTCTTGTCTTCTAGATGCTTAGAACCTAGTTTTAGAAATAAGGAACCTACTTAAGTATTGGCAAAGCAACATAACAGGTTCAGCAACTGATAGAGATTTAAGGGTTATAAGACTCTAGAAAAGGAAAAGTTAGTCTTGGGCAGGATAATAATGAAATCTTCCTGTAACAGCTGATAAATAAAAACAACCTGACGCAGTGGTTGTCAAACTTTGGGATGCATCAGAGTCATCTGCAGTGACTAAGGCAGGGCCACAGTTGTCAAGGAACGGTGCTGATATCACTGCTGCCACACTGTCAGTGAATTGTAACCATTCCTATTTCTCTGTTCTTTTTTTTCCCCCATGTTTCTCTGTTCTGATAACTCAAGATTCAAAGTCCCCAGTGAGAGGCTCACTGGCAGAGCCCAGACCACGTGCTCAAGCCTAGACTGCCAGGAGCCATTGGCAATGCACAATATCTCAATGACACTGCACAAAAAAGGAACTTTTTCCGGAAGTAGGAATGACGTTACAAGGCCATTCAGCCTGCTCCAAAACTCCTACACCAACCCTTGCCAAAACCAAACCTAACCAAAACAAAGAAACAACCAACAAAAGAAACAGAGTATCTAGTACAGGCAGTATTACGCCAAAAATTGATGCATGAGAAGGGGGACGTGATTTTGGACAAAAGCAAATAAATTTTAGGTCATTAAGTTCAAGACAATGAAGTTTGAGATAGTGATGTTCTACTCAAGTAGAGATGTCCATTTAATTTGTGTGGGGAATGAGGTAAATAAAGGTTGTCATCTTAGAAAACAAATGTGAGTATCAGGAAGCTGAATGTAGAGGGAGGAGCTACGGATAGAGAATCTTATAACAACTTCATATTTCTGGGACAAACAGAGCAGTGCCAAAGAGATGTTATATCAGCTATTAGCAGGTGTTAACCCTAGAATAAGTTCAAATTAGAAGAGTTAAAAAGGAATTTCTATTGCAGTACTTCTCAGAGCTTTTAATATGCTAATATACATTGTGAGGTTCTAAGCACACCGCACTTGCAAATATAATTTGACTAGGGCACTTTCTTTCTTTTATTTTTAATTTAATTTTATTTTTTTCAGTGTTCCAAGATTCATTGTTTATGCACCACACCTAGTGCTCCATGCAATATGTGCCCTCCTTAATACCCACCACCAGGCTCACCCTTCCCCCCCACCCCCCTCCCCTCCAAAACCCTCAGTTTGTTTCTCAGAGTTCACAGTTTCTCATGCTTTGCTCCCCCTCCGATTTATGACTAGGACACTTTCTTGAAGCGCTAGTGATATATCGGAGACATTTTGGGAAACAATGGACTAGAACATTCTGGAACTAGAAAAAGAAAGAGACAAATATCCAGCAGGAGAAACAATAGTTCCAGATTCCAGACAATTCAGACTTCCATTACTCCACTGTAATAGGAGATGGGTTTAAGAGGATGAGAACTAATAGTCTTAAATTCTATTTTATCTCTGTGTCCCCAGATAAACAGTGCTCAGTACATGAAGTCACAAATATCTCAATGAATAGACAATAGTGACGAACGTCCTTTAATTTATCAACGAGGTCACAAATCTCCACAAGCACAGTTTCAGGGCAATCGTGAGGTGGGCTGAGGAAACACCCACCTGCCAAGAATTTCTCTAGTGATTCCTCAAGAATCTTTAGCAAATACTGAATTGTCTACCTCATCATCTGTTTTTTTCTTTTTTCTTGGTAATATAACAAGGGTGACCATATAATTTATCATCCAAACTAGGACATTTGAGAGAGAGAAAGGGGGAGCTATTAATAATTGTGCCAGGACAACACACACAAAATAGGCTTTCTGGCTAACTAGGACACATGGTCATCCTAAAAATAACTCCTGATTTTTAGCTGCATATTTGAATGTTAGGAGTAAAGACTGCATTGTCCAGCTTCTTTTTATGTTTGCAGGTGACCTCATGACTAAAATGGTACCAGATCACAGTGGTTAGATTTCCTCCAAAGTTTTGCAGGGGTGCCAGTATCTTGACCAATGTGGGTTCTCACTTATCAGGGTACCTAATAGAAAATGGTTTTAGAAAGCTGCACATGGAAGGTGTCTTTATTGGGTTCCTTTTTCTTCCTGTTGGCTGAAATGTGGTTATGCTGGTTAGAGCTTTAGTCGCCATCTTGGACCATGAGGCCACATGCTTCTCATATCCTAACATAAAGATAAAAGGAAGCCAAGTCTCTGATGAATATGGAGAGGTACTATCAGCCCTGTCTACCTCTGTTCTATTGTGTAAGGAATCAATACGCATTTATCTCGAGTAATCCCATGTTATTTTGGAGTTTTCTGTTACTTGTGGTTGAACCTAACCTCAGTAGATAAAACCTTATAAAAGCGCTGCCTAAAAACAATGCAATGTGAGCCACAAATGTAAGCCATATACATAATTTAAATTTTTCTACTAGCCATTTTAAAAGGTAAGAAGAAACAGGTGAAAATAATTTTAATGATAGCTTTTCTTTAAATTGATATACCCCAAACACTATCTTTTCAATTTGTAACCAGTACAAAAAGATATTAACATGATAGTTTACATGCTTTAGTTTCCTGCCAAGTCCTCAAAAGTCCATGTGTTTTTACACTTCCAGCACATCTCCAATTCGGTTAACCACATTTTAAGTATTCAATAGCCACATGTGGCTAGTGGATACAGTACTGGAAATTTTTATACCATGAATAACCTCCTTTCACCAATATATGTTTTTTTAAAGATTTATTTATTTATCTTTTAGAGAGAGGGAGAGTAAGAGAGAGGGTGAGGAGGGGCCAAGGAAGAGGGAGAGAGAGAATCACAAGCAGACTCCCTGCTGAGCATGGAGCCTGATGTGGGCTCGATCCCAGGACACTGAGATCATACCCTGAGCCAAAATCAAGAGTCAGGAGTCAGAAACTTAACTGACTGAGCCACCCAGGCACCCCTCACCAATATATTTTCTATTTCCCCTTCTTTCCTGTTAGTTCTCTTCAATAGGTAAGCATAAGTAAAGAAAACTTTGTATCTGACGTAACAACCACCACAATAAAATAACAACAATAAAACCTTACTCTTAATAGCCAGAACCTATTTTTCTATTATTTTTTTTTCCTTCACAATTCTGTTTAATTAAATTTGCAGTATCAGTAATTCTGGTCTTAGAATAGTGACATGATAATGTCCATTAGGATACCACTTGATTACTTGGATCTCTTAGTGATGATAAAACATGAGCAATCGTATTTTTAGGATGATTCTCTAGCAAATTTAGCTATCAGGAGATATTAATATTTAGACCAAACCCCACTATGTTTTGCCATAAGGAATTTGGCAAATGATTTAAATAAAACACTTCTAGTAGAATTGAGGTTACTGCTCTAATGAGAAAAATCTCCATTCCTTTGAGGCATATGCTGAAGAGTGGGAGAGAAAGAGAACTGTTAGAGTTGGCCACTTGGGAGTTGAGCCTTAACTGGGTACCCCTTGGGAGGGATTAGGAACGCATACACTGACTAGCATGTGTGGAACAGCAAAGTGACTTCCAGCAGGTGGGTTTCATAGAGTGCAACACAACCTCAGTTATCCAGAGTCTAGCGTTTGAGCACCAGAAATAGTGTCAGATACAAAAGGACAAAAAGAGCACGGATCTTGCAAAAAGAAATAACCGTGAGTTTTGTACATTTCAAGTGTAGCTAAGGAGAGCCAAAGACATGAAGGTTACAGTGGATGAGCTATGATTGATTAGTTCTCCAATCAGGAGGGAAGAAATCTTCTGGCTTGGTCATGATGTATTTAAAAGTTCAGTCATTTCATGTGGAAGCCAAGAAGCTCAGATGACATGACAGAGATCCAACAAGATAAGAAATAAGAAAGGCAGAGAGAAAGGGAAAGCAAGCAAAAGAGATTGTACATGGAGCAGTAATGGTAACCAAGATAGAAATGGTAGCCAAAGAGGCCAAGAAACATCACTAGCTCTTGCAGACAGTGGAAAAGAATGATGCAGGGGTGATGTTCAGAATTGATGTCAGTAGTCCCATGGGTGTCGGGGTACCATGTATGCTTAAATCTTCACACACTTAATATTCCTGGAAAAACATCCCTTATGCTGACTGTAGTCATTTGTCAATTTACTTACCTGTGGTTGTCTAATCTGTACCAGAGATTTGTCTCTCTTTAGCCTTATGTGCTCTCAGTGACTTAGATAAAGCCAGTGGGTGCTGTTGGTGGTGGTGCCCAACTGAAGACCTCAACCACAGAGCATGGGCCAAGAAAAATAAACTAAAGGGGGAGAGAGAAGAAAAGGCCATCATTAACATTTTAGTCATCCAAAAGTCATTTGTCTAGCCTCCTTAACTATATAGACTCTAGCTAAGAACAAAGGAGTTAGCAAAAGCACATCTGAGAATGTAGATGGACGGTGCCAAGACCACACAATAACCTTCCTGCAATTTACTCAATGAAAACTCCCCAGGCCCCAGAAGTGTGGCACCACTTTCCCTTCTCTTAACTCTGCCAGACATTGCTACTCCCTGTGGGTCCTCGTTCCTGCCGAGCCTGGGTATTGCCTCAACCCAGCACTCCAGGAAGCTACTGCTGTTCTGTTGGGGTCAAGTGTGCAGCTTGAATACCATTTGTCATCATCTCCTCATGTTGTTACTGAGAATTTTTATTTCTGAACAAGTCTAACAAGTATGGTTAGTATTTTCTAGGCTGATTACAGACCAGAACAGTAAAATACTGGGTGGGAGAGGGTATGTTATAAATGGTAGGCAAAGAGGTGACAAGTGACTTTGAGGGAGGGGCAGAAAAATTGTAAAAGTCAATGAACATCATCTCAAACCAAAAAGCAGGCATTCCATTCAATGTTAGAGTGAGTGTATGTGGTGTGGCAGGAAGAGGATGGACTTTAAATGGCATAAAACAGGTTCAGATTCGAGTTACATGTCTTCTGCTAGTAACTGTGTGATCTCAGGCAGGTATTGGAGTTATCTGAGCCCCGCTGGCCTCATTTCTAAAATGGACATACCAAGACTACCTTCTCCACCCAGTTGTTGTGAAGATTAAAGTTATATTAAGCAACAGGTTTGTGGGAAGCACCCTTTTTCTTCCTTCCCTCCTAGAGATGAATAATTTCTCTGGTAATCCCTAAATTTTATCAATTCATATAATGCTTATTAAACTCATACTACCTTATGGCTTGAATAATTCATACTGCTAGGAACTACGACATAGAATTATAGGAAAATGATGCCATAGAAGGACTAAGGATTATTTGGGGAGAAAGACCACAAAACATAAGTTAGGTGGTAGGAAGAGGTACACCAACAGATTTGTGTACAAGTAATTGAGGCGGTACAGGTGGCCGCGTGGAGTGATTGACAACAGTCTCTTGGGGGAGAGGCATTGTATATTTAGAGCGAGGAAAGTCCTGAATCATCAAGGAAACGGAAATTCCACTTAATAAACTAAGTTTAAAGAGGTGGATATGAATAATCTTGTTCTAAAAATGTTCCATTTAGAATGATTAGAGCTAAAAAAAAAAAAAAAAAAAAAGTAAATTTCCATGGTTTAGTTTGGTGGAAAACTCATTTGTTTTTAGTGGAACCCCTTCTTTACTGGTGTGTCAAATAAATGAAGTGATGGATGAGAAAAGCAAAACAGCGGGAGGAAATGGAACAGAGCCTGAGAAAGGGCTGGAGACGTTCTGCTGCCAGCCGGAAGGACGAGCACAGGTCCCCGGAAGTGTGTTCTCCCGGCTACGTCACCGAGTTTCCACAGACACCCTATGCAGGTGGAGGAGCAGGTACTCTTCTCGACCGGTGGACGGTGAAGTTGAAGATGTGAGAAGCTATCACTTGTTCAAAGTTAGTGAGTCGCACGTTGAAGAGGTAGAACCGACATTCTCTGCTGGAGGAACACAAAAGGTGAAGAAAAGGGGCACCTGGGTGGCTCAGTGGGTTAAGCCTCTGCCTTTGGCTCAGGTCATGATCCCAGCGACCTGGGATGGAGCCCCGCATCGGGCTCTCTGCTCGGCAGGGAGCCTGCTTCCCTTCCTCTCTCTCTTCTCTGCCTGCCTCTCTGCCTACTTGTGATCTCTGTCTGTCAAATAAATAAAAATAAAAATTAAAACAACAACAACAACAACAAAAGGTGAAGAAAAGAAAGTCACCCACATTAAAACGCATGGTTCTAGAACAATTTCATTTAGAGATAGAAAACTTAAAACCAGGAAGCGAACATTCAGGAAGTGAGAAGGGCACATGTAAAGTCAATACTAAGCACGACCGCTTTACCATGATTTGCCTCTTCTTTCTCCCTTCTTTCCTTCCTCTCCTCCCTCCTCCTCCACGTGTGAGAAATACAGGACAGAACAGAGAAGAAAGGCAAAGGAAAGCAGGAACTGAACAGAAAAGAGAAGGCAGAAGAGAAGAGGAGAGGAATGTGTAGGGAAATCGTAGTCGTGGACATATAATATGCCTCTGGTAGATTTAAACTTTGGAAATGGGAACAGATTGAAGACTTGGTTCTAAAATGTCTGCTGGAAAAAACTGAGGTCAGGGAAGTGGTAAATGTGTTGAGAAGTTGAGAGGTTGGCTTTGCTTCCAGTGAACGAATAGGCTGTTTGGACAGAACTGGAAGCTTTTCCTGAGGTCTCAGGGCTGTTGGCTTCAGCTACGTGCTCTCTGCCTCTCTCTATTACTCAAGGGCAGCCAGTGGGCAAGCACACATCCTCCCCACCAAGTCACTGAAAACACCATCGAGGGCCTGCTGCTGCTGTAGGGCTGTGAATAAGGATGGAATGCTGATCGCTTGGCACTTCTCTGAAAGAGCTCAAGAGCTCACCTGTACAAGGGGAGGGATGGATGGGCGAGGCTCTAACATCAGTGCTATCCCCTACTGTATCACCTCTGGGGGTGCCAGTTTCTCCTGAGGGAGGCTGGAGGGAGATACTGTGAAATTAGAAGCAATAATTCATGTAAAATACTCCATATAGGGGTTGCTCATAGGAAGTTCTCAATAAATATTAGCTTTTTTAACAAACTGACTTCCCTTCTCTGAAAAGTTAACACTCTTTGTCCTATGTCAAGCTTTTGTGAGTTTTCTGACCTATAATTATCATTTAAAAAAAATAGCCCTCAGTCAAAACCAACTATTCATCATTTCCTATTGTTCAACATGGAAATTTCCCTCCTAAAAATAAGTGACAAAAATCTAGTGGTATTTGAAATGGCTCTAATTAAAAATCTTATGTAGCTACAGGCATTTGCTGGCTTCTTCCATCAATTTGGGAAGAATTGCTCCATGAATCAAGAACTGTAAATTTGTATCATTTACATTTTTATTTCTCTAAACAGTCTCCGCAAAATTAAAAAGGACATAATTTTGGAAGTTGGTGTTTATTATTATTTTTCTACGTAGTCCCATAAATGTGAACAGTTTAAAACCTCATTCATTGGGAATAATAGTGAGAAATCTGCCCGAGAAAATATTTGAGAAGAAATGGAGTTTTAGTAATCTCAAGGAAAGTTAATATTTTAAGCTAGGATGTGAATGGATATTGAGAAGTAATAAAGCTAAGTTCATAAAAACTATACTTTACGAAAGGCCCTGATTGTTTTATACTGCATGATAAGTATAAAATACTTTGGTAACAAATTTAATTACTAGCCTCAGAAATAAATGACTCTTGGGGTGCCTGGCTGGCTTAGTCAACAGAGTCTGTGATTCTTGATCTTGGGGTTATAAGTTTGAGCCCATGTTGGGTGTAGAGATTACTTAAAATCTTTAAGAAAAAAAAAAATGACTCTTAAAAAAAAAAAAAAGCCTGGATTTTTGTGGCTTACAAATAAGATTCTAAAGGATTCTTAGAAGAGGGGTGCCTGGGTGGCTCAGTGGGTTAAAGCCTCTGCCTTCAGCTCAGGTCATGATCTCAGGGTCCTGGGATCAAGCCCCGCATCAGGCTCTCTGCTCAGCAGGGAGCCTGCCTTTCTTCTCTCTCTCTGCCTGCCTCTCTGCCTACTTGTGATTTCTGTCTGTCAAATAAATAAAAATAAAATCTTAAAAAAAAATTCTTAGAAGAAAAAGTAATATTTCTAAATATGAATTACAGAGAGTTTAGTTGGTTAATGATATAATTATCTTCTCATATCAGAGCTTTTAAACCCTTTGGTATTCGTATTATTTATCTTCAGTTGTATATGGACAGAATTCCATCCAGGGAATGCCTGCGGCATGAAGTTGTTAACTCTTCCCACTGAAGCTGGAAGTCACAGAAATGTCTTGCACAGGAGGAGCTGGTTTTCTAACATGATATAAGATCCTGGGCTCTGGAGTCAGACTTAACCTCAAACCTTGCTTCCCCTTGCAGTCTCTGTGACAGTGGGGAAGTTACTTCTGGTCCCTATTTTGTGAAATGAGCATGATTATGGAATTCATCTCCCAGTGTTACTGAAAAGTTCACCCTTTAACTAGTGCCTGGTAAACAGAGTCTCCATGTATTCCACTATTGCTATAGCTGACCTAGTTCTAAAGGAAGTTTACACACCTTAAACCTCATGGCAACAAGTTAATCAAGTCCTAACATAGGTTATGAGTTCAGCTGTACTTAGATGTGATGTTGTCATATCATTTAGTGGTTTTGTGTATATCTCATCTCAGGAGGTGAATTTCAAAAAATTGTTCTTTGTATAAATGTGTTATAAAATGCTTTTGAAAAATCTCTTAGAATAAAACATCTATTAAAGTTCAATTAATGTATTATTAGTATTTCCATTCTGAGGTGGCTTTTCTGATACCAGGGTAAGTGTTGAATGACTTTCATGGACTTATTCAGACTTGTGACTTGTTTTTGCTGTTGTTCAAATTTTACGGTGGTTGAAATATCACCAGGAAAGCTCTTGAATTTGTCCATTCTCAACCTGCTATTTAACAACCATCACCCACTAACTCAAGCCCCAAATCCTTGGTTTCTCCTTGACTCCTCTATTTGGCTTCATGTCCCATATCTACCGTATCGTAAGAGCTATAGACTTTGCTTCTACAACATGTCTTGACTTCACCTGTTACGCTCATGGTTATCACCATCTTCCAAACTATATCCACCTATCCTCTTGCCTAAATCACCGTGGTAACCTCCTAAATTCTGTTTGCTTTCACTTCTTTCCCTATAAAATTCATCCTCCACTAAATTGATCCTGGGAAAACAGCACCGGACAATGATATTATTCTTATTAGAACCTGTTCTCCACTGAGAGCCCAGACTGAATCTGGAGAAACATACATCTAACCATGATCCTACTCTTACTTAAAAACTTCCAGTGACTTCTCATCCCTCTTTGAATAAAATCCAAACTCCTGACTCTGGAAAACAAAGCTTCCTACACGCTGACTGCTCCTATCTTTTTGATTTGTGTCCTAATCCCTCTCTGTCACCCATTGTGCCTCAGCCACACTGGCCTTCTCCCCATTTCTTGAATATGCCAGGCTTTCATCTCGAGATCCATGTACTAGCTACGACCTGTGCCGGGAATGTCCTTACCCCCAAACTTTTCATGGCTGGCTCCTTCTTGCCCTTCATATTTCAGCGTAGGGGTCACCTTGGGGGAGACGCTCTCCACTCCTGTTTAATTGAAAAGATCTACCCAGATCTTGCATCTCACATCACCTTTTTAATGTTTTACATGGTTATTGTTATTCACGATAACCAATTACCAATAACCAATACCAATTGTTTACATGGTTATCATCACAATCTGATATTTTCTTTTTTTTTTAAGATTTTATTTATTTATTTGACGGACAGAAATCACAAATAGGCAAAGAGGCAGGCAGAGGGAGGAAGGGAAGCAGGCTCCCCGCTGAGCAGAGAGCCCGATGTGGGGCTCCATCCCAGGACCCTGAGATCATGACCTGAGCTGAAGGCAGAGGCTTTAACCCACTGAGCCACCCAGGTGCCCCCACCATCTGATATTTTCTTATTCATTAATTTACTACTCATGTGTCTATTTGTTTATTATCAGCCTTGCTCCCACTAGAACATAAGCTACCACAGAGCACAGACAACATTTCTCTGTCTGTCTTACATCTCCGTATGGTATCCTTTTTGTCTGGCAGAGAGTAAGGACTCAACAGAATATGGTGAATCAGTATATGGAAGAATTTTCAGGTTGCTCAAGGGGAGAAGCTCCCTATGTCAATTCTTAATTTTCACCCAGGGTAATTCCATACCATGGCCCAGAAAAGTGTAATGACTTGACTTCCTCAAGAGGAAAGTGGTGTAATTGACTATTTCTTTCACGACTGTATTATGTAACAGTGATTCTGTGCTATCAACCATTTTGTCTCCCTTTTCTCAATTTTTTTTTCTTGCCTCATATTAACACCTTCAGCAAAATCACTTAATCTGGGCAAGTATTGTTACCTCCTTGTTTTCTAAGGGAGAAAATTGAAGCTCGAAAATGTCACACACTCCGTAAATGACAGACTAGAGATTTGAAACTGGGTCTGTGTAATTCCAAAGATCATAGATTTTGCCTTGCCTGGAAATAGTAACCCATGAATTACTGTGGTCTTAAATTTCCCACAAGTCATTAGTGTTGACCAACTGTTTCTCAAACTTGGCTGCCTTTATAGAATCATTTAGAGATTCCTGAATCCCCTTAGATTTGCAAAATAAAAATCTGCATTTTTAAGGAGCTCTCCAGATTTTGGTGACCCTGAGTTAGATAAGAAAAACAAAACCAGGTTTTGTTATCACCAAGAAGGCCTTTGAAATAGCAGCTGAGATTAGTTTATCTGTTGAGGTTAATGATCCAGTGAGCCTCAGGGCTGTGCCATGGAAACTTAGGGATCAGAACCCCTCCAGCCCTTAGTTGGGGAGGAGGGATGGTGTGTGCTATTTATTAGGAAAACAGTCACAAAGCATGAGATGATGCCCAAGCTTGGGTGTGGAGGGCAATCCAAAGGAAGTAGGGGAGCAATCTTTCTGTGGTTTGAGGTCCTCTAGAAAACCCAACTAGATATATGAGCCATTCTAATAGACTCCAACTTGCCTGAAGTCTTTGTATAAGTTATACAACATGTTTTTGAGCCATTAAAAAAAGTCTTCACAAAGTGAAAGGGTCATTGTATAGGAGTGTGAGATTATTTAGGCCATCAGAAACGGCTTTATAAGCATCTCCATACTACTCCCCAAACACTGAGAAGTCTGTTTTATGATATAATGATGTTATAATGAAAAGAAACAGCACATCTGGAGTGCTTTTCTTATTGGAAAATGTACGGTTTTGTTAAACCCGCATACCCTACTAAAATGCTGCTCCACTACACTTCTTGCTAGCACTGAGTCCCATCTCATAGAAGAGATAAATGGCCTCCTGAGGCTTAGAAACCATGGGAAGTCACATCTGGTAGCAGCTGACTGTCCTATACACGAAAAAGGTCAGTTTAGTGTAAAAGGGCATTTAAAAAAAATCAGTTCTGCTGGAGAGAATTGAGCGGCTGTCAGGGGCAAAGGGTTTCACCCTCTCATGCCATTCCAATCTTGGTGCCCATTGCTCTCGCCGTAGCTGGGAGGGCCATGACTCTGCATTTGGTAACCTTATTGCAGACTAATCTCATCTTCTTTTGGTACTAGTGCAAAATTAGAAACGCAAGTACCCCTATATTACCACATGAAGATGGAGCATTTCCTTTTATTATAACCTGAAGTAGTATTTTAGGACTGGGTTCTATTGTCTTTTAAATATTCTAGTATTGCTTCTTATATTTCAAGTTAGTTTGATTTGTTAAGTTGAGCTTTTTTTCAACATTTGGTCATGGTTTGTCATAAAAAATATCTTCTTGCCATTCCCAAATTTGAGTCAAGAGATAGTTCCAAGGAAACCTACTTGAAGGAGAAGCATGTTGGGGTCAGGTTATAAGGGATACCATTTTTATCTCAGTACTAGTATGAGGCTTCCAGAGTGTCCACAGATAGCTTTCCTAAAATGAAGGAAGTAAGGGATCATTTTTATAATGTTTGTAAGTTTCAAAATGCCTGTTCTGGATAAAGGACTTGTTTGACTAGATCCGGAGACTGTCTCTTACCTAGATTCAGAAAGTCACCACTCAGAGTTTGTTTCTATGCTCTACTGCCCAGTGGACAGTTATATATGTTGAATCTAAGTTTTAATATCACAACTCTACTCTCCAGGTCTTCACCATCCAGGGCCACCTCTGGCTGAGCAAGAAGCCCACGACTCCCAAGAAGGGCAGCAGCACCCCCAAGTAGCCTTGTCCCGGTGGTACGGGGGTGGGCCCCAGCCTCGCCCTCCCGGAGGACAGCCTGGAGGACAATCAGTTGGTATTCCTGGGTCTCGTCTGTCCCCAACCTTGTCTGGGTAGGGCCGGAGTCCCTACCCCCTAACTTCTGTCCTGTTCTGCTGTAGGGGCTGAGCTGGGAGGTTCAGGGACTCAGGGCTTAGCTCAGTCTCCTGTCCGTCCTCCCCATCTTCTTGAATAAAATAATTTAGAAAGAAAAAAATTTTTTTTTAAATGCCGAAATAATAATTTTATAATATACAGACTAAAATGTGTGAATGGAATGAGGTTTAGAAGTCTTTGAAAACATATATACTTTTGAAAGCAGTCAACTCATTGAAAGATACTGCTGTTTAAAACTGAAAGTTGTGTTGTCAGTTGAAGATGAGAAACTGAGATGTTTGTGAGGGAGAGATTGTCAGGAAAGCAGTAGAACATTTCCTGCCCATGGGTGCAGTCTTGAGGATTTGTGATGGCCATGAGGAGTCCAGTAACCATCACCATAACACCGACAGGAAGCATGACACAGGACATAATCTTATCTGAGTATGTCCTTGGTTCTTCAGACAGTTTCAGATAGCATGCTGATGGAATGATAAAAATTAGTGGAGCAGCACAGAGCACACCATTGAGTTCTAAAACTTTTCCTAGACAACCAATCAGCAATGATATAAGCATGGCTACAGTAATGATAACCACTGTTACAATAATGTGGAAGACCAACGAAAGATTCCCACCAAAAAATTCCAATATCAGATGTTGATAACATCTGAAAAATGATTTTTCATTATTTTAAAACATCCCCTTTTAAAAAAATCACTACTTTGTATTTTTACTGTCCTATTTCTCTGTTCAATTTTAAGTGGCCTAAAAAGAAAATTAGTATCCACCCCGATAATTCAGAGATTCGTCCTCTGGTGTTCACGGATTCAAAATCCTTTGTCACCAATGAGTCAGATTTCTAGCTTACTTAATAAATGCTGAGCTTTCATATCACCTCATCCTGAGGAGACAAGTTCATACTGAAATAATGTTCCTTTCATTGAAAGCAAAATAGCAATATCCCCAGAATAGTCTATGCTTACAAAAGAGAAAAGTCAGGAATCTTTGAGACTATTATATATAATTATTCTATGTGTAGCTAAGATTTTTTCAAAAGTCTTTAAATATATACTTTAGATTTTTAATAAAGGTTTTATGTAGAATTTAAATATTTAGTTTAACATGTTTAAGTTTCAATGTTTCATGTCAAAACAAAATTATACATTAGCCAAATGCCAAACAAGTTTGACATGGAGATAAATCAGATTCAGGCCACTGAGACTCCAGTCTGCAAAGTGCTGCTACATATTTCAGCATTATGCATGCCATTTCCTTACCAAGCACCCTCTCTCCGCCTTCAGACCTCGAGGCTTCAGGGGGGTTGTAGTAGAAATATGGAGAATATTCCATTTCTATTAATTTATCATAGCTGAGTTGATGGGGCGCCTGGGTGGCTCAGTGGGTTAAAGCCTCTGCCTTTGGCTCAGGTCATGATCTCAGGGTCCTGAAATCGAGCCCCGTATCGGGCTCTCTGCTCAGCGGGAAGCCTGCTTCTTGAACCCCCCTTCTCTCTCTCTCTTCCTGCCTCTCTGCTTACTTTTGATCCCTATCTGTCAAATAAATAAATAAAATCTTTATCATAGCTGAATTGGCACCAGGAATGGTGACAAATAGGCCTTTTCGTCCACACAACAGTTACCATTACATTTTCTATGGTTTCTTGCTTGAGTGTCAAGAACAGCAAGTTTTAATTACACAAGAGCTGGTAGGTGGAGGTATGTGCGGTGAATTTAATGCCAGGAAGGGGAGAGAAGCTGCTGGACATCAACTTTGACCCTGCATAGAAAGACAGAAGCTATATAAATACACATAGGGAACAAGATAGTGGAGATTAAAAAGTCATAAGAAAATTTACTTCTTCAGGTCGGTGTTCTATTTATCTAGAAAATTTGATGAACCGGAAGTGAAAACAGCTGCTAAACATTTCAAACATTCTTCTGTTTCAAGAGTTGACTGCATCCCTAAAATGATAACTACCTGTGAAATGTGAATTTTGCAAAATGTCTTCAGCCTAACTCCAAGAACTGCTCAGGCTTTGATCGTGGATTTGAATAGACTGTCATCAGTTGAAGGAGAAGAGCCCGTTATAGCATTGTCAGTTGGGCAGTAAAATTCTCATATATAGAATCAGCTTGATAAGGTGTGGCCCCCAAATGTAATTGTTATCACTAGACAACCATTTAGAGTTACTTGATGTCTATTACATATCACTAAATCTAAGTGGGGGTGGATCACAAGCACGTTTTCCTGCATAGCCCACATGTAATATATTTTTCTTACCTTTCTTGATTGATTATGACATAATTCTCTGTATAGCTTCACCTCCAGGAAATAAAGAAAATAATATTGATAATATAAAATGAACCATCTTGCCACGTGTTTCAATATTGGGAAAATGCTATTTGTTTTGTCTCAATATTAATGGCATGCCTTATTTCAAGTATATATTTCTTATATATTCAAGTATATAGTTCTTTTATAACTATAAAATGAAGTTTTTATAAGAATAACTATAATAACCTTCATAAGTATGTTCACTGATGCCTTATCTCAATATTTTTTTTAAAGAATTTATTTATTTGACAGAGAGTGAGAGAAGGAGAGAGAGCACAAGTGGGGGGAGCAGCAGAGGGAGAGGGGGAAGCAGGCTCCCCGCTGAGCAGAGAGCCCAATGCGGGACTCGATCCCAGGACCCTGAGATCATGACCTGAGCAGAAGGCAGAGGCTTAACCCACTGAGCCACCCAGGTGCCCCACCTTATCTCAATGTTTTTAAGGATACAAGAATTTAATGACTAGATGGCACAACGAACTCGGATCTAAATGATGATTAAAAACAATTAGCTATCACAAATAGTGCTTAACCATCAACTGGATGAATGTGTAAAACTGCATATTGGAGAATCATGCCAAGAAATGACATATCCTGGTATTTGGCTATTCATTTGTCCTTTACAGTTGCTGAGAATTTCTTTTGTTTTGTTTTGTTTTTAATTGGCACAGAAGGGAAGGCAGGTACACCCACACCTGTCCCAGAGGTTGGTTGATTGGTTGATTGATTGGTTGGTTGGTTGATTTTGTTTTGAGAGGGAGAGGTGGGGTAGGGGCAGAAGGAAGGGAGGAACAGAAAAATCTTTTTTTTTTTTAAAGATTTTATTTATTTATTTGACAGAGATCACAAGTAGGCAGAGAAGCAGGCAGAGAGAGAGGGGGAAGCAGGCTCCCCGCTGAGCAGAGAACCCTATGCGGGGCTTGATCCCAGGACCCTGGGATCACGACCTGAGCTGAAGGCAGAGGCTTAACCCACTGAGCCACCCAGGCGCCCCTTTTCTTAAGCAGGCTCCGCACCCAGTGTGGACCCTGATACAGGGCTCAGTCTCACAACCCTGAGATTATGACCTGAGTTGAAATCAAGAGTTGGACACTTAACTGTCTGAGCCACCCTGGTGCCCCTGTCCCAGAGGTTTTGATGATCCTTTGCGGGTTTTTTTTCGAGTGGAAAACCACATGGAATAAGTTCTTCTCCCTTCTAGAGCTCTATTGTAATAATATTAAAGAAGATCAAGTGCTAACTGTATTCTTGCTATCTGCTGATTGAAATACCATCTTTAGGTTCTTGATAAATAATATAGATCATTCTTCAGGTGTAGTTTGGGTTAACTATTATAACCATATTCAACTATTATAAGCATATAGTTAATTATTATAACTGTATTTAAAATTTAGTTAAGGATAAATTTATCTAACACTCATTACCAGGCACTGTGTAGAAGCTTGGAATGTCAACAGGCATACATGGTGCTGGATATTTTGGAGTCTATAAAAAGATACCATGACCTCAGGGAGTTTACAATATTACTGGGGAGACAGGAAAACAATTGGAAATGTGATCACATAGAAGTAACCTGATACATTGTTCGGGATAGACGATAAGGTAGGTGAGCATGAAAAGTAGCGGTCACTGTGTGTTCCAACATCAAGGGAAGCAGGGTAATGATGAGGATGGTCCTAAGGAGGAGATTCTTCACTCGAACATCAATATATGCCTGAATGCTAAAACTCAGAAAGTGCTGTGGCTTGTGGCGTTGTAATGTGAACGAGTCAACGAAACGCTGAGAGTTTGGATTCTATTGCAAGTCAATCTTGTAATTAACCCTTCTTTAATTGTTACTTTCACAGAGATCCTAGGAGAGAGAGAGCCCTCCTCCCAACCACATCCTTCTTTGCTTTTTTCCAGTGGCATATTCATACTTCCTTCTACATCTAGTTTAAACATTTTGGGAAGAGTCAATTTCAAAAAAAAAAAAAATTAAGGAAAGAGCATAATATCATATATATATATATATATATATATATATGAATTCTTAGAGAATATATAGAGAGCTGAGAATAAAATAAAGTTTAAGAAATTCTGGTTATATCAGAGATTTTTGTTATTTTGTGTATGAGTATGTAAAGAGTGATTCCAAGGGGTGGTTAGACAAAAAAGAAAACAAAAATCTGGAAAGGGAAGGTAATGATTAGTGATCACTAAAGCAGCAACTCACTTGCTGAGGAAAATACAGTTCTTTTAATTGGAATGGAAGGCTCCAAATCTGAATATGTTTTCTCTCATAGCATTATAATTATGGCAATAATATTTAGATATTTTTATATTAAACTCTCATACTCCCCTTAAGATTTTTCTCAACTCCTATATGATTCAATTAATTTTTTTTTTTACTTAAAATTAAATGGACTCTTTTTTTATATGGAAGTGTACACTCTTGGCCCCAAGATGGAAAGTTATTTGTTTTAATATTCATGATTCAGCAGGGTATTTTATGGCTAGCAAGAGTTGCAGCTTAAGTGCATATCTTCTGTACATACAGAGGTCAGAAATAATTTGCTTCATGATATAGAAATTAAAATCAATACTCTTACTTCCTTAAAAAAACAAACATAACATAATGTAAATGAGAAATGAGTAAATTATTAATAGATGGGCTTATCTAAAATATAATACAAGCTAAGCAAGGTCAACCAAGAGAATTGAGTTTTAAAAACCAGCACAAGTTACAGGAAGCATGAGGAAGTTAGACCTACCATTGCAGCTTTGTCTTACGAAGTTGCCTCTTCTGAGGGTTTTAAAGCCATATTACGAACACCCTGCTAACTGTCCCTGTGAATAAGTGTCTGGTATGGTGATATTCAGCTTGAGCATACGGAACTGGAGAGCAGAGAAGCCGCTCTCAACTGGGAAGTCTTGTAAATATTACCTGGGGGAACTCTTGAGTTTTCTCAACAGAACCAGAAATCAAGCTATGAGGAGTCCTGTTGAATGCTGTGATATGGGGTGGCGAGCTTCCTGATTTTTCACTTCGAGTGCCTTTGTATTTTTTCTCTGCTCAGGATTTAGACAAATCCTAGACACTCCAGGATTATCTCTTCCTTTCTCTCTCAGCTTGGTAGTTTCCATCTATTAAAAAATGTGATGAGTCAAAGCTGTCTGGGTTAGTCAGAGAGGGTAATTTTTCCTATCTTGTCAGAGAACAGAGTTTATCAGCTACAGTCTTTCTGGGTCTTGCTTTGGTTTATGATTTCTACACAAGGTCTGGTTTTTCCTTCTTATTTCCCAACTCAAAAATAGGTATTTCCATGCATCTAGAAAAATATTTCCCCTAAGTGGAGGCAAGCTGACCCCCACAAAAGATGGACAGATGTAAAACTTATAATCAGCAAAGTCAGCATCAGATTTGATTCTGGCTTTCTTACCTTCTAGGCATGTTATTTTTATGTAAAAGATCCTTTCTTCTGTCAAATTGTTGTTTCCAGAGCAATTTACTCATTTGTTGAAACAAAGAAACAAAATTCGAACTTTAACTTTGGTATCAATGTTGGGGATATAAATACATACCAAGTGCTCCCCTACCTAAAAGCATGAATAGTTTAATAAGTGGAATTCATGCAAATGAATAAATCAAAATGAGATAGTGTATAATGAACACATATCTAAGTACCGTGGAGACATCCAGGAGGATATGATTGTTGCTAACCAGTGGGAGGCAATGCTAGATGCTTAATTTTATAAGTGAAGGGATGGACAGTGTTGCCTCCTTTTCAGCCTTTTTGTGATACTTTAATGCAGATGTGATTTTTTGTTGTTGTTTTTTGGGGGGGGGGAATTTTTTTGTTTGTTTGTTTTTAGTGGACAAATAGGCAATTCTTAAGATGGAAGTAACAGGTACTGCCTGAGTAATTATATGGTCCCTGAGGTCTCCATTTGCTTTCATCTGGGCATAACACTTTCTAAAAAGCCTCTGCTGGTGAATCAGTGAAGATAAAGTTAAAGCTAATTAACGGAGAGAAATTGGGAGCTGTGTGGGCTGGGTCACTGAGGGTAGGATTACAGATTTTTCAGCTTTTAGGCTCAGCCCCTACCATGGAAGATGGTTGTTGAACTTGTATATATATACCCATACATATTCACTTTTCTAATGAATACTTCATAAAACATGAGGTCATTCATAATAGTAGCTTTCAAGAAGACCTTTCAGGAAGAATTTCATTGCTCTTTGACTATCACAAATCAAATGGATCTCTAGCAGAGACCCCAGAGCCTCACGCACAGACTGGAGTCAGAGTTCAGAACAGAGGGTCATTTGAATCTAGGGCATTAGGAAGGGAGATTAAAGCACTACAAGAAGGAAAGCCTTGTTCAGAGACATCACGTGGGCAGAAAAGGTGGGGGACTATTTATTATACTGATTTATTCACCCACAAGGGAAAACACAAGTTAGAATGACATGATTTTCATCACACCTTTCCCCTGAGGAGTCCAAGAGACTACCCAGTCTCATGTAATGGACAGCAATCTCTTTATGCTATTTTGCTTTGTTCCTAACCCCTAGCAGATATGAGTCATAAAGAATTCCTAAAGAAGACCAGCTTATGCTCTTCTCAGAAACGACCCTCCCACAGATCAAATGAACTCATGAATACTTAAGGACCAGCTTATTTAATTTGTTCCTAACCACATAGTTATCTACTCATTTCTCATCAGGCTAATCTCCTTATTTTACCTCTGAATGCTCCAGCTGTCCAATTCTGAATACTTTTTTGTCCTATCACTTTTGTGGAGAAAACTGTTCTTCCTTCCTCAAACTTAACCACATCATTTCCACTTTCAATTACTTTCTCAACTTGAGAGGAACAATTCAAACACAAAACAAAGAATCCGGTGGGAGTGGAAGGGGATGAATTCTTGCTCTGCTTTTGTCACCAACTCATAGTACTAACTTGGAATTTTGTTTTACTTTCTGGGTTTCAGTTTCCTTGTTTACCAATAACAAAGGAAACACTAAATAACATGTCATATTTAAGACATATTCTGGTTAAAACAAGGCTATGATCTTAGCAAACTTTTTTTTTTTAAGATTTTATTTATTTATTTGACAGACAGAGATCACAAGTAGGCAGAGAGGCAGGCAGAGAGAGAGGAAGGGGAGCAGGCTCCCTGCCGAGCAGAGAGCCCGATGAGGGGCTCGATGACCTGAGCCAAAGGCAGAGGCTTTAACCTGCTGAGCCACCCAGGCACCCCAAAATAAGGCTATGATCTTATTGTCATTATTATTATTATTGAGAGAGAGAGATGAGCATGCACGAGTAGTGGGAGAGGGACAGAGAGAGAATCCCAAGCAGACCCCTGCTCAGCACAGAGCCTGAGGTGGGGTTCAATCTCACAACCCTGAGATTATGACCTGAGCAGAAATGAAGAGTTGGAGGTTTGACTGTCTCAGTCACCCAGGTGCCCTGATCTTGTATTAAGGGTAGTGGAACCAAATTCCATGTCACATGAGAGATACTAAAGTCATGAAGGAGCCAACTTTCTCATATCTTAGATGTGTCTGCTTTTTTGCATACACGCATACTTAAATATGTATTTATTGTGCACATGTATACAAATGTGTCTATTTTTCTAAACTATCAATAGCAGCATGCTTTCAATGTATCTGTTATTATTTTCCTAACGTCTTAATTATTCTATTCCTTACGAACAACAGAAGAGTGTAATAAATGTCAGAAGACCTGCATTCTGTATTCCACAATACACACAAATTTGTGAGTTTGGATGGGTCAACACAGTCTCATTGGGCCTGTGTTTCATCTCCAAAAAGAAGAAATTGGGGGAAATAATCCCAATTAGGTCTATAATTACATCATGTATACATTAATGAAGATAGAAGAAAATGTTTCTGTGGCGTAACAAATTAAACCCCAAATCTTGTGGCTTAAACCAACGAACGAACCCACATGAAAAGCCTGATTGCAATTTGAGAGATACTTCATGTTGACCGTCCTCAATGTGGTATCCCAGCAAACCAAACTGCTTGAATCTTGTCTCTCTGTTATCTTTATACAAAGGACCCCACTTTTCCCAGGCCGGAGGGCCCATCTCAAGCCCCATTGCCTCTGCCTCTCTTAGTTCGTTGTCCAGAACAAAAGCCATGGCCTTATCCAAGGGCAAGCTAGCTAGCTGGATATGTAGTTATTATCACATCCTTGAAAGAGAAGTAGAAAAAAGAACTTAGCATTATTTCCACAGCAGTGCTTAATTCAAAGAGAGCAGGGAGTGTGTCTGAAGGAAGTTTCTTCTGTCTCATCTCTTAAACAGCGTGGCATTTAGAATAGGTTTGTCGCTCAGTGCGTTCTGAAAAGAGCAGGAGATTTTCCTTCTTTACCGAATGACATCTGACATTGAGGGGTGGTTCTTAGACTTCTCTTGGTCTTTTAACACATCAAAAAATTCTGAATTCCCAATCTCATTTCCCTCAGGTTTAATGGTGAGAAATGTGCCCTCCTCTGTTGAGGGCTTTGCTGGTGGACTAGGATGGACTAGGACTTAAACATGACCCAGGTGCTGAAATGTGGAGGGCTCCTGGGATAGCATCTGGAATAAGAAATAGACATGGAAAAGTGGAGGAAGAGCTAAAGGGGATTAGTCTTTTTTAATAAGAACTTTCATGTTGATTTAGAAGGTTTTGGTATCATATGACTTTTTGTTTGTTTTTGTTTTGTTTTGGGGAAGGGATGAGTCTTGGAGAAGAGAAAATTATTATGAAAAAAATCAGACATGAGAGCACAGAAGTCAATTTAGACAGAGCTTGGGGGTGGTACTCAATAGGAAAGACCAGCTTTTTCATTTGTTTTTTATGCACGTAAGGAGAGTTCTGCCTTGATCAAACAGTTTCCGCAGAGGTGCTTGGGTGGTGTATTGCTGTCGAGTAGATGATGACAGATGACATTCTTAGGTCAAGGCCTTTGGGATGGCAATGTGCGTGGAAGGATTTTTCCAGGGAGATTTGCTTCTGCCCACTAATTGTGGTCATATATTTTATGGCTTTGGGAATATCAAGGCTACGAGTAGGAGTCCCCGTGCTGCAAGAGGCAGTGTTTGTGTCTGATTCAGCAGAAGCTTTGACCCTGTGGACTTCCCAGGGTGCTTCTGAAGCGACTATCGATAAAATCACTAATGACATTAATTTGCACAATCATGTGTGTTCTTGCCTTATCTTGCATAATCTGTTTACAGTTGCTACTGTTGGTGATCTCTACTTTCTAAAAATCTCTCTGATTTTTAGGTCTCACTTTTTTCTGTTTATCATTTTAACTGGCTATTATTTTTTCTCAGTAATTACTAATTTTATTAATTAATAATTTTATCAGTAAATACTTTTTCTGTCAACTCTTTAAAATATTAACATTATCTGGAATTTTATCCTTGGTCCTTTATGGCTTCTCATTCAACATGTGTTTCTTGGGGGATCTTCTGTACACTAGTGGCATTTAGCCATCACCAAAAACTTTAAAATAATCTCTGGGTCAATTCAACCACCCAGGGGCTGCACTCACTAGAGAAAATAAGAGAAAAAGCAGTTGGTGCTAATCCACACTGATAGTCTCCAGACTGACCCAGTCCTCCACACTGCCTGGTTGTCTTTCTGTTTTCTGTAGACACTGCCCTGTCTTAATCTCCATGAGATCGGTTTTAGATCTTCTATACCTGTTGACCGTTGACTTCATACCTCACTTCACAGGTTTAGAGTAGGAACCATTGGCCAAGATGAGTATCAAGAAGAAGAGGCTAGTCAATGGTGTTAAATGTTGCAGAGAGGACAAAGAAGGTAAGATGTCAACTAGGGATTTAGAAATAAAGCCATCCTTGGTTCTATTAAGATTTTCAACAAAGAAGTTAAAAAAAAAAAACATGTTGCAGTAGGTTATCAAAACTGGATGGGGATCACAGAATGGGTCATGATGTTCCCCCAAACTTTTTAACTAAAGGGTTACCATGCAGGGGAAGAGAGAGAGAGAGAGACAGTTGGAGGGTCACACGGCATTGACAGAGGGTACTTAAGAGATTAGAAAAAATCAGCATGGTTTAATCCTAATGGGAAAGGGGGCAGTAAAGACAAGAGTTTGAAAACAATTCCTTTGCCCTGGAAACCTCCTGGTTTTCCTCCTGCTTGCCTGGCCACGTGCTCTTGGTCAGAAAGACAGGCACCCATTACCGGGGTAGGTGCCTGGTTGTGTAAAAGCCTTTCACTGAATTGCAGCGGCCACTATTTCTCAGACTTTCTGTGGTGAAGGATTAGTTTGAAAAACATTTCTCATTCATTGTATACTTTTGTGAAATGCAATAAAAATGAATGACTTGAAGCATGCAGTTCGATGTTGCAGCATTGTCGAACTGCTGTGAAAGTTTCTAAATGCTTACTTTCAGTTTCCGTACTTACTTCATGGACCAGTTCAAATAATCCCCAGACCGTCACTGGTCCATAGCTCATGCTTTCAGTAGCACTGACCTAGAGAACATATATCCCTACGGGGATTAGCAATGTGGAGGATGGTGATAAATTTCATTTTGGACATGGTAATTGGGTAGAGCACAAGATAGATGCCTTAGAGAAAAGGTAAAGAACCCATAAAAGAGCACGCTGTCCATCAACTGCGGAATAGAAAACGAAAATGTGGTCTATCTGTATCATTGGTAAACTATTCTGGAGTAAAGAATGAGTGTAATAAAGCTCAGTGTCCCCAAATTGAAAGATCTCCAAGAATACGTTAAAAAGGTATAATATGACTTAAAATTATATTTGTATAATTGTAATTATGTTATATATCCATAAGATACACTGAAGAACTCCGGAAGGATATTCATCTATGAATGGTAGTTATTTTTAGGGAGGAAGGTAGGGTTAACCGGGAGTACAACAGTTTAGATCCACACGTGACTTCTTAAAGTTACCTTCTGCACTAGATTTTTTATAGATTTTTTAACAGTATTTATGTATTATTTAGGTAATTAAAAATAATAATTATGAAGTTTTTATATGAAATACAAATATTGCTTTAAAAAATGTGGAAATAGAGAAGTTATCAGTAGCTTGTTACACAGTTTATGTTTGTAGCAATTATGTAACTAAAAGAGGCAGTTTTAACATACCTATCTGGTCTTGAGGGCTTAATCTGCCTGAAACTCAATGTGCTTATCTGTAAAATGGAGCTGATCTCCCTTCCCTCCAGGGACTGCTGTGAAGATTGACAGATACGATGTAGGGAAAGACCCTTGCAGAATAGATGCTCCGTAAACATGAGTTCTCTTTCCCTTCACTGATAAAAAGTGGGCGTTTAAAAAAATTCAGCATTTCAAAATTTTACTTTATGTAAATCTTCAGGATTAAATGAAATAGACATCCCAGATAAACTTGCAATTTTTTTCCTCCAAATCCTGGAAAGTCCTTCCAAAGCCCTCAGACCATGTAATCAATTAGGCAAATATTTTTATCTCATCCTCTCAACTGGTTTCATTCAAAATGCGCTGAAATATTTTCTTCTTGACCTGTTGTATGGAGAAAAGAACGAACTTGACAGAAAGAGGGCAGTTTTGAAGTTCTTTTTGAATGGTAATGGGAGAAATATATGGTGTGTGGAGAGGTGGGGAGCATCCCACATAATGTATCATATGCAGAACGTACAACAGAGAATTCAATACTGAGCTTCTAAAACCTCAATAGTGCTTACTGTAAGTGATATTTTTGTGGCCTTTTCTTTGCCCAGATATTTGTCATTCTGGAGTTGATTTAGAAAGAGATTCATGGAAAGTCATAATTATTTAAAGAAGGGAACAGGCAAAGTGTTCTTTTGCCATGTCTATAAATCTTTCCTTATGCTCTGCTGAGAACTCTGCTCGGGCTGTCTGATTTAACCATTGTAACTGGAGTATATCATAATGTTGGGAGTTGTTAGACCCGCAGAACTCTCCATAATGTGAGATCACAAGCAGAGACAATTTCATTGTAACATTTCTGACTACAAAGTATAAATACCATTCAGTTGGCACTTCGACATCACATCAAGAATTTTTTTTTCCTTCGTTATATTTTAAGTTTGTTGAGGCATTTAAATCTGTAAAGTTAGACAAAACTAGGATAAGAAAATTAAAATTCGTAATAGGATGACAATGTCAGAATAAAAATACATTGTTGAAGGGAAATATAAAAAAGAGAATTTAAAATAAAGATTACAAAGTTATTGAAAAAATGGTGCATGTATTGTCAGTTATGCTTTCGTCGGTTTTCTCCAGAGCACAAAATCATTTCTCAGAACAATTTTAAAATAGTGGATACAAACAATCACTCAAACACAAGATTTAAAAATCTCATTATGAGTCTTGAGAGAATATTTCTTTCTCATGATGAAGTTACCAACTGGGAGTATTTCACAAATTCTTCAGTATGTTCTTCTGCCTCACTGTGTACTGCCATGGTTCCCTTAACAGCCGTTGTTTTTAAAATGGAAAAAATGTGAACGCTTGCATAGACTTAGATATGATAAAGTTTACAGATACTTTCGGTGTGATCATGCATTTCTCATACATGTGCCTTTTTTTGCTATGCAAAAACTGTGGACTCAGCCATTAAAGAAATGAAATATAGAAAGGAAGATGGAGATGCGTTATTTTATTTCTAGAAATACTTTACTAAATTCACCTTTGTACTTCCAGGTTAACCTTAACTTCTTGGTTAGTGATTTACAAACAACATCCTAATTTTCCCCTTCAGAATCATTATTTCCTGATTGTTACTAAGGAGGGAGATTGTTAGGAGACATCTGCATATATATATAATGTATATGTATATATATGTCCATGCTGAGAAAAGAGAAGCTATTCTTTCGTTCTATTTATGTTGGTAACTCTTTCCCCTCTCTGGAAACCAAACGTGCTTCCTAAACTCTACAGTCCAATCTCTGCTGCCCATGGTGTGTTGGAAATCTGATCTTCAGGTCTGAAGTACCTGCATGGACGATTCACTTGTCCTTGGTATACCAAAGCAAACCTCAATTTATTTTTTTATTGATATTTAATTCTTAAATTTTATTTATTTATTTTTAAATATTTTGTTTTTAAGTAATTTCTACACCCAATGTGGGACTCAAAACTATAACCCCAGGATTAAGAGTTACATGGTCTACTCACTGAGCCAGCTAGGTGTCCCTGTTTTTTCATTTTTATTTTAAAATTTCAATCCCAGCATAGTTACTATACAGTATTGTATTAGTTTCAGGTGTTCAGTGATTCAACAATTCTGTACATTACTCGGTGCTCATCACGGTTAAGTATACTCTTAATCCCCTTATCTATTTCACCCATCCCCCACCCACTTCCCCTCAGGTAACCATCAGTTTGTTCTCTGTAGTTAAGGTCTATGTTTTGGTTTGCATCTTTTGTCTTCTTTGTTTGTTTTGTTTCTTAAATTCCACATATGAGTGAAATCATGTGGTATTTGCCTTTGTATGACTGACTTACTTCACTCAGCATTATACATTCCAGATCCATCTATGTTGTTGCAAATGGCAAGATTTAATCCTTTTCAATGACTGGGTAATATTCGATTGTATGAATTTCCCAGATCGTCTTTATCCATTTATCTATGGATGGGCACTTGGGTAGCTTCCATAATTTGGCTATGATAAATAATGCTGCAATAAACATAGGGGTGCATGTATCTTTTCAAATTAGTGTTTTTATATTCTTTGGGTAAATATATACAGCGCTGGAATTACTGGATCCTCTGGTGATTCTATTTCTAACGTTTTGAGGAAACTCCATGCTGTTTTCCACAGTGGCTACACCAGTTTGCATTCCCACCAACAGTGCACAGTGTTCCTTTTTCTCCATATCCTCACCAACACGTGTTGTTTCTTATGTTTTTATTTTTAGCTTTTCTGACAGTGTGAGGTGTTATCTCATTGTGGTTTTGGTTTGCATTTCCCTGGTGATGAGAGATGTCAAGTGTCTTTGCATGCATCTGTTGGCCATCTGGGTGTCTTCTTTAAAGAAATGTCTGTTCATGTCTTCTGCCCATTTAAAAATTGGATTATTTAGTTTTTTTTTGTTACTGAGTTGTATAAGTTCTTTATATATTTTGGATACTAAGCCTTTATCTGATATGCCATTTGCAAATATCTTCTCCCATTCAGTAGTTTGTCTTTCAGTTCTGTTGATTGTTTTCTTGGCTGTGCAGAAGCTTTTTATTTTGATGTAGTCCCAATAGTTTACCTTGCCCCAGAAGACATATCTAGAAAAATGTTGCTATGGCTGATGTCAGAAAAATTACTTCCTATTCTCTCTTCTAGGATTTTTATGGCTTCAGGTTTCACATTTAGGTCTTCAATCCATTTTGAGTTTATTTTTGTGTATAGTGTAATAAAGAGTCCAGTTTCATTCTTTTGCATGTAGCTGCCCAGTCTTCTCAACACAATTTGTTGAAAAGACTTTTTCCTATTGCCTATTCTTCCCTCTTTTGGTGAGAATTAATTGGCCATGTAATTGTGGGTTTCTTTCTGGGTTCCCTTTTTGGCCCCATTGATCTACGTGTCTATTTCTGTGCTGGCACCATATTGTTTTGATTATTACAGTTTTGAGTATATCTTGATATGTAGGATTATTATACCCCTTCTTTTATTCTTCTTTTTAAAAGATTGCTTTGGCTATTCAGGGTCTTTTGTGGTTCCATACAGATTTTAAAATTATTTGTTTCTAGTTCTGTGAAAAATGCATTGGTATTTTGATAGGGATTGTATTATATCTGTAGACTGCTTTGGGTAGTATGGAAATTTTAATAATATTTGTTCTACTCCATGAGCATGGAATATCTTTCAATTTATTTGTGTCACCTTCTATTTCTTTCATCAACATTTTATAGTTTTCAGAGTAAAGGTCTTTCACCTCCTTGATTAAGTTTATTCCTAGGTATTTTACTATTTTTGGTGTAATTGAAAATGGGATTGTTTTTTTAATTTCTCTTTCTGCCACGCAAATCTCATCTTACATGGTCAGAGAGAAGTAAGTTTTCTATAGACATAGAGCATGTACTATAGTTGGTAAATGAAAAACATCCTTCAGTAAGGAGAAAATCAGACCTTAATATATATTTTGATTATTTGACTTTTTACATAGTTTACTTAAATCAGAGACCACTATAATCTGTCTTGCTCTTGATGTGTATCCCTGACTTTTGAAATGATGATTTGGTATATTCTGCTCTATTTATTTGTTTTCTGTTTTAGGGTAAAGTCTGGTTAGGGCCAGGAGGGCATGGCACACTGATCTCTCCCCATTAGACTTACTCAAATCTCATCCAAAGATCTCTTCTTTTCTCCCTTTATCCATTTTTTTTCAGGCAATCTCACTCTGACCCATGGCTTTGATTACCATCTCCACGCCTTACAAGCTTTGTCTATTTTTATCTTCAGCCCCAAGCTCTCCTTGAAGCTCCAGGCCAGGTAGGTTCAGTTGCCTATTTGGTATCTCCCTGTGGATATCTTAAAGTCATTTTAAATTCTACTCATCCCAAACAGAACTTATTATCATTATCACCTTCTCATCCCAAACAAGAGAGAAGATCTTTTTTTAGCATGGCTGTTTCAAAGGTAAGCAAGACAGAAAGCTGAGTCATTCTTGAAGACACGATTTTTTTCATCTGCCATGTCCAATTGATCCATCATCGGGTGCTGCTGATTTTCCTGAGTATCTCTCAAACCAACAACTTCTTTCTGTTTTCATTGCTGCCATCCTAGTTCAAACTGCCATCATCTTCTCCTGGAGCACTGTGAAAGCCTCTAAAAATCTTCTGCTTTATTACTTTCAAATTTGGCTGCATTACCCTGTGCACGGTGCCACTACTGGAATGATCTTTTTATAAAATGTAACTTCCCATGTCAGTCCCCTATTGAAACAACTACATGGCTCCTCATTAATTTCAGAATAAATACTGACTTTTTTAGAATGGCCTTTTCAGCTCTACCATTCTTCCCTCTACCTCCCTTCCCAGCATCATCTATCGCCCACCCATCCTTCCTCAGGGATTTTCAACCTCATCCCTTTTTTAGGAACACCCTCTCCCCACCCTTCAACGTATGTACCATCCCATTACTCCCACTCTTTGTTCAGGTCTGCTCAAACTCCTTACTTCCTCAAGGTTGTCCTGCAGCATACCTTTTTAGGTCAAAGTGCCTCTTACAAACTCTGAGGGCACCGCTGTGCTACCCTTTCCAAGGAAGTGCTTACATTTACATGAGTATTTTATAGACATCTCCCACATTAGATGATAAGCTCCACAAGAGCCCGCACTATGTCTCGTTTTACTAAATATTTTGTCCCCAACACTAACTACAGTGACAGTACTTAGGCTGGTTTCAGGGTTGATTCAGAGTTCTGCTTGTTTGTTGCTAAAGTCCAAAGTCACATGTCTTCATTGGTGATGCTGATTTTCTGCCTCTGTTACTTTAGCATCCTTCATCCCTCTCTGTGTCTTCTGCACTTGTATATATTGTATACATCTGTGAATTGTCCTGCTGGATAATTTTATTTACGTGGGTAGGAAATGCATTATCATCATTCTTATTGTTATTGTTATTATTATTATTACTATTAACTTATGATTTGGACTTTGTCTTTTACACCCTGATCAGTTTTTTAGAGGAACACTGATGAATGGGTTACAGGCATCTCTGTTCCCTTCATGTGTTCATTTTGCACCTGGTTCTCTAGGCTGTACTTTGTCATCAGCCATCTTCTTCTTCACACAGGTCTCCATGTTCTCTAAGGATTTCAACTCCACTGGTTAAAACTTTAAGAGTATTTTGTTCTTTTCAACCCAACGGAAGGAGTCTCACTCACGCCCCTGGCCTAATCCTGATGATTACAGCTTCCTGATAATCTTTGACTCTCAGGTTTCACATTTACCCAAATCTTCTGACCTTCCTCTGGGTCTCAAGGATGCCCTCTGGCTCTGGTTTCCAACCCACAAGGGAGGTAGTTACCTTGCCTCCACAGTTTTAGGAATAAAGGACAAGAGAGAGTTCGGAGCAAGTGTCACTAAAATTACTGAACACAGTGCAATAATACATTTTATTTTCTTTGGTCATTTGCTGTTGCCCTTTCAAAAAAATTGACTACTTTGCTTGACAACAACTGGGAGAGGGACAAAATGGCAACCTTAAATATCTATAAATTGTAGCTTAACATTAAAATGCCATTATTCTAAGAGGAAAGTCCTTGTCGGTATTTTTAAATCCTCTGGCATTTTGTGCCCACTGTGTGTGGATTGCACAAGCATGAAGAGTTGCTCCATTTGTGATGCAATAGGTCAGATGCTTCATGCAAGCCTTTTTTTGCATGATATTCAAGTGGATCTATCTTTTTCATTAGGGCAAAGAAATATCTCTATAAAGAAAAAATGAAAATATAGCTATTGTTTTAACATTTAGAGTCTTCTGAGAAAATCATTTATAATTTTCTTCCAGTGTTTTCATCAGGTAGATGGAAGAACCTACTACATGTTGTGAACCATCCTGATGCCAGCTGAGTGCAAGGATTTATAGGCGACTGTCCTGACATTCAATAGCATGTTCCAAACAGAGTATGGAAAGAAGGGGGATGCTCAGTAGAGGAACACAAAGTTAATTACATACACAACAAATTTTGAGTTCAAAAATACTAAAATAATCTGCTCCACATACTTCATTTTAAAAAGGAAGAAAAGTAGATGCGGAGAAATCATGGGGCTTGCTCAGCCTTCTCCAGAGCTAGCTTTGGAAGCCTCTTGTTGCTTTTTTCCATTTGCTGCATCTTCCGTGCTAGAGTGGAAAGTTGATGCTGACTTATCTATTACTACTGGAGAGATCATTCCAAGAGCCTTCTTTTAAACACCAGAATAGTGCTTTGAATGGAAAGTTGGCATTGGTAGTGCAAAAAAAAAAAAAAAAAGAAAGAAAGATTGGAAGCCAGCTCTACTCGACTATTCTCTGCAGACAGTATCAGCATCATCTGGAAGAAGCTTGTTAGAAATGCAGAACCTCAGGTTCCACTCAGACCTCTTGAACGGTAATCGTCATTTTAACATTTACGCATTTTAATCTCTGAAAAGCGTATCTTGGGAATCCTTGATCTAGAGCAGTGCTTCTCAAACCTTAACATGCATCAGAATCACCTGGAAGACTTGTTAAAGCAAGATTGCTGGGACTCAGCCCCAGAGCTTTTTCTCAGCTGGTCTGTGGGGCCAGAGAATTTGCAAGCTCCCAGGGGACGCTGATGCTGTTGACCTGGGGCTACACTCTGACAACCCCTGGTCACAACAGTTGTTCTCAGCTCTGGTCTCATGTCAAATTCCACTGGGTAGTTTTCAGAAAGTACCAAGACCAAGGCCTCATTCTCTGATAATTGGTTTTGCATGAGGCCCTAATATCCCTCATGCTCCTAATATGCAGTTGGGATCAGGAACCACTCTCTAGAAGATGAGAGGAGCCTCTATATTTTTTGTGATTAGCATGAGATCGTCTTCCTAGCTGCTCCAGAAGAATGTCTCTGTTCACACAGACCTCGGGATGCACCTGGGCCAGAGCTGTGCTGTGGTCAAGAATCTGTTAGAACCGGTTCCAAGCTCAGATCTGCTATTTCCTGGCTATGTGGCCTTGGGCAAGTTAACTTATCTCTGAGCTTTAGAACAGTATCCATAGATGGAAATAGCAATTTTAATCACTGCAGTCTATTGTTGGCAATGACAAATAAAATATCAGATCACCTGATCATATTAGGAACTCGATAGTTTGTAAGTGTGGGTAATTCACTGATTTTTTTTCTGTATGAGACATGAGTATAAAATATTTCTTAAGTCACACCATTAATTTTCCCAAACCTAAAAGATTTTGTATTCCTACCTTAAAGCCATACCGAATGAGTGAAATTCAGTGTCAGGTATTAAGTCCTAAAGAGATTCAAATGGGAAGTGTGGCTTTCAATGTACAGTGTACTGCTTTCATCATCATTATTTGGAATCTGTTTAACATGTGTAATGTCCCTTCAGCACCCAAGACACTCATGCCTTCAGTGAATGATTTATTTTATGGTGCTATAGATGGTTTACTATTGATAACTCCTAAGGATTCTAAGTCTCTCCCAGTATTTATGTGGTCAAGGTCAATGACAGATGTATGAACCAACTAACCAAACATTTCCTTGCTTAGTTAAGGCACACATTAAATGTTTTGTATGGAAAGCTCTATAATTTCTGTAGTACCGAATGTTCAGGTGTGCAGCAAATGTTTTAAGAAAATACTTTGGCAGCCCATTTGACATTAAACAGTAAGAATTCATCACTCTTGTTCTTATGCAAATCTAAGTATATGTTCCCAGAGTATGAGAGCTTGGGGGACACTAGTCTACCACCCACATTCCCAAATGAGGAATCAGGATGACTTGACAGAAGTGAGTCACTTAGCTTTTCTCAGAAACAGAGGAGAAGACATGTTTTCCTCCACATGCAATTTTTAAAATTTATTCCTTTTGTTATATTATTATGTTGACACACTCTTGAGTTGACCAAGCTTCTGTCATATTTGTAAGATCCTATTTTTCAATATGGTGACAAGACACTTCTGTAATAAAGTGGTAATTTCATTAGCTGTAAGAGGACCAACAATGATTACAAGGAATATACTTCAAATTACAGTTCTTAAGTCTATGGGTACCTAATAATCCCCCCCCTAAGATTTTATTTATTTATTTATTTATTTGACAGAGAGAGAGAGAGAGAGCACAAGCAGGGGGAGAGACAGAGGGAGAGGAAGAAGCAGGCTCCCAGCTGAGCAGGGAGCCCGATGTGGGGCTTGATCCAGGACTCTGGGATCATGACCTGAACCAAAGGCAGATGCTTAATGGACTGAGCCACCCACCCGCCCCAGGGAAACTAATAATTCTTGTATGTGTGTATGTGTGTCCATGTGACTTGGTTATATGTTTCTCTGCATCTGTTTATTTATATATTTGTGTATGTTAGCATGTCTGGGTGTGTGTATCTCTGAGTGTTCGTGTGACTGGGCATGTGTGTTTCTGGGTATGTGTGTACGTGTGAAATATATGTGTATGAGAATGGCTGAGCACCTGTGTGCGTGTGAGCATGCAGGTGTATGTATCCAAATGGGAGAAGGAAGCATCCTTCCTCCGTACTCCCTGCGGTATGGATTGTGCTCCTCAGTAATGAGCCACAGCCTCACCAACTGTTCATCCCACTGTCTGGGCTAATAGTCTGTCACATTTATGACTGCATACTGTTCAAACTGAGAAATTTCCCCCTTTACCTAGAGTATTTTTGGTATCAAAGACTCTTTAGTCACTTGTAGACTTAACATTCTTTAAAAATAAAACCTTTATTTCTTTTCTGAGTGCTGCAATGTAGTCTCTTTCGGTGCTAAATGAAAAAACTGAGTTTGGAAGAAAGATGTACCAAAAAGAGAAATGTTATGATACTCACAGGATGACTTACTAAAGCTGTTTTGAATTGCATTAGATACTATTTTATTCTGCTCCAAGTGTGAAAATTTAGAAGCTCGTGTTTACTCATTTAGAAAAAAAATCACAGAAGCTAAGTGTTGGAAGAAACTGCAGAGCTCCCCTTTATCCCCCCGGATCCCAGGTCCTTTCTTTTCTAAAATGAAAGGGTTGAGGTTACTTTTCAGATGTCATCCCTCTTATTTGCTATCCCCCAATCACAGTATATGATTTTCTTTCTTTTCATTTTTGAATAGCCTGGACAGTCAGACCTGCCTGATACACGATGTGTTTTTTGTTCTGGATCTCAAAATAAAATATTAGCACACTACTCAACTTTCTTGAAACATGATTATAAACTCATTGCTATAAAATCATTTAGAAAGGCAAACTAACAGAATGCCTGATACTCCAGAAAGGCATTTAGTTATCTAAGTACTAAAATATTGCTTATTTAGAGTCTAGAACTGAAACATGGAAAAGGTCTTTTTTGTAGGCAGAAGAATTGTTCTTTTATAAAAGATGACAGTTTGCAGAATTCCATGTCAGAGGCATCAATAACAAACCTATTGATACCATCGAGTAAAATATGCATATCAAAATTCTTCAAGTGAACCAAATGAACACATGTTTAAGTTGATAATTCGAGTCAGTTATTCCCATGTTTTCATTTAATACCAATTTTATACCCATGTCCTCATTTAATGCTTAGCCTCGGGGAAAAAATCCACCCTTTCCTTAAAGCTTATTTTATATTTTAGGGGTACTTGGGTGACTCAGTCAGTTGTGCATCTGACTCTTGGTTTTGGCTCAGGTCATGATCTCAGAGTTGTGATCAAGCCCCGTGTGGGGCTCCGCATTCAGCACAGAGTCTGCTTGTCCCTCTCCTTCTGCTCCTCCTATTTGCGTGCTTTCTCTCTTTCAAGTAAATGAATAAAATATTTAAAAAAAGAAAAAGTCCTAATTTTAAGGGAGCCTGAGTGTTTCAGTTGGTTAAGCACCTGCCTTCAGCTCAGGTCATGATCCCAGGGTTCTGGGATCAAACCCTGCCTCCGTCTCTCTGCTCAGCGGGGAACCTGCTTCTCCCTCTGCGCCGTCCCTCGAATGTGCTCTCTCACTAACTCTCTATCTCAAATAAATAAATAAAATTTTTAAAACAAATAAAAAACCTTATTTTGTATTAATGCCTGATCTATTTTAATTATAGTTGATGTGTATTCATTATTCACTTATGTCAACATCATAATGACATTGAGTTTATGAGGTGGACTGGAGATAAGTTGGTCCCCACTTGTACACAAATAGGTGACATTTGTGTTGCATTTATATTCTCAAGAAATATGATATTTCTGTCTGGAAGAAAAAACATATTGAAGAAATGGAGAAAAACAGAGTGCTGGATTGACAACCAAAAGATAACAAATAAATAAAAATAGAAAACAGGTGGCAAGATATACCAAAACATTTCCCTGAAACACTCTTCCTATACTCACTCACATTGCTTATATTTTGTGAGGGTAGTAGTTTTTGACACCAGTGATAATAGTCGTTGTAGAAATTGACAAGCCATTAAAAAAAACATAAAAAACATTTTTAGCTTGTGGGCTATACAAAAACAGGGGGTAGGCTGGATTAATAGTTCATTAAGGAAGGAGAATGTCAAAATTCTCTCCTAATAAGCCATATAATTGATGTTTTATAAAAATTAAACAGGTTAAAACAGACTTCTTAAAAATTAAAACATCATTTCTCTTTTCTCTTAACACCATTGCTACTTTCCATTAATGGTACTATCTTTAAATTTCCCACAGGAAATTTCCATTGCTTTAACTCAGACTCAATGAGATCCAAAGGAAAAGATGGACACAGAGCTAATAATAGCAGCGATGTAAACGACACTAGTAAGAACGGTAGAGCATGATTAAAAATGGGATTCACTGTCAATACTTCAAAATTTGATCCTTTGATATGAGATTTCTTCGATGTTATATAAGAAACTGATGGAATTTAAAAAGTTTCAGAAGAGATAGTAATCATTTAACAGTCACTCTTCTAAAACTGCTTGAAAACCTTATCTAGAGATTGAGATTAGAGATATTGGTGGCAGAATGATGTATTTGCACCTGGAAATTCTTGTGCACCACATCAGCTGGGGCAAAGAAGTACATTCTCTTCAGGATGGGAACATATGGGAAGCAAAGACAGTCTTGGCCCATATTTTTCTGTGTTTTTATCTTTGAAGGAACAAAACTTAACAATATTTTTCTCCATTGGCATTTATGGAATTATGTAGATTGTCTTAATTAAGGAAATGAAAAGGAACTCGATATTTTTGTGTGAATCCATGTAGGTGGTAAAATATATAAACAGGACAGGAAGAGATGATACACAAGGAAAACACAGCCTTTTCAAGCAAATTGGAAACAATAAAACATCGTATGTCATCATTTTTTGGTGGAAAGTGATGTGCCAAGTTACTTGGATTTTTTAAAAGTCAGCCATCAACTCATGAACCAGTGTTTGCAAGCAGATGTTGGCTAAAGCCTTGGTGCCGCTTGGTGTGTTCAGGGAAGTGGAGACTGGTAACGGCTCTTCAAAAAGAAAGTAGGTCTCTAATATAAAAAAATGATTTCTTTCCTCAAATCGTACTTGTCATCTTGTGTTACATGAGATGATGAAACAGAACGTTAACTGTGTAATGAGACAGGGATGCTAAAATGTAAAGAGAATACGCTTTTTCAGCTTAGCTATGTAGATATGTGCCATGGTTTCAGACACGGGTAGCCATTCTGAAATGATGGCAAGATTTCTTTAATGCAAATCTGCAGCTTGTGAGTTAGAATAATGGAGAAGTTAAACAAGTTTTTTTTTTTTTTTAAGATTTTATTTATTTGAAAGAGAGAGATAGAGATAGAATACGAGCAGGGGGGAGGAGGCAGAGGCAGAGGGAGAAGCAGACCTCTGCTCAGTAGGGAGCCTGATGGGGTCCTCTGTGCAGGGCCCCATCTCAGGACCCCAGGATCATGACCTGAGCTGAAGGCAGACACTTAACCAACTGAGCCACCCTAGGTGCCCCAGAAGTTAAACAAGTTTAAAAACTTTTCAAACCCCACCCCCCTCAATCTCCCTAATAATACCTTATTCTATCTTAAAAAAATATTTATTTGTTTGTTTATTTATTTATTTATTTGATGTGCGAGAGAGAGAGAGAGAGAGAGAGAGAGAGAGCGCGCGCACGCGCAAGAGTGAGAGAGGTGAGAGGGAGTGGCAGAAGCAGGCTTCCTGCTGGGATATGGGGTTCTACCCCAGGACCCTGGGATCATGACTTGAGACCAAGACTGTGCCACCCAGGTGCCCCTATACTTCGTTATTTTAAACAGATGAGAGATTGTTGGTAATACCAAGCAACTCTGTACTTGCTGCTTTTTTGCCATCTCTACTGTCCAGGGCCCCTTGTTGATGTGAGCACCCAAACTTTTAAGTTTGCTGATGCTTTAAAATACTGTATGTGGTTCTTTTGACACTGGTGCATTTGGATAAGTTTCTAGGCCTTCATTAAAGTCATTGTAGTTTATTTCTCAAAAGGGAATATAATATAGATATTTACCGAGTAAATAGCATATTTTATTTATTTTTGTGACAATGAATATACATTTTAACTCAGGGTGAGAAAAATTAACAAGAAAAATGTAGCTGTTAACAGAAAAGTAAAAGAATGTTAGAAATGTACAGACATGAATCACTGGTGAAATCACATTATATTTTTAATAGGATTTGTACTTATTCTGTGCAGTTGAATCATTATGTGTTCACTCCTTGATTTTTTTTTTAATTTTTTTAAAAGATTTTATTTATTTATTTGACACTCAGAGATCACAAGTAGGCAGAGAGGCAGGCAGAGAGAGAGGAGGAAGCAGGCTCCCCGCCGAGCAGAGAGCACGATGCGGGGCTTGATCCCAGGACCCTGGGATCATGACCTGAGCCGAAGGCAGAGGCTTTAACCCACTGAGCCACTCAGGCGCCCCACTCCTTGATTTTTTAAAACTATTTCAACACACTCCACAATTGAATCACTAACATCATTCAATCTAAAACATTTCAGGGTGGCTCAATCCTAAATGATTCCAGAAAGATAATCACTTACTTTATTAAAACTTTTGTCCAGAAAAGGAGTCTCACAGACTCCTTTGGGTTACTTTCTCATCTTTCTGAAACATTGGTCCTGGGGATCTGTCTTTGAGACTGCCATCACCTGCCGGGCTTTGTCCCAGATTGTTTGCAGATCAACAATCATAGAAGGAAAGAGAAGGGAGGAAAGTGATAAGGGAGGAGGAGGCAAGGGTGGGGAGGAAAAGGGAAGTGGATTGGGAGGAGGAATGAAGAGGAGGGAGGGAAGAAGGTAGAAGAAACAGGGAAGTAGCAGGAGTGGGCAGAGACAAGTCAGAGCTGTGATACTGCTGAGTAACAGTTACCCCATCCTTGGGCAAGGCTGCTGGGTCTTTATAATCATTCTGTTTACTATACACTAAACTAATAGTTTTTATTGAAAACCATATACTATAGGGACGCCTGGGTGGCTCAGTTGGTTGGGCAGCTGCCTTCGGCTCAGGTCATGATCCCAGTGTCCTGGGATCAAGTCCCACATTGGGCTCCTTGCTCAGCAGGGAGCCTGCTTCTCCCTCTGCCTCTGCCTGCCATTCTTGCTCTGTCTGCCTGTGCTTGCTTTCTCTCCCTCTCTCTCTCTCTCTCTGACAAATAAATAAATAAAATCTTAAAAAAAAAAAAAAGAAAATCATATACTATATATATTCCAGACTCTATGCTATATTTATTTTAATGCCATGTATTGTAATAATATACTGTATACTATTACATATATTATACTAATTCTATATACTGTATAATAATTGTTTCATTCTATATACTATATTGTTTCATTCTATATACTATATTATTATAAACTATATAGTATTATATTATATATATTACATATACTATATTGTAAGATAGTATATATATCCTATAATATACTCATAGTTTATGCTGTGTAGTTATATATAGCTTATGCTACATGTTTTACTTTATAATTTACACCAGTCTCTAGATACTGCTTTTCCCAGGAGAAAGGTTTATAGCTGGGGGAGGCAGTGCTCTTCAGTACAGGGCATTTTCCAAAAGTCTTCTAGAGAGGACTAACAGCTAAGGACAGTTCTACCAGCTGGGGGCATATTATCTGAGGTTCTGAAGGGGATATGGCAGCTCCACTATAGCTTTAAAATGAGGAAGATTATTTTAAGTTCTAACCTAGTTTACTCCTATTAAAATAATTTGCATTTTTAAATGTGGGAGTACCGAGTAGCTACTTTTCATTGTACAGACTACATATTTCAATCGTGATGCAGAAAGAGTTTACTACTATAACTGAAAGCCAGATAAACAATCCCAGTGCACTCTTTCCTAAGCTTTGAAAGCATTTCTCTTGTGTTTCCTTGAATACATTGGTTAAATCTGGAACAAATGTATTGATTTTGTATAGCATTGCGGCAGATATTATACCAAGAAGACACACTATGAAACAATGCTTGGAAGACACTGTTAAAATTTTAACTATCTGGAGAAGGCTAGCTATTCAGGAGCACAGTATTTTTTCATTTCATGGTGAACTGTGGGCAAAAAATGTGTAAGCACATTTTGGGAGCATAAAGTAGGATCGTAGGTTACATACTAAATTTGAAAAGACAGGCACTAGACATTTGGGGAAGAAGAGAAAAATCCATTTATTTTACTTGTATAAAGAAAATCATTTGGTGATGTAAGAAGTGATGAGATGGGTGGGTACATCAGTTCTCTAGGGGACTGTGAAAACTCAGTACCCTCCATCAAGTGGCCAAGGGACAAGGCACACTTCATAGGCGTCAAAGGAAGCAAGGGTGTTTGTTGACACTTCCATTCATGAGACTTTGAGAAATCACAAACCCCCGATTGTTTCCCCTAACCACAGTGTAAATCACATCATGAGGATTTCAAGTCAATTCTGTGATGGAGACATAGTTTATGTGCGTGTGTGTGTGTGTGTGTGTGTGTGTGTGTGTGTGTGACTAATTTGATAGACCCATGTGGATATATATGAGTTTGAATAAAATAAAGTCTTAAAAATAGTTAATTCTGATAAATTGGGGAAATATTTCAAAGATTTTATTTATTTATTTGAGGGGGGCAGACAGCAGTGGTGAGGGGGTAGAAGGGGAGGACCTAGGAGGGGGAAAGAATCTCTGCTCTGAGGGAGAAGCCCTCCTGGGGAGCTTGATCCCACAACCTTAAGATCATGACCAGACCCAAAACTAAGAGTTAGATGCTTAACCAACTGAGCCATTCAGGAGCCCCATGGGAAAAATATTTCAGATTTCAGGACACTTTAGATATCCTGGGATACATAGGACCTTCAAAGTCTGTTCACATGAGAAATATTAAACTAAAATATCAAACTTCAGTTTTAAGGAACGCAGGAAAGTTTTTCCTTATTCATATTTTCAACTAATGTGAAGGAGCTGCCCTGTGTGTTGCAAGTTCATGACATCAACCATTCCTTAAAAGGCCAATGTTTTCAGGGGACCCTCCAGTAGCAGAGATGGGTAAGCCAGAATTATAAAATACAATTCATCAAGTTATGGGGAGTTTTATTGGAAAGAAATAAAAGAGGTCCTAAATCTGGTTAGATGAATAAATGCCCTTTAAAAATGCCTTCAAAAAGACTAGACAGCAAGTAATAGCTTAAAGGTACAGCAGTAGTATAGTTTGCTGCTCACTGAACTTGCTCCGTGATTTATTTTTTTTCCAGTGTGAGATAAGAAAATGAGGCTTTTGTAAGGACTTGTAGAGGTTACACTTTCCAGTCTTCTGCCTCTAGAATAGTCTGATAGTATCCAGGTAAGACCTTCTCTCATTCTCTAGGCAGAAATAAAATTGCTAAACTTTTATAGAAAGGTTGCCTTCTAAATAATACTTCCAGCCAAGATTGCAAGTTCCCATAAATCTTTTTGCAAAAGTGTGAGCTGCTCCTTTCCCAGCTGCTGGAATTGCCTATGCCCAGTGGTGGCAAGCATTTTTAACCCAATGTTTTCTGTATCTTTGTCTTTCATTATTTTATTTATTTTAAGTACATAAACAAAGATCCAAGTGGAAGAAATGCAATCACTTTTTAAGGTCATTTTGTGCCCACATGGCTAATAAACAATATGATTTCTGTGATCATAAATTGATACTAAAACTATTACTGGTTCTGCCTCTGGACCCATATATTACAGAACATACAGAATCTTCCTTCCTATCTTTATATTTCTGTGTAAATAAGCAGCATGGTTAAAAGTTTATGTTTGAAAAATTTTGAAATTTCTCTTTTTCTTTTATTGTCCAGTCTTTGACTAACCTCAGATCTTAGAATCTGAGAAGTTGGAATGAATCATTAGATTTTCAGTTGACTTGGACAGAAGAAAGGACCCAATTGTACATTTTTCTTTGCAAGATTTTAAATAAATCACATCTGCTGTCTAAACCATAGATGATTTAATTTTTTAACACGTGCTTCCAACCTTTTAATTTTCTGCAAAGCAACCACATCAATTATTAATTCATCTATATTTCCTCCAAGTGAGTCAGACTTAAGATCCTTCATCAATATTTAAGACGACTGCTGCAAAATAAACAAAAACTTTTACTTAACTTTTAATTGCAAGTTTGAGAACCAACGATTTTAAAAGCAACAAAAAGCAAGACAAACATGATAAAGAATCCGGAGAAGTAAAAAAAAAAAAAAAAATGTAGATACTAAAAGAACAAGGAGTCCAGACTTCTGCCAAGCCCTCATTGTCTGGGTTTTACAATGTGAATCTCATTTACTGCATATTTAACTAATGGGATAAATGGATGTGGCCAAATTTAACTCAGGACTGACTCATGATAGCGCTTAATTTCTTTTTTTTTTTTTTTAATTTTTTATTTATTTATTTGACAGAGAGAGATCACAAGCAGGCAGAGAGGCAGGCAGAGAGAGAGGAGGAAGCAGGCTCCCTGCTGAGCAGAGAGCCCCATGCGGGACTCGATCCCAAGACCCTGAGATCATGACCTGAGCCGAAGGCAGCAGCTTAACCCACTGAGCCACCCAGGCGCCCCCTAGCGCTTAATTTCTGATAGCTCACTTTTTCTCTTACTCTCTCACATACACGTTATCACACATGTTATATTATACACTCTCTGCCATTCATACTGACCAAGTTACTGAAGGAATAAATACCCGGGTGTATAAAAATAGCTGGCATGTGATTAAAATAAGAATGGCTCTCACTTTCCTTTCTCGCTCTCATCAGTAAAAGTTTGAGATAGATGTTGTTATGGGTTGGATTATGTCTTCCCACCCCCACAAGTCTTAGCCTCTGGAGGTTCCTGTGAATGTGACCTTATTGGAAAATAAGAGTTTTTACAGATCTGACATGTGTAGATGAGGCCCTATTGTATTAGGATGGCCTCGAATGCAATGTGACCACTTTCCTTATAGGAAGAGTAGAAGACCGTAAAGAGACACAGAGGGAAAATGCCACGTGACAGCAGAGAAGAGCATCAGATTGATGCATCGGTAAGCCAATGAATGTCTTGGATTGTGCACAACCAAAGAAACTAAGGAAGGACATCAAATGCATCCTTCCCCAGAGCCTTCAGAGAACATGTGTGTGGCCCAGCTGACCCCTTGATTTCAGACTTCCAGCCTCCAGAATGTCAGAAAGTGAACTTAGAGAATTTATAGGATTTTTAAGCCACCCAGTCTGTGACCCTTTGTTATAGCAGACCTAGGGAACTATTACACAGATTATAAACACATTGATTTTTTTCCTTTTTTTAAAAAAATTGTGAAATAAAACATATGTACCAAGCATAGAAGGTATGCACAGTTTAACAAATAAATATAAGGCAAACATTCATCTGACCACTATCCAGAGCATTAATTAAGATATAACTGCATTCCAAAAACTCTCCATGATTCCCTTCCTTACTATAGCCTCCCCCCTTCTCCCAGGATCACTGTCCCCCTGACTGTCCTTTGTTCCATCACCTCTGTAATCATATTGTAATAAATGTGCTTTAATGTTTATGATGATCGATGTCCTTTGAATAAGGATATATTTAGATGAACCAAAATGTTAAAAATGAATTTTAGAACTCTACATAGATTAATTCACAAGTTACTGATAAATAGAAATTTAAACCAATACACCGTAAAGTCATATTTTAGCCAGACTCATTATCCATGCATTCATTGACCACTCAGTATTACTGGGGACATACTGAGTGAACTTTGTTTTTCAAGAATTTTCTAGAACAGAGATTAAAAATGTCAATAATCCTACTTTAACAAAATGTGTAATTTAAAGTAAAACTAAATTATTTTATAGTCACACTTGTTATACACATACACACATTGAGAATTTGTGAGATTAAGTAATATTCTTTGTAATAGAGGACTGATCAATGCAATGGATTTTGCCAACTTATAGATTAAATTGATTTATGAACACATGAGTACATGGTTTGAGAGAATTTTTAATTTTTACTCTTTACAAAATCACTAGGTTTATTTAGATGTGTTTAGTTACTGAACTTGCCCAGTCTATGTATACAAATTCCTTTTGGTATCTCTGAGTATATTTACTGCTAATAGAAGGTAAACAAATCTTTGTTTTGATTTTTAGACTGCTTACTGTACTATGTATTTAAGCATTACGAAGTTCTATATGTGAGGAAGTAAAGGGATTCAAAGTGGTTTCCTGCATTTAGTACTAAAATGTTTGTCAATAGAATCTGTCAAATGTTTTGAGTGCACTGGAACACAAGTGTTCTCTGCTTTCTGAGAAGCTCATTGTTCCCAGAAGAAAACAATGGGTTAGCTAAAGATTATATACTAAAAGGAGGTATTCTATAGTCCAGGAATATTTAAAGTTCATTCTACAGTTCAGTTAAGAAGGTGGTGAACTCTACCTAGAAAGAAAGAGATTGGTTCATACAGAAATGGCATATGAAAAGCCATTCTTTTGTCTTGAGGAATAGGAATTTGTTGATAGGGATTTGGAAGATCTAAGAAAGACAAAAGGGTATGAGAGTCAGACACTTAGCCGACTGAGCTTCCCAGGTACCCCCACTTTGCCCCATTCCACTGGTCTCAGAAAGTTATTGGAAAGTTACCAACTTCACTGATTATTAGGTAAGAGAGAATATAACTGATGAATGTGATGTGGTTGACTTGCTCTCTATCACGGTATCATAGTGACTCTTCCCTTCATTTACAGAGACTTCTGTTTTATTTATTTCAAGCATGACAGTATTTTAAATATTTTGGCATGATATATAATTCCTACAGTTTTGTTGTCAAGGGCTGAGAAAGGGGAGAAAGAGAAGGTGTGTATAAGTTGTAAAGTGTTAGAACTAGAATTGGGTATTTCGGGTGGGAGTGCATCACAGTCTGGGGATGGTCTTGTCAGAGAAGGATTTATAGAATAAGCAACTGAGAGAATGATCAAAGGATGATGGTAGAAGAATGGGGGTAGATGTGGTTTTCCTGGGAAGAGAGGAGAATTTGGGAAGGAAGCAGAAGAAAGAGCCCTGTGGGTATGTGGATATGTAAGAACCAGCCAAGAAAGGGGTGTCCGTGAGTGAGATAGGGCAGTAAGAGAGAGAAGCAAGAGACTCAGGAAACTGGCAGGAGGAAGAGATTTCAAGAAAAAATTTAAAAGTGGTAAGGATCATAACTGAGGAAAGCTCATTGGATTGGGCACATCAGCCAAAAACCATAGAGCCAGCCTTGACTTATTCTCTCTTTGACAAGACAGACATCATTTCATCAGGAAATTCCATTAACTTGGCCTTCAAAATATATCTGTACTTGGGTGACTTCTTACCACTACTCTGTTTAAAATCCACACTGTGTATCTCCCACTCTGTTTCCAAGAATCCCAATGTTCGTTGCCCTGCTCTATTATTTTTTCGTAATACCTCTTACCTCCAGCAAGCTAGATGGTTTCCTCTTTCATCAGTGGTTGCTTATGTCAGTCCCTTCCCAACATGGATGGTAGCTCCATGAGGACTGGGCTTCTCTGCTGAGTTCCAAGGACTTGGAACACATCAGTCCTGGCACAGGGGAGCTCAATAAATGTTGAATGAACACACTGTAGTTTTGTTGTGTATTTAACTAAAATTAGGTTTGAGTTTATGGCTAGAGCTGTATGTTTTAGACATATAAACCAAATTCAATTCTAGTATGAATTCAAATAATATTTGGTTAAAAAAAAATCTCTTATGTTACAACAGCTCTGTGCTTGAGAATTCTTGTATCTATTATTTTCCAGAAATTAGAGTCCACACACTACTTCTAGGGACGGTTTTCATCTTATACTCTAATTAAAGACTTTAACCAAACTTTTAAATCATGAGATTGAAAATATTCCTGAAACTAATACTTTATTTAGCACGACTTCTGCACCAAGTGCTTACTTAGGAGACAAAGAATTTTCAATCTACATGACAAGAGTGCAGATATTCAAGGACTCATAATATGTTCTTTGGGCAAGCTCATTCAACACACATTCTCCTAAGTATGTAGAACTTTAAATTATAAGGTCGTGACATGAATCCACAATTTTTCATTGATGAAAAATGTAAATTTATTCCATTATATCACAATTCATATAGAATCTCTTGTCACAGGATATTTAAAATATTATTTTTTATTGCCTGAAAAATCTTAATAAGAGCTTTTAAGACTCTTTGACTGTGAGTTAAGAAATTGACCTCCCAGTTTCTTCTTTCCTTCCCCCCTTTCTCCTTCCCTCCTTCACTTCTTTTTCTTTTATTTGGACCCCTACCCCCAACCTTCATTCTACTAAATGGTCAATGCCTAATCTAGGAATGAGCAAATGAAATGAGAGCAAACGTGTGTGCTTAACTTGTCCTGCAGAGTTCACTGCGCTCTTTGGTTCATCATTATTTTCTGCATGGAGATTGTGTTTCTTCACTGACTGTAATTGCTCTGATCTCCTACTGAGCAGCATAATTCTCAACTCTCTCTCACACCTCTCTGTTACACATCTGGAAATTGTGCTCATATCCATTCTCTGATCATCAGAGCTGACATCGATTTGTAGTTCCCTCATCATTTAAATCATGTGTCTCTGGGGTCCATTTGTTTTCTCTTGCTTGGCCACTTGAAACTCCAGTAATAGAGACCTCAGAAGGCTGTGAGCTGCGTCTTTTCCTATGATCTGCACGTGCTGAGCTTACTGGGTGTATTAACATCACACCTGGGAGGCACAAACAGATGAAAACAAGACTTGGAACTCCAAGGACATTACTGTTGACATAAACTAATAGAGAGTGCAGAATCAACCAAGCTGAGTAGCACTTTAGTCTTTGCTCATTTAGGTAGCTGAGGGTTGCTGGGGTGGGGGATAGGGTGGCTGTGTTATGGGCATTGGGGAGGGTATATGCTATGGTGAGTGCTGTGAACTGTGTAAGCCTGATGATTCACAGACCTGTACCCGTGAAGCAAATAATACATTATATGTTAATAAAAAACAAAACAAAACAAAAAAATATTGAAACTTAGTCTTCCCTTTCCTTTCCTTCCCCTTTCCCTTCCCCTTCCTCCTTTCCTTCCCTTCCCTTCCCTTTCTTTTCCATTCCTTCACTTCCCTTCCGTTTCCTTTCCTTTCCTTTCCTTTCCTTTCCATCCATTTTTTTTGCAGGTTTTGTCATGTTTTTAGAGTTCTACAACCCAATCTTGGTAAATGTTGAATATTAAAATTGATCTTAAATTTTTAAAAAATATATTTATTTATTTTTAGAGAGAGAGAAAGAGAGAGAGAGAGAGTGGATGGCAGGGGCAGAAGGTGAGGGAAAAGGAGAGGGAGAGAATCTCAAGCAGACTCCCTGCTGAGCCCTATGTGGGCTCCATCTCATGATCCTGAGATCAAGACTGAGCAGAAGTCAGAGTTGGATGATTAACTGTCTAAGCCACCCAGGCACCTCTATCTTCAATTTTTTTAAAATATTTTATTTATTTATTTGACAGAGAGACAGAGAGATAAGAGAGCAGGGAGCACGAGTGGGGTGGGGAGAGGCAGAGTGGAGGGAAAGGCAGACTCCCGCTGAGCAGGGAGCCTGATAAAGGGCTCGGTCCCAGGACCGAGAAATCATGACTTGAGCTGAACTTAAGAGTCAGCCACTTAACTGACTGAGCCATCCAGGCACTCCTGGTCTTCAAATATTTAAAGAAGACTATAGAGTCCTTTTCTGGCTGGAAGCAAACCAAGCGACTGAGTTTGAAAACAGCATGAAAAAAGGTGTCCTTCTTTTTTTCCGTTTCCTTCTACTTTCTCTTCCTCCTCACTCCTTTTTCCCTTTCTTCCCCATTCCTTTATCCTTGTCTTTTCCTTCTTTTATTTTTTCCCCTCAAAAGGAAATACTTATGTGAATGAAGCAAACTACATTCCATTTTGATAATTTGGCATTTTGTATTTTTTAATTTCATCTTTTCTCCATGAAAATTTTAGAGTGAATTTCATTTGCATATAAAGTTGAAATTGTCCCACTTTCTCGTAATACAGTGAAGCACATCTATGAAATTTTCAGCTGCTTTTAATATAATATGGTTACAGTGATAAACAGAGCTGCTATAGTTATGATAGTGCCTAATACAATTCAAAACAAGTAGGACAGCAGATCTTTGTAGGTACATAGTAGATAAAGGTACATAAATATATTTTTTAAAAGACATTTTCAGAGTATAAATACAGAAAACACTTGTGAAATATTTTGCAGATTTTTGCAATTTCTTCTTACGTGGTGATTATGTTGTGGGAAATTAGTAATTTGATTGGTGACTGCCAAATTCTTATTTAATGAAATCAGAATAATGCCAACAACTCTTTTTTGTTGTTGTACATTTTTTTTCATAATTGAAAATGATTATCTTCCTGCCAAATAACTGAAAAGTCCAGTCTGAGAATATATTTTATGAGAATGAAAAGATAAACTTTTTAAAATTCTCTATACCCTTTCTTTATATATTGTGAAATAGAGCTGAAGCTGAAAAAAAAAAATCCTAACTTTTGCAAGTCCATCTTATTTGAAGATCAAATTAATGAGCACAAGTTATTTCAGATCATACCAGAATTTCATCGTTCCCTAATAAATTACTTCTCATCCTTGAAAAGGTCCTTTGTATGAGATAACAGTCATAAACCTATGTGGTCTAGATAGATAGCTGTTTGGACTTTCTCTCCTTTTTGTCATATGAGAACTGTACATAAAAGAGGGAGAGAAAGGAACACAACAAAGTCACCAATCCTACAGCTTCATTATTTCTGTAAGTCTATTCAATACAATGCTTTAGTCCTTAAGCAGTTTCTAATCTAGTCACCTGTATAATTGATCTCTTTTTTATTGTTATATAGCTACATCTCTTATAATATTTAGTTATTGAAAATAACAAATCTTAAATTACGTTCATAAGCTATAGATGGCTGAAATAAAGGTACGAATGTAAAAAATAGAACATATATCTCTTGGGGAGAATATGGGGTAAAAAGGTGCACAAAATATTATACTTTTTAAAATGATTTTGTTATATCTTATTGGTTTATCATAGCTCTATGTTTACATTTTTTGTTGTGACTTTATGAAAAAAATGAATAGCTAGTGTGTTTTCTATTTTTCCCATTTAATTGTCCCTTTAGGCTTTGCTACAAAGAGAATAATCTTAGAGAAGAAAACTTCAGGCTTGTTCTAATTTCTTTATATTCTTCCTCTGTGTATATCAAGTCATAACCCAGCAAATCATCCAAAATGATTTTTTTTTTCATGAACTTCATTATGGCACAGTCACTAAATCGTATGTGTAATGCCTCATTGTTATTTGCACAGGATATTTTGTTAATCAAAGATTTCCCTGGTTCTCATTCTCAATCGAAACTTTAATTGCTTAGCTTGCAAAACTCTGATTCAGATTTTCCTTTTGAAAACGAGAATCACGACGAGGGGTAAAGTGGCTCTTCTAGACTGCTTGGAGATGCAGAAAGTGTAGCAGTTTTCACTGCCTGCATGTCTCCATTTTTGAAACCGTCCACACTTCTTTAAAATCAACTGTCTTCTTGGCATAAGAAAGAAATGCGAGAAGACGATTGCACTGCTCAGGCTCTGCTCTTTAATCAACAGCAATGATCAGGTAAAGAAATACAGAAGCAGATATAACTATCAGAGTACTTTGTCATTTTAGGCATAGGCGATTTGTGTAACAAAAAGCCTAATTGATCCAAGCATGCAATTAACCTTTATCGAGAGCCCTGTAATGTGGGCATGAAGACTACGAAGGCAGGAGCTCTGCCCTCTAGGGCCCCCAGTCTAGCCAAGGTCTGGAAGATGCCCACGAACTACTACTAAACAGCTAACTAAGCGATATCCATGACACACAAGCCCACCGGCTCTAGAGGGACCGTGTTGCTAGTTCAGGTGTCAAGTGTCGGAGAAGATGGCGTGAAGATGCAAACATCTCAGACTGCACGTGAGGGCAGGGAAAGAGGCAGCTGCTGGAGAAGGGCTGGGGAGGGGTATCCCGTCACAAAAGGCGGAGTACACAAAGCCATTGCAGCTCAGGCTGGTCTGGCTCCTTCGCGGGCATGGGCGGCTTCCAGGGTGTGAGAGCTAAGGCTGTATTGGTAACTTTGTGGAAATCACCCCCTTCCAAACTGGCTAAGATTCATTTTCCACAAAATTTGGATCTGCCCCTGAGACTGTGATTTGGGTAGAAGCAAGAAAGGGCTTGGCACACTGCCTGTGCTGTGAGCCTGCACAGCAGGGGGGTGGGATGGCGGGTGGGGGGTGCTGGTGGCTCACATCCCTAACTGAATAAAAATACCCATAGCGTGCCCTTTGTTGTCCCCAGAGTAAATGGTGGAACTGCTTTCTTCCATTCTTATTGCTTCCGGTGGCCTGTTGAGAAATCAGGATGGCGGGACTCCCATAGTCCACTGAGGAGGAGAGGCTGGTTTAGGCCATTTCCAACCTTTCTTTGATGAGAAAAATTGAATATTGAAATTTAGGTATTATTTATCTGCTATTATTATTTAGATATTTTTTCTATTTCAGCCTTTTGAAACACTATTTATTCATCCATTCATTCGTTCTTCTAATACTTCCTGAATGTGTGTTCAATTCACTTTCATTATTTTATTGTACTTGCAGTACTTCAAGCTTCTCTATTTTATTCACATTTATGAGTGTTTGCAGATGGTGGAGGTGAGGGACAAAGAAAACCCAACACCGTATTTCACTTTTTTAGAGAACCCACGCCCTGCCTGCTTTTGCCTCTGTTTCTTGGACGACAATAATCTTTTCTCTCCAACAACACTTCAAGTGTTTGAGAAGCTTTGAATATACCTGGGTCATTCACCTATTTCCTATTTGTGTGGTATGTCTTCTGCCCCCTTTTAAGGATGGCACCACGAACTTGTCCTTTCCTCCCTCCTGCCCAGTATGGTGCCTAACCCCTTTTACGTGATCACGGAAAGAAGGTAAAGGGTTCCCTCTTAAACACTGAATAGCATCTGGGAGGGCCCGAAGGTTGAGGTTTTCCAAGCGACAACTTCAGATAACATTTCATTTTCTTTCGGAACAGGAACCACAGCGAAGCAAATAGTCCAGTAAGGGACATGAAAGAGCCGTGCGGGTTTGAATCAGATCTTAAGTAAACCATTTAATCTATTTATACCTCGATTTTGCCATCTTTATGACGGTCTCTATCACATTAACTCCAAGAATCTGGCTGGAAATTTACAACCATTTTAGCTGCTAAGTTGAATTCCTAGGGCTGCTTGACTACTGTGATTCATTTACATTCTCTTGCCTGCCCTCCCCTTACCCTTCACCACCAGGTTACCCCCAAGTTCACCTACCCATTCCTCTTCTAAGAGACTAAAATCCCCTGTGATTGCAGTAGCTTTCTCCCTGAGTTATTTATAGGACACGGTCATCTTAGGAACTATTAGTATAAGAAGTTTAAATATTCAAATATGTTTTTTTTTTGCCCTTATATATTTTGGATTGTCAGAGGCATTTGCAAGAGCCTTGTCTTTCAATGTCTTTTTTCTCACAACGGCTCTGGAACTTTCCAGTCCTTTGTCTTCTTTTGGAAAAAGCTGTCTTTAATCCAGAAACAATAGGAAAAAAGAAAGTCCTTAAACATCACAGGAAATCCATAGAAAAAGCTGTCCGTTTAAAGGCAATCAGAAGAAATAACATTAATCAAACCACAATTTCACCCACTAATTATTTAAAGAATTATTATTTTTTACATGAAAGGCTGTTTCATGGAACATGACTTTGGGTCTTACTTTTCTAGTAAAGGTGCCCTTTCTCATCCTCTGACTATATTGTTCATTTAGAGTCAGCTCACAGGAAATAGGTTTTAAAGGATAAATCCTTACAGGTATGTTGGTTGTGAGAAGGGAGGGTATTTATGAAGGCAAAATTGATAATCTGATCATCTGTTAATTTTACTGCCTTGATACAATTTACAATCCTATTATATTCTCCCGAGTGTGACTCCATTACAAATGGTCCTACCTCAGTCTCAAGGTTGGCTGTAGGACACATGTTTTGCGCTAATGTCACACAGGAGATTGGCTGTTTCTCACTGTGGTTCCCCGGCTGGTGTCCTGAGGGGAGCTCGTTCACTACTCCACCGCAGAGTGGATTGGCTTATCCTTAAAACATTGGCCTAACACAGACACTGCATTCTGCTTTATGCCCTCAAATACTAGAAAATTCCACATTTATAGGTGGGATATCTGAAGAATGGAATCAATATCTAGATATAGGAATGGAAATTAAAATGGATTTTGGCTTAGGTCATAACAGCGAGATAACTTTCCTACCAACATTTTGCAACTGAATGCAGTTATTTTAAGTGTGTTGAAGAGAAGGAAAAAATGTGTCTGGGCTTTTTATGCTGGTTTTTGTTCTGGTAAAATTGAAAAGAGCTGATGTGCCATTTTCTTTCTTTCTTTTAAAAAAAAATTTTTTTTTAAAGAAAAAAGGCCTTCATAGTTGAAGTATTGGTGACCTTTCACAGAAATTATGCAGCCAGCTCTGGACGGCTGTTTTAATGGCCGTGGTGTGGGTACGATCAGTTTTACTGGAAGAGCCCTCCTGGCCTGCAGGGTAACTAGCTTAATAGCTTTTCAAGAAGAGACATCTGATACAAGTCCTTAAAAATGCACTTTAGGAATTTAAGTATTAAATAAGCAGGTTGGGGGGTTGGGGGAACTCCCGTGGAGGCACCGCCATGGACGAAGACACGTTGCAAACGCAGGCGGCTACCACCAGCGACACTACCACCTGCTCAGGGGTCGTCCTGCTGGCAGCCCGTTTGCATTTGTGACACCTAGCCATTTTTTTTCCCCCTCAACACTCCCAAGTCCCAGATCCTCTGATGAAGATAGTTGCCTTAGAAATACATCTGCTGAAAGAGGAGTCAAGATGGCGGAGAAGTAGCAGGCTGAGACTATTTCAGGTAGCGGGAGATCAGCTAGATAGCTTATCTAAAGATTGCAAACACCTACAAATCCAACGGGAGATCAAAGAGAAGAAGAACAGCAACTCTAGAAACAGAAAATCAACCACTTTCTGAAAGGTAGGACGGGCGGAGAAGTGAATCCAAAGCGACGGGAAGATAGACTGCAGGGGGAGGGGCCGGGTCCTGGCAAGTGGCGGAGCAACGGAGCACAAAAACGGGACTTTTAAAAGTCTGTTCTGCTGAGGGACATCGCTCCAGAGGCTTAACCGGGGTGAAGCCCGCGCGGGGTCAGTGTGGCCTCAGGTCCCGCAGGGTCACAGAAGGATCGGGGGTGTCTGAGTGTCGCAGAGCTTACAGGTAGTAGAACGGGGAAGCCGGCTACAGAGTCAGAGCCGAGGAGTGAGCTCTCAGCTCGGGGTTACCTTGAACCGGTCGCAGGCTCGGTGAGCTCGGAGCACGGCCGGAGGCAGGGTGACGGAAGTAACTGGGCGCTGTTCTCTGAGGGCGCACTGAGGAGTGGGGCCCTGGGCTCTCGGCTCCTCCGGGCCGGAGACCGGGAGGCCGCCATCTTCATTCCCGTCCTCAGGAACTCTACGGAAAGTGCTCAGGGAACAAAAGCTCCCGAAAGCAAACCCAAGCGGATTACTCAGCCCGGCCCCTGGTAAGGGCAGTGCAACTCCACCTGGGGCAAAGACACTTGAGAATCACTACAACAGGCCCCTCCCCCAGAAGAGCAACAAGAAATCCAGCCAGGACCAAGTTCACCTACCAAGGAGTGCAGTTTCAATACCAAGGAGAGCAGTGGAATTCCAGAGGAGGAGAAAGCAAAGCACGGAACTCATGGCTTTCTCCCCATGATTCTTTAGCCTTGCAGTTAATTTTTTTTTCCTTTTTCAATTTTTTTCCTCTTCTTCTGCTAAATTTTTTAAACTTTTACCCTTTTCTTTTTTAACGTTTTTTAACTAGTTTATCTAATATATTTTTTCCTTTTTATATTTTTTCTTTATTCATTTTCTTCTTTTAATTGTTTCTTTTTTTTTTTTTTCTTTCTGAACCTCTTTTTATCCCCTTTCTCCCCCCTCATGATTTGGGATCTCTTCTGATTTGGTTAAAGCATATTTTCCTGGGGTTGTTGCCATCCTAGTATTTTACTCGCTCCTTCCTATACTCTTCTCTGGACAAAATGACAAGGCAGAAAAATTCACCACGAAAAAAAGAACAAGAGGCAGTACCAAAGGCTAGGGACCTAATCAATACAGATATTGGTAATATGTCAGATCAAGAGTTCAGAATGAAGATTCTCAAGGTTCTAGCCGGGCTCGAAGAAGGCATGGAAGATATTAGAGAAACCCTCTCGGGAGATATAAAAGCCCTTTCTGGAGAAATAAAAGAACTAAAATCTAACCAAGTTGAAATCAAAAAAGCTATTAATGAGGTGCAATCAAAAATGGAGGCTCTCACTGCTAGGATAAATGAGGCAGAAGAAAGAATTAGCGATATAGAAGACCAAATGACAGAGAATAAAGAAGCTGAGCAAAAGAGGGACAAACAGCTACTGGACCACGAGGGGAGAATTCGAGAGATAAGTGACACCATAAGACGAAACAACATTAGAATAATTGGGATTCCAGAAGAAGAGGAAACAGAGAGGGGAGCAGAAGGTATATTGGAGAGAATTATTGGAGAGAATTTCCCCAATATGGCAAAGGGAACAAGCATCAAAATCCAGGAGGTTCAGAGAACCCCCCTCAAAATCAATAAGAATAGGTCCACACCCCGTCACCTAATAGTAAAATTTACAAGTCTTAGTGACAAAGAGAAAATCCTGAAAGCAGCCCGGGAAAAGAAGTCTGTAACATACAATGGTAAAAATATTAGATTGGCAGCAGACTTATCCACAGAGACCTGGCAGGCCAGAAAGAGCTGGCATGATATATTCAGAGCACTAAACGAGAAAAATATGCAGCCAAGAATACTATATCCAGCTAGGCTATCATTGAAAATAGAAGGAGAGATTAAAAGCTTCCAGGACAAACAAAAACTGAAAGAATTTGCAAACACCAAACCAGCTCTACAGGAAATATTGAAAGGGGTCCTCTAAGCAAAGAGAGACCCTAAAAGTAGTAGATCAGAAAGAAACAGGGACAATATACAATAACAGTCACCTTACAGGCAATACAATGGCACTAAATTCATATCTCTCAATACTTACCCTGAATGTTAATGGGCTAAATGCCCCAATCAAAAGACGCAGGGTATCAGAATGGATAAAAAAACAAAACCCATCTATATGTTGCCTACAAGAAACTCATTTTAAACCCGAAGACACCTTGAGATTTAAAGTGAGGGGGTGGAAAAGAATTTACCATGCTAATGGACATCAGAAGAAAGCAGGAGTGGCAATCCTTATATCAGATCAATTAGATTTTAAGCCAAAGACTATAACAAGAGATGAGGAAGGACACTATATCATACTCAAAGGAACTGTCCAACAAGAAGATCTAACAATTTTAAATATCTATGCCCCTAACGTGGGAGCAGCCCACTATATAAACCAATTAATAACAAAATCAAAGAAACACATCAACAGTAATACAATAATAGTAGGGGACTTTAACACTCCCCTCACTGAAATGGACAGATCATCCAAGCAAAAAATCAACAAGGAAATCAAGGCCTTAAATGACACACTGGACCAGATGGACATCACAGATATACTCAGAACATTTCATCCCAAAGCAACAGAATACACATTCTTCTCTAGTGCACATGGAACATTCTCCAGAATAGATCACATCCTTGGTCCTAAATCAGGTCTCAACTGGTATCAAAAGATTGGGATCATTCCCTGCATATTTTCAGACCACAATGCTCTGAAGCTAGAGCTCAATCACAAGAGGAAATTTTGGAAAGAACCCAAATACATGGAGACTAAACAGCATCCTTCTAAAGAATGAATGGGTCAACCAGGAAATTAAAGAAGAATTGAAAAAATTCATGGAAACAAATGATAATGAAAACACAATGGTTCAAAATCTGTGGGACACAACAAAGGCAGTCCTGAGAGGAAAATATATAGCAGTACAAGCCTTTCTCAAGAAACAAGAAAGGTCTCAGGTACACAACCTAACCCTACACCTAAAGGAGCTGGAGAAAGAACAAGAAAGAAACCCTAAACCCAGCAGGAGAAGAGAAATCATAAAAATCAGAGCAGAAATCAATGAAATAGAAACCAAAAAAAAAACAATAGAACAAATCAACAAAACTAGGAGCTCGTTCTTTGAAAGAATTAATAAGATCGATAAACCCCTGGCCAGACTTATCAAAAAGAAAAGAGAAAGGACCCAAATAAGTAAAATCATGAATGAAAGAGGAGAGATCACAACTAACACCAAAGAAATACAGACAATTATAAGAACATACTATGAGCAACTCTACACCAACAAATTTGACAATCTGGAAGAAATGGATGCATTCCTAGAGACATATAACCTACCACAACTGAACCAGGAAGAAATAGAAAGCCTGAACAGACCCATAACCAGTAAGGAGATTGAAACCGTCATCAAAAATTTCCAAACAAACAAAAGCCCAGGGCCAGACGGCTTCCCAGGGGAATTCTACCAAACATTTAAAGAAGAACTAATTCCTATTCTCCTGAAACTGTTCCAAAAAATAGAAATGGAAGGAAAACTTCCAAACTCATTTTATGAGGCCAGCATCACCTTGATCCCAAAACCAGACAAGGATCCCATCAAAAAAGAGAACTACAGACCAATATCCTTGATGAACACAGATGCAAAAATTCTCGCCAAAATACTAGCCAATAGGATTCAACAGTACATTAAAAGGATTATTCACCACGACCAAGTGGGATTTATTCCAGGGCTGCAAGGTTGGTTCAACATCCGCAAATCAATCAATGTGATACAACACATTAATAAAAGAAAGAACAAGAACCATATGATACTCTCCATAGATGCTGAAAAAGCATTTGACAAAGTACAGCATCCCTTCCTGATCAAAACTCTTCAAAGTGTAGGGATAGAGGGCACATACCTCAATATTATCAAAGCCATCTATGAAAAACCCACGGCAAATATCATTCTCAATGGAGAAAAACTGAAAGCTTTTCCACTAAGGTCAGGAACACGGCAAGGATGTCCATTATCACCACTGCTATTCAACATAGTACTAGAAGTCCTAGCCTCAGCAATCAGACAACAAAAGGAAATTAAAGGCATCCAAATCGGCAAAGAAGAAGTCAAACTATCACTCTTCGCAGATGATATGATACTATATGTGGAAAACCCAAAAGATTCCACTCCAAAACTGCTAGAACTTGTACAGGAATTCAGTAAAGTGTCAGGATATAATATCAATGCACAGAAATCAGTTGCATTTCTCTACACCAACAACAAGACAGAAGAAAGAGAAATTAAGGAGCCAATCCCATTTATAATTGCACCCAAAACTATAAGATACCTAGGAATAAACCTAACCAAAGAGACTAAGAATCTATACACAGAAAACTATAAAGTACTCATGAAAGAAATTGAGGAAGACATAAAGAAATGGAAAAATGTTCCATGCTCCTGGATTGGAAGAATAAATATTGTGAAAATGTCTATGCTACCTAAAGCAATCTACACATTTAATACAATTCCTATCAAAATACCATCCATTTTTTTCAAAGAAATGGAACAAATAATCCTAAAATTTATATGGAACCAGAAAAGACCTCGAATAGCCAAAGGAATATTGAAAAAGAAAGCCAAAGTTGGTGGCATCACAATTCCGGACTTCAAGCTCTCTTACAAAGCTGTCATCATCAAGACAGCATGGTACTGGCACAAAAACAGACACATAGATCAATGGAACAGAATAGAGAGCCCAGAAATAGACCCTCAACTCTATGGTCAACTAATCTTCGACAAAGCAGGAAAGAATGTCCAATGGAACAAAGACAGCCTCTTCAATAAATGGTGTTGGGAAAATTGAACAGCCACATGCAGAAAAATGAAATTGGATCATTTCCTTACACCACACACGAAAATAGACTCAAAATGGATGAAGGACCTCAATGTGAGAAAGGAATCCATCAAAATCCTTGAGGAGAACACAGGCAGCAACCTCTTCGACCTCAGCCGCAGCAACATGTTCCTAGGAACATTGCCAAAGGCAAGGGAAGCAAGGGCAAAAATTAACTATTGGGATTTTATCAAGATCAAAAGCTTTTGCACAGCAAAGGAAACAGTTAACAAAACCAAAAGACAACTGACAGAATGGGAGAAGATATTTGCAAATGACATATCGGATAAAGGGCTAGTGTCCAAAATCTATAAAGAACTTAGCAAACTCAACACCCAAAGAACAAATAATCCAATCAAGAAATGGGCAGAAGACATGAACAGACATTTCTGCAAAGAAGACATCCAGATGGCCAACAGACACATGAAAAAGTGCTCCATATCACTCGGCATCAGGGAAATACAAATCAAAACCACAATGAGATACCACCTCACACCAGTCAGAATGGCTAAAATTAACAAGTCAGGAAATGACAGATGCTGGTGAGGATGCGGAGAAAGGGGAACCCTCCTACACTATTGGTGGGAATGCAAGCTGGTGCAACCACTCTGGAAAACAGCATGGAGGTTCCTCAAAATGTTGAAAATAGAACTACCCTATGACCCAGAAATTGCACTACTGGGTATTTATCCTAAAGACACAAACGTAGTGATTCGAAGGGGCACGTGCACCCGGATGTTTATAGCAGCAATGTCTACAATAGCCAAACTATGGAAAGAACCTAGATGTCCATCAACAGATGAATGGATAAAGAAGATGTGGTATATATACACAATGGAATACTATGCAGCCATCAAAAGAAATGAAATCTTGCCATTTGCGACGACGTGGATGGAACTAGAGGGTATCATGCTTAGCAAAATAAGTCAATCGGAGAAAGACAACTATCATATGATCTCCCTGATATGAGGGAGAGAAGATGCAACATGGGGGGTTAAGTGATAGGAGAAGAGTAAATGAAACACGATGGGATTGGGAGGGAGACAAACCATAAGTGACTCTTAATCTCACAAAACAAACTGAGGGTTGATGGGGGGAGTGGGGTTGGGAGAGGCGGGGTGGGGTTATGGACATTGGGGAGGGTATGTGCTATGGTGAGTGCTGTGAAATGTGTAAACCTGGCGATTCACATACCTGTACCCCTGGGGATAAAAATATATTATATGTTTAAAAAAATAATAATAAAATTTAAATTAAAAAAAAAGTAAAAAAAAAAAAGAAATATATCTGCTTTCTCTTTGTTTCACGTTCTCGTTTTTCTCACCTTTTGCCCACCTACCTTGGTGACGAGACCATCACGTCTCACCGTTAGACTGTGGAGGACTAACTTCTCCTGGAGCTTGGAGAGTTTGTTCCTATCAGCCATTCTCTCCACTGGCAGGAACCAGGAGGAAATCACCGAGATGGAGCATACTGACTGACTGAGGCTCTAGCTTAAAGTTATCCCCAGTCTTGGTGTAAGATATTGGTTTGTGCATGTAAATTTGAGGGGACATTAAGTCAAAATCACTTGGTTTACCACGCATCTCTACCTCTTCTTTCCAGATCCAGTTAACGTCTTCAAGCTTCTGTGTCCTTATCCGGAACTTAGGAATCCAAATAATATTTACCCCATTGTGTTGTGATGATTAAATTAAATATTCTGAGTATAGGTTAGCACAGAGCCGGGCACATAGTAAGTTCTCAATATATGACGGTTATTATTATTATTTTTTTACAAAGATGTGTTCCATTTCTTATTTTATCAGGCAATACACTATTGAAGTTATCTTTTTTTTTAATGTCAAGAAAAGCATGGCTTTTGTTAATTGGTATGAAATTAGAGTCATTAAAAAATAGAACAAGAATGTTTGTTTCTGGCATGGTGGGGGTAGAGAAAGTGAAGTTGCATGAACCAGTAAAGGGTTCTGGAACAAACTCAGAAGTTGCCTAGTCTTGGACTGGAACACTCTGAAAGAAAGAGGCTACATCAAAAGCCACAAACATAGCTCAGCATTGGACGGAATTTCTTGGTAAGGTGTGACAGGCAGGAAAGGAAGAACATTTCAGATCCTAAAGATGGATGTTGGATAGCCATGAGATTTATCAGAAGTACTATTTTTTTCCTCCAGACACAGGGCAAATATAACAATTGGTCACTCACTCAGCAAACACATAGCAAGTGTTATTAATCTCATACCAAGTTCTACTGTTGATTCTGTATGTAGTGTTGTGCCAAGTGTGAGAGACAAGGGCAAGTGTGAGAGACATGGTCCTTGCCCACAAGGAAAGCAGAGTGTGTAACTTCATTAGTTATAGATTAATATATTTCTAAGTAAATTCATAATTTTGTTGGTGGGAGGAAAGAAGGTATTTAGGTAATGATTCTATTATAACAGTAAAAATAACCAGTGAAGATTGCTAACACTGTTTTTTAAGTGTTAATTAGATGGGTTTTGATTACTAGTTATCCAAGCACATTATAGAAGAACAGTGATTTGAACAGTTTGGTAGGGTTGTGAGAACAATGATCAAGGGAATAAAAGAGATAGCAGGCAGGACTGCCAGGAAGTCATGGCTTTGCTTTTGGAAGAGGCCAGTGGCACGATACGGTGTCTGTGAGTAAGATTCTGAAGCGGGTACGTGGATGTAACTCTGTTTTTTTGAACAGGCCTTATTCTCCTCCTTTGAAAACAGGGACATAGAAAAAAGGAACTATATATTAAGAAATCTCACTCTGATGTCAACCAGTGAATATTTTTTTAGAAAAGCTGAAGAGAAAGCTTTTGGGGACATAGACATGATTGCAACCTTTTCCTTTAAATATACTTTTTTTTTTAATGCAAAATAACCCATGGGACACTATCTGAACTGGCATTCACCAATCTAAATAAGTTCCCCATAAACTTAATTGGGAAATTGTTTTTGCTTTTGAAAGAAGACATTATTATGTCCATTAATTTTTTTTTCTCTTTGCCAGACATTTACCTTGTTTAGGAGAGATAATTCACACAAATGCCAATACTTCATGCTTAGAAGGTGTACAGGAGTAGAATAAATACCTACTTAAGAACAAAGATTATGTTGCATTTTGTACTTTCCTATACATATATTATAGGGCTTGGGGAGCAGAAAACAGTCTTCTCTTAGGACCTGTCTTTTGAGAGATGCAGGGATGGCCTAGAAATGGACCCCAGTTCCTCAACCAGTTCCCTTGTCTGAAATGCTAAAGGACTGGTTCCTGTCGTACTAGAACCAGCCAAAGTCTGGTTTAGTCCACTATTGTCTCTCATCTTTAATGGGTTGAGTAAATAATTAAACATCTGCTGAGCTGCACAGCATTTCCTATGTTCCATGTCTGGTGTGGGGCTGGGGGAATGAGGATGAGAAGACACAGAACCTTTCCTCAGGTTGCCGAGGGGCATTGGATGCATACTACCCTTCTACCTACTACAAAATAGAAAAAAAAAAAAAGGCTACAAAGTCTTTGGGAGGTGATGGTTTGTTGTTGATTTTTTTTTAAACCAGTGGGATATGTAGCTTAAAAAAGCTCAGATAAGTTAAAAAAAATCCCAGTATGAATCTTCCTGAGGCAGAGACTTAACTCATATCTGGTCTCTGGTTCCCAGATTCTATTAAACAACCTTTTCTTTGCCTTTTGGATTTCACACAAGAGACCCTTTTAAATTGAGAGTTTAGGCTCTTAGGAGTTCTTTCTGGAAGACAATGATAGCCACACATTTAGTTGAAACCATTTATTTCCTCCTCTATAGAGCAACACCACTGACAAGAACTGTATTTACTCCTACTTGTTGGCAGGGAACATACACATTGTTTTCTTTCTTTCTTTTTCTTAAAGATTTATTTATTTATCTGAGAGAGAAAGAGAGAGAGTGTGGGCGAGCAAGTGTGAGTGGGGGGAGGGGCAGAGGGAGAGGGAGAGAGAATCCTCAGGCAGACTCCCTGCAGAGTGTAGAGCCCAGTGCAGGGCTTATCCCAGCACCCTGAGATCATGACCTAAGCCAAAATCAGGATTCAGGTACTTAACAAATGAAGCCACCCAGGCACCCCCATACACACTGTTTTAATCTAGATATGAACTGTGCCCACTTAAAAAATAGATATCATAATAATTGGTTAATTTATGGCAAAAACTGTAGACTCTGGAACATTGTAAAATAAGCAATATATAAAGGACAATTTATGGATGATGTAGAGAGATTTAGGTAACACGATATCATGCTTTGAGGGTTAGAGTCAATGAGAAACACTAAGAAGCTTAGCATATGGGCATACCTGCTTCAGGAAACAGCTTCTTCACTCAGAGAAATTCAGTCATTAACTTAACATCCTACCCTGGTCTTTGGATAGATTTGTTTAAAATTTCTCATCTCAAAAAAAAAAAAAGTGCTCATCTTTTCTGTTTGACCTCATAATCCCCTATACAGAAATCATGATGGGTAATTTATAAGTGGTTTATCTATTGGCCAGTATCTTACCTTTCTTCTTGAGAATGTTAAGGAACTTTTAAATCTTTTCAACTCCCAACTCCTTAGAGCTAGATGCATGGAATTCTAAAAGTAGAAAATATTAAGAGCTCATTATGTACTGAGCACCAGTTCTCCTTTGAAAACCAGTCTAGAAGACCCCTGATTTTCTAACAGAGAGCCATTCACCACTCTCATTAATGGTAGAACCTAAAGACAGCTCCTGGAAACTAACAAGGTAAGTCTCCCCTCCCAGTTGTGTGCTCATCCCCATGGAATAAGCCGTGACCATTTATTCTGGCTAACCTTGCCTTTTTACTCTGACTCTGCACCTGAGATCTGGGGACTGAGCCAGAGGGACTAGAATTCTATGAATGGGGTTTCTGGTCTAATCTGATGCCTAGTTTTGGACTCACACCTCTCCTTGAGAGTTATCAGCAAAGTGGGACTTTAAATTGAGAACATAAAGGACATGAAGTAGAGGGCATAGCAGCTGTACAATTTATGCACTGTAGCTTTGGATACTATGTAGAAAAGCAAGGCAAATGACACCCTAGTTTTCACTTGTTACCATGTGAATGTGGCAGGAGGCTTCACTTTGAGGGAGAAGATGGATTAAGCCCTCTGATAACACCATGCTTGCCACAGAGAAATTTAAGAGTTTCACAGTGACGAAGATGACTACTAGTGCCCCGAGTGTCAGGAGGCCCTCACTGGCAGGGTGTTTCCATTTCTAATGTCTAGATTGCTCTGGAATTATCAGAACGTAGGAAGCAGAAGCCTGACATTCTCAAATTTCACGTATTAACTCTAGAAAGGCAGACCATGGGATTTCCAGCCATTTGCATTACCCAGAACTAGTAAAGTCTCAGAAACTGCTTCTTGATTTTCTTCAGATGAGGGTCTGATAGTATCCTGAGTCAAACTATAAGATAAAAGGTACATTACATCAAACGCTTATACTTAAAGAACAAGGAACCTTGATTAATTATGAGCATCTTATCAATATCTTCCCTTCCCGTCATGCTCTCCATGGAATGGGTAGTTGTTACAAATTTGAAAATGTCAATGAATAATTTGTATAAAAAAGTGAGAGGGCTAGCAAAACTTGGAAAAGGCAGATTATTATATCAGAACTTGAGTATTTTTCAAAGCCAATATTTAAATTTTTATTTTTTAATTTAATATTTTTGGTGTACAGTTGCATTTAATTGCAGTTAATTCTAACACATAGACTCATATAACCAACACCACAGTCAGGATGCAGACCTGTCAAACCCTCCTCCCACTCCTTGCCCTGGTAACCACTGATCTGTTCCCACTCTTATGGCTTTTCCTTTTTCTGGAATATCATATGAATGAGCTCATTCAGTATGTTTCCTTTGGAAACTGGCTTTTAACCTCAACATAAAGCCTTTGAGATTCACCCATGTTGCTGTGTGTATCACATCTTCATTTCTTTATATTGCTGCGTAGTATTCCTTTATATGAATGAACTGCAATTTGTTTATCCACTCATCAACTGAAAGACATATGGTTGCTCTCATTTTAGGTGATTATGAACAGAACTGCTATAAAAACATTCATGTCTAGGCTTTGCATGAACAGAAGCTTTTAGTTTTCTGGTAAATACCTAGGAGTGGGATTGCTGAGTCATATGGCCGCATGCACACTTAAATGTGAAATACTGCTTAGTTCCCAGAGTTGGCTGCACCTTTCTGAACACCCACTAGCCTTGTGTGAGGTTTACAATAGCTTCACATTTTTGCTGGTACATTGTCAGGCATTTTAAAATTTAGCCATTTTCCACGGTGCATAGTGATGCTCCTTGATGACCAGTGATGCTGAACGTCTTTCCACGCCCTTATTTGTCACTCAAGAACTTCTTTGTTCATTTATTTGTTTTGTTTGTTTTTGTCACTCACAGACTTTGGTGAAGCCTCTGTCCAATTTCTCTGCCCATTTTTCACTTGCGTTATTTATTTTGTTGAATTTTAGGGCTCTCTATGTTCTGGGCACTGCTCTTTGGGACATGGATAATGTGCAGAAGTTCTGCCGGTCTGTAGCTTGTCTTTTCATTCTATTAACAGTGACTTGCCAGAGCCAGAATTTGGGTATGTTTTAAATTCCCCATATTTCATTGCCCAATCCTCTACCCTATATCTGAATGTGAATCTTAAGGAAGCACTCCAGAGACTTTGTATGAGTAGTTAGCAGAGTGAACCACACAACATAAACTATGCCTCTAGGAATAGACTCTCTTTATTCCTGATGGAAGGAGGAAGTAATCTATGGCCAGGAGACCAGCATCTTCAGGGTTTTTTCATTGGAAAATATTGTTGCAGGACAGTGACCAACATTATATAAGACTTAAAGAAAAAGTTTTAAGAGGACCTTTTCCATTCCTGAAATTTGTTCTCAGGAGGCCAACACATTAATCTCAAAATTGCTGTCACTTACTGAGACTATTTTATAATGCAAAATTAATGTTTGTCAACATACTTTTAGGTTGCTCTGGAGACTAAATGTAGGAGAAAAGGGCATTTTGTCAGGTCTTCACAGGCAAGGCTAAGTGGGAGAATTGAAGCAATTACCTGAGTAATTCAATAAAATGTCCTCTTTTATTTAATTATTCAAATAAATCCTTATTTTTCTTTCTTTGCACTGGCCATGGAGACTTCTTTGTCATCTAATTCACTTACGAAAAATGACAAGCTTTTTTATAACTAGTAGAGGCTTCAAGCTTTTTAATGCTTAAGGTTATCAGACATTTACAATTATTAGTGGAGATTCTAAAACTCTGCTCTGTAGGAGCAGTTTTAAAGATGACTGAAAAAGCATGATGTCATCTCTTGTTTTCACACATTTAATTCTATCCCCTAAAGAAGCTACCACTTGCTTCTAATTTCCAGCTGCCAACATCTGTAATTAGCAACTGGTGAAACAATCACCCTAACAGCTGCAGGAAACATATAGTTTACAACAAAATGTCAAATGTGTTTGGAATGGTGAATTAAAAAGCATTATTTTCATTTCAGTTTTTACCTAAACTTTTTCTCCATTAATCATTCTGTTGAATAGTTTCCCAAAGAGATCAGATTCTCTGAGCATCCACCACATTTATTTTTAGTGAAGAGATAACGGGAATACAAGGGACATTCAACTGTAAACACAAGATTGAATTACCAAACCCGATATCTAGATGACCTCTATCATTGCATCTAACACTCGGGCCCTGGAAGTAAAGTCAAAGGAAGGTTTTATCAGGTCTGTACAAAAAAATTATCATCCTCACCCTGAGGGGCCTTCAATTCTATTTAGCAAAGTTATAAATGCTTCTGGATTCTCTCCTACTGCTTGACCTGTTCAAAATATATTATATGTACTCAGTTCAGAAACGTGTTTGTCAAGGCAGCAGTCCTTCCTAAAATATTTCTGAAAGCAGTCATCTGATCATATGGGTTAAAACAGATACATCATTTTCCCCACAAAATTACAGATGAGACAAAGTTGCAATATTTTTCTGTTAGTTGATTTGAGGTATGCAAATTAATGGAAAAAGTCTCTGAGATTCTTTTAGTAGGTGATTTGTTAATTCAGGAATTCTGTCTTAAAAAATGATACAGTGAAATGGGACTATAAATTTTCTTAATTCATTAGTTTTTTAAAATTCATCTAACTGCCATTTTCCACAGCAGGAAATTGTTATAATGGAAAGGAAAATCTAATTCTGTTTGTCTCTTTTAAGATAATCATACTTTATTTAAGGATTCTCGTAATACATTTTCTCTAGCAATATTTGAAATCGAAGCAGACTGAGATAGATGGAGTCAAGTACAGAAGATAGCAGGGAATATGAGATTATGAATTGCTCAAAGATGAATCTCAACTTCCTCCTCCAGTAAACTCACACATACACATGCACACTTGGCCTGAGGTACCAAGTGGTCTCCTGAGCTTTCTTAACTTCATGGGAAATAAAACTGAACAAGCAAGGTTTATTGGCTTGATATTTGTAAACTATAAAATAAATATGACAAAGAACTTTTATATGTATATAATCACATGTGTTCTAAAGTTAAAAGTTGACCCATTTTAAATTGCTATATTTAGTGTAGAATTGTTTTAAAACACGGAATCAGATATGTCATTACCTTGACTAAGAGCAAGTAGAGTTCATAAAGTCCATCTTATTTTCTTCCTTAATATATTTTCATTGGTATGACAAACATTTTTTTAAAAGATTTTATTTATTTATTTGACAGAGAGAGAGAGAGAGAGACAGAGAGCACAAGCAGGGGGGAGCAGCAGAGGGAGAGGGAGAAGAAGCAGGCTCTCTGCAGAGCAGGGAGCCTGATGCAGGGCTTGATCCCAGGACCTTGAGATCATGATGTGAGCAGAAGCCAGTTACTTAACCGACTGAGCCATCCAGGGGCCCTCAAGCATTTCTGGTTTCTTAAAGTAAAGCTTCTGCTTAGTTTCCAACTAAATCTTAAATTAGAAAGAAATAAAATAATTAAAAATTTAAATGTACAATCTGAAATAAGAATCACCTTAAATAAGGAAGTACTATTCTCCTGTATATACTGCACATCCATCACAATGCATGGTAAGATGAGGAGCTCGTTAAATATTTGTTCCGAATAGAATGAATAGAAAGAGGCCTTATGTTTTGTGTACCCCAGTTGAACTCCCCTTTTAATTACTCAATAAAATAACCATAAACATATAAAGAAAAAGGTTAAAAGGTAAAATAATATTTAAAATTTAGACATATTATGGTAGTGAGAGTGATTGATGACAAAGAGGAAGCACAGGGGTAATTTCTGGGTGAAGGTAATAGAACACTATATGGTCCTGGGCGATGGTTACACATCTCAATTTGTCAAAATCTGAAGAAATGAGCCTAATGAAGTATTAACTTTAATATAAAAAATTTTAAATTTCATTTAATATATAAAAAATTAAAAAAAACTAAAAAAGTATGCAAACTAAAAAGGAAACTGTTTGTAAACACTGTATTCTAGTGACAAATGTCTTTCTTATGAAGCCATGGACTAACAATTCTGAAACTGCTTTATAGGAAGGGTTGGACAAAGAAAATGGATATTGGGTGGTGGGGGACACATTTCTCACTGTTAGTGAGTGAAATTGCAGATAAACAAGAAAGGAAGTCTAGAATAAACCCTGCACTGTTTGATTAGAGTTGGAGACATCAGTATAAGTTCATTTTGTTTAGCTTAATATAGATATTCCTGGATAAATATAGGAACAATTAAAGATACACACAATAGTAGAAGTATATATATTCCATAGAGTGTCTTCTGAGAGGACCCAGAAGCAACGACATCCCAGTAGCAACAAGCACGATGCACACCCAGATCTTGGTTTCTAAATATGTTCTCCAGTAAAAACAACAGGCTTCTTGGAGAAATAACTATTTCTAAGACAAGGCAGAGAAAATGCAAGATGAGTCCGGAGTATTATTAAGTACCAGAAAGTAAGGAAGTTCTCAAAAAATAAGAGGTTGGGGGCATCTTAAAGAGACACAAGAACCAACTTGAAAGAGCTCCCAATGGCTAGAGCTGGAACAACGTGAGTGACAAAATGATGCAGTATTGATTATAATCCAAAGTGTATACATGAGCCCATACTGAGAAAAATGAATGATTGAATAAAGAAATAAAGAGGGAAAGAGAAAAATATTTCTTACAGAAGAATTCAATAATATATGGCGATACTGTTCAATAAATGAGGAGAAGCTTCATTCCTTCTGCTCTGCAGAATGTGCTAGATTTTGTGAATAATTTCCAAAGACTAGAATAGGAAATGGGAAGAATGGTAGATTTACTGTGGAGAAATGTGACAAATGTCACCTTAACCAAGTGATGAACATCATCTCACCAGTGACGTTATGTGGATATTTTGTACTTCCTGATATGATGAGATGTACCTCCACTGCATTCTTTGAAAAAATTCATAATTTCAGTGTAGTGGTCAGTTTTATGTTTCAACTTGGCTAAGCTATAGTACAATTATTCAATCAAACACTAACCTAGGTGTTTCTGGGAAGGTATTTTATAAGTGTGATTTGTCTCTACAATCAGTTGGCTTTAAGCAAAGGAGATTATACTCAATAATTGAGGTGGGCCAGATCCGATTCAATCAATTAAATGGCTTTAAGAAATGGGGTTTCTCCAGGAAAGAAGACTTTCTGGAACACAGTATCAGCTCCTGTCTGAGGGCCTCCAGCCTTCCCCTCCTAATGGCTTGCATAACAGATTTTGGACTTGTCTAATCAGCCCCCATAGTCACTCATCCAATTCCTTGGTGTATATATTTATCTATCCACTCGTAGATCCATCCATTCTCATTCTGTTTCTCCGATGTGATCTGAATCCAGATCAGGCGATATTCTACAGGATGCCTGCCTAGTCCTATTCAGGACTTTCAAAATCATAAAACTAAACCGACAAAACAAGGGAGGACAGAAACTGTCAAAGCCCAGAGGAGACGAAGGAAACATAACTTCTGAACACAATGTGGTCTTCTGGATTGGATTCTGGAACAGAAACAGGACATTAATGGAAAAACTGGTGAAATCTAAATAAAGTTGGTCGTTTAGTAATGTTTATTTCATATTCTGTGATAAAGTAAGATGACAAAAATTAATGAAATTGGGTGATGGATAAATGGGAACCCTCTTATCACAGAGATAAGTGCTAATTATTTGGAAGAGGTTGACAATAATTAGGCAAATGAAACTGGGTTGATATAAAATCTTTCCAGGTTTTAGGTCATTTCAAGCCTTGGTTTCATATCACAAAAAAGTATCACTTAACAACAATGAACTCTAATATTATACTTCTCCCTTCTGCCATAGCTATTTTGTAACTGTAAACCCAAACATGAGCCAAACATAAGCCCAGAACTTCTTCCTCTCAGGTGATGCTCAACCAAGGCAGATAATGAAAAATCCAAGAAAGCAAGTGGGCAGAAAATGGAAGAGAGGATTGGCGTTACATAGAGCTTTCCAGAAGGTAAGGTCTCTAGCATTTGTTAGTGAAAGACAGGAGGTGAGAGTGATATAAGATGCTACTTGATAGCAATGGAATCAGGAATATATTGTCATGTATTATGGTAATTCTGAGCACCTGCGTCTTTAGTCCAAGTCTGACAAAACCTGTGATTTGGTTAGGGAATTGAACACATTAATATCTACCCTCATGCCATAGATTTGTTCATTTGCAAAACACTTACTGAGCAATTATTTATGTGTGACAATATTCAAGGAACCAAGACTACAGAAATATAAAGGACAGATAAGGTCCTTTCTCTCACAGAAGTAATATTCTAGTTTGGAAAAGTAGAAAATAAGCTAATAGAAAAATAAATAAGAACAAAAATTATTTATTGGTGAGATCTATGCAAAAGACAAAAATAAGATGATGTAAAGTATCATTTGTAATTGGGAAGCTATTTTAGAAAGACCTTACTGAGACAACATTTAAGATTGAATATGAAAAGAAAAAAAAATTTTTCCATGCAAAGTTCTGTGGGAGGGGTTGGATAACAGAGAAAAGAGCTTGCAAACACAAAAGTTACCTGAGGGTATGCCCAGGACTTCATGGACAAGAAAACATATGAATGGAGGGGCTTGAGCATGTAGGGTTTCAGTTACCTTTGGTTGTAGGATCAACAGAAGTTGCTAATAGGTTAGAATTGAAGCTGAAGGAAGGAGAGAGATTAGGACTGTTCTGAATTAAGAACCTCAATGAAGGACTAGATAGAGTAATTTGATACTAAAATATAGAAGACCAGAGGAGAATAAGTGAGAAAAAAAATATTAACAGTTTTACTTTGTTTTTCTTATATTTACCTTGCCTATTAGATAGCCAGACAGAGAGAGATTGGATAGACATTTAGACAAATGAGTCTAGAATCCCAAAGAGAATATATGTGCATCAGTATTCAAATACAGACCTGAGGACCACCAGCACATGAATATTTAAAGATATGGAAATAAATAGTATGAGGTCAAGACAGGGCCTTGAAACATTCCAATATTTAAAAATTGAAAGTAAAAAAAAAAAAAAAAAGAAGGCAGCAATCTTATTGTAGAAGCGTAACCAGTGAGGCAGGTAAAAATCAGTGGAAGAAAGAATTTCAAGGAATGGATGTTCAACTGAGTTGAGTTGAGATCTGAAAGAAAGATTTACAACCACACCAGCTGTTGAAAAAAGACATCAGGAGATTTCATCATTTTTATCTTTTGATGAACACTAAATATAGACAAACCTGCCTTGCTGGAGGACAAGAAGGGTGACAAAGAGAGAAAGAAAGGGAGAAACAATAACAAGGAAGGGCAGGGCGACAGCAATCTAGAACCTGTGACATATGCTACCAGAAAAAGGAAAAGATTAATAAGCATCACATGAATGAAATGCTGTGCAGATTATCTAGTACAGAATTCAAAATATACTTTAGAAAACTATTCAGAACACTCAAAAAAGTGCCAAATCTATGTCTACTGTGAAGTAGGGGCATGTTCTGTAAGAAGAGATCATGAAACTAGAGATTTTAAAAATAGAAGTTTTAAAAATGGAAGAAATTAGAATATTTTACATTTACATTTAATGTAAAGCACTAAAGAACAGAGCTGATGCCGCAGAAAGTTGATGTTGATGTGGAAAAAAAACTTAATCTGATCTTTCAGAATGCTGCAAAAAATGACAAGGAGTCAAAATAGTCAAAATAATCAGGAAGGGAGTAGATGTGGAAGATAGAGATGGAAAGAGAACATGTGAATAATCATTAATCCTGAAGAAGAGCTGTGAACAAATGGGGGAGACCCCCCCAAATCAGTAATATTTTCCTGAACAGAAGAAAGACATGGGTATACATGAAAAACTGAAATCATCCACACCCACATGGTCATTGTCCGCACTAACATGGCTTTATTATTCCCAGAAACTCTTGTTCAGGAGCATAAAAGTGACAAATAAACTTTTTGGATTGCTCCAGAAAAGTCTAGGAAGACCCATCAACTCTTCAATAGAAAGTTTTGAAGGAAAATGTACATTCCAAGACGATTTTTTTGTCCCCCAAATTTATTAGACAACTTGGAGAATCTTGAACACTCACATTAATAATAAGAAGAAATACTACTAATATTTTAGGCATGATAATGGTATTGTCTTATTTCCCCCCACCAGGACAGTTTGAACCTCTCCTCTCAAAATTCTCTCCTTTCTATGCCTGCCAGTCCTATGCTATTATATCATGATGCTTACCCTGTCCTAATTACCCTGTCCTTTCCCTCCCCATCAAAAGAGCTACCTTCAGTCAGACTTCAAAGTCTCATAAACTGTCCTAACTTTGCCCTCTCCCCTCCAGAGGTGCTATGAACAGTGTGGAGGTAGTGTGCTCCCTTACCAAGGTGAGCAATAGACTCAACTTTGCCTTATTAACAGGTTGATTTGGTGATATTTTAGGAAGCCAGCATCCAACAAGGGATTAAAAACCTCACTCCCTTCCAGAAAAAAGTCAATGAAAATATATCCTCACCTGATCATAGAATAAAAAATATTGAACTACATAGATTAAAATACCTTATAAGTATCTAAGCAGACAAATGTAATTTACCGTCAAAGAAAGAAAATCCAGTTCGGTCTTAGGTTATCTAATGGAAAATGAATGTCAAAAATCAATACGGAGGGCTAAAAAATTCTGTGATCTAAGAATATTTTATACAACCAACCTGTCATTCAGGTAACAGAAAGATAATTTCAGGTTTTGTTAAGGCTACAAAAAATATGTTATCTGTCCACATTCTTGAAAAGTTATTTAGTGATCTACTTCAACAGAATGAGAGATGAAGCACAAAAGTGCTTTAAAAAAAAAAGTGCTTAAGAAAACATTTTCACTAAAAGCAGTTAGAGAAAAGTTGAAAAATATTTTGTTACAGAAACAATTCAAATTTCAAAAAATTATTCTTGAAAGAAGAGATACATCATGCGAAATTAACAATGCAATAGTAGTTTATTGTAACAACAATAATAACAATAATCTATGTCAAAAACACTAGATTAAATTAACAAAGGCTGAAAATTATGGGTGATGAAGGAGTAAAAATGTGAAAAACTAAGTAGCTTATACAGATGAGACCTAAAATAAAGTTTCCTACTTGGAACTTGTGTGTAGATAAATGTATGTTTTAAAGTTTTTACAAAAGGAAACATAATTAGAATCAAAATCAAGAAAAATACTTCCCCAAATTATTATGAGTAGAGCATAAATTGGGGTGAACCCCAACGTGAACAATGTTGCAAACAGGCTTGTTAAATGGCAAGCAGAGACCGTCTCATGAAAAGTCATGTGAAGCATATTCACGTGCTTAGACCCTAGGATGCACGCTTTGTGTAAGGGAGCATGGAGCAACCACAGAGGCAGTGGGACTAGTTAGAAAAGCACTGAAGTAACCCAGTTGGGAAATGAGAGCTGACTGGACTAGGACATTGGCAATGGTGACAGAAAGGAGTATTTTGCAAGATATTAGAAGACGGAAGTAGGTATGCTTACTAATGAGTTAGATGGAGGGTTGAGGTGGATGGAGGAAATCGGTAAAGTTATCAGTGGACAATGTACCTTGACTGAGATTGGGGGCTGGTAGGGAATGCAGATTGAAATCTGGGCTGGAGACACAGATGTTGGAGTCATCCACATCCACATTCATTTGCTCTACAAATATTAAACACATACTTCTGTTTGTTGGATGTCCTGTTAGGCTCTGGGAATACCATGATCAGTAAGACAGCCACAATTTGTGACTTTACAGAAATAACAGTTTAGCTCAGCGCTTAAAGGAACTCTGATATGGTGACTGCTTTCCTCAGAATTGCCTGGAGTGCCAAATACCAAATTTGGCCCCAGTTTACATGGCCTGAATCAGATTTTCCAGTTGAGTCTTATGTGTACTAACATTTGAACTCTACTGGTTAAACTAACTGAAACCATTTCACTGTCAGAATCCCCCAAGGGAAGTGAACAGAGTGAAAAGAGTCGAGGGTCTCCCACCATGTCAGCATGTATCAGAAGTCCAGAGGAAAAACAGTTCATAAAGGAGACAGCATCCGTGGCCAGAAATTTAAGGGGGAAAACCAGCGTTCGTGTTGTGCTGGAAGCCTGAAGAAGAGAATCTTTAGTGGAGGTAGGTTTGCTTAATATTGAAAATGCTACCAAGGAGTCAGTAAGATAAGACCTGAAATACATTCATTGAATTTAGTGACTATGGTGAGAGCAAGTTTAGCAATTTCAGATTGGTAGGGAGCAAGTGAATGTTCCAAGTCAGTAATGTGTTCATGAAATCTGTAAGGAGGATGGTGAGAGAGAGGGTTCAGTAGCCAGAACTCAAGGGAAAGTTTTTTGAAAAGAACACGGATTATTACACGCCGAGAGGAAAAGAAACAGAAGGTAAAGGAGAAGAGAGAATTTTTTTTTTTAATTGTGAGGAATCTTGTGGGATAAGAATCAGAACACAGAATCTATTATAGATCTAATAAGATTGGATAAGATCTAATGAAATAGGCATGAGGCAGGGAAGAATGAGTGTGGATGCAAGTGGTTCTGTTTAGGCTGGTGAGGGCAGAGAGCACAGGTTCACGTCTCTTTGTTCCTCTCTTTATAAATAGCACCTGTTATTGCACCGGACACACAGCTAATCCTCAATCAATATTTCTTAAATGAATGAATGATTAAAGTAGAGGAAGGTGTCGGCAGCTTCTCTTCAATTTCTCTGTGAAATATTAGTTAACATTTACTCTAAGTAAAGGGGGAGGTGGTGGGGTCAGAGACGGATCCGAGGGGAGAAGCACTGAAACAGACCCAGGAGGGCGACAAAGAGAGAAACAAGCCTTGAAGCGAGTCGTTGAAGGCCAGATGAGAGCAGGAACCATGGAATCATGGTAGCATCTGTTGGACCTAGATTGTTTTTCTCCATCAGTACCCATACGGAGAGGAAGGAGACAGCGATTAGGCTTGTCCTTTCCTTCCAAGGACGACCTTACAGTTGAGATTGGTCTTTGTTATCCTCTGTGGCCTCAGGAATTTCCCTATTAAACTCGGATGTGACCTAAGACTTAGGATGAATATTGTACCCAGGGGCACATCTCACCAAGGTGTGTTACACTTTGTGGTAATAACCCGCTTATTCATTTGACTTTTCTTCCTGGCAGTGACTTGGCACTGGGCACCATATACGTAGTTCTGGTATACTCTTCCCCCCAGACACCATTTGCCCCCTAACACCTTCCGCAGTGGGACATACCCCTCTGAACACTTTCAGCCAGAATCAACAAGTCTCCCCAATTTCACTTCTTGCCTACTTGCCTTCCTGGCAAGTAGATGACTTTCAATGCAAGCAAATGCTAGATTAGCCAAAGCGTGGGCTATCTTTTTATTAGTTAAACTGCTTCATCCTGATTGCATTCCGTTTTCTACTGTTTCTCTAGAAACCAGCATCAGGTCTGCAGGCCAACCTGCCGCTTATGTGGTGCCTTTGTGCAAATGAGAGAAAGATGCCCATTTCTGTGCAGGTCAGTCAGGGAAAACAAAGCCCTGTTGGGCAATGCGGCACCAGGAATAGTAGGATAGAGAAGATGGTGCCTTTGTGTGGGGCAGGAGGTGCCCTGTCTCTTAGGAAGTAGTAGTTTCAAGGGAGAGCACCTATGCCCAGCTACTGGGGCCCGGGGGCGGGGGTGGGACGTGGACCCCACTCACCACCTTGGCTGGGGTCTTTGTGTAGATTGGAGGCCCTCTTGGCTCATAAACTGAATTGTACAATTTTGTATTCGCCACAGTGTAAAAAGGTAGCGACAACAATGCAGCTGCAGGAGAGGCCACTTCCATGCACTGAATTCCAGACCCCATCTGAATACAGAAGAGAGGGCTAGTTGGCGTTTCATTTGAAAGAGAGATCGTGACTGCCTGGCGGTTTTGCAGCCGGAAAGCAATGCATCACTTCTGTTTTAGCCGTGTTTAAGCTACCACACTGAATGTTTTTGTTTATCAACGTGAGAGGAAGGGAAGAGCCAAAATATGGCACAACTAAAAAAGCCCATTGTTCTGAGTCATAAAACTGCCAGAGAAGGTAAATTGTGCGTCAGCGCATGAATTTATTTAAAGAAGATAAAAGACTTTGTTTCCTCAAACTCTCTGATAGAGACACTAAATCAAACCCCAAATCTGAAGTAGCAGATATTAGATGTCAGAGGCACGGGTCACTCATTCATCTCCCCCTTTCCTCGATGTAATTTGGCTCCGAACAAGGGGAAAGCAGCAGCTGTACTTAAGATGCAAAGAGCAGGTCCCAGGGCTCAGCAGCCCCTGAAGGCTTCCTGGGGGGCTGAGGACACCTGATGGCCCAGAGAGAATTTAAAGGGGAGAGCGCAGTGGCTCAGGTAAATTTAATACGGTTTTCTTCTCACCAGTCTCACATTTCTCCCTCCAGATGCAGACCCAAAGCCTTTAGGACAGTTGGAAAACATGGTGAAAAATGCCTCTACCTCTCCTCAACTTTGCTATTTTTGAAATTGTCTCCATAAAGATTCTGCAAGTACCGTGAACCTCTCGGTTCCAATGTTTTAATTGATTCCAGGTTAATTAAGTGAAACCCTTTAAGGCCCAAGTTGATGGGTTTCTTTTGGGATTGTCCTGAGATCCAAATGTTTATAATTCCCCAACTGCATGAATTTCATGCTTGTGTTGTGGCCCCCTCTAGATGGGGAGAAACAATTTAGGCCCAAATCAAGCATTTTTCCTGTGGTGCAATATCAATTCAATTTCAATCATCTGAAAAATTACTCAATTAAAGTCTATTTTCTGAATGCAAGTGATTGCCCATCCTGGAATAGCTCTTCTTCTCTGTGGCCTTTTCTGCAGGGGAGCTGATAAGGAGCTGGCTGGGCTGGCAACATGTGTGTTGTACAAACATTCATACTGAAGAAAAGCTCCTGGTGTGATCGCCTCTGTACTCACCAACTTCGTGCTGATGGTAGATAATCCTTAGAGGCTTGAGTTTTTTTTTTATTATTATTTTTTTAAATTATGCATTCATGCATTTACTATATATTTGTTTAAGACACATACTAAATTTCAGACATCCAAAATGGATTATTCACAAAATACATTTCTAAAGCCAGAATTAGGAGAGGAGTTAGCGCATTTCAGTCTTTAATAAAAACTTAATAAATGCCTGTTGTGTTAAGCAGCGGTCCCACAGTGTGTCAGGCACAGTCTTGGTCTCAAAGAGCACACAAGCTATTGGAGGACTGAGAAAAGGAAGCACCAAAATTACAACATAAAACAGGTGAGATGAATCGTTTGGAAGTACAAAGGGAAAAGGGTTCAAAGGAAGGAAGGCACTAGAAAATTTTTGCCACTATAAAAATTTTATCTGAAACTTTGAAATTTAAGATTGTCTTGAAAGATGAGTAAGATTTTGACAGGCAAAAATATTCCACCCATAAGAAATAACAAAAACAAAGGCATAGAGGGGAAAGGACTTCATGGCAAGGGGCAAAGGACTTCATTTGGCTGGAGAATGGGGTGCATATAAAAGAACATCAGGGATAAAGATCAGAATGCTCTTGAACCTCGGAGTAGCGTAGACTAAACTGGAGGGAAGAAAAAGCCATGAGTTGGAGGAGGAGTGGACAGAAAGGGTTTCACTGATTCATCAAAGAAACTAGAGCAGCAGTCCAAGAGAGAGGTAAGGAGAAACTTCGTGTTGGTGCTAACAACTGGAAAAGCAAAGAACGGATGAATGGGAAGAACTTGCTAGAGAACTGCCTGCTGAAAACAGGTGACACATTAGTGTGGTGAAAAGAACCAATGATGACTTGAGATTGAACCTGGGCCCTAGGAGTGTTGCCAAACTATAAAGACAGGAATACCAAGTGAAGGAACTGGTGTGGAGAAAACAAAACAAAACAAAACAACAAAAAACCCTTTTTATTGAGGGATTTTGCTCACTGGAATACTTGGTAGGATGGCCTGGAGCAGTGGAGCTCGTTCTTTCTTTCTTTCTATCTTTCTTCAATTTTATTTTATTTCTTTTCAGTGTTCCAGCATTCCATGTTTATGTACAACACCCAGCGCTCCATGCAATACGTGCCCTCCTTAAAACCCACCACCAGGCCCACCCAACCCCCCACTTCCCTCCCCTCCAAAACTCTCAGTTTGTTTCTCAGAGTCTGCAGTCTCCCCTGTTTCATCCCCCCCTCTGATTTCCCCCAACTCACTTCTCCTCAGCAGAACTCTTTCTATCAGACAAATCCTTGTGTCAAATCTGCCTCACTGTAGCTGTGGATATAAAATTGTGCCATTTATGCTTAATGATGAAAATTTAGATGGGCACATGTAGGGCATTACTAAAGGAGAGAGAAAGGCAAAGGAAAAGTGAAATCAAAGGGAATATCAGGTAGTTAAAATGACTAATAACTCAGAGAACTTAGGGAGCGGGAGAGTAATTTTTGGTACTTCTGGGAACACATTGAAGAGAATTTTGAGTACAGAGCTAGGAGTGGGGGTCTAGAAGGAAAAGTCCTGAATGAGGAAAAGATTACGAAAGAGAGAAACACAGATTTTCTGGCAAAGAGCTTCTTATGACTCAAATCATGATATGTTGTTAAGGGGACCAGAATTGTTTTCAGGTCACCAACCATTCCAGTTCACCAGGGCTGTCTTGTTTTAACACTGAAACTCTGCCTCCCAGGAAACTCCTCAGTTCTGGGTGAAATGGGAAGGTTGGTCACCCTACTACTCCTGAGTGTGATATCTGGCACTAGGTAGGTTGTAGCATTTGCTGAGTGAATGAAAAAAAAATGTATATGGCAGCTCAACACCTCTGCATCTTGCTTCCTCAATTTTGTAAAATGGAATTAGTAATATCAGTAAGTACCCAGCACATGAATTTGCTTTGACAACTAAAGGAGATAGATAACGTACTGGAAACATGTGGGAAAAAGCCCACAAAACACTGTATCAATGTATACAAATGTAGAATTACTTCTATTAATTTTTTAATATTCTTGATTTATGCAAAAAAGCATAATACTCTTAGTTGAAGTGTTCACTACTGTTTGCTGCCCCTCCCCTTTTTTGTCAACTAACCTCTCATTGCCAGTGATCTGATATTGGCACTGAAATAAGTAATTAATTTTGTTTATATGGCTCCGAATACCCAAGAGCCTCTAGGCAACTAGCCAAATCCTTTTTTAAACATAGTCATTAAGTGGAGGAAAAGAGCCAAGGAAATTCTTATATCAGCAAGTGAAAAAAAGAGCAATGGCACATGGGTGGGGGGAGACTAAAAACAAGTCTCAATTTGGAGAATTTCATCCATGCTCTAGGGCCAAACACTTCACCCCAAACTTCACAGAAAATTGATTATATAAAGTTATTCACCCTTCTCCTAACCTCTGGATAAGAGTCCCAGAGGGATGGATTTTTTACAAAAGTTTTCAACTTTTTAATTCTTAAAAATGCAATTAGGGCTTTTTCACTTATCATCAAGTTCTCATGCTAAAGCTGGAAGAGACCTTGAGGATCATCTCATACAACCTTCTTACTTAATTTGTGCTTTTTGGAGGAAGATGTCTGGGTAATGTTTTATTAACATACAGAAAGCATAAGGAAGTTTTGTGAACGTAGCTTGGCTAAGTGAAAGGAACCTCCTCCCATGAATGAGGATGTCCTTGCATTTTTCTGCTGGGCCTATTTCAGAGCAGAGACAAGGGATTGGGCAGGGGGTGGGGTGGGGGTGGGGGGGGCGGTCAGTGACCTGACTGTCAGTCTCTCCATCCACATTCCAGTTTTTTCCTCCTACCTAGACAGAACCACAGTTCCATGGCTTGGGCATCTCAACTCAGTGTCCCCTCCCAGCCCCCGCCCCCCCCCCCCGCCCCCTGCCCAAGCTTCACTGCAAAGAATGCTCTTGTTTTATTATCTGTTTTACTCTCCTTGTCTTTTCTCAGCTCCCACTGCTTCTTTTTCCTTTTTTCTATTAATAGCTATATAGATTTCTAGAAATGGTAGATGGGATATGCTTCTGAGGAATATTATTCAGGGACTTAAATTTTTTTCTCTAAGAAATTCAGCACACTTGAAACTTTTCTTATGTTATCCCACTTATATTGCCTTTGAAGATTTCCCTGGGAGATACCCTATGTTCAGAGCATGCCCGCATCTCAAGTTCTATTTCCACAGCAACCAAAGAATTTCTGAGATGAGAATGTCTCCACAAATAAGTTATTGGATAATTTGTGGAATGATTATTCATTTAATATTCAAAATTCACTAATGCCACTGTGCTATGCTAACAAGTTTTAATAAATTATATGCACAAATTGGACCTAGAGAAGCAAACTCGGACATGTTTTCTTCTTTGTGAACCCTGTTACATAATGTCTGATGATTTAATTGTACTGATCAAATGATTGTTCTAACATATCAATATATGTTATTATTAGCAAGCACATCCTGTTTACTACAGTATTTATTTCATGTGTGTATAACATCCCATGACTAGCTTGTGTGAAACTATGACATAAAGATACCTCTTCACTTTCCCTAGTATATCCTTTAAGATTTTTTTAAAATTTATTTATGAGAGAGAGAGTGAGCATGAGCAGGGGGAGGAACAGAGGGAGAGGGAGAAGCAGACTCCCTGCTGAATGGGGGACCCCCCCCCCAAAGTGCAGGGCTCCATCCCAGGATTCTGAGGTAATGACCTGAGCCAAAGGCAGAAACTTAACTGAGTCACCCAGGCATCCCCCTTATTTTATACAGTCTGTTGCTAAAAACAACTTAAAATATTATCAGTTCCAAATCATTTCCACCCAAAGAAGATGGAAAACATGAGGGCAACTGTATGGGATTGTGTATCCAACTCTGAAAGTTAAGGCACTGCTGTCTGTGGCTGAGAGTGAAGACGCCAGGGGATTCCACCCCTACCCACCCCGCCCCCATGAAGCTCTGACATGGCATCATAAGACTTAGGTTCACTTCGGATTCTAACTCTCTTTAAGCGGGTGATCAACCCTGCTAAGTTGAGCTTTCTTATCTATAAAATAGAGATATGTTCAAGAGATAAAGCAGGAAAAAACATATTGTAAATAAGTTATAAAGCAATACACAAATGCTATATATTATTCTTTAGCTTTTTTTTTTTTAGAACTTCCCATAATGCTTTTCTAGGTGCCCACTAACTCTTTTTAAATAAATGGTGACATGAAATTTCTAGGCCAAGTATAATTTCAGGCTGAATATATTATTTCTTGTAATTAGTCATTTTTGGGGCGCTGTAAATATTTCTATTAAAATTTACTTCTTAGAAAAGTACTGGAAATTCAATGATTTGGAAACCATATTTACCCTGGAGTATCTGGGATAAAACATTTTGAAAAAAATCTCATAAGCTAGGTACAAGTCTACCTCATAATATTGACTATAGATTTCTGAAACAGGTTTGCATTTCATTCTCAAAACCAATTCAACGGTTTAGTAACGTATTTTTTTTTTCCTTTTGCAAGGAAAAATTTGGTCACAATCCAGCTGTGTTGTTCAGATGCTATCCTCTCAGCCAAAATTTGGTCCATAGGGTTTGAATATTTTTCTCTTTCAGGTGAATAAAACCAAATAAACACACAGTTATTTATACATTTTTTTCCCTGTAAAACTTGCACTTTATTCTGCCGGGTTTTTGTTTGTTTGTTTCTTTGGCAAAATATTGACTGTGCGGGCACTGTCTGGATGCATTTGAGGAGAGTTCTATTTTTAAGCTTCTTAGAAAAATTACTTCTGTTTTTTGGGAATCATCTTAAGGGATTTATCACAGCAATTCTATTATGCAGAGTTAAAATATACACTGAGATGATTTTATACTTGATAAAATATAGTACTAAAATAGATTTAGATATTTCCCTCAATATAAATACATTCCCTCAAAGTCTCTGACTTTTTGCCATTTTCTTCTTTCTCCAGCCTCCCCCGTCCCCACCCATGAAGGTATTATTATTTTTTTTTTACAAATAAATGAACTATATATAAGCAAGTTCTCCCTGTTTTAATCCTGGTCCCTGGGCCAAAATGCCTTTAAAATATAAATTGCCCTACGATCTTTGGCTTTTGCTTTATATCAAAGACTTTTTTTCTAAACTAATATCAATAATCATGCTGAGTGAACGGCAATGCACTCAGTTTATCGCCTCCGGAAAAAGAGAGTAATTAGTTCATATTGCCTGACTTTGACTTCCGACTAGAGGTAATGAACCAGTACCAGGCCAGATCCAGATTGCACATGATGGACAACATTCTCACATTTGGTCACAGCCTTCTGCCATTCATCTCTTTCTCCTTCTACATTTCTTTCTTTCTTTCTTTCTTTCTTTCTTTCTTTCTTTCTTTCTTTTCCTTCTTCTTCTTCTTCTTCTTTTTTTTTTGTAATCACTATTGAATGTTGTGGCAGATGGCATGTCTCTCAGTGAAATCAAAGACATATGGCAAGCCGTTCTCGATAGTGCCACACCATCTAAGTTGCCGTGTTTATATTTCAAAAAATAATAATTCAGCCTGTGATACCAAGCTCTGAGTGTAGTCACAAGGAGTACCTAATTCCCCAACACTATGCATTTTGAAGTCTCTAAGAGATTATACAGAAATCCTCTCTTGGTAGTGAGAAGATAGTGAAGTTTAGAAATGTAGTAACTGACTCAGACAGATGGGACAATTCCAAGAAAAAAGACCAAAAAGGGACTTTTTTTTTAAAAAGTCATCTTAGTAAGTTTAACAACTTGAGATAGAATATGAACTTTTCAAAATGGTTGTTACCTATTTAACAAAGCATTCATTTAAAATGCAAAGTCTGTTGTCGTTTTCTTTTTCTGTTTGTTCATTAAACTTTTTATAAGGATCAGAAACCGGAGTTAAAAAAATTCCTTAAGTTATTTATATGTTCACTTCATGAATTCTATAGAAATAATTTATTTCAGAGTATTAGTAGTCAAATAAAACTAGAACAAGAACAATTGAAATTCTAAGAACAGAATTTCTACTCATTTTTTTTTTTCCCTTATAACATAACCCCTGTCTTCCCAAAGACTAGAATCAGACTTAATGCTAACTCACACTGCCACATCTCTCTGGAGTCCACATTTTTGCATGCAGAAAATCAGCACCATGCAACAGGGACAGCTGCTGTGATAGCAACCCTGTAATTGTCATGGGCTGAACTCCCAGGGGAGGAACAGGGTTGGGGGTAGTGAGAAGAAACAGCACCAAAGCTCAGAGAGACTCCATTTTTATGAGTATCTTAATATTTAAAATCTGGCCACTGCATATGTCTGAATTCAGTGTTAATATTTGCTATTTTATCAAGTAAAAGAATGCTGCAATTTCCTTTTCCTCTGTAGAAACCTATTTTCTCCTTCTTTTAATGCAAGTATTTGCTAACAAGTCTCACTGCTCTTGTAGAGCAAATCTCAGAACTCAAGCCATTACATCATGTCCAGTTCCCATAGGACAGATTGATAATAATCTCTTTTCCTCTGCCTCAAATTTGACAAACCCACCAGAAATGACTAAATATTATAGACATTATCCCTTCTTTTCCCTCTGAGATCTCTCCTTTTTTATGAAGTGCCACACATTTGTTTCCTGTAAGATTTATTATGTTTTTCTTTGTGCATCACAACTGTGGTGCTAAAACTCAGAAAAGGCAGCTTGATGGAAATTATATGTAGTGTTGCACCCTATCCAGGACGAGTGTTGCAACCCATACCTCCTCCTGTGTGCTGTCTTTGTACCACTCAGGTATGCTCAGGAGTTCTAGGTCCAAATGCTTTTTCACTCCAAAATTTCTTGACTTCTGGAAAAGACCCAGTTCTGATGTCTGGTAGGTCTTCCCTGCCTACCGTTTGGCAGGTAAAGGATTAGAGTCTTTTTTTTTTTTTTTTAAATCAACTAGATTACTTACATTGACATTCTGTCTTGTTATGATAAATACTGATGTATATGGTTGGAACATGTAGCTGTACATTTTAATAACTAAATTTAAAAAATGGCTATTTGGAAACTATTAATATTCTTATGGCATCCTGGTTAAAGGCACATAATCTGAAGTTAATTGCCTGAGTTAAATCATGGCTCCTCCGTGTATCAGCTTTGAGACAGTAGGTAAATGACTTGACCTCTTGGTGCCTCAGTTTCATCACTTGCAAAGTGGAAATAATACTTTCTTCACAGAGTTAGTGGGAATGTTGAAAGAACTCATGAATGAAAGCACTTAGTGCCTAATGCAAAGTAAAAACCAAATAAAAGTGAGCTGTTAACTTTTTCATTGCGGCACAGAAAGTAGCAACATGGGATTCAACACTTACGGATCACTGTTATGCCATCGTTGTGCCATTTGTGTTGGGTTGCCCTTGGTTTTACTTAGTCCGTCCTGGGGGAAGTCAGTTTTTCCCAACATTACTTTTCTCATCTGTATGATGGGGATAATAAGGGTTACGTTAGAGGCATCACGAGTATAAGAAATAGAGTACATAAAATTGCTAGTCTGGTGTCTGGCAAAGAGTAGGCTCTCAGTACATGTGTTAGTGGTCATCGTTACTTATATTGGCTCAGCTCAGTCCTTTCTAATGCACAGGGAACTGATTTGAAAAGTGAACGTCTATGAAAACATCCTTTCTGTATTTCTGTGGAAAGCAAGCGTATGAGTGACATAGTTAGAAGAATTCAGAATTGCGGAGCAACTGATTATGCTAATGTTGCACCTCTTTATCAATCTGTCCTGGCTAAGGAAGAGGAAGCTCAGGCCAAATTCCTCAGCTCAACATTCAGGCTGGTGCCAAGGGAGCCATCATCCCTGATGTGGGCTAAGAGTGGTTAATGTTGATTCGCATATGGTTTTCTTTTTACTAAATGAGATTATTTCACTGAAACTGCTGCGTTCTTCAAGGTCAATGAGAACTTTGATCTTCTGCAGGTGTGCCTGTTCTTAGGGAGGGAGGATTCAGACGGTTTAAAGCAGTTAAATTTCAAGGCTTGATTGGGAAGAAGAGAATAGAACTAACTAAAGGAATAAGATGTTTGCTCATAATCTTAAACTTAAAGAAATGTAAAAGTATCAATTTACATTTTGTTATTAACATCATTCAAGACACTTTTGTCTAAAAATAAAACTGAGATCATTATTGTGTATCCATTACATATTAGCTAACATTGTTACTCATTATATAGCATAAGGCCCCTTTTCCTGTTAAATGTTACATTTTTACCTGTACATTGATATTTAATTTCCAATTACTTGCTGATGGAAAAAGTATGTGTTTTTAGCATTTTCCTCGAGAGGATTCTGTTTCTGTCCTATTTTTGCTTATGTAAAATTCTATCTTCAGGACTAGACATGATTTTAATAGTTTTCTTAGTAGTTTAAGGAAGACAAGGTTACATTGAGCTAAAATGAGCAATAGGCATAGCATTTTACCTTATGTGTACATCATTAGTTGAAAGCTTTAATAATTTTAAAATAAAAACTTTGTTAGCTTTTGTTACCCATCTCTCTTCCTCCCTGCAAAAAAACAAGACAAGGAAAACATACACACAGACACATGTGTGCATGATAGCTAAAGAAAGCTCTTTTCTCCCTTTCCATTTTTTTTCATATTTTCTCTATTTTTTTCAAAACAGTTAATCTCAACTGTTTCCTTTCCTAAATAAGTCAATGACGGTGCTAGGAGAAGGATAATTTCAAAATACTATAAACATCTATCTAGTGATTGTAAAACAAAACTGATTTTGAGAACGCATTTTACCTAATAAGACTATTAATGAAATAGGGGCGCCTGGTTGATTCAGCTGGTAGAGTGTGTGACTCTTGATCTAGGGTCACACTCTTGATATTGGGGTCCTGAGTTTGAGCCCCACATTGGGCACAGAGTCTAGCTAAATAAATAAATAAATAAATGAAAATAAAATAAAAAAGAATAGTAATGAAATAATACAACGATATTAAAATATATTTTTAAAATATTTTAGTTTTTCAAGGCTTTCACATTGTTTTGTTGGTTCTGGGACTGTATTATGATGCTAAGTGTCACCACTCTAGATAGTGACTGGATTTTGAGTGGCTTTCCTCAAAGTGTAGTCTAATGACCATTTGCGTCAACATCATCAAGACCTTTTGTTGAAAATGTGAATTTGGGACCCCACAGAGGAGGCAGAAACTGATTCTCTGGAGGCTAAGTCCCCAAACCATGCTTGTTTAATACAAGCCCAGATAATTCTCAAGCAGACTAAGGTCTGAAAAACAATGGGTTAGTATCTATATCTTCACCGTCCTGATTTCCTAAAAAACCACCGAAAGCTAGTTGTCAGTCAGGGAGGAACTCATCATTGACTGTACATTAGAATAACCTAGGAAGTTTCCTAAGAAGACCAGTGATTGGACCTGGACCTGAGGAAGTTAAGAACAGCTCTAGTTCTTGATATTTGAAGCACAACATTTAAGTCTTGGTTAAATTTTTAACCATCACTGTGACTAGAAGTTCCATGAGGGTTGTACTTTCAGCAATTGTATTTCCCCAAATAATGGTGTCTGTGCATGGAAGTAGGTCAAATAATTCTCTTTGCATTATCGAGATTGGGCTGGAAAGAAGGAAATAATGGGATGAGTATGGAATGAAGCAATTTCTTAAAAATAGTTGTGTCCTCCAAGGGTTGAACAGTATCAAGTGAAAGGAGGAGAAACTGACTACTAGACAGGGCCTGAAAGCTGAGAGGGTGTGACGAGAACACTGTGAGTCAGGGAGGGTTTATTTGTTCACCACTAGACTGTGGAAGAGGGTTGTGGTCATTACTGACAAGGGCAGCAGGTGAGCGTTGGTTGCCTTGAGGACTTGGGTACACAGTACAGGCGAGACCCTTGAGCTAGTTCAAGCCCTGGTAGTGAGCAATGGAATTTTCAGCTGCCAGTGGGCATAAACAGGCCACTATTTTATTTTGTTATATATCCTTCATAGAACAATCCACTTTTTTAAAAAGTTGGGTTTTTTTTAATTTTAAAGAACCACTGGTATTCCAACTAGCAATAGCCAATTGTAGGGAGTTTAATGAATTTTTGTGCATTTGTGGAGTTTTCTATATATATCTATATATATTTAAAGATCTTATTTATTTATTTACTTACTTATTTGAGAAAGAGAATGAGAAAGACAGTGTGCATAGGGGAAGGGCAGAGGGGGTGGTAGAGGGACAAGCAGACTCTGAGCTAAGTGTGGAGTCTGACATGGGGCTGGACCTCAGGACCCTGAGATCATGACCTGAGTTGAAATCAAGAGTCGAACACAGAGCCATCCAGGCACCCTGGGGTGTTTGAATTGTAGAAGGTCTTTTTTTTTTTTTTCAAGTTTCTCCAAATGTTGCTTTGCTTTTAATTTCTTGTTGCTTAGCATGTAAGTGGAAGCTGTTAGAGTTCCTAATAAGACTATCCGTAGATCGCAGTTGTCCCTGAGTGCTCTTAGTCTTTGAGAGATGTGGCTTTCAAAATTTGTAGGTGCTGTGGCAAAGGTATCGGCTAAACCAGGTGATTTTAGCTGGAGTAAGAGCTGAGATCCTTGAGTATCAATAAATTTAAAATCAGAATGGTTGGTATCATTAATTAGAATGGGAATTAGCTACCTAATGGTAAACTAAAAAAACGTGAAGAATGTAAGCAAAAGACTAAATACCTGTACTTGGGTTCAGTTTTAGGATGAATTTTTTATTAATTTTTTGGCTTCCAAAAATTTGGTGGCTTTTATAAGCTCTCCTGGTACAACCTATGAATTGTAGGGGATATGATTCAAGGATTAAATAGTGAAAGAAGATAGGTTTTCTGTTTTCCAGAGTTACGCAACTAGAGTGAAAGAAAAGGCATGACCTAGAGATACATACAGAGTCAAACAGCAATATTTTATATATATATAGGTAATAAAGTTATACTGGGAGAAGAAGAGCTGGAAAATGCCTCCAGGAATTCCTAATGAGAATTAACAGAGAAGTGAAGAAAAATACTTCAGTCTTAATGTCTGTATATCAATAGAGATATTCAGAGGATGAGAATGTAAGAAATAAATAGTGAACTTGAATTTTTGATACAAGTGAGTACATTCATTTAATAAAAATTACTGAGTCCAGTTGAGTTATAATTTACGATTAGAATAAGGAAAGAGAGAGGATTCTTTCTCAAAAGAAACTAAAACTGCAAGAACAAAACCGTAATTATGATGGCTTCTTTTTTTTTTTCTTTTTGCTCTCAGCTGGAAAATGAGTATCACTTGGAAACTTCCCTCTATGGAAAAAGGGTATAAGTAATCAGAAATAGGTATACTTCTTTAGGTAATTTCCCACTAGCCATTTGCAAATTCAGCATTTTATTGTTATCCTTATAAAATAAATAAACCGGGGTGCCCAGGTGGCTCAGGTGGCTCAGTGGGTTAAAGCCTCTGCCTTCGGCTCAGTTCATGATCTCAGGGTCCTGGGATCGAGTCCTGCATCGGGCTCTCTGCTCAGTAGGGAGCCTGCTTCCTCCTCTCTCTCTGCCTGCCTCTCTCTGTCAAATAAAAAAAAAATAAAATCTTTAAACAAACAAACAAACAAATAAATCTAATTTCACTCTGGGCATTTGTTATGTGTCAGTATGTGATCACACTGTGTGTAATTTTACATACACTCTGAAAGAAGAACACGTGGTCAGCCTAGAGTTTGACACTTTTAGCTTATACTCAATATTTTATTAAAGCTTCAAAACAAAGGAGGTTATAATTTTCATTGAATTCATATAAAGCCTTTCTTGCCCTCTCTCTCCTAGGGGTTATTGTTTCTGGTATTTGTTATGGCTCCATCCTCTTGGTATAAATGTCACATAGCTGTTCCTTTTCTGCATTAGGGATGAAAGCCCTGGCTAATCTCCATTTTAAGAAGAAAGAGGGAAACTATAGCTAAGTCACCCATTTGCACAGAAAGGCATGAGCGGAGACTTAACTTACACTTTTCAAATAGAAAAGAGTGATCCCTCGGTCTGGGAACTGGTATTTGAATGGCACGTCATCTGTAGTTGTTACAGACGAAAATCAAATGGAAGTCTGGCTCCTTTCCTTCCCCCCATTTCTCTCCTTTAATCTCCACTCCAAACACTACTTGCATCTGAAATAAACATTATCTTGAGAAGGAGTGCTTTTCTCTTCTCTCTTTTTTCCCCCCTTTTTCTTTTTTTTTTTTTTTTAAAGATTTTATTTATTTATTTGTCAGAGAGAAATCACAAGTAGGCAGAGAGGCAGGCAAAGAGAGAGGAGGAAGCAGACTCCCTGATGAGCAGAAAGCCCGATGCGGGGCTTGAACCCAGGACCTGGGATCATGACCTGAGCCGAAGGCAGCGGCTTAACCCACTGAGCCACCCAGGCGCCCCATCCCCTCTTTTTCTTTTTAAAGCAGGAGTTGGCATCTGGGTGCTTCAAGCTGCCAGGTATATCCCATGTAGAACCACGGCTGTTCTCTCTGATAACTGGAGAAATAAAGAGCAAGAAGGAGCTAGATATTTGGAGTCAGCAAGAGACAATGCACTGTCAGTATTTTAATTACACAGGGCTACTGATTTGTATTGTAATTGCAATTTAATATTTTGCAAAAGTTCATGATATTCATGGAAAAATACCAAATATGTCATTTTCAATAGCCCTAAAGGTTACCAAGAAGAGCAGTCCTTAGGCACATAAGCCAGGAGAGAGAATGATGGTGGTTGCCACGGTTTTTAAAGCTCTATGTTAAAGTCAGTCTAACTGGGAGATTAATGAAACAAGAGGTAAAAACTGAATACTTTATCTAGTTAACCTGCCATGATGTTGGTTTTTTTTTTTTCCCTTAATCACATTTTGTCATAGAGATTTTTATGAGTTTTTTCCTATTTAAGTATATTATTTTTTAATTGTTGAGTTTTTTCAAAATATAATATTACTAGCAAGTTACCATTGCTTTGGGTTCATAGCTTATTTACTTAAAAACTGATGACTGTACACAATTGTATTAGGTCATATTTAAAAATCGAAGTCAAAGAAAATATTTTTTAAGATAACATATGTCCAGTTTACATGGATCAGTCAGGATATACACCTAGATTTCACTAAGCCTCAACGTATTATTATAGTTAATCTAGGCTAAGATATCATTAGCATAACAAAATGAGCAAACAGATGGCTGATTTAGCAGATTGTCTTCAGGCAATACTGTGTTAATCAATATGATTACCAGTATAGATTTAACAGAAGATTTTTAGATTTAGAGTTTGCACAATGGCAAAATATTTTACTTAGGAACACACATTTCATAATCTTAAAACATATATTCATTACATTAGGATATATAGACATTAAATTTAATGGTTATGTTTTTAATTATGGAATATTAAATCAATAGCTACAATGTGTTGGGAGGTACTAGAAATGTGGAATTGGATGGACCCCCAGTTATCCTGTTAACAATGTAAATATTTAACCATTTAATCATTTATGAAAGCCTTCTCTATTCAGGCACTACTCTTAAGAAGCTTAGGTTCTATTGAAGTGACAGGAAATAGACTATCAACATTTCAGTAGATAATCATTATTATCAAGAAAAGGCAAGTAAAGTGGGGGAAGAGCAATGAAGAAGAAAGTGTGTTAGAGACCTCTGTTGGGAAAACTCTCAGGTAAAGTCAGATCTTTTAAGCAAAGATCTGAATGAAATAAGAGAGTAGGACATGCAACCATCCTGGGCAAGAGTATTCCAAATTAACTTGAAATAAGAGGTAGAAATCTCTTTTATTGGTAAAGTACTATAACTGTTTATTCAAAAGATGTTTATTGAGCATGTTCTATGTCCTAGAGACTGGGCTCAGTAGAAGGATTATAAGGGTAAGACATGGTCAGTACCTGCCATCAAGATATTCATGGAAAAACATAAAAAGGTAATTGTAACAAGAAAGCTAATTACTAATATTGGGCCTATGCAAGGGGCATGTAGATACAATTTCAACATTTTATCTTGGTTACATTATTAACAATGATATGAATCCATCTCTAACTTGCTTTTAATGAAGACATAGTAATTAGTATGGTGATATAATCAGAGACATTGGGTCCAATTCTGGCTCTAGTCTTGTATTAGCCAGGACTTTTCCTGTTGCATTAACAGAAATCTGACTCTAATTAAACAGAAGAGCCATTTATTGGCTTCTGCCACTGGCAAGTCCAAGGACTGACATTAGCTTAAGCTATACCTGGATTCAGGGGGTGTCATCTGATTCACTTTCTTTTCATCTCTTAGGTCTACTTTTCTCAGCAGGAGGCCATGTTCATATAATGATAAAGAAGGCCAATGGTACCCTGAGTATAAGTGACTCCTAACACTTGCTATCCTAAAAGCAGAGAGGTCATTTTTCTCTCAGCCCCATACCTATTATCCTATGGCGATTCCCATAGTTGGTCCCTCTTAGACCAATCACAGTATTCACCCTGACCATCCATTCTGGTGACTGACCCATACTTGCTAATTAGGTTGGGAGCAAGCAGACCTACATGAGCGACACATCTACTGGAATCCTATCCAGTGTGGAAATGGGACTGTAGCAAGATGGAAGGCAAAGGGTACTGTGCTGTCACAACCAAAAAATTCTACTACATGTAGAATAGTTTTGTGACCTTGATCAAATCATATCACCCCCGAGTCTCAGTTTCCTCATCCATGAAAGCATCAACGTCATAGTGTCAAGTTAGATAAGGTAATATGTGAACAAGTTGGAGCACATAGAAAAAAGTGCTTAATAAGTAACTATATCATCATTATTGCTGATAATAAACAAATGCTACATAAGATTTGTAGCAAATTCTAGCTAATGGAGACCAAAGTGGAAGGGTACACTTTATTTCTGAAAATAAAGCAAAGTGACAGGGCCAGCCAGGGTCCAGTTACTCCGCGCTCCACAAAGACCCCATCGACTTTGGCTACAAAGTCTTGTGTGTTGCAAGATGTAGCTTGAATGGAATTTATGCCTAAAAGATCAGAAAGCTGCCTTCTTGCTACTGCTTTTCAAATATACTAGGATTCTTAATATTTTAGTGACTTGAAAAGAATGCAAATTCTCTCAGTAACATTCCTATTCAACTAAGCTGATAATTTAAATTGTAACGAGATACATGTCAGACTGGCAGCTTATCACTCAGCTGATCCTTCAGGGGTATGTCACAGAGCAGGTCAGGATAAGAAAAGGGGCAGAGCTGCCAGGAGTTAATTTGGGTCCCCAGAGAAGCAGTCCCACAAGAAGCATGAGGAGTCTAGTAGAGCTTTCAAATCCTGCCGTAGTTCTAGCCCCCGAGAAAGAGGGAAGGAGGTTAGGTTAGATAGGAAAAGCCACAGAGTGTGGAATCACCCTCAGAAAGTTTCAACCAACCCATCCCTCATTCCTGAGACAAAGGACCCTGTTAGAGGAGCTTGTGTCTCTCAAAAATGAGCCTGCTTTCATATCTCTGCTGCACTCACTCATTGCCTGGAAAAAGCTGGAGGGGAGTTTGGGCTCAGCCAACATCGTGGTGGATTCAGAGAGCATCAGCCTGGGTCCCTGAGCCAATTATCCTCCTGCGGCTGGAGAACTCCAAAGCCTGGTCTCATGATTGCCACAGCTACCCTGGGTGGTCAGGAAAAATGGGGCATCCAGCTAGGAAAGCAGATCTGGCTCATAGACAAGGGAGGAAAGAGAAAGGAATGGTAGACATTATTTCTCTCTCCTAATGGTAACTGGGGTGGATTTTGCCTCAAGAACTGGCTGCCAAGATAAGAAGAATGGAGATAATGTTGCCCCTTTGCCACTCCTCGAGTTGGGATAGCCATGAAAGGCAACTGGCCAGAATCTGGCCTGGACCAAAGGTGTGGAGAAGTCTGGCTAACACATGCAGAGGAAAACTCTGCTTTTCTCTATTCCAGAGCGAGAGAGGAGGGCTGTGCTTTGATGTCTGGCTTGACTTTTGCAATTTTCTTCTCAGAGGTTTTTCCATCTCCAACTTGTCTCTGAGCCATCTGTTCAAGATGCTGCTGTTCAAATGATTTTTCTTGATGGCTCCCACAAGAATTGAGAGAATGGTGAGTATGGCTGAGCCGCGGTGTGGGGTGGGGGTTCTTCTTCTGACATTGCCAGTAGTGACGCGGTAATGGGCAGTTCTGGATCCGGTCAAGTCAATTGGAGGATGACGTCTGATCTTATTAAAAAGAATGTCCTTCTGTGTGCTCGTCCTTCAATTTGTTCAATTTTCTTTAATTGAAGGAAGAAAACTGAGAGAAGTGTTTTCTTTAAGAAGATGACCTATGCAAGAGTTCGAACTTCTGCATTTCTCCTCTTAAGGATCTCTCAGGAAGCCTGACACTGACCTAGACTTCTCAGCAGAAGATGGAAATAGTTGCTATTCTGCGAGCTTTGGCTTTCTTCCCGCGTGCATGTGCATGTGTGTGTGTGTGTGTGTGTGTGTGTGTATGTGTGTGTAAAAATACTACTTCTCCCAAGGATTAGCAATTTAGATGTTGTGCCCACTGTTTATTTGAAACCAACTTAACAGGTAAAAAAGGTGAGGAGTATTTCTCATTGTTTTTTCATCTATTTGATAAAGAGGAGGAGTGGGACGTGTACCAGCAATGTTACTTAGTGTTCACAACTCTTTGAGAACAGGGAAGATAAAGTTAACTTCCTCCCCTTTTCACATCCTGACATCTTTCTACGTCTCTAGACTTGTCCACAAGATACATATTTTCTCGGTTTTCTGATGATCGATTGTTGGCCTTTCCCTTTGTGTGTGTGGTGGAGTAGCTGCTTGGATTTGTTAAGATGTGAATGAGGAAAGGGAAGATAAGCTTTACGAATTAAAAGGTATGGACACTTTCCCAATGAATTTCACTCCCTTTTGGAAGATTGGACCTGTATCTCTTGGTGGGATACGCGAGGTACAGGTCATTCCACTTTCATTTCTTTTTTTCCATCCACTTTGGCCTTTTGATACATGGAGCTTGTTCTAGAATAATTTTCAACTAATTTCCAGAAGCATATATCTCCTGTTGACTGATATTCCTTCCCGTTAGAATCATAGAACAAGTCTCTAGCTTTGTGCCTCTTTCAGGAGGGACAGACATTGAAAAACTGTACATGTAAAAGGGGTGAATTTTACTATATGTAAATTATACTACAATAAATATGAATTCACAAAAAAGTGAGAGACACTAAGTACTTTAAGAGAACTAATAAAAACATTTTCTTAGGGAAAAAAACCAACTTTTAAGGTGGCTACTATTCCATTTTAATTCTAGGACAATAAACTGCATGTGCCTACTTTTCTGTTTTGCTTTTTATCATCAGTGATTTTGAAAGACTTTTTCTTTTAAAAAAAACCATTTTTATTGCCTAATTTAATATTAAAGTTATTTTGATGTCCAACAAATATGATGTTTGAGGTAATTTGTGCCTGCATATTGGTTGGAATAAAAAATTCTAATCTCTAAGTAGTGAGAACTTTCATGAAAGAAGAAATTCTAAAGCTCATATGAGGACTAATTTCATAATTTCATATAGATCTCTCGTGTATTATAGAGGACTTCTGTGTTCTCAACAAGTTACAAATTAATAATAAAATAATATTGATATTTTTTATCAATATTATTGATAATAATATTGTTTATATTTAATTTTATATTAAAATATATAAAATTTTTTATATTATATTTTTATTGTTGTTTATATTAATTTTTATTGTTGAAAATGTCCTACTTTGATTTACATGTCAACAATATATTATTTTTGTCATAAACATTAACAAACCTCAATTATTTATAATACTCATCGATACATAACATCAATGCTATAAACAGAAATTTCAATTTAAAGAAGACTGGATTGTTGATTTTGGAGATTTTCTTCAAAGTATTATGTTAATTTCCCTTTTTTGGTCTTTTTTAGTTTTAGTTATGGTGTTCATAACTTAGTTTTAGGTATGGTGTTCAATACTAGTAATATTGGTAAAGAATTTAAATTTTAAAAAAACCTTCCAGAAGCCCAGAAACCTGGACATGATGGAGGCTGATGCTCCTCTACAGGCCTCCTTTACTTTCTGTCAACCTATGCTATTTTATCAACAAAATTAGGAAACTGATAAAGAAAATATAATTATGTTTTTTAATTCAAGACATCTTTTCTTTCTGGTTTCTGGCAACAGACTGAAAAGAACCAGTTTAAAAATAATATAAACCCGCCTGAAGGAAAACAAAAACAAAAACCCTGTTTTTTGTATCTGTAGAGCAAGAGCTATTAACAATGGTTGCCTTTGTGAAGCAAGTTTATGGAGAATTTTCACTTACTATTTTAGTCATTAAAATCTTTCTAATCAAGATTATATATGGCCTCAGTAGTCTGAAATTCTTATAAATCAATAATAAAAATAATATTAACTTCTATTGTCTGTATGAATTCTGTCTAGTACTTATCTACATTTGAACAATTATTCTAATTATTATCACCGACACTAAGAAAATTAAATATCTATAATTGTGACTTATGGGTCACTTCTGGTCCTGGCTGTTAAGGAGTTTTATGGGTGGCAATGAAACTGAAATTTATTTTGAAAGCATAAAACTTTACTTTTTTAACTTTAAGCTTAACTATTTTGACAAAAAATGACTCTAGATTCTATGACAAATGACCTAAAAGTTACATATTTCAGAAATTACTTACAAATAGAGTGGCCATATCATTTATCTTCTAAAACAGAGCGCTTCTGAGAGTGAAAGAGATTCTATTAATAATGACTCCAGGCAACAGGCTTTGGCTGGGACTGTGCCGGTTAACACAGGGTGGGTAGCATCCGTCAGCCCACTAATCAACTAAAAATAAAATATTAATAAAATTGATACAAAAAACTTATTAAGAAATCTATGTGAGAAGTATTCTTAGTAAAGAATTGTTCTGGTGTTAAGTCCAAGACACATTTTAGGTTTCACGTTAATACTTGAAGCTAATACTCAAGATATGCGGTATTAGGCTAGTCGAATAATCGGCAGAACCCAGAATAATGGGAGCGGGCCCATTTTAGTCATCTCCAAAGGGTTCATAACTGAGATGCCTCAAGGGGCTAGTTATCAGGTGACTTCTATGACCTCACCAAGCACCTGATGGCAACACTAAGAGGAGGTTCCAAGGTGGTCCTGGAGCAGGGGGAATGTCCTTCTGTGTAGGTAGTTTTAGCTTACTCATGGTACATCTAGGTTACTATTTCTCTCCCCCCAAATTGCTGCTATAGTTCATCTGTGTAGAAATCACTCATAATCCATTAAAACAGAGGGAGAGAGATGAAGGGAATGATTGGGGGAGAGGGTGAAGTTTAACTAAATTGGAGATAACTTTTAAAGAAAAAGATAATATATTGCACTTGAAAAGGCATTTCTTACTCATTATTCCTTGCTGTTAAGTAGTCCTACTTATCATGTATTAAAAGAGACAAGGCAATTTCCCACTTAATGTGGTGAAAATCAAAAGGCTATAAGAAGAAAATAATTTAATGTCAAGGCACCCTATTGGGTTTGCTTATGTGTTTGTATATCTGTCTACAATATCATTTCTCAAACAATAGCCCACTGTGTTGGATATGTGGAAGCCTCTCTAAACGCAAAAGACATATTTTTAAGACGGTAAATGCCATTTTCTATCTGGCCAACTGCTGGGATCTGATTGGTCATTACCCTATTTCAGGGGAAGCTTCAAGAGCTAATCAGGGGTGTTATCAGCTATGACTTTTATTGCTGCTTCACAGAAAACTTAGCAATAAAGAAAACTGTAAATTCAGGATTTATTCTTTGTAGGGGTGTGCCTCATGCTTGAAGATTAATGAAGAATTCTTGGTCCATTGTTTATTAAAGATATTGCCATTCCATAGCATTTTAATTGTAAATCCACTCTTTGACATCCTAACTAATGGTTCCTGTTAAATTAATAAAAGCAACATATTAAGTTTAAATCCCAGATAAGGTAAAGATTGCTCTTTTAATATCCCATCCATATCCTTTATCTTTCTACAGGGGCTTTCAGGCCAGTAGTTTTAATAACATGCATGAATGAAGATGCTCTTTTTTAACTCAAATGGTGGCAAAGAGTTTTTCCTTTATATTAGCAGGCAATCAATTCCAATAGCTTTTTAATGCTTTCTTAAAGAATCAATTTTAAAGCAGATGCTCTTCAGGGGACCCTCTTAAACTTCTTCACAGCCGGTCTCCTAATTTTCTATTACAATGCAATCTAAAGCAGCTACAAAAATAATGCAGATAATGTTTGCTGGGTAATGATTTCCAATTTCCCCATTCCATGTACCCTGTTATTAGGAGGATCATCTTGGTTGTGTAAATTAATTTTCAATTCACTTCAGGGGAACATTACAATGATTTATTCAGCACCGGTGTTGAAGAAAGTGTTGGGAGGTTTTTAGCAATCTGAGAAACAAAATCAATTTGTTCTGATTACCACCATGTTAAAGGGAAAAAAAGGGAGAAACAAAAGAGTTGCTAGAATGTGTGTCTTGACGGTTGCAAGCATGCTAGAACCGTGATCTGATGTTGGGTTGTCACCTTGTAATCCATGAACTCAGCAAAGGAATGTTGTTTGGGGATCCATAGCTACTTCAGGATTAAGCAGTGAAATAGCCAAGAATATTCTTTCATGGGATATTTCAGTTAGATTCCTTCAAGACAAGATGGGCCATTCATTCATCTTTGCTTGGAAGGGAGACGTGATACGCAAACTCATAATCAAGGAGCATTAGTTTTCCTAAACACAGGGTGATTCGCCAGTGAGTTTGATACAAAACTTAAAACAGGAACTATCAAATCAGTGTCTCACAACTATAAGAAATACAACTTTTTCCTTTACCATAACTTATCTCATATACATTTTTTCCAGGATTGTGTATGAACTATGGTCCTTATAATACTGGGAAAAGGACACCATTTATAAAGGTTTTATGAACCTTTTACCTCAAGGAACTAGTAGGGGCGTTGGTCACTGGAGTCAAGTTTAAGCGGGTCCAGGCGTGCATGCAAATTGATCTCCTAACTCACTTCCCCAGATCACTTACCTTCATTTGACACATACCCAGGAGTCTGTATTTTGTGCCATGCAGTGGATGGGCAGTTAGAGATAGGCTGAAAAATAAAAGCAAACTTCTGTAAACGTGAGATTGCAAACTGTAACTCGACCTATGAAGAAGAGCTTCATGGTATTATAAGGACATGTAAGGCAGAGAAGAAGCGAGAATTCAGAGGAAAGACTGTTGCCACAGTCCAGAGAGAGAGGAGGCATGCCTGGGGGTTGTACTGTTTTCCCAAACCTCTGCCCACCCGTCTGTGGGCAGCCAGGGTAGATAATCCTTTCTTGATTATCATGTAGTTGCTGATGAAAGCACAGATATGCTTAAAGTGAGATGAAGTAAAGTGGGCTTAGTTTGATTCCTGAAACCAGGCACCTTCAGAGTAAAGATTGTGTAGACAAGTGGGAGTAGATTTAGAATCCCTGACTGAGCAGTGGAGAGTCACAGATCCAAAAGCACCAGCTTGACTGGTGAAGATAATTCTTTTTTTTTTTTTGAGTGTTAAGTGTACTGCTTGGCCTGCTTCTGTTTCCAGGTACAGAGCCCATCAGTAAGTGGGGGCGCTCAGAATCCACTCCCAAGAGCCTGTGAGGGGCACGAGAGAGAGAGTGCTCCTGAAGCTCCAAGTGGAACCCCTGCCATGTAGTAAATAGGCTACACATTTTTGCTTTTTCTTAATTCACAGTTGTTTGTCTAAGCAGTCAGGACAAACAGATGTTCGGGCACCAGCTGTCAGTAATGTTGGCTCAGGGTCACCGTCACACGAATGACTGTCTAGGCTGGGACAGGCTGGGCAGGAACATGCCACTCAGAATGGAGAGTCCCAGGGCTCCAAGAATGAGGACCGTGGCAAAGCAAGGTCACGGACGTTTGGTAGTAAAGGACACAAGGATACCTGTTGGAGTACAGAGTGGCATCAGAATCCCTTGGTTAAATGAAGCTCTTGACAGGGTCACTTGGTCTGGAGCCTGTGGTTTCTGTCTCCTTTCAATGGGCTCAGTGCAGGCAGGTTTTAGGAGTCCTGTGCTCAGGATGGATACACAGGGGCTCTCATTCTTGCCTAATTGGACCTCTCCACGAGTACTACCTACGGAGCTCCAAGAGACTGTGAATAGTCTAGGCTAGCTACTGGTATCTGAGCCTCTGTGCACTGTTCTCACTTTGAAGAGCTGGACAGGGGCCTGGCCATAGGAGTCTGGAATGAGCCCTCTCTCTTTCATTGTTGAATGTACTTGGAATTACTGGTGTTGCTTTGGGCCTTGGTTAACCTTGGAGTCAATGACCTTAGAGGAGCCCAAGCATTGGGACATTACTTGTTACTCACAGAAATGTAGCCTGTTGCATCATCCCCTTCCGTCTTTTTCAAAGTCATAAAGCAAGGATAGGGGCGGGGTAGGCTAACTATGAGACTGAAACATGAGCTCAATGGAATTAATGTGGAAACTCAAGATTCTCCCTTCAGTGTGATTACTATTATTTATTTATTCTTGATGCTTTCTTGACAATGCAAACATAAATGAATTAATGTATATGCATGTATGTGTGTGTCTGTCTACTAAATTGGGCTGTTCAAAAAAAGAGGAAGGTATTTTTAATGTTTTAAATTTTTATAAACGTTAAATGCTGTTGTGGCAGGTAGAACTATTGTATATTTGAAAACTTCATTTATGAGAGTTAGCGGTATAGATTTTTTTTAATGTCAGCAATTTTTCCCCATGCATTCCAAATCCATTATCAGTCTTGTCAAGAGAGAAGAACCTCTCATGATTTCAAAGGACATGCAAACTACTTTTATTCATTTCCCAATTCTTTTTGAGTTTTAAGAATAACCTGACAGCTTGAGTTAGAAGTAACCGTATCTAAATATTCTGTGTGTGTGGGAGACATTACCTCCATTTGCTTTATCTTTCAAAACTATATAAAAGTGAAATCTGTCTACTGGTTCATTAATGCATCATGAGAAAATGGATATATGAATTGTTACCAAATTAACAGATTAAGTTAAACTTAATTAACAAATTAAGTTTCAGGTGACCTGATGTGAAGATGTAAGCCATGAATTTTACAAAATTCACTTAGGGAGCTCTGACGACCGCCTCAAAGAGACAGATAATGAAGGTGGGTACTTTTCAGCAAATATGAAAGAAATGTAGGAGATCATCTGACTTTAAAAAATAGGCTATGACATACTTGAAATTCTGTTTCGATGGGATCCAGGAACACTTCAGGTAAAGAGAAATTTAACTTCCCGTGTTTGAAAACACGTCTAAATCGGGTCTATTTGCCTCTTCTTGGGAATGAACTATCCTATATTTGAAGACACATTGGATGGAGAAAACAGTCAGTGGTTTTAGCAAAGAACAGGACAGATGCCTGGGATTCCAGGAAGTGGTTTGCATTCAGATTGTCTCTCACAGGGGCAACTATTTCTTACTCAAGGGTGAGTTGTAAAATTGCAGCAAGGATTTTAAAAATATGTATTTATTTTTGTTATTGAATCATGGTTGGTGAATTTTCTGAAAGGATTTTATTTATTTATTTGACACAGAGAGACACAGTGAGAGAGGGAACAGAAATAGGGGGAGTGGGAGAGGGAGAAGCAGGCTTCCCACTGAGCCCGAAGCAGGGCTCGATCTCAGAACCCCGGGATCATGACCCGAGCCGAAAGCAGATGCTTAACGACTGAGCCACCCAGATGCCCTAATTTTCTAAGGAAATGAATCGGAAATATGAAAAACCCTTATAAATGAATTATTTAATAATCAGATGTAATAAATGAATTAAAAGTTTTTGAAAAAGTCTAAGGAAGAACTTAAGTTTAGGGAGGAGAGAGGGGGAGGTGGAAATCAAGCAGTGTGGAGTGGACGGGCACATCCTCTTCCTCCTTTTCTTCCCATTTCTCCTGAGTTCCTCTGTATAGTCTATGAACTTCTGTATTGAATATATAAGTTGGGCAGTGGAGGACAAAATTCAGAATAAACATTTACCACGAGTAGTGAATGAGTAGATGTTGTGAGTCATGTTATGGCATGAGTTATTTTGAACATATGCTACATTTACCTTTGAGCTTCAACAAAAACGAAGTAAAATATGCTGAAAATGGTTTGGCTTCACATGGTCTTAGAAAGGGTCAACTTTTCCCAGCCCCACAGACTAAAAATTGATGTGATGTCAAGCAATAAATAAAACAATAAAACTTAAAACATTATATGGCACTAGTAAGTGTCAGACAATGTTGTGTGTTGTTTAAAATGTATGTGCAGCCCTCACTATAATCCTATGAAGTAGGTAATATTATTATTCCCATTTTAAAGATGAAAAAAAGCTGAGGCATAGAGAGATTAAGCAACTTATCCAAAGTCATCCAGTTAAAAAAAATGGGGATTCGGGGTCAATGTCCTTAACTAGAATGCTATACTGTTTACATATACACCTAAACGAGATGTGTATGTATATAGATATGTACGTGTGGGTACTGATCTACCTATACATGATTATTGTTAAAAAACAAAATTCAACTGAATGAATTTGAAGATCTAATTGGTTTTATTAAATGATGCATGGATTGGGCAGTATCCCATCTAGCAAGTAGAGGGGTGCTTTGAGTAATCGTACAGAAATGAATGGTTTTTATAGGAAGGAGGGTGGGGCAATTAGGTTATTAGCAAAAACTAAGAGTGGTTTCAGGTAAGGTCACCTTCTCTAAGAGGGTCTTAGTAGGTGGATTACCTCATCTTCCTTTGGTGGATGGAAAGAACTATGTAATGGATTACCTCATGGGTCCTGCAGACTAGAAAATTCCAGTTTGATGGGCTTAAAATTCCACTCCTGGGTAGGCTGAAGCTGCAATTAAGTCTCAGCTTGCTGCTCTGAGGGCAAGTGACTCCACGTTGGGCCAGTGGTTTCCTGGCTAACATATATAGATGTAGATATCCACCTTATGTGGGAAATACTTAGCAAATCAATAATTTTGGATTATTGCCTACTCAGCATTTTACCTCCTCTTTCTAAGGTCACTTCTGCACTGCTGAGAAGCCAGGAATTTGTTCCATGTTGCTTTAGCTTAGAATTGCCAATGAGAGGTGCTGGGTGAGATTAGAAGGTGGGATAGAAGAAACCAGAATCCTATAAAGGCAGTTACAGCCAGATACAGGAACAGATGTGAGGTGTCATGCAACCTCCTCGACAAACCTTCGAGAAGCACCTGCCTTCCTACCAAGACAAGATAGTTGATGGAAGCTTTCCAGAGATTTTGAGAAATGTAGAAGCTTCTGTGAGCTATTAAAAGCCACCGACGTCTGACATTCTGACTTAGGTGTTGGTGGAGGCTTCTCTGACTACCCACCCCGCTTCCACACAGCTCTTTAACCTTTTTAAAGCCTTGAATCCTTATGTTAAATACGTCATATCAAGAATTCGAAGAATGTTCTATTCCTAATCATGGTCTTAATATAATAAAATACTGAGGTACTTTAGTATTCTGCTTAAAACCAATGGCTCTTGAGTCAGACATATTTAGTTTAGTGTTTCAATTCTACTACAAACCAGCAAAGTTATTAAATATATCTAAATCTTAATTTGCTCATTTGTAAAATATGGATAAAAATCATACCGTTGTTAATAGAAACTTAATAATAGTACCTCTTCTAGGTAATTCTGGCTATTAAAAAGAAACATGTAAAGCACTTAGCATAGTACTAGATGTTGCTGATTATTATTGTGATTTACTATAGTTTTGCTTAGAATCATTATTCAAATTTCTTATATCATCTTTTCTATAAATCTGGGAATTTAATGTTACATTTTAACTCTCCAATTAAGAGGGCACTACGATACTGTAATAGAATCTGGTTTCATTTAGAGTATTCTTGTAATGAATACTGTCATTTTTTTCCTAAAATAAGAAAATAATATAGGCTCATTGTTAAAAAGTTAAAAATACATAAATGTAGGGGCGCCTGGGTGGCTCAGTGGGTTAAGCCTCTGTCTTCGGCTCAGTTCGTGGTCTCAGGGTCCTGGGATTGAGGCCTGCACCTGGCTCTCTGCTCAGCGGGGAGCCTGCTTCCCCCCTCCCTCTCCGCCCGCCTCTCTGCCTACTTGTGATCTCTCTCTGTCAAATAAATAAATAAAATCTTTAAGAAAAAAAAATACATAAATGTGTAAAGTCTAAAATGAAGGTGTTTCCATCACCATTGAATAATTACTTTTATAGTTCTATACTTTTTATATGCACATGTATGTTTATATACATTTAGACAAAAAAAGAGATCAAATTAGATGTGCTTTTCCATATTTTTTTTTAAACTTAACAATGTGTCTTTACAGATCTATATAAAGAATTACCTTAATCTTTCCAATGGCTTCGTGGTATTTTGTTGTATTGCTATGTCACACTTAGAATAATTAACCTTGTGTCTATGAGTATTAATTTCCCATTTATCTGCATTATGAAAGTGTTCATTCAGCTTCCATGCAACTTTGTCCAACATCTAATAATTTGCTTGGAGTGAACACTTGAACATGCAGTTTTTAGGTCAAATCAAATAGGCATTTTCTTCAGTTCCTATTGTTATGTGCTCAAGAGAAAGTTTGAATAAGTTTTTACTTCCAACAAGAGAACATAAAAGTGCTTGTTTCTGTAAACTCTTGATAAGCTTCTGGGTAGCTGGTGATAAAGGTACTGTGTTTACAGTATCAGAGATTCATGGATAATCAAAATGTCCCTTATCCCAATTGTATCAAGCATTCATTGTCTTAAGTGAGTCTTTGGCAAATGCTGGAAGGGAGTCAGTTCTTAGGGAAATTCTCTGATGAGTGCTCTAAAGGCCAGGATTCTTGTTGAAGCAAGAGAAACCATATGCTTCAGATACCAGCTGCACAGAGCACAGATCTGACATGCCACTGTGAACATGTGAGAGCCTGATTTGAGCTCAGCTGCAGGACTTTTTCCAATCAAATGGAGGTGGACTGTGGGAATGCTGAGAAAATAACTCATTAACTTTTTTTTTTTTTTTGTCTTATAAGAACATGAGCACTATTTAGTTGAGGTGTTTAGGTTCTGTGCCAAGTCCAGACGTAAAGAGACATATTTGGTCTAATAATCTACCTGTGTTATGGAAACAGAAGTAAACAATTCAAACACTTCAATAAAAGGGTGAGATTTTGAGTGAGCGTAAAATCTCATTGCTTATCTAAATAGGTCATAAGGCTTTTAGACGGTTAAATGAGTAGAGTTCTTGGGTGGAGTCATTTAATTTTAAACCATTGCAAAACCATGTCCTTATTGATTGATGGCAACGGGAAAACAGGCAAAGTAGCTTTTTAGGGCCATTTAATGACAGCAAAAATGGGAACATTGACCCAGGGAAAGGCAATAGTTTTCTTCTTGCTTTGACTTAAGAGAAGGCCCCCACTTCATCAAGACCTGCATCTAATAATTTAATATAAATCAAAAGTGTAACAAGAGCTCACAGCTGCTTTAGGCCAGTTGAAATTGAAAATTAATTCGTAAAAGAAAAAAAAAAAGAAATGAATTCCTTCTCCTATAGTTATGACAATAATATTATATGCAGCCTAGTCTGTGATCCCTACTTCATAAGTTGTAGAATCAGAGGCAGAGGAATGAAGGTTTATTAGTTTAACATAGTCGGACTTTTATTTTTTTCATCTATATACTTCTTTAATTGATTCTCTATACATTCAATTAGGAAAAAATGGAGCCAAAATCTAAGAGAAGGACTCTGGAATTGAAAGGAATTTGGATCAGTTATCCCCACTAGACTGATATTAATTTGACTTTCCTACCTCTCCCCTAAAATAGTTTGAAGACTGTGGGTGTCAGGAAAGGACTATCAGAATAGGCTTTGCAAGCCTATTCTTTACCTTGTCAGTTTTAATTTAGGACGTTTTGCAAAAGTATAACTTACATGCTAGTGATACATATTTAAAGAGGCTATACCTTTGTAGAAGAGAAAAAAACAACAAAAACTGATTTACATAGACTCCTAAATAAAAGTCATTTTTAAAAAGCTGTGTTTTCCATTTTTAAAAAAAGATTTTATTTATTTATTTATTTGAGAGAGAGAGAGAGAGCACAGACAAAGAGTGAGAGGGAGAAGCAGACTCCCCGCTGAGCAGAAAGCTCTACCTGGGGCTTAATTTCAGGACCCTGAGATTATGACCTGAGCCTAAGGCAGATGCTTAACCCACTGAGCCGCCCAGGCAGCCCTGTTTTTTTCATTTTTTATAACCTAAACTTTAGCATTTTTTTCAAGCATTTTTCCCACTTGAAAAAAATACACACTCTTTTTGATTGAATTTTTTGGAATGAGGTATTTGACAACACAAAAAAATTCATTATTATTAAAAATAGCAATAATAATAATACCTTAACTTCTTTTAAGCAATACTTTTACCATTTTGCAGAATTTTACATGATCAATTATTTACTGTTGGCAAAAATTTAGTATGCCGTTTAGGCAGACAGAATTGTTTCCATTCTATAAAAGATGCCTCTGAAAGACTGAGAAGGTCCCTTCACCTCCCTGTGCTTCCTGAGGGTGGGGGCAAACTCCTTCCTTCAGAGTGCCCCCAGGGCAGTGTTCTCAGCAGGATACAAACTCAAACTTTTGCCCTGTAAATGACTTGCCTGAGATCACATGACTCACAAATAATTTCTTTGGACTCACGCTTGGTATTCTTTATATCTAAAAAATCTAAAAGAAATGAAACAATGTTTAACACTTATTGCAAAGTTAAGCTCTTTTTGGTCCCATGTCTAGCTGAATTAAGGGTGTAAACCTTTTCTGTCCGAGCAGTTCTGTTGAGAGTGCCATGAATTAAAGTCAATCAATTGAAGAATGTGTTTCACTGAGACTCCATTTAGTGGATGCTGTGCGACACTTCTCAGAACTCTTCCAGGATGGAGTCTTGTTGTCGGAGGGCAAGCCCCTTACTGCATGCTTGTAACCAAATGCTCCTCGATGGTGAAGGATAAAGGTTCTGCCTCTTTGGCTCAAGATAGGACAATGCTCAGGGGCCATCCTAGCTCCAAAGTTTGCCTGTTGCAATTGTATCATAGTTCAACTTCTCCCTCTGCCCATCCTGCTTTGCTTATCCCTTGTAAGTGTTGTTCTTGGGAGAACTTCCTGATAATCTCCTGCATACAAATCTCAGATCTCAGAACCTGTCTCCTGAGAAGATGATTTAAGAGACTCCCTGCCTGAAATTAGGTAGGAATGGGTGGAAGACTGGGTTCAGCCTAGTCTATGGCTCTTATTAATAATCTCTAGGCCTTTCCATGAAGTTTCTCTAGCAGGGCAGTTAGATTTTTTCCACGGTGTTTCAGAGTTTTGAGACACCAACACAGAGAAAATCCAGTTCTCTTAAAGACTGAGCCTATTAGAAATAGCATAGCAATTGCTTCCTCCATCCTCTGTTGATCCAAACAAGAGGCAAGTCCAGATTCAAAATGAAGAGAAGGAAAATAGGAAAAGTACGGAAGAATTTGAGTTTATCTTTATCTGTTACATGCACCAACTGAAATGGGCTTTAGTTTCACAGGGAGAAATGTTCTTCTCCTATCCCTCTCCAGGGGAGTGCAAAGTTAATGTCCTGTGAATGTGAGCCTGATGAATTTTTCATTGTCAACAGAAAGAAATTAAGACATTCATGTGGGCAATGGCTGGGGCGGTGGGTGTGATGGGGGAGTAATGTGTGTAAGAGATGTAGACCAATTATTCCTTTTCCATATAAACAATTAGAGGACTGTCCACCATAGGTGTATAATTTCAATCCATAGTTATATGTGCTGTCTTTATGTATGTGATAACATAACAAAGCAGAAGCTCATTTGGTTAGAAGTTATAAACCTGACATCTGAAATCAGACAGACATGGATTGCAGATTCCGCTTTGCTGCAGGATGAGTATGTGATCTCCCATGAATGGACCTTGGAGTCTTACTTTTCCCACCTGCACAGTGGGAATAATGATGCCTAGTTTATGGACTCTGAAGGTCAAGTAACATGAAACAGGATGATGTCTATAAAGTTATTCGTGTTGGGTCTGGGGTATAATAAATACTCAAGAAATTGTGACTCTCAAAAAAAAATAATGGGGTCAAAATATTGATACGAAGCAAAACAAAATGATAAAATCGTAGGGGAGAAACAGTAATGATAAAAACCATGAGTAACATTGAAAGACTACATATTCCTGTTCATTTGTAAAAAGGAAGAAAGATAGACTTGCACAGCTCAGTAATAATGAACTATGTGGCGTGCTTTTCCCAGTGCCTGGCAGATGACAGACACTCCACAAATGCTGCAGAATTTGAATTATCATGAAGATGTGAAGTGGGAAATGAGCTGCATTTGAAGGGGACGGGTAAAGGACAAAGGAGAGGGTAGAGAATCAGGCAGTAGAGTCAGTTGGCTTGTTTCTTAGAATTCCTGATTCCAACACTATTCAGATGCAGGTTTTAGGGGGGAAAACTTTGCTAGCCACATTTTTAAAAAGACTGTTTATTTGAGAGAGAGAGAGTGTGTGTGTGTGTGTGTGTGTGTGAGAGAGAGAGAGAGAGAGAGAGAGAGCGAGCTGGAGCAGGAGTGAGGGAGAAGCAGACTCCCCGCTGAGCAGGGATCGAAAGCAGGGCTCCATCCCGGGACCCTGAGATCATGACCTGAGCCACTCAGGTGCCCCTCTATCCACATTTTAAAATTTTTTCCTGGAAATTCTCTCTCATTTATTTCTCATTCTTAGTGCTGATTAACTACAGACCCCACTGCTGGTAAAAATCTAGAGCTGTGACTGTGTTTTCAAAATTTTTTATTTATTTTGCTATCTTCATGACACAAAATGGCTAAAGAAGAAGAGAAGAAGAAAACCAAGGTCAATGAAAATACGTGTACCAGTCCATCTCAGCCATTAACTATTGATGACTTTACATTACAATTTTAGAACAACAAGGAATTATGCTCCCCTATCAACTGGGCTGAAACAGAAACAAGTCTGGTTCCCTTCCCCTGTGGTTAGCACAGTGAGTCTGGACAAACAGGCAATTAAGTTCTTAAAATATGAATTCAAATGAGGCTGAGACTGGGTGTCTCCGTATTGTTCTACAAGCAAAGACATTTAATTCCCCGGGGTAGCTTCACTTATTCTGACTCCTCTTGATAAACGTGCATGATACTCAACGTTCATACACATTTTCAGCAAGTTTGGGGAAAAGATTCCTTGTTTATAAAATAAAAAGAAAACAAACTTATTTTCTAACATCTCAGTATCGATACGGTAGAAAGCAGAGTCATTCAGTGGAAAAGGTCAGAACAGCTTGATCAGATGTGAGCTGCACCCGTTAGCTATTAGTGTGATCTCCGGAAGGTCACCTCGTGCATTTCACCTGCAGGTAGCTCATCTCTAAAATATGACTGATGCTAATTCTTGATCCGCAGGGCTGTAGGCTCAAATGAAATTGTGAATGGAAAAAGGGTGTTAAAGAGCTATAGAAAGCTCCTTTGCCTTAGGACTTAAACACTAACTCCGTACAAGTTTTTATAGTATGATAATGTCTGTTTGCATACTCATGGCCACACATATTTTGGATGTAAACTTAAAAAAAAAAAATCAACCAGAGCATCTATACGCTGCCTGCAAAATAACCTATTTGTTTGAAATTATATAGATATTTTTATCAACTAAAACACATGTAAACATATATATATATATAAAATTTTAATGTCATTTTGTTTTGCATATGTTAGATACACATATAATACTATATGCAAAAAGGAATGAATTAGTAAAATTTAACTTTTTTTAAAAATTTTATTTATTTATTTGACAGAGATCACAAGTAGGCAGAGAGGCAGACAGAGAGAGAGGAAGGGAAGTAGGATCCCCACTGAGCAGAGAGCCTGATGCGGGGCTCAATCCCAGGACCCTGGGATCATGACCCGAGCTGAAGGCAGAGGCTTTAACCCACTGAGCCACCCAGGCACCCCAGTAAAATTTAACTTTTAAATCATGTTTGAGTTTGTGTTCTCAGCCACTTACCTACTTTTCTATGTTCTTTCTTAAAAGTTGGTTTTCTGTAGCTTTTTTGTAGCTTCCTCTCCCCTTTGTTCTCTTGTCCCATTCTTTTTATGTAGTCTATTGATATGGTCACTATTATTTATGAAAAATAATTGGTTAAATGACCTTGATACCTGGGTCTATTTCAGAAAACATGATTCATACTTTTATTTTAATAAATGCAAAGTGCTAATGTTGGTAGAGGATTGAGAGATTCCATATTTCAGGCAAGTTCCCTACAAGAGGTTGTTGGAGGTAGTTAACAAATGTCAAGTAGTCTAAGCATAAATTATTCAGGATTTTCCAAAAGAAAAAAAAATGGGATAAAATTTAGTCCTCATTTATCCAAATAATCCTTTTGATCAGAGCAATTTTGACTACATTCTTTTAATTTCTTTGCTCCACTTTGCTTACTGACTTTGTCTGTATCTCCATACAGTTAACAAATTGTCTGATATTTCTGGCTATCTTCACAATCAATTATGTATCGATCAACTGATTGACCATGTAGCAATTTGATTTGGTTGTTAAGACAGCTGCAAATACTGGATTGACTCTGGTGCAATTGTTAGTTCGGCTGTACAGACATGGTGTGGGGAAAGTGCTTTTGGGATATGTCTAAAATGCCTCACATTCTCAAATGGTCATTTAAATGGTAAGCCAGTGTCCAAAAAGAAGTTTAAGTTAAATAATTCTTGTTTTCACAGTTTGCACATTAAAAAATAGATTTCCATATGGAACATAATTTAAGGTGCTCACAGAATAAGAAAAAGGTTTGCTTGGCATTCTTCTGTCCAAGATAGGTGGCCTTAACAGCTAGATTAACAATGAGGCAAATGTAAATATTGCTGCCTTTCAATGCTGAAGAGGATGTTAACCCTTGCAATTACGTTGTCCTTATCCTGTGTAGATTTTGGTGGAATGAGGGTTCTATTCAATATCACTAATATTTTTTTTTCTTTTCTGACTTAGCACTATTTAAAATTAAGAGAAGTTAATTGTTATGAAATGGGAACTATGACGCCTTAGTCTCTGCAAACAGAGACTGTATTGTTTATATGTCAAAATATTAACTATCTGGCCCTTTAAGAAAAAGTTGGCAGACCCCTGCCAGAGCTACTATCAGCCTCTAGTGAGAGTTCAAAGTTCTTTTCTACCCACACCAGTCATCCCTCCATTCCATCTAAGGTCTGGACACTTCAGATCAGGGATGACAGGAATTCCTCAGAGACAGTGTGGCACCAGAGTTCCAGAGGGCAGAACTTTGCGTGGGATGAGCAAAGGAGTTAAAATCTCTGGTATTTGCAAATGCTTTCAAGTTTGTTGGGATCTGGGCTTCTCTCTTTTAATGTCCCTGTCATATAGGGATCCAAAGTCTTCTCTCCTTTGAAAAAAAATATTTCCTTTTCTAACCTTTGCAGAAAGCCCACTAGTAATCAGGAGGATGAAGTCCGCAGTCTAGGAATACTTGAGGGGATGTGTTCGCTTGTTGTTCTAGGCCTTGAAATGATCTTTTTACACTACATCCTATTAATGTGGAAAGATATCAAACTTAGGTTGTGTGTTTAAGGAAAAAGAGCAGAGGTAAATATCTGACATATGTTCATACAGGCCGGGAATTCACCGAGAGTTCTGTGACTCCTTTGGGTTCCATTCTAGCTCACTGGAGTTTAGGATTCCATTCCAAGTTTTGAGGTCAAACTCCAGTAATAAAATATGTGTATCTACTGGTCTTTTGTAGTGGTCATTTCCATCTGTATTATGGAAAAGCCAGTAATCTTTCTGTTAAAAACTCAAGATTCTCAGCCAAATTTCCCCCCTTTTGACTAAGCTAATGACATCATTATTATTGGTGGTGTTTTAGGTATAGTTCCTACCCTCAAGTGATTCCCAGTCTGCTGGTAAAAACATAAATACAAACACCTAACCATAATGAAATGTGGTAGGTGATGAACAGCTTCACCAGAGAAGGTAGCATTTCTCAGTGGTGTGACGGAGGTGGATATTTCCAGCTCTCGGATAAAATATAAAATCTTGACAGGTGGTTGTTAAACCTTTGGCAGCTTGAAAATGGCCATGGTGGGAATATCAACACCATGGAAATTGGCAAATCAGGACTTTTTTTTTTTTTTCTCAAAGAGCAAATTTACCAAAACAACAGTGCATTTGAGCTGGAAAAAGGAGGGAAAGGGTGAAGTAAGTCATTACAGAGGGGACAGACAGTAGGATTAAGACATAATTCACTAAAACATCAGTAATATTTGATGTTGGAAAACATTTTTTCTCTTCAATGCATAACTATTAATTTAATTTTATTTATTAAAATATGAAAATCATAAATTTTCTTATTCTTTTATACACCTATTTTGCCACAGATCAGGCAAGCAAAATTTTCTCACCACAATTACAGGATTCATCCAGACCTGGCATTTTCCATTTCTTGTGTCCACGAGCCTGAATCGCTCTTCTCCTGGGTCCAGGCACTGCCATTCTTTGGCTCTAGAACCAAAGACAGATCGATTTGCACAGATCTTAGGAAGTTTCAGTCGAATCGTGATTAGTCCAGAAAGGATAGACTCAACAATTTTTTTCTTGAGGGGGAAGGCATCTGAGCCAGTGCTCCCCAACATGTCCCTCTGATAGTTTTGGGGTTAGAAGCCTTAGAACAAATGTATGGCCAGGCTCTGTCTAGCTTAAAAAAATCATTCTTTGGCAGCTAGAAAAAAAGTTACACGTTTTTCTGATCTGTGTATTTTTGTCCCCAGAGTTTAGGTCAGACAGAGAAGGGTAAATGGTAAATCAAAAGCTTTTGCTGCCCCTGATATGGACTCACCCGTGTTGCTCTGCATGTGAGCCTGTGTCATACATTGTGGAGCAAGACTTCTCAACTGCTGGGCCACAGGCATTGTGGACCCAATAATTCATCACTGGCAGGGACTGTCCCGTGCACGTTAGCATGTTCTGCATTCTCCTGGTCTCTAACCAGTAGGCACAACCAACATGGTGACAACCACAAATGTCTCCAGAAGTTGCTAAATGTTCCTTGAGGAGCAAACCTGCCCTCCCTTCTTCCCACTGATAATGATTCTTATAGAGTCTAAGAACATACTTTGAAATCTGTACTAAATGCTATGGATTTCATGAAGCTTTCTTCAAAATGGAGGGATGTTCTTTTGTCTGAATTTTTTTTGTACACTTGCCATTTTTTTTTCTATCTTTGTAGGCATTTAGCAGAATGTTAAATGGAATGGCATGTTTTTATTCACTGATTAATCTTCCAAATATGCATAATATATGCCATGGTCTCTGCTGGGTCCTGGAACAACAAACGGAGCAAGACATTCTCTGCCAGTACTTAACTTTTGGGACTTCTAGGATTGATGCAAATGACCATATTTATCTTCTTACAATTTGTTGTTCTTTGGGCTTTCTTTCTTTTTTTTTTTTTTTAAAGATTTTATTTAATTATTTGAGAGAGAGAGAGCATGAGAGAGAGCATGAGAGGAGAGAGGTCAGTGGGAGAAGCAGACTCCCTGCTGAGCAGGGAGCCCGATGTGGGACTTGATCCCGAGACTCCAGAATCACGACCCGAGCTGAAAGCAGTTGCCCAACCAACTGAGCCACCCAGGCGCCCCTTCTTTGGGCTTTCTTAATAACCATTTCCTCTGGTTCTTTTCCTACATTTTGCCCATATGTAGGAATTATCAGCACTTTCAAAATGTTAATGTCATTTACAAATTTCCAATGAAAGGAGTAAAGCATGTAGTCTTCTTTAATCTTATCTAATCCTGGAACTCCATTTTCTCCAGAATCTTATGAGATTATTGGGCCTTGCCAAATACTCATCTACACATTTCTCTCTCTCTTAAGGATGGGTAACAGTAATGTTTTTCAAAATAGTGTCTTTAGTTCTGATGTTTTCCAGAGCCCTAGACCCAAATATAGAGTTTCTTCTGAATATCTCCAGATTAAAGTCTCACAAATATCTCAATTCAGTACTCTGTCTAAGGCATCCATGACCCCCAAAATAGACAGTAAAATGTCTTTTTTATCTGTACCTTTCACACTATGCTGTCATAAGCTTAGCTCGGTGTAGGTTGGTCATTTATAATTCTCTCTCCCCTAGTATATTGTAAAAATCCATATGCAGGGCCTACGCCTCTTCTTCACTCTTTCCAGAATTGGGAACAGAACGGGAGCTCAGGAGGTATTTTCTTTAAAATTGCACTTAAAATGCAAAAACCCTGGAAAAAGTAATACCCCTGGCATTTCTTAGAAAATTTTTTTTTTTTTTTTTTTGCTTATTTCTCTACATACCGACATTGAGGTTCAAGGGTAGATTCAATAGCTTTAGGTACCGAAGGTGAGATGCTCCAGATGCAGAGTAGCAAGTGAAAAAAGGACAGAGAAGTAGAGTACTTGCATTTGCAAAGACAAACTTGAACAATTTAATAATGCTGGATCGTGCTAGCAGTATCTGTGAAAGAGTTTTTAAGTCTCTTTTGTTTTTATTTTTTGCTTTTTTGCCAGTCCTAAGGATTTTGCAGGTTGGCTTGGGTCCAGTGTGATGATTAAACATTTGTTTCTTAAAAAGGGAATTGATTCTTTTGTTCTGTGTTGCTCAATTCAAGATTAAATCATGAGGGGATTTGGAAGGATATACCGAAGTTTCATCTGGCTCTGTGAAAACAATATGTTACTACATAATTACTCCTTTGTAATAGCTCAAGAAAGTAATAGTTCTTTTTTTCTTTTCTTTTCTTCTTCTTTTTTAATTAGAACTCCATACAGTGCTTCTGATTAAATCTAAATCAGAGCAAACATTATGACTGGGTTTTGGGGAGCCCGTCAAATCTTCCTGGCACAATTCTTTGCTGGGCCCAGAAATGCCTTTTCTCTCTCTTTCCTTTAGAGACAGGAGAGTTATGGGTACATTTATCTTTGCATTCAGGTGCAGTGAGACAGAGATGAGGGAGAGAATCTGCCAAGTACTAGGAAACAATATTAAACGAGCACCTTGAGGAAATTGCAAAGTAGTTTCTCCTTTATCAGGATTTCTAATTCCAGGTATCTTACTCTGGAACTTTTGTATTACTTTGATATCACTCATAAAATGTTCCATTTCTGAAACTGCTAGACCCACAAAAATCAGCAGCCTTTTTTTGGGGCAATGGATAGAAAGAAGACCCATAGAATACAATCTGTTGATTGTGAAAATAATTCTGTTGATTTTCTTTTCTCAACTATCAATACAGACTTGTTCTTTGTCAAGAAAAAGTGAGTGTTAGTTTTCTGTTCTCCTCAGTCTTTGTGGAAAAAAATAAACCTCCGAGGTTCAAATCCAATAGTGTTGATGCAATTACTTTACATTATTTGATCCCTTCCGTGTCTGTGATTACCATCATGCCAAGTTCAGATACTACAATCAATAAAACAGAATAACTTCTTTTATGTTTTATTGTTTAGACACCTAAGTTCACTTGACATTATAAGAGACATAATTTGACCAAAGTAGGCCTATATGCACAAGGTAATGAAGTACTTTATAACGCAGGTATTAATAATGCTGTATGTACATTGAAGCATAACTCAGTGGTTACATTTATTTAAAATAGATGGGATAAAGATGATGATTTATTTTCTTTTTCTTTTTCTTTTTCTTCCATTGCTTTCCCTCCCTCTTCTTGCCAAGGATGATGATTTGTTAAGGTAAATGGAGGGCTACGAAGAAAGGAGTGATAATGTGATACATTCACTTCAATAGTCATCATCTGTACTCTGAGGGTGAAGCCAAGATCACAGGACGGGACTATGCTTAAGTTATATACATGTTATGTATGTCTACATTGCACATGTTAGTAATTAATTAGTTAATTAATTAAGATTTATTTATTTATTTATTTTAAAGAGAGAGAGAGTGCAGGGGGAGAGGCAGAGAGAGAGGGATAGAGAGAGAGAATCTCTAGTAGACTCCCTGCTGAGTGTGGAGGCTGAGGTGTGGCTCGATCTCAGAACCCTGAGATCATGAACTCAGATCTGAGATGAAAGCAATAGCCAGATACTCAACAGACTGAGTCATCCAGGCACCCCTTGTCCATGTTATTTAAAATAAGTTAGCTTATTCGATAGTTCTTTTTTGCAAAAATAGATCCTAGACATTTGGCAAAGTTTTAAGAAAGTTAGAAGATAAAATTTATAAGTTAGTATATGTAAGGCTCTTAGAAAAGGACAAGGTGCAAAGTAAGTAATCCCTCTGTATTTGCTATTACTGTATGTAGAATATTTACTGTCAACTTAAGGATGTTAGTTAATACCGAATTAATGTTAAGCATGTATTATGCATAATACACACATACACCCATACATACACATGCACACAATATAGGATTCACAAATACAGTAGACATAGTATATTTCTTTACCATTGTACTCAATGGTAAAGAAAGGTACTAAAAAGAAAATTAAGACTATAAAGCAGAATGGTAAGTGCTGGGTGATATTAGGAGTTCAGAGAATGGAAAAGTCCTTGTGACCCCAAGCAAGATACAGGTTTATCGATTATATGCAGGAAGATTGGAAGAGGTAGTAAACATTTCAAGAAGGTAGAGAAAAAAAGAATGGAGATAGGCCTGCATGAAATATTGATAGTCTGGCTATCTTAGATGCCAGGCTAAGAAGATGAGATTAGAAAGAAATGCCAGAATCACAAGTCTGGACTTGGCCTCATTTAGTCATTGGAATTTTCTGAGCCATGATATGCCAGGTTGATATTTGTGTTTAAGGAGGCTAATGTAGTAGTCATGTACAGCGAGGGATGTTATGGAAGAGAAATGGGAGGCTAATAAAATAACTAACTGGTAAGTAGGAAAACAGGTATCAGTGGAAATGGGTGGAAAAAAGCTAAATGCAATGAACATTGCTGAAGAAGAATCATTATGCTTTATTGTTTTTATATGAAGTTATCATTTGCATACTCTGCATGTTAGAGTAAATTGCACATAAAGCAATTACATCAGAATTCTTAGGGATTATGTCAATTTTTCATAAACAATAACTTTGTTTCTATGGCTAAAATAATTAACTGAACAATAGTAAATGAAAGAGATAACCATTTTAAAGTATTTATAATTTAGTGACTATCTTGAAAGCTGGTGCTAGAACTCGGGGTGTCAATTAGGGTTACTGTAATTCAATTATAGGCTTTACAGTTTACTTATGTGAATTTGGGCAAGTTATTTAATTCTCTGAACCATTTGTTTCTTATCCTAAGATGCTGAATAATAAAAACATCTTCATCTGTTGGATGAAATAGTATATTTAAAATGCTCCAACATACCTGCAGCCTGTAATAATCATACAGCACATGTTAAGTACAATTAATGTTGGGAAACTAAGTGTAAAAAAGTGGAAAGTCTACTTCTCATTGTAGAGTCTATCACTGGGCCAGGTACACTGCACACTTCATTTTTCTAGCTTTAAGAATTTTACAGGGGGGCCTGGGTGGCTCAGTGGGTTAGGTCTCTGCCTTCGGCTCAGGTCATGATCTCAGGGTCCTGGGATCGAGCCCTGCATCAGGCTCTCTGCTCAGCAGGGAGCCTGCTTCCTCCACTCTCTCTGCTGCGTCTCTGCCTACTTGTGATCTCTGCCTGTCAAATAAATAAATAAAATCTTATAAAAAAAAAAAAGAAAGAATTTTACAATCTTTGTTTTCCTACCACTTCACTGATTTCTCCCTTAACCTTGCTTACTTAGTTCTTTTCTTCTCTTTGACCTCTTTCTGTTGGTATGATCCAGAGATCAGGTCTTGGATTTCTCTGTATCTCATACTTTCCCTTGGTGATCTCAAGCAGTCCTATAACTTTAAATATCATTTATGTGCTGATAATTTCCATGGTAGTTTTAAAGATGTGTTCTCAGATTCTTTGATATTCCTCCTTCCAAATAACTGAGCTTACTTCCACTTCTCTGAGTATGGAGTGTGGACTAGACATAGTGATTCCCTTCTAACTGGTGGAATATGACTGAGTAATGGAATGTCACTTATGAGATCAGGGCTTCCATTTTGGGTTCTCTCTTTCATCAAGTGCTCTGTGTGGAGACATGTTCTGAGAAGCCTTATGGAGAGGTCTATATAATGAGGAACTAAAACCTCTTGTCAACAGCCACACGGGTGAACTTGGAAGCAGATCCTCCAGGCTCTACCAAGTCTTGAGAGACTACCACCCTGGCTACAACTTCATTACAACTTTATGAGAAACCCTGGGCAAGAACCACTCCACTCAGCCGTACCTGGTTCTCTAACATTCGGAAACCATGTGAGATATATATGTGTGTTTTTTCCCTTTAAGACACTTAAGTTTAGGGATAATTTATTACACAGCAGTAGGTGACAGATATAACCCCTGAATTTTTATCTCCGACCTGACCTCTTTCATGAATTCCCAACTTATATATCCAACTGCCTACTTTCTACCTCTACTCAGATGTTTAATGGACATCTTAACTTCAACATATTTAAAACTAAACTTATATTCTTTGCTCTCCTCCCTGCAGGCCCCAGCATAACTTTCCCCTGCTAGTTGCTAGAAATTGCTAAGTTACTAGATCTTTAAGAAATCTTTGACTTCTGTGTTCTATGCTTTCCCCCAATCTATGAGGAGATTCTTTTGGCTCTATGTAAAAACTATATCCTGGTTTGACCCCTCCCTACCTCCCCACCACTCTGCTGTAAGTCAGCCTCATTTCTTTTCTGGATTATTGCAAGAAACTCCTATTGTCTTTCAGCTTCTATCCTTGTCCCCCTGCCCCACTATATATTCTAAACCCAGAAGACAGAGTTGTCCTTTAAAACCATGTCCTTATTCTTTAGAAATTTGAGTCAGATTTCCAGTTCTATTAATGGTAGTGTTGCTTGAATTAGACTAACCTTTCAGCAGACAGCAATTTTGAACATTGGACAAAATATTTTTTAAACAGCCATCTGAAGGTACTAGAGAATTATACAAAGTAGCAGACACTGAGAGGGATCTGACCTTTGAAAGAAGGGTACTATACCAGGTAACAGATATGTTTATGAGGTTCCCCCCCGCCCCGGGGCAATATGTAATTAATATGTGGTGTATTTGAATAAAACTAAGCTGAAGTCAGGCTTACTGACTTGTAATTTCAGAGAACAGAATTAGGAGGTATCAGAAAGACTAGAAGTTAGGAGGAGAAAGCCTGGAGAAGGAGCCACTCATGCATAACCCCCTCAAACCTGTGGCTGGTTCCCTAAAATTCATATACAGAGAGCATATACTAAAAAACCCAGAAGAAATCAACAACTTGATGTTTGAAAACACGGAGCATAGCTTACAGCAGTTGACCTTTACTGGGAAGACAGAGTCTGGAGTTTCTTGCCAAGTAAAAAGTAAACCACCTTTGGCTTTCCATTGGAACCTATGAGATTCTTCATAATAGATGCAAATACTGTGCTCCTTGATTTGCCCAAATGCTAGCACAAATGTGTGCATGCATTCTCTGTCATTGTCTCTGCCTCTCCATATATTGTCTCAACAAAGTACAAAATCAAAGCTTTAAAAATTCAGTGTGATCAGCCAGTAATTTAAGTGGCTGTTAAGGGGAAAAAAAGAAAAAAGTCATCCCTTCTCATAGGAAGATAACAGAATCCAGTCTCTATGCGCAATACCAAACATGCAATAAAAATTTATTACCTACAGCAAAATGTGAGCTACTCTCAAAAATGAAAGCAATCATTATCAATAGACCGTGAAAATTAGTAGACAATTAATAGTCAAGGACATGAAAGTATCTATCACGAGGACTTAATTTAAAAGATGGTCTTAAAGAGAGTGAACAGATGGGAAATACCAGTAGAGAAATGGAAACTATAAAAAACCAAATAGAAATTCTTGAAATGAAAATTTTAGCATCTAAAAAAAGTTCTGTGGATAGATTTAGCAGCAGTTTGGAGTTAGCATTAAAAGTTGTGGTAGGCAGAAGAATGCCTCCCTAAAATGTCTACATCCTAATCCCTGGGATTTGGGAATATGTTACTGTGCTATTGTCATAAATATATATATATATATATATAAAATCTTCATCCCAGTTTCTGGTGAAGCTCCTAAAACCCTTGGAACTTCCTAAGTGGTAAGAACCTAAGGGTGAAGTGGGTGTCTTTTGTTATTCATAAGAAGTCCCTTTCAACCACAGCAGAGTTTATGTTAATGAGGTGACTTTTGAACCCCTCAAGGATGGGGGCTGTTTCCAGGAAAACCAACTTTGATTAGAGGGTTGGAATTTTCAGTTCTATCCTTTTGACCTCTGGGAAGGGGAGAGGGGCAAAAGATTGAGTCAATCACCAGTGGCCACTGATTTAATCTATCATGCCTAAGTAATGGAGCCTCCATAAAAACCCTAAAGGACAGTGTTTAGAGGGTTTCCTGGCTGGTGATCACATGAAGGTTCTGGGAAAGTTGTAGCCTGGAGAGGGCATGGAAGCTCCCTGCCCCTTCCTCCATACCTTGCCCTGTGCTTCTCTGCTATCTGGTTGTTCCTGAGTTGTATTTTTTTTTTTTTTTTTTTTTTTTTTGTAATAAACCTATAATCCAGTGAGAAAATGGGTTGCTAGTTCTGTGAGTCTCTCTAGCAAATCAATCAAACCCAAGGAGGGGGTCATGGAAACCTCTGATCTGTAGCCTTGGTAATCAGAAGTACAGGTAACAACCTAGACTTGCCATTGACATCCAAATTAGGGGTAGTCTTGTAGGGCCCAGACCTTAACCTGGTAGGATCTGATGCTATCTCCAGGTGGAAATATCAGAATTGTTAAATTGTAGGACACCCACCTGGTACCACAGAATTTCTTGGTGTATGGAAACACTCTCATATGCCCACACACACTTGGTGACCAGGAGTGTCAGAAATACTGAGTGCGGGTAGTAAAGTAGTCACATAGAACAAAACAAATTTTTCCTTTATGGTTACTTTCCATGGCAAAATAATTTTTCACACGGAATTAAGTCTACAAACTTCAGAATAGGGAGATTATTCTGGATTATCCAGATGATTCCAGTGTAATCACACAGTCCTTTAAAAGTGGAAGTAGATCAGAAATTTGAGACGATGGAAGAAGACAGAAAGATTTGAGGTTTGAGAGACACATGACTCAACATGGATGGGTTTGAAGACAGAGGGAGGGAATCCCATGCTAAGTCAAGTAGGTAGCCTCTACAATTTGGGAATGATCCTTGACCAACAGTCAACGAAGAAATAGGGACCTCAGTTTCACAACCACAAAGAATTGAACTCTGCCAACAACAGGCATGGGTTTACTTAGAGCTTTCAGAAAGGAACACAGCTTTGCTGACACCTCGATTTTAGAATAATGAAAATGGTGTCAGATTTCTGATTTACATAATTATAAAATAATACATGTATGTGGGTCTGAGTCTCTAAGTTTATGGTAATTTGTTATGGCATCAGTTCAAAACTAATATGAAAGGGTCAATAAACTTCAAAGTAGACAAATATAAAGAGAAAGCAAGGCAGAGAAAGTTATTTTTAAAAAGTGCTGGCCAAAATTTCCCAAATTCGATGAACAGAAATCCCAAAAGCTCAGATTAATCTCGGCAAGACAAAGATAAAGTGAACCACACCTAGGCTCATCATGGTACTGCTATGAAAACCAAACATAATGACAAAATATTGAAAGCATTGAGAGAAAAAAAGAAATTACATATAGGGGAACAATTATACAAATGATGGCTGATTGTCATCACAAACAGTGAAGGCCAGGAAACAATGGAGGGACTTTGCATTTTCAACAAATGGTACTGGAAAAACTGAACAAATATATGGGAAAAAGGAACCTTGACTCCACCTCACACCACACACAAAAATAAATTCAATATAAATTATAGCCTTAAATGTATACGCTAAAACCATAATCTCTTAGAAGAAAATACAGAATACTTTTGTAGCCCAACAGCATAGGCAAAGATTTCTTAGAGAGGATAACAATGCACTGAACATGAAATAAAATAATCACAAATTAGACCATCAGGATTTATAATTTTTGCTCATTAAAATACACCAATAAGAGAGAGACAAGCCAAACCATAGACTGGGAGAATATATGCACAATATACATATCCAACAAAGGAATTTTATCCAGAATATTTAAAGAACTCCTTCAGATCCATACTAAGAAGTCAAATAATCCACTAAGTGAGTTAAGGAATTGAATAGATATCTCACAAATGAAGATACATAATGGTCGAAAAACATATCAGAAGGTGCTGACATCACAAGTCATCAGGGAAACGAGAATGAAAATCACAATAACTCTACCATTCTATATCAACCAGAAAAATAATTTTCAGTGTCTCTTCTTGGCAAGGATGGAACTCCTACACTGCTAGTGGCACCATAATGTGATACAACTACTTTGGAAAACCTATTTTTAGTTTCTTAAAAAGTTACACGTGTAACAATCAGCAGTTCTACTCCTAGGTATTTACCTAAGAGACTTGAGAACAAAGTATTTACCTAAGAGACTTGAGAACAAAGTAACTCGTACAAGCATGTTCACAACAACTCTATTCCTTATTGCCTAAAAAGCAGAAATAGCTCAAATGTCCTTCAAAAGAATTATAAATAGCAAATTATGGTATTTGTACAATGAAGTACAAACCAGAAGCAAAAAAGAATCAACTACTGATACAAACAACAACATAGGTAGATCTCAAAAATATTACCCTAACTGAAAGAAACTAGACATAAACACCCACATACAGTTTGATTCTATTTATATGAATTTCAGTGACAGGTAAAATAATCTATGTTGAAATCAATCTCTGTATGGAAGAAATCCATAGTTACTTATAGAGGAGGAGACTGAAAGTTCACAAAAGAACTTTATGGAGTGATAGAAATGTTCTATATTGTATTTGGGAAGGATTTGAGTATTTCCATCTATGTACAGTTTCCTGAATTGTGCATTTCAACATGCATTCAGGTATGTAGCTTTTATTTTAATTTAATCATAATCAACAACACAACAAAATGAAGGAAATAAAAGCTAACATCAATCCTCTGTTACAAATGCTATGACATCTTCTCATTCCACTCAAAGTAAGTCCAACAAAATACAATGGACTAGAAAGTCCTGGTCTGGCCTCATTACCTCCTGATCTCCTTCATGTGCTTAATTTCAGCCATGCTTCTCTCCCTGCTGTTTTCTGAATAGGATGCTTTTATGGACTTTGTTTTAACTGTTTCTCTTGCCTAGAATGTTTCTCCTATCAATATCTTTTTCACTAATTTCCCTTGTTTTAGATATTTTAAATATGTCTGCATATCTTTTCTGAGGACTGTCCTAATCATACTGTTTAAGGCTTCAACTTGTTCTTTTCCATGCTTGATCCTTTTATTATTCTCTACTTTTTTCTTTAATTGATAGGACTTATCACCTTCTAATATAACATGTCATTTACTTTTTAATTACAATTACTGTTACTCTCTATTTGTCTGCTTATAATGTACACGCCGCAATGGTTGAAATCTTTTTATTTATTTATTTTTTTAAGACCTATTTCTTTATTTGAGAGAGAGGGAGACTGTGCAGGGTGGGAGAAGCGGCAAAGGGAGAGCAAGAGAGTGTCTTAAGCAGACTCTACACTGAGCGCCGAACCCCACATGGGACTCCACGTCAAGACTGTGAGATCAGGACCGGAGCTGAAACCAAGAGTCAGAAGCTTAACCTACTATGCCACCCAGGTGCCCCAGAAATCTTTGTCTTTTAATTCATTAGTACACCCCAGCATCTTAAAGTGTTTGACACATAACCAGTGTTCTATGAACACTTTTGTGTCAGACGAATGTATGAACAGGAGGCAGAATAAAACAGTAGAAAGCCTTCACCGTCCGGCATTCAGTAACAATTTATTTTTCAGCTCCTACTGTGGTACCATGTGCATATAATTGAGAGAGAAGAAAAGCTTTCTCTCTCTCTCTCTTTTTTTTTTTTTAAAGATTTTATTTATTTATTTGACAGAGAGAGAGAAAGAGAGAGGGAGCACAAGTAGGCAGAGCAGCCAGCAGAGGGAGAGGGAGAAACAGACTCCCCGCTAAGCAAGGAGCCTTATGCAGGGCTCAATCCCAGGACCCTGGGATCATGACCCAAGCCTAAAGCAGATGCTTAACAACTGAGCCACCCAGGTGGACTGGAAGAGATTTCTGTTTTCAGAATTTTAGATTACTTTATAGACATTCAGGGTGCAGGGTGCCTGGAGACTGTGAATTCTTTTATTTATTTATTTATTTGTTTATTTATTTACATACTTACTCATTCTTTAGGTATTGGTTCTATTCCTTACAACATTGTATATAAAAACCTCTGGTTAAATTAGTCCACTTACCTTTCACAATTTTATTCTTCTTGTCAGAACACTAATACTCAATACAGTAAAAGTAAAGCTGTGTTTTATGACTTCTTGTATTTTAACCTAAACAGTTTTTTTTTCTTATTTCTTGTTGAAACATAGGTATTAGATAAGTAAATATCGAGACCAAAGGGAATGAGTAGAAAGTTATCTTATTATGAAAGGCATAAAATAAATTAGTATATCAAATTTTCTAAGTTTTCCTTGGAATTTTATGTATAAAAATAAGACATAACTCAATTCCATATTATCCATATGGATGAACTTAATAACATAATTTTATGATTGCTAGATATGGATTTTTAAAGAAAAACATTATCTTGACATTCTCTCTGGTATATTTACTGAAAGCAGTAACAACAAAACAATAACATCACATCTTTTCTTAAAAAATGTAAGAGAAAATTTTTCATTCAATTATATGCACATTTGCATCTCATACTACTTGGAAGAAGAAAAGGGAGAATCAACAATACCATAATATTAACTTCATCATTTTGGAACTTGAAATGGAATGTCATATGAAGATAATACATGGGTCCCTCACATGTATCTTTCTTGATGTAAAGTTGAAATTAGGAAATTTGTGCATATGGTATCTGGTGCTTAATGAGTTTCAATTAATTCTATAGTCTTCAGTCAAAATGGTGGTTAATTAGGTGACTTTTTTTTCTTTTTCTTTTCTTTTTTTTTTTTTTTTAGATTATTTATTTCTTTATTTGAGAGAGAGAGAGAAGGAGAGGGCACAGAGGGAGAGTGAGAGGGAGACTCAGACTCCCAGAGATCAGAGAGCCCAACGTGGGGCTCAAATCCCAGGACCCTGAGATCATGACCTGAGCCACAGGCAGACACTTAACTGACTGAGCCACCCAGGCACCCCTTAAGTGACTTTTCAAGATAAAGTCTCTTGAAGCACTCTTGGATCCAAGTTGTTGTCTTTTAATTCTGCAAATTACTCCACTAGCTCTTATGTACTGAATTATATCCTTGGGGTCCTTCTTTCCTTCCTCCGTCCCTTCCTTCCCTGAACATTTATCAGGAAATATATTACAGAACTGGGAGAGTTGGAAATAACATGATTTCTACCCATGAGGAACTCACAGACCAGTGTGCAAAATACACATGTAAAAATATGTTATACTGTACTATATATAAACTATATATAGTATAACTATAGTATACTATAGTTATACAAACGGATGTTTGGAAAGTAGATGTATATGTGCATATACTCACATTGCATTGGGAATGACTAACTTTGAGGCCAGTAGGAATTTGTTGGGTAACTTACAAAGGAATTCTGCTTGGCATCATACAATGCACAGGACAGCCCCCTGACCCCATGACAATGAATTCTTATGCCTAAAATTGTCAATAGTGTTAAGGCCGAGAAACCCTTAGACTCATGTGATCAAATTTGCTGGAATAATCTATTTTTTTTTCTTTTGCATATGTTCCCAACCTCTCTATATCATTGTGTATTTTGTCATGCTGTTGAGTGTTAGTATTTTATCTTTGAATATTTTACAGTGTCTACTTTATGATCAGGAGAAACCCAGTTAGAGGTAAAAAAAAAATCACTAATACCTGGATAATTTCTGTTTATAAACCCTTTTACAATGTACCTCACAACATGAGGGTGATAAACATTTTACCAATAAGAAGTTTGTAGCTAAGAAAATCTCTCTAGTTTACACACCCAGGGAACTTAAGTCTTTTGATTTCAAATCTCATTCTCTTTGCACTATTGTCCATGAAATTCCAGGTGTTAATAAATTCAGTACTAAGAAAAAAAGAGTTGGGAGGATAGAATATTCTTGGCTTTCATTTGGAAATTATAAATCCATTAATAATTAGCTGTAATATCTATATCATTGACTGGAAATGTTGCTATCAACAACATTGAGATTATTGGCAAGTTGTAATCATGGACTACAGAAATGGATTATAACAGAATTTTGATCATTATAATGTGATTATATAATTTATATATAATATAATATAATATAATTATAATGTGATTATATAATTTATTTAGAATTATTTTTAGAAATGTATGTGAAGTATTCAGGGGTAAAGGGTGTGATAGCTGTGACCTATTTTAGTATGGTTGAGATGGGCAGAGTAAATATGACAAAATGTTAACAACACATGAAACCAGTTTATAAAGGAAGACTATTTTTGCAAATTTTCTCTTCAGATTTTCAAGTTATTTCATAATAAGGTTTAAAAAACAAAGGAAAAAACATTGGGGTTGACCAAATGCCAAGAAGGCATTCTGATCCATACTTGGGATATAAAGATGAATGGGATGCAAATGTGGATCATTTCAAGAATCTTTAATTGCCTGTGAAAACAGGATATTAAACAGGAATTAAAAAATGCTGCCAAAAGTGCTATGATCTAAGTAGCTTTATTCTGCTTTTTCTTAAGTGTGGGAGGTCCTATTCCTTTTGTCACTGCAAGAGAACAGTAGAGGATTCTCCACTTTGGCATGTTGCCCTAGGGCTAAGCCTTGCCCTTCATTCCTGGTCACAGTTTTTCCTATGTAATGGACCATCAACATAATTACACTTTCAGCCCATTGCTAACGGCTTGTGACCTACATTTGCTGCAGAAGAAGAATCTCAGAATATTCAACCAACATGTGGGTAGATGAAAATTGTAACTGTGGGGTTTAGACTTCTAGACAGTGAACACCAGCTAGCCTATAACTTGCAGTGCCTGATGCTCAAAAATCTATTCTATTCACCCAGACAACTCCAGCATCTCCTTCCAGTGTTTTCAGTGGGGCAGGAGAAAGGAATGGCTCAATAAAGGAGCATATCAGAATAACTGTCTACAGAAGAGAAAAAATGAAGTCCTTCTACTCCGGCATCCCTTAAGAATCACTATGTATAGGAGAGATGTTGCTGAAAGAGGTATGTACTGATGTGAAAAAGGACAAGGCAAAATACTGTTTGACACTCACTGATCTAGTTTAAAGTTTTCGTTTTATAGCTAGAAAACTTTTACCAAGAAAGGTAAAATGCCTTTACCAAGATTATGCAACTATTAGGTTGAACAATTGGAAATTGACATTTTTTTTAAAATGTAAAATCATGGTAACTTCACACAGTTCAAAGTACCAGTGGTATGACGGTGAAAATCCTGGTCTTAATACTCCTAAGAGAAGGGTCTTTTTAGCATGCCAGGCTTTTGGCTTGACATACAAAACAAAGTACTTTATGGAAGGTAATTTGATGGTGGGTTCTTTGTTTAATTAAAGCATTTTCTTGATAGCCAGGGCCATCACATATGGTCACACCTATTGTGCAGCGCGTAATTTCAGGAGACACTGTTCACACATTCTACAATGCAAGTGGCAGAACTGTCACATCTAACATTGGGAAAAAAGTGTCACATCTGTATCTGACATCGATATCCATTAATTATTTCTATCCCCATTTCTTTATACTGATCCTCCAAATCTCAACTTCCTTGCTTTTTGGTGTTTCTCTTTTTTATAGTTTCTTGTGGACTACTTACTGCCTTTGGCTGGTAGCTTATTTCCCTCACATAGCTCTCCCTCCTGTCCTTCTCCTTAATAAGGATTGTTTCACCTTCCTTCATTCTCTTTTCTCTGTGAGCTATGTCATCAGAATGATTCCTTGTTCACCCTAAATTTAAATTTACCAAATCAATTCATGTTTATCAGATAGCTCACATCCAAAGTGTAGAAATGGAAACACAAAACAAATAACATAAGAATGGGCTCTCTTTTCCCTAAGTATTTTTGACTATTTAGATCTTTGGCCAGGGTTTGAATTACATGTTAAAAGCCTATTTCTTTGTTTGAAAAATAAAGGCATTGGCTGGACTAATATGTGCCAAGGCAGTTTTCTAGCTGAAGTGAGGGGAGAGGAAATCTGGGACAACATACAGTGTGAGCCAGAAGAAGAGTTAGAGAAGGGATCTGGAACACGTAGTTAGGAAAGTACTGAATAAATTAGTTATGTGAATGAAAGTTCAGCAAGCATGTAGGGACTTCAAATAATCCTACCGATAGTTTTCTTCTGTAGCTATGATGTCAACATCAGCTTCAGCTGAGAGGTAACTATACCTCTGTTACTAAAAAAAAACAAAAACAAAAACAAACCTACTAATTCCAGTATGCATTCTTACATGGTAACTTTTTTTGGTGTTCAAGTGTTATTTGAAAAAAAAAAAAACTGAAAAAAAAAGTAAAATGGGGTAAAACTTTGATCTTCTATCTTTTTTATTTCTGTATTTCAGTCTATTTTTAATTTAAACCACTAGAATTTTTTTTCCAGCCAAAGTAGGACCAATTTGATGTTTTATTGATTTAGAAATACCCTGCTTTCTCAGATTTTACATGCGATGCTTTGATGGAATGACTGCTGAGTTCTATACGTCAGCACAGAGCCTTCGTAATACTCTTGGAGATGGAAGGTCTGCTGCTCTTTTGTTATTGCTGTTTGTTTATCATTTTTTTCCTGACTGGGAAGTCAATATAAATAGATATGTGTATTTTATTGCAGATTACCCACTACAAGCTGGAAATAGTATTGTATGACCTAGTTATTTATTTTCCTTCCTTTCATCAAGATCCAGTGTAGAGACAAAGATTTGGGAAGAATATGGGAGCGCCTGGGTGGCTCAGTGGGTTGAAGCCTCTGCCTTCGGCTCGGGTCATGATCCCAGGGTCCTGGGATCGAGCCCCACATCGGGCTCTCTGCTCAGCAGGGAGCCCGCTTCCTCCTCTCTCTCTGCCTGTCTCGCTGCCTACCTGTGATCTCTATCTGTCAAATAAATAAATAAAATCTTTAAAAAAAAAAGATTTGGGAAGAATAAATTGGGGAAAATAACCATGACGTGTCTTTTTTTTTTAATATAAAATGCTGTAAAAATTCCCTTGTGCATTGCTGTAGAACTTTATGATACCTTTTGTTTAAGCTCATGGATTTATTAGAACTTACTAATTGGATATTCAGTTCCAATGCTTTATTTTTGTAAGAATTTTATCTACATTCCATTTACTTATGAAAAACACATTTTCTTAACATGTCTATTTTAACAGCAGGTCTCAAAATGCCATAGGAAAAGAATAAGGGTGCTGACAAGGACTTTGCCTACAAGGAGATTTTGGTTGGCATCCTATTCAACAAGATACAGATTAAGATGGCCAGACATCCTGGTCTGTCCATTCCAATTTTAATTGAAATTCACTTTAAAAAATAGTGTTTCTTTAAATTAAAGCAGAGTTGACACACAATATTGCATTAGCTACAAATAGATTTTTAATGGTCTAAAAATTTTTAGACATTGAACTGGATTCAGCAAGAGATACACAGATGGGATATTCTTTTTCCCATAAGTAGTTTAGTTTGATTGGGTTTGGAGATGACGATAAAACTTGTACATAGGTGACTATTATAGGAGACAAAAGTAAATGGGTTTTGTAAAAGAGCCATCAGTTCAGCACCATAATGTTAAGAGCCCATATAGGAGGGGATGGCATTATTTTAAAACCATGAGTGTTATTAAGTCTCCATAGAAGGAGCTATCTTTGAAATGAACACTGGAAGAAATGAAGTTTATAAAAGGAGAGAAAAAGAGCATGACATATTAGGAGGAGGGAAAAGTGTGAACCAAATGCAAATATAATTTTGCTAGCAATTGAGGGATCTATGAAGGCTTTTGATAGAAACTGGAGTAGCGTTTTAGGAAGAAATAGAACAAGGGCTTAATACCAATCCCTTTTTAATCTGGACCCAGTCTCCTTATTTACTCTGCCATTTTTTTTTCTATGCACTAAGACAATAAGTAGAACCTTGGGAAATTCTAAAACTTAGAGCATAGACACAGAATTATAAGTTGGAAAAAAATGGCTGTGAAGAAACAAAACTATGAGAAAAACACTTAGGGAGTCAGCAAAAAGAATGATATAAACCTCTCAACAAAGTTTTTGAGCCTTGCATAATCCTGACACCAGAACTTGAAAAGTACAGTAAGAAAGAAAATTGTCAATGTTCCTTATGAACATGGACTAAGAAATTCTGCATTGAGTTACACGTAACTGGAACCTAGTTTCTTATGGAAAGAAAAATTGCCAGGTGAGATTTATTCCAAGAGTGCAACGATAGTTTGAAGTTTAAAAATTGAGTAGTGTAATTCATCACATTAATAGAATAAAAGTAAAAACCACGTGATAGTCTTAATAGATGCAAAGAAATATTTGATAAAATTCCACACCCATTTACAAGAAAAAAACTCAGCAAATTAGAAATCCAAGGGAACTTTCTTAATCCAACAAAGGATATCTAGAGTTCAGAAGCTTTTGCTACAGACTTTCATGGAATGATGTGGTGGGTGAATTTGTTTGAAAAGGAAGGACAAAACAGGGGACTCAGTTTTTACAAGGCTTGCCTATGGTGGGAAAAGGAGAAAAAGGGTGATAGTTCCAAGATATTAGAAAAGGTCTTTTTTCCTTTAATTTTATTTATTTTTGTTATTTTGAAAATGAGAAAAAAAAATTTACCTATTTATCACTTCCCAAATAGACCATGCAATTTTACCCCTTATGTTTTACCCATTAGCTGTATTTGGGTACTGAGAACAAAGAGGTACACACAAAATATTTAACTGGAGAGAGTGAAGGAGGGGCTATTTATAAAGAGATGGGAAGGAATAGGGAACCAAACAAAGATGTTGAGGTCCATAAGGACTTGTGGTATTGGAAAATTGTTACCAGAAACCAATGAGTGTTACGGCCATGAGTCTAAGGAGGTCTGACTAGGTTACTACTCTGAACTTGCTTTCTTCCCATCCTCCATTATCTTGCAGGTGTCTACCATTGTCTGACCCCAGCAGAAGCCAGAAGGGAGGACAAGGAAGCCTGAATAATGCAGTCTGTAGTGGTCATTCTTCCAGGTCACAAAGAGATGGGCAGAAGAGAGATCTAGAGAGGAAAGACAGCTGGTCTGTCTTCTATTTGCATGCATACATGTGACAAAGAATATCTATTCATGCAAATATGTGACAGATACAGTAATGATCTGTATTATTTACCTCATTTACTCATAAAATCTTTTGAGGTAAATATTATAACTGGGCTTAGCAAGTTGACTAACGTGTCCAAACATACAGAGCTGGTGGCTGGCAATTTTGCTGATTCCATTCTGCCTCTATCACTCCATACACTCATGGTGCTTTGAGTACAGATCAGATAGCACCTCAACATTGTATTTGATAAGAACTGAAGCAAGAAAAACATACATGTAGCAAATGATGGTCTCAGAATGTCAACAGGAAAGCACATCATCATGGTGCTTTTCATCACTAGTGAAGTGTGAGAGTTTTCTCTGAGACGGGGGGTTGGTTTGGGGTCAGACTTGGGTTCAGACTGTCCCAATGACAAATGGAATGGCAGCAAAGCATGGAGTTCTAGTCTATATATTAGGCAGGTCTGTTTCTGTTGCAAATGATAGAAATCCTCCTTAAAGTAGTTCAAGCAATAGAAGATAATGTATCAGTCCGTATAGCTAGGAAGTCCAAAGTGAACCTGACTTCAAGTACAGATAAATAAGAGTTCAAGGGTTCATACGATGTTATCAGGGCTTCTTCTCCTTCCTATCTCTCTGTTTTTCTTGTTTCAGCTTTTCCTTGTCTATTGGCTCAATTTTCCCCTTCTCACAAGTTCATTCTACTGCCATGGACAGTCTTAGGTTTATATGCCCTGTCTTAGCACAGCCAACTGAATAAGAACTACTTTCCAATAACCACTTAACAATTTAAGAAGGCATCTGTTTCGCCTTGCTTTTTTGTTAAATGCTTACCTCAGGGTCAATGACTATGATAGAAAAATTTGTCACAATAATTCGTCATGCATGGGTCACATGTTCACCATGAAGAATGGAAGAGGGAGTAACTGTGGGATGTTAGAAAAATAATGAGATTTAATGGGAAATGTACTGGGTAGTCCTTAAAAATAGCTATCGCAGACTTTACCTACTCTCCTTACCAAATCTATTTTCATATTAAATTCTTTCTTCTTTCAAAGCAATGTTTGTTTGTTTTGTTTGTATTCCAACTCCTCCATCAATCTTCTTAGGCAATAATTAGCATGATTCTAATCGTTACCATGATCACAACTATGGTATTTTCACTCTTATGAAAAATCCTTCTTATCATGGTTAATTCGGCACAGCAAATCTATATTGTGGCTTACCTATATTGTCACCTTAATGAGCATAGGAATGGCTTCCTATTGATTGATGTATTAGATTAATCTTCACCTTTTTTCACAAGGCTCTCAGTCATTGACATGTACCTGACAATGCAGATTACTCTTCCCCTCTGTCTGTTGTGTCAATATTCCTTAAACTTTTTGAGCCTACAACAATCTGATGAAAGCTGAGGACACGCTCCCTAGAAAAATGTCCATAGACACATAGCGTGCGTATTTTTTTGATGGGATCCTGGGGAGTTGCAACCTGGGTATAGGGCAGAGCAAAGTAGAGGCCCACTCAGAGAGTTGGTGCCTTAGCTAAGGAGCTTGCAAATCTATAGGCTTTATTCTGCAAGCCTTCAGAATGGTTTAACAGAGGTGAGACACATCAGATTTGCATTTTAATTGTATTTACTCTGTTTATAGAGAAGAAATGAATTTGAGGTTACGGAAAAGGCAGGTGCAAGAGAGATCAGTAAAGAAACTGTTATAAATATATAGGAGGTCAAATAAGCAGGAATTTATAATTTACGGTAAATGGGTTTAGGGTAAAAGAACTCCAGGATGGATTTCCAGTTCCCAGATGGATTGTGGTGGCATTAACCACGAACAGAAATATCAGAGTGGGAGCAACATTGACAGAGTATGATGAGCTCTATCATAAATCCCTGGAATTTAAGTATACAAATTAAGGTGGGATAGTTGGATATGTAGGATATATGTTCATAATGATACTCTGGAATCCTTGTGTAGAACAATGGCTCTCAAACTTTAGCATGCATAAGAATCACTAAGGGGGCTTGGGGAAACAGGTAGCTGGGCCCTACCTCCAGAGTTTTTGATTCGGTAGGTCGGGAGGGATGCTACAGAATTACACATTTCGGACAGTTTCCCAGGTAATGCACATGTTGTTGGTCTGGAGGCCACAGTGGGAATCACATATGTAGAAGATTCCTATTATTTGGAGTTTCTGCCCAACTTTTTTCTCTTCTTGTGACAGCATCCTTTCAACCCTTGTCTCCTGCAAACTCCCTTCCTGAAATTGTTCCTTTCTTACGCCAACCATTCTATTCTTGGTTTTCTGCTACGGTTCATTCATGTGTGATTCCACGTGGAGGGATCTACGTAGAAGACCAATTTCATAGACACAGAGACCAAAATAGTAGTTTCCAGGGGCTGGGGAGCAGGGAGAAATGGGGAGATACTGGTCAACGTGAGGTGATGATGTGTTAATTATCTTTATCTTGGTAATCATTCCTCTTTATCTATTTCAAATCATCATTTTGTACATATTAAACATACACATTTATACTTGTTAATTATTCTTCAGTAAAGCTGGAAAAAAATTACAAACAGAATGAGACCAGCACATAGAAAGAAGAAGGAAAAAATGGATAAAAAGGAAGGAAAAAGGAAAAAAAAAAGAGCTTAACATAAATACAAGAAAAAGAGTAACAAGACAAACTTTGAATCCTGTCTCTCCCTAAAGCTAGGTCCAATACTTGCTTTCTCTGTGACTTGAGCAATAAATTCCCTTCCTCTCTTACACCAGATAGAATGTAATCCTGTCACTTTCTATGAAAACGTTCTAATATATCTTTCTTTTATTTTTTTTAAAGACTATTTGAGATTCCAATTCCCTTGTGTTATATTCAGGTTAGGAAAGTAAATTAATAAATGTTCCTTCCCTAAAAAAATCTGGTATTTACGCATTCCCAAGCCAAATAAATTCAATATAACACAAATTTTATTTTCATACTTTATGTTCTTATTGTTACAACTTTAATGGAGACCATGGCTGCTGATTTGGTTATTTTGGCATAAACACCAATCTAGTTGGACACAATACATATTGGTAGAATTAGCCATTGCATATGTGCTGGCACAGGCAATATTTAATAGTTGTTGCTCTGATGGTGGTGTTGTTATTGTTATTGATTTAGACGGAGACACTCAGAGCTCTATCTTATATTATTTTGCAAGCAGCACCGATTAACACATACAGATGTATTTACCATATTTTCTTGTAGTACAATGAAATTAATAGGAAGGAGATCACGTGAGTCACATTAATTAATAGTTAAGAGAAAAATTTTAACCTATTTGCCCTTTACATTCCTCCAACTGGATAGATGATAGGTTTCCATTAATAAAATTTAGTGTGCTTCTATGCTGTCTGTAATGTGAATTACCTTTCATTTGGGAGCCAGAAAAACCGTGAAACATTCAAATCCTTTCCGTCGTACCAAATCTTGTTTTTGTTTTTCCTTGAATTCTCATTGACAATGACCTAAAAAAGTTTTCTCTACTTCTTATGCTACTGATTATTAAAACTATTCATAAAGTTATAATCACTGTTTTTTTTTTTTAAGATTTTTTAATTTATTCATTTCAGAGAGAGAGAGAGAGAGAGAGCACGAGCCAGAGCACGAGTTGCGGGAGAGGCAGAGGAAGAGGGAGAAGCAGACTCCCGGCTGAGCAGGGAGCCCAATGTAGGGCTCAATCCCAGGACCCCGCTCTCATGACCTGAGCGGAAGGCAGACACTTAAAACGACAGAGCCAACCTGGTTCCCTAGTTATAATAGTTGTTAATTTCTCCTTCTGTTTATGGTCTCCTCAAGGTCTTAGTGACAGTTGAAGAAGAAACACGGATGCTTAATATTTATCTTGTTCAAACAGAACACTCCTAATCCTAAGAAAAAACTGGAATATTACTTTTTGATGAAGCCTACTATTCCAATGATGAACAGGACCTTAATAATCTATCATTACTGAATGGAGATGATAAGTGATATTTTATTTATTTTCAAGGTATCATTTAACAGACGCTTTGGAGGGAGGGGATATTTTATGTCCACAGTAAAAAAAAAAAAGAAAAAGAAAAGAAAAAGAATCAAGAGTTAGGTACAAACCCTGCAGCTGTTCTTCTCTGGTTACTTTATTAAATTAGAGATGCGTGAAGCTCTACCAGCTCTGCTTAATTTGTGCCCCTGGCTTCTCTTTAAGAGCGAGGACAGATAATGCACATTTCCATGATGTAGCACGAACAGGAACCTTACTTCATTTGTTAGTTCGGTAGAACTTGAACAGAGTTTTTTGGAAATATAAACAGAGTTTCCCACTGAGCTAACCTCATTTTCTAGGATTCTACCATTGCCCTCACCATATGTCCCTCTGCATTATTACAAAGACATCCAACTGCCGAGGTTATTTCTGTTTCCAGTAAATAGATGATAGTTGTATTCCTAAAATTATCTCTGTGCAAGTTAAATTTCCCTGTGAAAGGATTATCAGTACTAATGTACAACAGTTCTGATTATCTAAATTTTATGAGAAGAAGTTACATGTCTGAAAGAGAAGGCTGGGGGCAGGGACAGGGCAGGGGAGTGGAAAGGGAGATTGGAAGCAGAGTATAAATGCTAAGCTAGAGGGTTTTGAATTAGTTTTGGTTCTGTGGAGAACTGCTCAAGTAGTTGGCCTGGATCTCTGTGTATCACTGCAAATTCAAACTAAGCCATATGTGAAGGTTTCTTCGAGAACTTCCACTGTCAGCACCACCACCCAGCTTCTCCCCTGATGGGAGAGCAGGGACTTTCTCCTCTTTAGCTCAAGGATGATTGCATTTCAGATCGCATGTTCCCCTTCAAAGAGCCCCCATTCATCCTGCCGCCAGCCTCCCTCTCATATATGCAGAAACTGGCAGTGTGAGCCTGTGTTCTCTTGCAGTAGGTTCCCACAACTTTTCTCGTGAATATGGTGCACCAACAACATGATCTATTTTTTAAGCTTTGTGCACGTGCACGGTATCCATGAAGAGCCGTGTGGGACTAGTGATGAGAGCAGGCATTCTGAAGTTCGGAGGCAGGACTCCACGCTCTGATCATTACTTGCTGGGTGACCCTGAGAAAGTTATTGAACACCTTTCAGTCTTTGCAAAATGAGGATAACGTATGAGTCTCATACAGTTATTTCAAGAAGTCAATGAGTTAATACCTCTAAGGTACTTATAACTGCATAATACACAGTAATGTCTCAATAGATGTCTGAAATATTTCTACAGGTTTTAAGCTGATGAGAATTTTAATCAGATAATATGGATTAGTGGAAAAAGCAAGGGCTTCATAGTTAGGCAAATGCAGTTGCAAATCTAGGCTGGGCTGCCACCAGCCATGGATTAGTGGAAAAAGCAAGGGCTTCATAGTTAGGCAAATGCAGTTGCAAATCTAGGCTGGGCTGCCACCAGCCACTTGGATCTCTCTGGACCTGACTCCACATCAGAAGTTTGCTCATCAGGCAGATTCAGGCTGCAAGTAACGGAATATTCCAAATGGCTTAACAAATAAGGAACGATGCTCTTTTGTGGAATCAGCAGTCCAGAGGCATGGAGGTACAGTGTGTCACTCTCTGACTCTGTCTTTCCTGCTCTCTGGATTCAGCCCTTCTCTGTTAATTTTGTTCTCAGTCCAGCCCCTCCTATGGTCCCAAATTTGTGGGTGTGGCAAACTGGGTGAGATGTTCCCTGTTCCTGTCTAATGAGAGAAAGAGACATTCTTAGCCAACCATGAAATACAAGTCCTTTCCTTATGAATCATTTTAGGACACGCAATTATACTTAGACCAGTAATAACAGTCAGAAAACAAGGACAGACTAATTAGAATCCTCCTGTGGGAGAGATGGAGACAGAAACCTGAATAAAATCAGGGTTCCCTTTCAAAGGAGGAAGGGGGGAATGGATAAAATGGATATTGCTTGAGCAGTCATGTATGTCTGTCACAATTTGTTTGGAATATGAAATATAATAACTTAGTAAAATATTGGTACCCGCTGCTGCACCAAAATACCAATTCCTCTTTTTTTTTCTTCTGCAAGTTTCTTATTCATAAACACTTATCAAATTAAACTGAGGCTTTATGTGGCACTGATGATGGATTAGTTCAAAAATGAAGGTTGGGGAGAAAGCTGGAGGGAGAGACTTAAGATGAGTTCGAACAAATTAGAAGGTTATTATAATAGTTCAGATAAGAAGTAATAAACCCCGAACCATGGAGGTAACAATTAAACTGGAAGACAGTGATGAATGTGAAAATCTTATAGAGCTGGAATTTATAGGCTTGCTGGTGGATTGGTGGTAGGAGATGGTAGAAGAGGAAGTAACTAGAAGATTGTGAATCAGGTTGCCAAGGAGAGTGCCAATAGTTTGTTTTTTAAAGGACTTATTTATGAGAGAGAGAGAGAGAGGCGAATGCATACAGCAGGTAGGGGCAACGGGAAAGGGAGAGGGAGAAGCTCAAGCAGGCTCCCTGCTTAGTGCAAAGCCTGACACAGGGCTCAGTCTCACGACCCTGAGATCATGACCTGAACCAAAATCAAGAGTCGGATGCTCAACCAACTGAGCCACCCAGGCACCCTGAGAATGCCAGTATCTTTAGTACCATGTTAAGAAGACCTGGTTTGGGGGTACTGAGATGACTTTGATTCATGGGGGTATTTTGAGTTCAAAGGTTCACAGAATGGGCAAACAGATAATTAATGAGATTTTAAGTTAAGCACAGAGACATTGGGTCACTCAGGTGTGCCAGATTTGGTGGCATTTCAGAAATACTGTGCACATCTAGAGAGGGCAAAGGAAAGAAATGAAGAAACAACTATATTTGTAGACAGGAACAGAAAGAATGACCAAAAATACAGATATGGCACAGTAATAGAAGCTGAGAGAGAAATTATTTCAAACAAAGGGGTATTCAACAGTGCTGAATAGCACAGATGTTTCAAGGAATTAAAAATAGAGAAAAGATACAGGACTCAGTGATTAGAAGGTCAATGTTACCTTTGAGAAAGCAAATTCAAAAACATCAGTAGTGAAACTGGACAAATATTTGTAGTGATCAGGAAAAAACTGCAAGAATACTACTGTTTGAAAAATTTGGTGGTCAAGGGAGATATGTTAAGGAGGGGATGCTATGAGGTTGGGGCGTTTTGTTTCAATTCAGAAAAAAACTGAGGCGATTTGTTGGAGAAAAAACAGAATCAAGATAAGAGAAAAGAGTAAAGAGGCAAGAAAGTGAGAGAGGCGATAATAGAACATATCCTGCTTTTCCAGAACTTACTAGGTGACAGCTGCTGTTACAATTCCATTTTCAAAGGCAGAAGATGAGGTTGTGGGACATTAAACAACAGATGCAGAATCGTGCAAGTAAAGGGGGCAGAGCTGTGCTAGGAGACCATGTGTGACCCCAGACACCTGACTGCCAGCGAGGCTGCCATGTGAGCTCCGGAGAAGACCCAAGGTCATGGCTGGGACCAGCCTGGAGAGACATTCACTGCGGCAAAGAGGAGGGGCACTTTTCAAATCCAGAACAAAGGGAGACGGAGAACACGAAGGTGGAAAAGAGATTGAGGTGCACAGGGAAACTGTAGAGGGGCCATCAGAGCCCTGCCTTCCGAGCACAGGCACCAGGATGATTTCTCAGCCTTAAGAAAATAGGAAAGTTTTCTGACACTTAATGCATATCCTGTCCATTCACCACTTATTAGGGCAAATTTTACAGTTGTTAGGTATGAAGTCTTTCCTTTGGTAAAGAATGGTTTGCTCTACATCTTCAAAAAAAATTTGAAACCCGTAAGAATGGCATATAAATGTAAAAGTTAAACACCTTATAAATAGTCCTAAAGTGACTGTTGGGTCCATTAAAATCTAAGGTTGGTAAATAGTTACATACATTAGTCCCCCATATCTATGGGGGATACATTCCAAGAACCCCAGTGGGTACCTGAAACCGTGTAGAGTACCAAACCCTATACATACTATGTTTTTTTCCTATACATACATATTTATGATAAAGTTTAATTTATAAATTAGGTACATGCAAAATTAATAATAACATAAATAAATAAATAAATGAATAAATAAATGGAACAATTATAATTTCCTATGATAAAATTATGGGAATGTGGTCTCTCTCTCAAAATACCTTGTATCGGATCCATCCTTCCAGCTGTGAGGATGTGAGATGGTGAAATGCTGTCATGGTGACATGGAGCGAGGTGGGGGACACGGGCACTGTGACAGAACATTAGGCTACTGTTGACCTTCTGACACTCCAGCAGGACAATCATCTGCTCCCAGACCACGGCTGACCTCAGGTAACTGAAACCATGGAAAGTGAAACCAAGAATAAGCGGGGACTACAGTATAGATCTTTCTTGACTTACCATGGGGTTATGTTGCAATAAACACATCATAAGTTGAAAATATCTTAAGTCAGAAATGCATTTTATACACCTCATCTAAAGAACATCATAGCTTAGCCTAGCCTACCTTAAATGTGCTCAGAACACTTACCTACATTACCCTCCAGGTGGGCAAAATCATCTAACACAGTCTATTTTATAATAACTATTGAATACTAACAGAATTTACTAAATACCGAAGTGAAGTTGAAAAACAGAATGGTTGTGTGAGTACAGAATGATTTTAAGGGGATCCCTTGTTGACCCCAATGACTGTGTGGCTGACTGGCAGGTACAGCTCGCTGCCGCTGCCCAGCATCCGAAGAGCGGGTAGTACCCCACGTTGCTAGCCTGGGGGAAAGATTCAAATTCAAAATCTGGAGTATAGTTTCTACCAAATGACTATCACTTTTGCATCATCGTAGTGTCAAAAAATCGTAAGTCAGGGACCAAATGTATATGATTTCACCAGTGATTTAAAAGGATGTTATGATATTTCCTTCTTTTCTTATACTTCCTTTTCCTAATAATCGCCCTACTTAGTCAGCTGGGCACGTTTCATCATAGGCTCAGGAAACATTGAAAAGCACAGTAAAAAACAAAGAAAATAAGGGGTTATTGCTTCATTTTTGAGGTTGCAAAAATGCAGACATCAGAAAGTGAATATAAAATTTGGAAAATGCAAAATGATGAATAGGATATAAAAAGCAATAAAGTTCTGCCTCAACTTGTCTGCCACCCGTGTCTACCTCTAGATTAGATGACTGTTTTCTCTGACACTGGTAGAGATGTGGAGGACAGACAAAAAGGAAACCAGGTGTGAGTAGATGATGTGGTCCCTAAGAAACCAGGACCTGGTGTACATGAAAGGAACGACCTCCCCACAGAGATCTGAAAACTGAAGAGCAGAAGATACTTCTCATGGACTCCCCCAGAAAGGAAGTTCTGGCTTAGTATATCTATATAGTGTATCTAGACAGACAGATCTACAACTGATTTAGAGTTTTTCGCACTCCACTGGTATGAGAAAATAGAGTTACTCCTCTGTGTAGGAAAGGAAGGTGGCTCTGGGGAACTCAGGCGGGTTTCCCCAGGCTCAGAAAGAAGCATGAGAGATTGACTTGGGAGGAGCTGTAGGAGTGAGGTGAAAAGGGAGAGAGCCAGTTCTGAAGCGTACCAGGAACAAGGGAGGACTTAGGATTCTGGCATGAACAGGTGATGACCCAGGGCAGAAGTGCCTGCCTCCTACTTCCGGAGGGCTCAGTACTGAGTAAATGGTTCCTACACTGCTCCCCATCCAAATTCACTTTGTGGATTTTACTGAGTATCTGCACTGACAAACTCACTGTGGGAAATACTCACACTGTAGCGACAGATTCATAATTTTCCTAAGAATCACGTTGGATAAGAATTTACATTTTATAATTTCAAAGGGCTAGAAATAAGTATGTGGTATTTTAATTCGAATTTCCAGTGCTACCTTGAAATTCAACAATTTTATAATAACCTAGTTGCAAAAATGTTTCCACTATATTGTTATCATTCGCGACACAAAGTCATCGAGGAATTAGAGAATCTTCAGGTACACGGATGGACCGGCACGTTTGAACCCCCAAACGAGAATTTTATAAAACTCTCCAAACTGTTTTCTTTAAAAATTAGCTGTAATTATGATAAAGGGAGAGCATATTTAATGGAAACCTTTACACATCTGGTATTTTGAATTCGGTCTCGTTTCATGTAGGTAATTTATTTCTCTGGAAAATGTAAGTTCTTGAGGGCAGAGTTTGGGTCCCACCCAGCAGTTCTGGCAAATGGAAGGAGACGTGCGTTCAAGGTGGGGCTCAGCCCCACAGCAGATCCTGGAGACAAGGCAGGAAAAGAACATAGCGCTGCCCAATCCGGATCTTACAGAAAGATGAACTGTCTTCTAGGACTGGAGCCAAGTTTGGAGTCAGAAAAGTGGTACAGGAAGTAAGCGCAAAGGCTTTGAGGACCATTAGTGGTGCCAAGGAGCTGGGCAATCTCTTTGGGGTGGTACCAACCTCAGTGATAGCCTGTGAGATCAGCAGGTACTGCACCGTGTGTGGTAGTCCCACACCTGGGACACAAACCCAGAGAAGCTCAGGGTTGTATTGTTTACATCATTACTTTAAAAAGGAATTATTTTTATTGGAATGCAACAACTAGATGTTACATATGGTAAATCTAGTCTGGTGGCATGGTAGATGGATCCCAGGGGTGGGGAGGGAGGAGGGCACTGTTTAAAGTCTGACCCCAGGGAAAACAACTTCTTGACCTATTTTTCTCAAGTGTAAAATGAAGTTAAATATACATTTTCTACCTTGGAGCATTAGTTAGATGATCAAATAAGAGGATATATCAGAAAGTATTTTAGAAAACTAGAAAGGTTTACACATATTATTTTTGAAGTTAGAATATTAAAACTATTAAACTCTGAATGGCTTTAAAGATATAATGAGGGGCGCCTGGGTGGCTCAGTGGGTTAAAGCCTCTGCCTTCGGCTCAGGTCATGATCCCGGGGTCCTGGGATCGAGCCCCGCATCAGGCTCTCTGCTCAGCAGGGAGCCTGCTTCCCTTCCTCTCTCTGCCTGCCTCTCTGCCTACTTGTGATCTCTGTCAAATAAATAAATAAAATCTTAAAAAAAAAAAGATATAATGAAAGGAGGGGCAGCTGGGTGGCTCAGTTGGTTAAAGCATCTGCCTTTGGCTCAGGTTATGATCCCAGGGTCCTGGGATAGAGCCCCGTGTCGGGCTCCCTGCTCAGCGGAAGTCTGCTTCTCCCTCTCTCTTTCCCTCTGCCCCTCCTTCTGTCCCTTCCCTGCTCTCTCTCACTCTCAAATAAATAAATAAATAAATAAAATCTTTAAAAAATGTAATGAAAGGAAAAGTATAGATATTATAGAAAACTTTCCAGAAATCAATTATCCAATCAAACGATTGAATAATGATTCAATTCCTTTCTCTTTTTTAAGCTATTCTGTTAATTAGCATACTTTTATGAGTAGAGACCTGTGGGGAAAAGATTCCCCCAGCCCCTGGGGGATGACCCACAGGTCCACTAGGATCAGGTTCTGTCCATATTTTCAGCCTTAGCTCCTGCCTCCTCCCCACTTACCAGTCAAATAGTGACCTAACACCTGTGGCCTGAAATAGGGCGATTTATGCTTCCCCGCCTTTAGCGACTACTCCTTCTGCTTTTACTACATTTCTTTTGGATTCATATTAATTCTGCCAAACCTACTCAGGTATCTCCTTCTCAGCAAATCCTTTCCTGACCATCTCTATATTTTCCTGTTACTTGTGATGCCCTCCTCCTTCCTTGTGCTCATTCTTTTGGGCTCAGAAAAAAAAAGATCCCAGGGAATCTTTACCCCACTCTTTATGGTGTGCACCAGAGATCCTACAGGGCAGAAACTGTATTGGGTAAACTTTTGACCGGAACAGCAGCTCCAAAAGACGGGGGACTTGGTTTTTACTCATTGCCGTATGCTTGGAAACCAGAGCAATGCCTGGCATATAATAAGTGCTCAGTAAATACTTGTTGTGCAATAGATGGTCTTTTTAGCAGGCTATGGGGAAAAGATAGATAGTTGAAACTCTTAACTGAAATTAAGATTTGCTCTTTTAAGAGTTAAGTGCCCTTCTACATGGGGGTAAAAAATAAATATGTTGAATTTCGGTGGAATTCTGGACTCTTTGGTATTTTCATGCCAAGGAAATAACATTCAAATTTATTGGGAATAAAAATGGATGAAAACAATGCGATTTTGCTGAAAGAGGAATGATCATTATATGTTCTCCCTGCCATGATGCCTTAGAGCTATCACAAGTCAGAACACGGATTATACCAAGAGTTTTCCCTTAGCAAAGTAAAGTAAAACAATAAATAGACAATCACCTTGATAATTGAAATAAAAATTACATTTTAGGCTTCTATAGAGACGTATCCCTAGGAAAAAAAATGTGCTTTACTTCTAAACTGCCATAGGTATAATTTCTTTCACTTTCCACTGTCTTTTGTATATATGAAAAGTTTTAGCCTTGAGATAAGTAGAAAAAAAAAAAAAGTCATGCTTGTTCTTCTCAGGGAAATGACTACGTGTCTTATTGGGGTTTGGAAAGTTTGTTTTCCAGATCTACCATGACGTGCCTGATCCTTGGGGGCAGAGCTGTTGGGGCAGCATTGATGTGATTTGATAAACCCTTTTACCAAGCGCTGACAATTCAAATAGCACCTGCTACAGCTCAGAGAGAAACTGCTGCACTGAAATTAATGCTTACGTTTCTCTTCCAAGCAACTAATTTCATTAACAAAATTAGATTTCTTGGAGGGGTAATTGACACAATCTGGTAATTCAGAGACCTGTCATTAAAAATTAAGCATATAGGGAAACAACATGAACTCCACTTCCGCTACCAATCCACCGACAGCAAAGCAGCCAAAGCAAAAATCTCACCAAGAAATGTCAAGGGCAGGATGAAGATCAGAGGTGAATCTTCAGGGAGGATGCACGGAGCCTTTTTGGTCTTAGCAGAGTAAAAAGGGCTGCTGGTTACTGTTCTTTCATTGGAGAATGTGTAGACTTATTTAGAAAAATAATGAAAAGTTTTTTAGCAATCTCTGGAGAGGCAGAAATTAATTTAATTTTACCTTGCCTAATAATAAATAAAGACCTTTTCAAGTTCCTCAAAAATCCAGGAACTCCCAAATTCCAGGAGGTGGTATGACTTTTTTTTTTGACCTCTAGAATTTTTCTCATCGTAAGAATTGTCTTTTCGCGCGTGAAGTTCTGAAGTGTGACAGAAAGATAGGGGCTAGAAAAGTCACGGAGAATCCTAACAGGTTCATAGAGACAAAAGTCAGAGCCTTGTCATTCTGTGCCTTCATTCTTGTTCTTCCTTCCATTTTGAGGCCTCTTCTCTATATACCTCATGTCTCCCTAGTGACAAGATGAAGAATTGTTCCACCATTCCAGCCTGACTGATTTATCCCTTCTTGGTGTCTTTCTGCATTTGTTTTTTTGTTTGTTTGTTTGTTTTGTTTTGTTTTTTTATTTATTTGGCAGAGAGAGAGATCACAAGCAGAGAGAGAGAGAGAGAAGAGGAAGCAGGCTCCCCGCCTAGCAGAGAGCCCGATGTGGGACTCGATTCCAGAACCCTGAGATCAGGACCCGAGCCGAAGGCAGAGGCCCAACCCACTGAGCCACCCAGGCAGCCCCTCTGCATTTGTTTTTGAAATGACTTTTTCGTACCTAATTTCATACTGTGTTTAATTTTTTTAAATGCTATTACTATTTATTATATATTTTCAGATTACTCTCCAGAAATAATGGCTCGTTTTGTGGCACTAAACATGCATGTATTTGCTTACCTAGAGCTCTACCAACACATGGTTTGTCAAAGGAAAACTCAGAGTTATAAACTTCTAAGAAGAGACAAAGGTTTGGCCTACAACGAAGGGCTAGTTCTCCAAATAACACAATGGCAAGGATTAAAAAAAAAATACTTTGCAAGATTAAGAAGTTTTCCGAGTACATATCCATCTGTCCAAAGTAAAAAGGAGCAACTTTGTGATGTGATTATTCTATTCAGAAAGGTCAAGATATGGCTTCAACATGTGCATAGAAAAGATGAGGCCAAAATTTTTTTTGTCGGGGCACCCAGGTTTATCTGAAATGTTCAAATTTTTATTATTTGAGGGCTCAAACCAATTAAAATTCCTATTTTTTTCCTCCTCCTGGAATATAAAGAGTCACGTTTTCTTTCTATAGTGACTTCTCACAGTTAAATTTTGCTCGCCACTACAGTGCTAACTTGACAACATAATTTGCTCAATAATTTTTTTTTCTGATATCACTAATGTAACATTTTGTTTCCTGTGACAAGTTTATTACAAAGATCTGACTTCTTTTTAGTATGACTAAAATATCCTTTAGCATTTAGCCTTAAAAGGTGGTGTTTCTCTGGAGATATTTAAAAAACTTGAGGTTGTCATTTACTTTTAGGTCACTGAAGGGCATCTGGGTGGCTCAGTCATTAAGAGTCTGCCTTCGGCTCTGGTCATGATCCCAGGATCCTGGGATCGAGTCCCACAGCATCAGACTCCCTGCTAGGCAGGAGGCCTGCTTCTCCCTCTCCCTCTGCTGTTCCCCCACTTGTGTTCCCTCTCCCTCTGTGTCTTTCTCTGTCGAATAAATAAATACAATTTAAAAAAAAAAAGTCAAGACTTTTTTTTTTAAGATTTTATTTATTTGACAGGAGAGACACAGAGGGAGAGGGAACACGACGGGGTGGTGTGTGGGGGCGGTGGGAATGGGGAGTGGGAGAGGGAGAAGCAGGCTTCACTTCTTGCTGAACAAGGAGGTTGATGCACGCAGGACTCAATCCCAGGACCCTGAGAACATGACCTGTGCTGAAGGCAGATGCTTACTGACTGAGCCACCAGGGTGTCCTGAATTTCTTTGCTTTTATCAATCCTACAGAGGTTAAAAAGGAAGAACCACCCTATTATTCTCTACCAGGTTTCTCGTGCAGAACCTGTAACTGGAAGGATAGCATCTTTCTCTGAGATTGTATTTTTTAAACTGGTCATCCTGGCCTGCCAGAGGCAACATTCTTTACTACCTCTAAGTCTGGGACCTTCTAAGCCATGAAGTGGGTTATCAGGCAATTGCTCCTGGGAGGACTTTGAAGGCATCATTTGCACATGTAAAGTAGGGTTTTCCTTCCAAACAGTAGGCTGATCTGCCCCACTTAAGCAAGGCTTTTGGCTTTGTCAAAGTTACAAATTCAATTTATTCAATTTTATTCTGACAGGAAAAATAATACATTTTTATTGAACCCATGTAAATAATTACATGGTCACAAAACAAAGTAATCTAGTAAAATTACTGCTCATACAGTCCAACCACTGTTATTGTTTTGATGATAAGGTTAACCCCTGTAGATCATTATTTTCTTCAGAATTACTTTAATTTCCTGATGATTTATTATAGTCACTATTGCTATTTTTTTTTAAATTTTTTTCTTTTGAATTCTGAGGGTTTCATTGGAAGAAGATGCCACTGACACTCTGAGTGTTTCCTTGAAATTTGTATAAATAAAGTGTTACATTGAGGGTTAGACCAAGATTAAGAGGAAAAATTAGAATCTTAAAAATTTGCACAAAAAATACAATATTACTCTAATTAAATCAGTAAACTTAGTCTGTTGAATTATAGGTAATTGATTCTTGTTTGGTCGGACTTGAGTGAAGAAGTCGATTCCCACAGAGTCTGTTCTAGACCAAAACAATCTTGGAGGTCCTGACTCAGTTTTCCGAATCAGTTTAAGGGCCCTTCCACGGTGATGATGTAGGAAGTCTGAACAAAGAGTTTATTCCTTGGATTAAAATAGGTCAAGTCTGCCTGCTATAGTCTTTCATTGAGGTTTATTTGGTGTTTCTTCCAGGACACTTACTTTTTTTATTTCCATAGCTGAACCTTTAGATTAATGTAAGCAAAGAGAAGAAAGCTTTTTGTGGATAAGGCTAAATGCCTGCAGTTATTTTATTATAATAGCTAAAAATATTAGAATGGAAGAGAATGGTCTATTCTGTTGAAGTATAATACATAATCAATTCATAAAGTTTTAATAAATTATCATCTTGATAGGGTGAAGCTATTATTAAATTTTTAGAGTCTTTAATTTGTACCATTAAGTACATTATGAATGTCACCAATATTAATAGGCTATAGTATAATAATATGATATTATAATAGGTTGTAATATAATAGGCTATAATACATCTCTAATACTATAAATAGGTATTTAAATTTAAAGGAAACAGGACTTCTAGTTTCTGGTTCCTCATGTAAGGAGCCTGGAAGTTGCCATACCATCCTGACAAGTAAAAAACTGATCAACTGGAAAATCAGTAACTCTTCTTAGATCTGTAAGAGAAGTGAAGACACAGGGCAAACTGTTACCCCCAAAATTAGAGAGATAGGCAGATACACAAAAACCCAACTTATCCAAGCAGAAACCCATGAGTAGAAACCAGGATAGGAAAAACAGGATGGTAATTGATGACTTGCTGGAGGCTCAGATATAAGTCTGAGACTTAACAACAGCAAGGGGACCCAGTCACGGGAGGGTCCCCTACGCTTCTGTCAGTTTTACCTCCAGGAGCTACACCAGATTGTCACAGTCAATTCCCTTGTGCCTTTGCAGGGGGAAGGAAAAAGGAACCAGTTTGAAATTCAGGAAAGCATTCTGTTCTTCTTAATAAGGTTTGTCCTCGGGAGAAACTATTTAACCAGAGTCTAGCCTACTGGTTTTTTTGTTTGTTTGTTTTGTTTTTGTTTTTTTTTTAAATTAACATATAATGTATTATTAGCCCCAGGGGTACAGGTCTGTGAATTTCCAGGTTTACACACTTCACAGCACTCACCATAGCACATACCTTCCCCAGTGTCCATAACCCCACCACCCCCCCCCCAGCCCCCTCCCCTTACTGGGGTTTTTAATCAGAGCCTAACTGACCTAAGGGAAGAGAAATATCCACTTCTAGCGGGCTCTAGTCATACTGTCTGGTAAGAAGGGGAAGAGTGGGAATGAATGAATGAATGAATGAATGAATAGCACAGTCTGGAGGTACAGGCTCACTAAAAGACTAATCATAGGACTATATAGAACCTTGAACACTTCCCTTTCCTCACACCTTATTATCACAATACTAGAGTGACTCCCTTTACCCAGTGCATCATGTCTGGCTACCTAGAAAAATTAAAAGACATACAGTAAGACAAAAAACCTCACAGGTTGAAGAGATAGCAAGTCAGAACCAGACATGGCAGAGATGTTGGAATTATCAGACCAGGAATTTAAAACAACTTTAATTAATATTTTAAGGTCTATAGTGGGTAATATAGACAGCATGCAGGAATAGGTAATGTAAGCGGAGAGATGGAAATCCTCAGAAAGGACCAAAAAGAAATGCTAGAGATCAAAACACTGTAATGGAAATGAAGAATGCCTTTGATGGGCTTCTTAGTAAAGAGGTCATGGCTGAGGAAAGAATGTCTGAGCTTATGGAAATCTCGATAGAAATCACCAAAACGGAAAAGTGAACAAAGACTGAAATAAAACAGAACACTCAAGAACTGTGGGACAGCTACAAAAGGTATAACACATGTGTAATGGGAATACCAAAAAGGGGAGAAAAAGAGAAAGAAACAGAAGAAATACTGGAAACAATCATGACTGAGAATTTTCCCAGATGAATATCAGACACCAACAGATCCAGGAAGCTCAGAGAACACCAAACAGGAAAAATGCCAAAAAATTACACATCCACATATCATATGTAGATTTCAGAAAACCAAACTTAAAGGAAAAAATCCTAAAAGAAGCCAGGGGGATATATACCTAACCTACTGAGGAACGAGGGTAAGAATTACATCTAACTTGCCCTCACAAACCATGGAAGCAAGAAAGTGGAGTGAAATATTTAATGTGATAAAAGAAAAAAAACACTGACCTAGAATTCTGTGTCCTGAGAATTTATCCTTTAAAAGTGATATGTCAAGACTTTATCAAATAAACAAAAATTGAGGGAATTTGTTTCTTGATAGACTTGCCTTACAAGAATTGTTAAAAGAAGTTCTGTAGAGAGAAGAAAAATAATATAGGTTAGAAACTGGGATCTATGTAAAGTAGGGAAAAGCATCAAAGAAGCAATTAGTGAAGGTAAAATAAAACCTATTATTTTGCTTTTTCTTAGTTGAATAAGTACTGATCTGAAAACAGTTTGTTCAAAGTAATGCTAACAATGTATTGGATTGTGTATGCTTGCGTCTAAAGTTACACATAACATATACATATGATATATGTATTATGTAACTATACATAAAATTTATACACATTATATATAGTATATATGCTTACGTATGCTGTATACAAGCGAAATGAATGACAGCAAAATAAGGTAAATAAAAAAATATATATATATATTAAATTAACTTATTGACAGTAACTGTGAGTCTTTGAACATGAACATGTGTATGCTTATTTTTAAGTGGGGGAAAACCACAAAAACTTACATATATTTATATTAATGCCCTTTACCTCTATAAAATTGGCCTTAGAAGGCTGACTTTTTTCCTCTAGAAAAGAGAAATAAACAGGACAGCTCTCCTAACAGTATCGAGCAGCTAGAACATCTGGAAAATGTCAAACACAGCTAATTATTTTTAATATGCCTCCTTTTGAAAGTGAAGTGATAAATCTCTCTGTTACTTAGTGGTCATTTAGGAAACTCAAACATAATTTACACGTTAAAAAAAAGTCTTAATAGTTTTATTATTTTAAAATTGGAACCTGAAATTGCAAAAGAAAAAGTCAAGAAGAGTCATCAGAAGAGATAAGAAAAGAACATAGATCACATTATATAATGACAATATTTAACAGGCAATATTTTAAAGCTGTGGGGATAGCAATTATTAGCATGAACTAAACATTTTCAAAGAATAAGACACTTCATTTGGAATGATTTAAGAATATGCCAAAAAAACACAATTATTGTGAGAGAGAAAGGGACATTTGTTGTTTGAGCAGAGTATAAATTGGTCTTTTTACAAAGAAAGAACAGATTTTACTTTTGATTTTTGAATATTATCTATACAACAACATTCAATAAAGGATTCACGAGTCTTTCTTTTCCCTTGTAATTAAGCTGATCATATTTATCCAATTTCATAAAAAATTTCAAGACATTTAATCGTTTCCCTCAAGCTCATTATTTCTAAGTATTACAAACCCAAGCAAATGAGGTTGACTTCTCAGACCTTCTACATTTGGGCTAACTTCCATAGGAAATGATTATGATTTATAGTATCATATGTACTGATCTCTTTTGATTAAGACATTACTTACTAGTTATTAATTTATTGGAACACAAAATTTTGCATTTTTCTAAGTGATTTTAGTTTATCTGATACACCAAACCATGGAAGGAAGTTTAGGAAATTCAAACAGACTATTCATAAGATAATACATCCAAGATTTGCATAAACTAGAATTTTTTTTTTAAAGATTTTATTTATTTATTTGACAGACAGAGATCACAAGTAGGAAGAGAGGCAGGCAGAGAGAGAGGTGGAGGCAGGCTCCCTGATTTTTAGACGAATGTTATTAAATCAGTTTAATTAGTCCAGAGTTATCTTGAGGAAAACTACATGAAATAACTTTTTTTTTCTGATACAGTGATATATTAGTTATTAAAACTTTTAAGTTGTTTAAAAGTAATGTTTTTCTTCTTATAACCTAGTCACCAAGTGTATTCATTATTTTCAGGTCAAAGCTTTTTATTTTTGTTTTTAAAAATTTTTAAACTTTATCTATCTATTTATTTATTTATTTATTTTTCAGTGATCTCTACACCGAGGGTGGGGCTTGAACTCAAGAATCACATACTCTTTTGACTGAGTCAGCCAGGTGCCCCAGGTCAAAACTTTTCAAAAACAATAAAAAATTTTATTTTGAAATAAGTTTATATTCAAACATGATTATAAGAAATAATTCAGAGAGATTCTGTGTATTTTCTACCCAGTTTCCTCCAATGGTAATAACCTGCAAAACTATAATCCGTCAATTGTATTTGGATTTCTCATTATATGCATGTGTATATTTCATTCCATGCAATTTTATCACGTCTGAGTTTGTGTATCCACCGCCATCAAGATGCAAAATGATTGCATCACCACAAAAATTCCTTGTGGATGTCCTTTGAAAATACAACCTCTTTCCTCCTCCAACCCCTCAACTTCACTCCTAATCCCTGGTAGCTTCTTTCTCCTACACCCCTATCATTCCTGACCCCTTATAACCACGAACCCATCTCCATTTATATAATTTTGTCATTTCAAGAATGTTATTCAATGAAATCATATAGTATGTAATCTTTGGGATTGGCTTTTTGCACTCAGCATAATCCAGAGATTCATCCAAGTTGTAATGTGTATCAGTAGTTCATTTCTCTTTATTACTGAGTTGTAGTCCATGGTATGGATGTGCCATGGTTTAACTGTTCATTTATTTAAGGCATTTGAGTTGATTCCAGTTTTTAACTATTATGAGTAAAGTTGCATGAACATTCATGTATGTTTTTTTACATGAACATAGTTTTCATTACTCTGGGATGAATGCCCAAAAATCTGTTGCTGGGTAGTATGGTCATTCATATCAGTTTTTATAAGAAACTGCCAAACTATTCTTCACTGCCAAACTACACTTTACAATCCCACATATACTGTGGGAATGACATAGTTTTTCAGCATCCTCACCAGCATTTAGTGTTGTCACTACTTTAGTCATTCTGATGCCTATAAGATGATATATTGTGATGGGGTTTTAATTTGTATTTGCCTAATAATGATGTTGAACACCTTTTTATGTGCTTATTTTCCATCTTACACTCTCTTTGATGAAATGTTTGTTTTGATGAAATGTTTGTTTATATTTCTTGCTCATTTTATGATTAATTTTTTTTCCCCTGTGGGTTTGAGAGTCTTGGATAATAAGACTAGATACCAGTCTTGGATATGTGTTTTGCAAGTATTTTCTCCTAGTCTAGAGCTTGTCTCTTTATCCCTTTAATGTGTCTTTTTCAGAGGAAAAATTTAAAATTTTGATAAACTTTAATTGATCCATTTTTTTCTTTCATGGACCATATTTTGATGTCACCAATAAGAACTCTTTGCCTAGTCCTAAATCCTGAGAACTTTCTCTAATTTTTCTTATAAAAGTTTAAAATTTTAAAATAATCCATTTGGAGTTAATTTTTGTATGAGTTGTGACGCTCATGTCAAAGGTGAGTTTTTGTCTGTGGAGGGCAAAGCTTTTGGTTTGTTTTTCTTCTTTTCAGGTGAAGCTATAATAAGAAAAACATTTTAAAGAACCAGCACGTTTAAAGCTTAAATCTCTTTCTGGAAATACCGTATTATACTCTAGTCTTTCAAATGAAACCTGCGGAAGTTGTTGGCTTCCCATATATATCTGCTGTCCTGGAATCAGGTTCTGTATGTTCACAAAACTGTCCCTCCTTCAATGTCATCTTCTTTGACTTTGACTGTTGAGGAGCCAGTAAACCTACCTGTTTGTTGCTAATTTCCTCTAGACTAACTGCTTCCTGAGAAAATAGAGAAAATATGTGTATGCAGTTATTCAAGAGAGATTCCTTTATGACTCTTTCCTCCATATTCTACTAGCATAGAAATTGATTGCTTTTCCTAGGAGTCTCCATAATTGTTCTCATTTTCCTTCTTTTTGTAATTTTAAATTTCTCTTATTTGCACATTGAACTCTATGATGCTATTAACAATAATGATTACCTATCCAATGATTACTTGGCACCAAACACATTATGTAATTTTTCTTTGGTTCTTATAATTACTTATGTAAGATACATTTTATTTTACTCACTTTACAGGTGAGAACACTGAAGTTCAGGAGGCTTTCTTCCTCCAATGCTTTCATTCCCCCCCCCCCACCTAGCCACCCAGGTGCCCTATTTGCTACTTCTTAAATGTGTAATAACAATCTCATTTTCAGGGTGCCTGGGTGGCTTGGTGGGTTAAAGCCTCTGCCTTCGGCTCAGGTCATGATCCCAGGGTCCTGGGATGGAGCCCCACATCAGGCTCTCTGCTCAGCGGGGAGCCTACTTCCCCCTCTCTCTCTGCCTGCCTTTCTGCCTACTTGTGATCTCTGTCTGTCAAATAAATAGATAAAATCTTTTAAAAAATCTTATTTTCATTTTCTTCCTTATTGCTCTGGAAGACTTAGAATTTGCTGTTCTTGTTCTAGTCATTTTAAAAGCTTCCCTATTGCCTACCTTCAAAAACATAGCACACTGTTCAGAGGAAATAAAGCAGTTCAGCCTTCAGAATTGAATAGATTCATTCCCTAAGAAGGGTGAGAGTGAAGGATTCTTATACAGTTCTATTTATTTGGTTGTGTATCTGATTATGTTGGCAAGCAACTCCTTGTACCTTGTTTATTTAAAGCTTTGTTGTCTTATATTATGTTTCAAGATTTTCAAGATAATGTTCTATCTTAATGGATTATGAGTAATATTGTGACAAAAGATTTTTATAAAACATATTCATATCTATCTAAATATGTAACACATTAGTATGTTTGGTGGATACAATATTGGATCTGATGATTTTTAATAACAAAATTAAATACATTACCTAGTACTTTGCATAGGTCCTTAAAATGGAAGGAATACTTCTCAATACCTTCAATAATATTAATCACAAATCAACCCATACAATCATAAAAGCAAATAAAATCCACTCATACCTCTTCACACTTAGCAGCATTCTCTGCATGCAGGTGTAATAGCTTGTTCTCCACTGATCTCTGTCACCTCTCCCCGAATGCCTTCAACCACGACATCAGTGTTTCCTTCAACAACTTTAATAACTAGCAGTCTTTACTCTTCTCCTGTATAAGGATTTACCTCAGATGAACTCACTGTCTATACAAAGCTTTCTCTCACCTTCCCCCCACACCCTTCTCACAATTATTCTACCCATCTGAAATGTATTGTTGACCACAGTTTTCCAATCCTTGCCAATATTTAACATTGAAACTAAAATACATTGCCTTAGAAGGTTGTTGTTTTTTTTAATCATCCTCCCTCCAATATCCTTTTGTGTGTCTACCCATGTATCCATCTATCCATTCATCCTTTTATCCAGTAACTCAACAAGAATTCACAGGGTACATAATATGTGCTAGATGTTGTGGTAGGCTCTTGAGTTATAAAGGCATATACCACATGGAGAGGGAAATAAAGGCATAATTTATCTTAAGGAAGTTGAGAGAAGCTCTGCTTGAGAGGGCACTTGGAGGATCAGGCAAGTTTGACAATGGGACAAGTGTAAAGGGAACATTTGAGACAGAGGAAGCATGCACAGAGTTGTCAATGGAGGTGATAGAAAGGGAGTTTCATATGAAACCTACAACAGATTTGGTGTTACTAGAGCAGTAAGTGAAGTATGGCTCTTGAGAGGTAGGATATAAGGCCAAAGAAATCATAAAGAACATTGTATACCAAACCAAAGAATTTGAGACCTGGTGATAAAGTTGTTTTCTTATTTTATTAAAAAAAATAACTGTATATTTAAGGTGTCCACCATGATGTTTTGTGACATATATGCACAGTGTAATGATTTCTGTAGTCAAGCTAATTATCATGTCTTCTCCTCACATAGTTACCACTTCTTTGTATGTGTGTATATGTGTGATGAAAGTGCCTAAAGTCTATGATCTCAGCAAGTTTCCATTATTCAATGCAGTATTTTTAACTATAGTAACATTTCTGTACATTAGATTTCTAGACTTATCCTTCCAACCTTGATGACCGATATTCTACTCTCCATTTTTATATATTCAACTTTTTAGATTCCATGTATAAGTGAGATCATGCATTTTTTCCTCTTTTTATGTCTGACTTATTTCACTTGGCATAATGTCTTCTAGGTGCATCCATGTTGTGGCAAAAGTCAGGAACCCCTTTTTAAATATGGAATGATATTCCATTGTATATATGTACCCCAATTTCTTTTTCTATTCATTTGTAGGTAGATACTTAAGTTGTTTCTATATCTTGACTATGGTGAAAAATGCTGTAATGAGCACATGTAAGATATCTCTTCAAGACACTGATTTTATTTCCATTAGGTATATACCCAGAAGAAGGATTGATGAACCATATGGTATTTCTATTTTTTTTTTTAAGAACTGCCATACTGTTTTCTATGATGGCTGTACCAATTCCCACTAATAGTGTACAAAGGTTCTCTTTTTTCCATACCCTACCACTTGTTATTTAATATTTTTTTTCTACAATGGCCATCCTAACAAGTATGAAGGGATATCTTGTTGTAGTTTTAATTTGCACTTCCCAGATGATTAGTGATATTGAGCACCTTTTCATGTAGCTATTGGTCATTCATATGGTTTTTTTTTTTTTGAAAAATGCCTACTCAGTTCTTTACTCATTTTTCAACCGGATTTTTCTCCCCCCACCCTTTGGGTTTTTTTTTTTTTTTGTTTGTTTTTTGTTTTGTTTTGTTTTTGCTTTTTTGAGTTGGATGAGTTCCTTATATATTTTGTATACAAGCCCCTTATCAGATATATTGTTTCTAAATATTCTTTCCCACTCCATAGACTGCCTTTTATTTTGTTTGCTGTGCAGAAGTTTTTAAATTTGATATAGTCCCACTTACTTAATTTTATTTTTGTTGTCTGAGCTTTTGGTATCATATTCTATAAGTTATTACCAAGGCCAATGTCAAGGAACTTTTCCTCTGTGTTTGTAAGAGTTCTATGTTCCTTTAATTCATTTTGAGTTGATTTTTATGAATGGTACAAGATCCAGGCCCAGTTTGGTTGATTATGACTGGGCCCAGCTGCTGCTGTCACCCTGAGCACTACAAGTAACCTTACCTGAGCTTGGATCTCTCTGTTCATGGCAGCTTGGTTCCCAACATGAAGGTCGCAAGAGAGTATCCATAGGATGGGCATTCCAAGAGGCCAAAGCTGAAGCTGCATGGCTCTTTATGACCTTGCTGTGGAAGCCATAGAGACTCACTTCCTCTGTAGTTCATAGAGTGTAATGGGTGAAGCAGCCACAGGCTTACCCAATTCCAAGAGAGAGAAATTAACTCCACAGCTCAATAAAGAGGATGAAGTCACACTGTAGAAGGACACAGAAGATGGGAGATTTGGGGGGTATAAACCACAGAGTTATTGTTGCAGCTGCTGACAGGCTGGGGAGGGTTTTTTAGTAAATATATTGCCTTGAAGACTTCTAAGTATATTTCTTCAGGAAAAAAATCTAAGGAAATATTAATAGTTAGGAACATTGAGAGGTAACTTATACTCATACATCTTGGTGGAGATTATAGTATTGTGACTTTGTACTTACACATTATTAATTAATAGGTTTTCTTTCTGAGCTCTTGACAACAGCCCCAAATACCATTTATTGCTACTTTTTCAAATGATAAATTGGGTTGCTACAAATTTTCATTAAGGTTATTATTAATATCTACTATTACTGCAAGCTTCTAAGTACTTCATTTATAACATCACTGGTGGTTCTTACATTTTATCAGAGTAGCTAGCTAGAAAGATAAAACATTCGATATGCAATAGAGATAAATGATGGCAGAAAAATGGATTCTGAATGTTGTTTGAAAAGCCACAATTCCTTTCACTGAGTGGAGACTCTAGAACTGGCCACACTTCATCATCAACTGTTCATTATTTATTTATTTATTTATTTTTTTCTGTCTGGCCCAGTGAGTAGAAAACAAGACTTCTACCCCTTTGGAAATCTCTGTTAAAGCCATTTCCTTTTCTAAGGTGAATGGGATATATATACACACACATACATATAATTTTTTGGTTTATCTGTTTCTTTTTGCTCCTCTACTTGTTACCAAAATAGCATCATATTTTCTTAAGTCTGTCATTTTTTTTCCTGATAAGCTTTGTTGATAAGTTACTTTTATATCATTACTAATCATGGAGAAATCTACTTAGCTTAATCAACAATCCATTTCTTAACATGATTATGTGTGTGCAAAGAAACAGTTCCTGAATTTAAGGTAGTTTCCAATTTAGCCATGAGGGCAAACCACACGCAAGTAATCTATCATAGGAGAAGCAGAAAGATGACATGTTTAATGATTAACATTTACCAAGAATCCTTTTCTTTTTTTACTTTTGTGGGTCTTCAATGTGAAGCTAATTGTGGGTGGTAGAAGTAAAGAATAGACTTACAGTAAGTTTCAAAACTAAGAAGATAAGTTATCATCAATTCCTACATTATTGTACTTTCAAAGAATGTTCTTACGATTTTATGAGAAAAGTAACATATGCTCATCATTGAAAACTTGGGAATCATAGAAAAGAAAGGAACATGCACCCATATTCTCCCATTTTAGGAAAAACTCTACTTAATGTTGTAGTGCATCTTCTTATAGACCTATACGCATACGTGTGTGTGTGTTAGATTCAAGAACCCTGAAGTCCTAGTGAAGTGGTGCTTATGGTGGATTGTCATCTAGCCTCTTACTTACCTCACTTCTTTCTAGTATGCTTTATGGTACTGCAGAGGCTAGAAATCTTAAGAAGTATATTTTCTAGATGCTCTTGCAGAGAAAACACTGGATGTAAATTAGTATCGACAGCTAGATGCCCCTTGTGAGTTGTGTGGGGTGTAGGTTAGGCAGCAGCTCTCTGCCCCTGCTCCTGCTCCTGCCAGGTGAGCACAGCCAGAGAGATGGCTCTCCACTGCAGGTGCATCCCAGCCCGAAGTCACTGGCTTCATAGCTGTCTGGAGGCAGTTTAACGATAGCATCCCCTTCCAGATCCTTGATGTCAGTAGTTCCAAAGAGTCTCTTAATTCCTTACCTATCCCATTGAAATGCTGACTGCAAGTCCATAGACCGGCAAGTTTGACTATTTTATTAATTAGAGTACTTCAATTGTTTGTAACAAAGAAACCCTAGAATTTCACTGCCTGAGCACATTTCATTTCTTCCTTTAATAATAGTTCAATGCCAGTGTTCCCGTTGGCTGACACTTTCCTTCCATGTTGTGGCTCTAGCTTCCCCTAGGCTTTGTGTCTTCTGTGTCCAACTAGCAGGAAAAGAAAAAGATTATGGGAAGAGTAACCATACCTCTTAAAATCCCCACAGATGACACACGTCACCTCTGATCAATCCCACTGGCCAGGGTGACTTTTCCTGCATTCAGGGGAATTGGGAAATGTGGTCATTGGGGAGGTGTTTCCCATATATTAAGGAGAGGGTCAGGATGTCTTTTTCTGGGTGGCATTTCTAAAGTACTGGATAGTGGAGCCCATTCTTCCATGTCTTGCAAAGATTTTAGCCTCTATTTCCTTATATCAAAGTTCTTTTTACGTAAAGAGCTCACATGGTTTCTTTCTACAACAGATGTATATGTTATATCATTGGTTTTGTGGTTTTTTTTTAATCTTTACATTTCATCACAATTTCTAATACCACTAAAATTTGCCTTTTAAGAGTTTCTCAAATGTTGCAGCCATGACTTCTACTGTTTTATATTGCAGAGAATTAGAAGTCTAAGTTGACCTTTCCCTTTTATTCTGAACATATTTTCTGCCTAGATTTAACTGTATTATGTTAATTCAAAATTTTGACAGAATGTATCTAGATATAATTTTCCCTAGAATGCATCAACCCTTTTTCTTCTGTAGTTTCTGGGCTTTTTTTCACTTTAGGGAAGCTTATGCCAGCTTGAAATATTGGTGTTTTGTGTGTGTGTGTTTTGTTTTGTTTTTAGGATATAAATTCCTTTTGTGAGAACACCTGTAATTTTGATGTTGAATTGCTGTCATAATTCATAATTGTTTATTTAAAAAAACCTTGTAGAATAATGTTGCCATTTAATTATATGCATGCATAATTTCAATAAAAAGAGAACCTAAATATTATATAATAGTATTAATGAAATGCCCTCTAAAACCTGCTCCCCAGACAGTAGGTTTTACTAGAAAGAACAGACAGCTTTGTTCAAGACACTTTCAATACCCATGGAAGGGACCGCATAAACCAACAATGGATCATCCTTACAGTGGGATGTGATAGAACCCTTAAAAACAAACACATTTTTAAAAACCAAATGAACAAAAGCATAACAACAGAGAAAACTCATTATAAATTCATGTGAATGAACATTGGGATTTCTTTTTGTGGATAAACTCAAGTTTCAGAACAGTGGGAATCATGTTCTATGTTTTTGTAGAAAGAGTATGAAGGAGGAAAACAAATTTATGTTAGTGTGTGCATAAAATACCTTTTGAGGCTTATATGAATAATTGATACTTCTGGTTGTCCCTGAGGGGGTAGGGATGATTGGGTGACTAAGGACAAGATTTGGAGAGAGATTTTTGCATCACAAGCTCTTTTGTACCTCTTAAACGTTGAATTGCCAAACCCCCTCCCCCCCAAAAAAGTAAACAAATCCTATAACTCAGGGATTATGTCATTCATAGGGAACAGTCTTGATCTGCAGTCCCTTCAGTAAAACTCTCTCTTGATAGAAGAAACATCCTAGATGTATACTGAGACTCTACATTGTGTCTGATATTAGGGATGATAGCAAGAACTAAGACAGCTGTATTTTCAAATACCTCAAAGTCTAGAAGGAGAGATGCCATGTAAAGAAATCATTGTAATACACATGGTAAATTCTATAATACAGAAGAACCTATCCGACCTGTCTGTGAACTTAACTGATCTGTCCTAATTATTCATCTAGGTTGTCAGGACATCAGTGATCAGAAGCTTCTCCAGGTTTCTTGGGTTGCAGTTTTCTTTCTTGTTCTGGAGGAATAGCTTAGACTTCTTCCAGTGAAATGCTAAATGTTCCTAACTGCAGCTTTCCTAAATAATTGTCGTTCTAACATTTGCCTCTGCTGATGGGAAAGGAGGCAGCCCATACTATAACAGCTTCTGTCTCTTCTTCTGCTTTACCTCCCCTTCCCACAGAAACTTGCTGAGTCAAGAGAAGCTAACCTCCTGAGAATTAATACAGCTTGAATTAATACAGTTGGACTGCTTGATTTTGAAAATCCATTTCAGGAACTACAAATATGTGAATTTGAGTGAGTTGTGTAAGCTCTCCATCTCATTTTTTTTTTTCATTTGTATCAGCATATATAACATGCCCAAATGTACTAGAGAATACATATAACAACAATGTTCACTTTATAAAATTGGTATAAAGATCAAATGGGACAATTGTACAAAGTTCAGAGCAAAATGACCAAAACACAGTAAATGCCTAATAGATGTTGTTTCTTGTAATTATCCTTATTGTCTTCAGGTTTGGTCCCATCATTCTGATCTTAGGATTGTTCCTGTGACAATCCTAACTGGGGAATTAAAACTACAATAACTTCCGTTTCCATCCATCCCCATCAACACTTTTTGCATCCAGGGCCAATAGAAAATATTTTACTCGGTGGCATGGTAAGTAAAGATGGGATTAACACCAGGGGAAAATAAAGATGTAGTAATGAAAAAAGCTTATTTCTAGATCAGGTTCTGCAAGGGAGTCTATCTCCAGTGAAGAGTTTGATGAAGCCATGGTCAGATCATGGAGAAGCAGTGCGGAGCAGTGATTAAGACCTCCCCCTCTGGAGTCAATCAGAACCTGGTTCAAATCTCAGCTCTGCCTCTCTCTGCACACTTCCTGCTAAGTTGATTAACTGATTCAAGCCCGGGTGCCTTTAATGATAAGATAAAGGAAAACAATAGAATTTATGTCAGGGGATGGACCGGAGACTTAGATAAGATAAGGACCTTACCCTGCTTAGCCGAATGTCTCCACAACACAGGTAGAGGAGGGAGCCTATTGGGAGAGACATCCAAGAGAGAGGGAGGCTTGGGGAGAGGGAGGGGTTGAGGTGCTTTGCCTGAATCAACCCATTGGAATTGTGGCCCAGGTTCCTAGGTTCAGAAAATCTTACATTGAATACAGGGCAGAAGGCCTTATGAGGAGGAGAAACAGTAGGTAATCTTAATCTTAGTTGGTTTTTGACCCAGCAGTTTCCTTGGTTTACAAATTCAAAGTGAAAGCAAAAGTATCCCATCCATGATTCAAGCCTTTCAAAAGTTGCAAGCAGACCTACATCCTTGAACTTCTTCCCTTGTAACCACTTCTTTTTTAAAAAAAAAATTTATTTTTTATTAACATATAGTGTATTATTAGCCCCAAGGGTACAGGTCTGTGAATCGCCAGGTTTACACACTTCACAGCACTCACCATAGCACATACCCTCCCCAATGCCCATAAACCAACTATCCTCTCCCTTGTAACCACTTCTAATGATGATGATATTACCTTATTGTGGTGATCTTACTGTATGGCACTTAAGATTTGCAGTGGCCTTTCTCATTTGTTATGTCAAAGCACAAATAAATTTCTCCCACAAACATTATTCCAAGACCGCTAAATCCTTGTGATACAAATGAAGAAAGAGACAAAGGGCACAATTTTCTCAGAATAGCTTATAGTCCACCGGGGGAAAGCTGCCAAATAAACCACTACCTCTAACAAAACCTGAGGTAATTGTGTGTGAGAAACACAGGGGAATTTACGGATCCACTGAAACCTAGGTTTGGGGTGAGGAAAGAAGGGAAGAAGAAGGGAAGAAAACTTCCCAGACAGGTGAGTCTTGAGATGCATAAAAGAAAGGGACAGTATTACAAGGTGGGGGGCCGGGTGGGGGGGGCTGGCAGAGACCTGGCAGAGTGAGACTGTGGTGTTTGAGGAAGCTGCCAGGATTTGAGCAGGTTGACCAGAAAGCACCACAGGAAAACTATGAGGAGCAATGTCAGGAATCAGCAGGGGCCAGACAGCATAGACCCCGATACTTTATGGAAGGAGTTACTGTGTCCATCTGGGGAGGCTTGGGATTCACCTGCCGTCTTCATCTAACTTCGATAGGGAAGGGTTATAATCTGCTTTTGGACTTAGAAAATCCACACTGACAGCTCTGACCTGAGCAAAAGTAACTTAATTTTGTAGCACTTCCTGCTCTTACCTGCTACATATAGAAAAGATGACAGTTCCCATCAGTGAGAGCATAAAGTGAAGTCAAAATTATATGTACAGACTTTCTCTGTCTTCGCTTCCTAGCTAAGAAAGAAGTACATAATGAAACTAAGAGGAAAAGACTAATGAGATTGAAGCCATCTGAGAAAAAAGAACACATCCTTCTTGGGTGCTTAAAGAGAGAAAACACGGGGCTGCAGGAAAAAGAGGCTTGAGGGTGCGGAATAATAGAGAGCCTTGGGAAAAGTGACAAGTTTCAACAAGAGAAGAATAGAAAACAGAATAAAAACCTAAGGCAAGAAGAAAAAGTTGGTTTACTGAAAGATGGATGTGGGGCAAGAAATAACTAGACGATCCTAAGGCTCAGAATAGGTCCTTAATGGAGGCAAAGAAGGAGCACCAAAGCATGTTGCCTATTCATATGAAATCTTGGTTTTTAATTTGCCTCTTCCTATATACCGCAATGTGTGAAGCAATCCAGTTAGAATAAATGTACTAGTTACAGTCAGTATAATTTTCCCACAAACAAAACAATGTTTCCTTCAATATTAAATATGCTACAAAATATCGAGCTCTTCCTTAAGAATTCATACATACTTTGCTGTGCACCATTTAGTAATGGGTAGGATCCTAAAAGGATTTAGTTCTGATAAGCAGCCATACATTCAAATCTCATCTTTAATGTTTAGGCATTTCATTGGAAACATAAAAGAGAACAATTTTAAATGAGATTGTCAGTGTTTTCTGTTTTGATCCACTTAAGAGTTCTTTGGGCTTTTCAAAAGCATTTCAGATAGTACAACATCTAAGCACAGCAGATGGGCGGGAGAGCTGTGGGGGGCGGAGTGGGGGGACAATTTGTTGTGTGGTCTGAAGAATTCTAGAAAGGCTCCAAATTCTCTCTGCTGTCCAGGTTGTCAGTGCTCGAAATTTTGTTCCGGGGACACATTTTTTTGTTGTTGTTGTTTGAACTAAGGTTTTTCCAGTCTTTGCTGACCTGAAATACAAATGCCCCCTGATGTGGTTAAGACTTTTATTCATTAACTGCTGTGGATTTAATTATTACGGAAGCCTGGAATTATGGAGCTGAAGGTAAGCTTAAAGTTCCGGATTCACCTGTCTCAACCCAGAGCGTTTAGGAACTTGTCCAAAACCACAACTACAGATTCAGAAATGGCTCTGTGTATATGTATCCTGGTTGATCACTTTTACTTAGTGATGGTGGATTGTTTTTCTCTGAGAAGGAAGGGCCAAGAGCCAGAGAGTCCCAGGTCTCCTGTGGGGAGAGAAGGGACAGAATGGGTGAAGGCAGAGGCAGGAATAAAAGAGGGATTTCACCTCCTTCTCTGGTTGGTGGCCACTGGTCTATGAACATGCAGAGAAAAAAATGTAGTTTGGCCTTAAGTGTAGGTGGGTTTTGAACCATTTCCTCCCAAATAGGAAGTCTTTACAATTTTTAACTGGGGATATTATCCATTTAAAAGGGAGACGCTAACTCGTTTGGGACATTCCCTTGTCTTTTTATGAGTGTATGAGGTGACAAACTTTTTCTGGGGCGGAGTTGCCACATGTTAAATACAAGACTCAGGTCATGAAATTCAAGTGTTTTCCCACTATTTCTCCTTCTCCAGCTGTGCTCTCTGATTAGAGAGCTAGCCTTTGGAACTCTCATTCTCTGAGTGACTCATATATATTCCACTGACCAGAAAGCCTGCAGCGTCCCCTTACCCTTGTAAAGTGCCATTTCGGTGCTTAGAAAACATTTCATCCATCCGTGGTATCAATACTCGTCATGCTGTGAAAGTTGGCTATCCTGGCTACTTGCACAAATAATGAGCAAGCAGAGCTGACCCAAATTCTACTCAAGAACTGAATAATATAAGCTAATCATTATATAAAAAGCACACTGAGTGGCTCTGTAATAAATTCTGAGAGATGTACAAAATAAAACGCACACCATGTCAGCTCATTAATAGGCCTTGTCAGGGTTAGGAAAAACAGATTTTCTTTTAATCCTTTCCCATGCTCCCCCAATTCTCTCCTAAATAAGACTTTCAGTGTTCAGTGTAAAAAATGTAAACAGTAGATGTGAAAACGAAAAAAAGTGTAGACGTCACCCAGATGATTTCCCATCCAAAGAAGTAATTGCTGAAACTTTGGTATATTTCTTTACGTGTAGGTATTCATAGAGAATGCATGTGCACACACACACAAATTTCTAAAGTGGGACCATAGCAAACATTCTATTCTATTTTATTTATTTATTTACTATTTATTTATTTATTTATCTCGAGAGACAGAGAGAGGGTGTGACACAGAGAGAGAGAGAGAGAGAGAGAGAACAAGCAAGGGGAGGGGTAGAGGGAGAAGCAGGCTCCCCAGGACCCTGGGATCATGACCTGAGCTGAAGGCAGATGCTTAACCGACTGAGCTACCCAGACACCCCCAAACATTGTATTCTATTGCCTGCATTTTGATAGGATAAGATGCCATGGGTATCTTTTTGTTTCAAAAAAAGAAAAACCATGTCATCATTTTTTTTTTTTTAAAGATTTTATTTATTTATTTGACAGACAGAGACCAGAAGTGGGCAGAGAGTCAGGCAGGGAGAGAGAGGGGGGGAAGCAGGCTCCTGCGAGCAGAGAGCCCGATGCGGGGCTCGATCCCAGGGCCCTGAGATCACGACCTGAGCCGAAGGCAGAGGCTTTAACCCACTGAGCCACCCAGGCGCCCCCCATGTCATCATTTTTAATGGAAGTATGCCCCATGATATATTTAACTGGGCACTTGTGGGCGAATGCATAAATTTTGTTTCCAATTTTTTATTTTTACAAACTATGAGGCACCCATGTCTCCAGGGCACACCACTGTAACACCTTCAATACACCCCAATACCCTAGTACACTGTAGCACCCCCAATAAGAACCAGCAATACGCTGCCCCCAACTCTCTTGTTTGCCCCCCTGGGACTTCTTGTCTGTGCCTTAAAGCTGTCGGTTCCTTCATACGCTCTTTGTTGTACCTGGTGCTGTTCGCATCTATTTCAATATATATTTAATTCTTTTCTGCATAGTGTATGGGCCCCCTGGAGAATGGAATTAGGCCTCCCAGTTGTTTACTGCCTCTCCCTTAATGTATAAAAAGACCATTGCTATAATAGGAGCTCCTCAAATATTAATATTTACCAATTGATTTTTATTTCAGTTTGATTTGTGGCCTCTGGGCAATTTCCCATGTTCTAGGCTTTGGCTGATTTATTTTATTCTATCCAAACGTATCTAATCTTTGATTTATCCCCTTTTAAGTATATGTACCTAAATGCAAGACGGTTAATACGGCTAGACTTTTATGAACTAACAAGGAAAATACAGAACAGATACAGGACTTAGAATGTTTCAGGAACTGTTGTCACATCTATCAATTCATATTCACATATATGAACTCATTTGTCCCTTACAACAGTCCAGGAACAGGCCTAGTTAGTAGCTTCATTTTACAAATGGGAAAACTGAAGCACAAAGAAAATGAAAAAACAAAACAAAACAAAACACAACACAAAACAAACCCAAATGAATAGTAGCAGGATGGGAATTCCAGCCCTGGTAGTCTGGCTCCAGATCTCTGCACTTACCTGTGTACACATTGCTTCTCACCTAGCTGATGACCCTTCTGGGCTTAGTGAACTCTTCTGGTCCAATGAGCTCGCATAGTTACTATTCTAGAGACCGGAGGAGACAGGACTTCAGAGTAGGACCTTCCAGCCTTTGTGGTGGGAGGAGGAAATTGCTTTGGACGGGTCCCATGGGAGAGGCACCTGCTCCTTCTGCCTCCTTTAGGGATTGATTCCCTCTGCACGTTGTAAGACCACGTAAGTCTCATAAGCAAATGCCACTAATAGTTCAAAAGCAAAAAGAGACTTCAAAACTGTTCAGTCAGTGAGACTACAGATATAATACCCTAGATTAGTGCCTCCAAATATAGGTAGCTATGATTTTATGCCACACTCTGTCCTGAAATCCATACAAAGCAGTCTGTTGGCAAGGTGGGTTCGATGGCAGGATGCTGAATCAAACATTTGGAAAGGGTCTTCCTTTTGTGTTTACCACCAGCGAACATGCTTTCAGTGTGATCCTGGACAGGTCTCATATCTTACCACCCAATTCTCCTTTAAGGTGAACTCTTATATGAGTGGTCTCCAGACCTTCCTAAATAAGCTATCCGATGATTATCAGATATGAAGTCCTCTGAAATGAAGGGGTCAGGTGGAACATTTTGGAGCAGAGAGAGAGAGAGCAATAAGTCGGTTGATGGTGGCAGGCTCCTCTTTGTTCCCCACTTTCCTCTTCAGGGTCTTGGGGCTCAGGGAAATGGTGTTGCTCTGCACAAAGTCAAATGATTTCACGCAAACCATGCTTCTCCCAAATGTAAAGGATTTGCCTGAGATACATATTTTATTTTTAAAAAGATTTTATTTATTTATGTGTGAGAGTGAGAGGAGAGAGAGCAAGCGGTGGGGGGCGGGGAGGCAGAGGGAGAAGGAGAAGCAGACTCCCCACTGAGCAGGGAGCCTGATGTGGGGCTTCATCCCAGGACCCTGAAATCCTGACCTGAGCCAAAGGCAGACACTTAACCACGGAACCACTCAGGTACCCTGAGATACATATTTTTGGTGCAAAGAATATAAAAGTGACTGACAATGATCTGAAATGAATTCTTCTATGTGTTTGTGGGAACAAGTAAAGGAATTTCTGGGATGGCTTTTGATGTCCTTTTTAGCTGCCAGTTCTTGTAGAAATCACGTATGTGAAGATGGTAATATTGCCTCCTAGACCACAGTTAGCTCAGTGCTTCCCAATATCATTTTGCAGGGGACATTTGGCAAAATCTCGAGGCATTTTTTCATTGCCACAACTGGGAATGGGCTGAGGGAACAGTGTTCCCCCGGCATCTCATGTGTGTGGAGGCCAGACGTGCTACTAAATGTTGCATGTTAAAATGCAGAGGACAGGCTCCCCAGTGAGGAATTATTGGGCCCCAAATGCCAGCAGTGCTGCCGTTGAGAAAACCCTGACTAGCTCATGCATGACAGGGGCTTAGGCTGAGGAAAAGGTAATGATATGTGAGTCCGTACTTTGGTTCCTATGCAATCTCATTTCGTGAAGTCAGAAACCTGTGTAATGACAACCGAATGAGCTTAGAGAATATATTGCTACGAAGCTTTTTAAACTAGCAAGATAATTTAGGATTAATGAGCCCTACTACCTTCATAAATATCTCCCCCAAAACTTTTTTTTAAAATATAAATTGAATTATGAGCCTCATCTGCTTAGAGCACTTAAATAGATTGCTCTCAGGAAAAACCTCTACTCCTTAAGTAGCCCATGAGGCCCTGCAGGATCTGGTCTCATTCTCCAGCCTCCTCCCGGCTTCCTTGTCTGTTGTTCTCCTGCCACACTAGCCCTTTAGTTTCTCAAACGTGTGAGGCTCATTTTCACTTCAGGGCTCCTCCCACACGTTTCCCTTCTTTCCTCTGCTTAGAACATTCTGCTCCGACCATACAACATTTCTCTGTACCGACTTGTCCCTAGCTCTAATGTTGGCATCTCTGTGAATGTTCACTGAAGCTCTCCTTAATCTAAGGTAGGTTCTCTGTGTTACTATAGTACTTATCACATGTCTAACAATCTATTTTTGCATGCTTATGTGTTAATGTGGGGTTCCCTGATGGCTCTGTGGTCTGTGAAGGGGCAAAGTGGACACTGTCCTTTTCTTCTTTTTTAACTTACCAGAAAGTATTGATGGCTTAATTTGTTTTATACATATTGACTAGGGTAACAAATATAAGGTCTATCCTTTTTTTTTCAATGTGGTAAGAACAGATAACATGAGTTTTACCCTCTTAACAAATTTTAATTGTGCTGTACAATATTGTTAAGTATAAGCGCACTGCTGTACAGCCAATCTCTAGAACTTTTCCTGATCATGCTTTGGCACCATGTGTCTCCAGTGCCTCTACCTTAATGTCTTTCCAGAGTGGGTCCTCAAGAAATATTTTTTGGAGAAAAAAGAGATCGGCTTTGAGTCATGGAGGAAGATGATGCATTTGCCCTCCTCATTCCTCTTTCAGTTTTAGCCACAATAGGACACAACACTTTAGGACACGAACTTCCTCTGTTGGGTGCAGGGCTCCATCCTTTCCCTGAAGCAGAGACAGACAATTGTCCAAAAGCAGAGACCATTTGTTCCACGTGGAGCTGATGCTTCTCTGCTGCGTGTGATCCGATTTCATCTAGCTAGAAGGACTGCCTCTCTCTGGAATAACAAGAACACAAAGGGTGGAACGAGTTTTTCCCCCAAACTTTAGGGTTAGAAAAAACAGAGCATCTCTGCTTGAAGTCTGCTTTGGGTTGAAGAAAAACAGTCCTAAATGTTTTCTGCACTTCAGTTGGTCTTTTATTGAAAGAATCTTGTTAAGTGTCAATGCCCATGTAAGTTTAAGTTTTGATCGACGGGGATTTAAAAAGAGCTCAGGACCTCAAGAAATTGTCTACTCAGTTTTAAGGCAAAGAGGGCTTTATGGGCCAGATCTGGTTGGCATCACGATAGTCTGATTCCTAGTGGTCTGTCTACCTTTCTGTTTATACTCTGCACACTATCCTTCTGTTCCAAAGAACTGGGACTGCCTGGTACACTTAGTTCTTTTGAATAAAGTGATAAAGATGTGGTTTTTTTTTTTTTTTTATTTCTCTGAATGTCCAACCTACATTTTACCTTTCTGTTATCATGTAAAAGAATATTGTATTCTACTCGTGGTTTATTATAAGGAGAGATTGCATCTCCGTGTGTAGGAATATATGATCTTCAGTTTTTATTGGGTCGAGGTAGCCTACAGATAATGAACTAGATTCACACTGGAAATCTTTTTATATATTTTGGTTCAGATACAGCACTTAATTTTATAAAATGAATAAACTAAATACAGAGGTCAAAACATCTTTTGTAGCATTATATTTCTTTCTAATTGAGGTTAGAGATCAGGTTATCCTCATGCTTTCAGTTCCCAAATCCAAGAAGGTAGTTAGAAATAGGCCTTTCTTTTAAAGGAAAAGATAAATGCTCATTTGAGGTTATTTTCAAATATGAATTTCTGTTCAAATGCTGCTGCTTTTTTGGGCTCAAATCTTTACCATGTAATTTTTTGAATTCAGAGCGTGTGTTTTACATATTGATCATCACCTAGCAAATAACACAACAATGGCTGATTTGAAAATGGTATTTCCTTTATTGACGGCAAGTGCATTTTCTTGGCTCTGTGTTACCCATGGAAATAAATACAGGCTATAACCTCGGCGGTCACGCGAATGATTTCCCCTCGGCACCGTCGCGATCAGCACTCGCAACACTGTGACTATTGTCACTAGGCCCGCGCCATCATTGTCATGCAGTTTCTTTCCTCCTCTTCCTCCTCCAGTTCGCAAAAGTCAGCCCAACAAAATCGGCCCAAGATATACCTGAGTATCTACTTTAAGAAACAGTTAAGAATAGAAAACATTATCTTATAAATCGATGCATTCGGCTGCAGGTTTTTAAAAAGCATGTTCCCTGAAAGAGGCCAAGCATAAATCCTCCGTATTAGTTTTCTGATGCTGCATAACGAGTACCACAGACATTGTGCCTTAAACCAACATGAATGTATTTCTCGAAGTTTCTGTGGGTTCCGTGTCTGGGTGTGGTGTAACTTCATCCTCTTCTCTGAGTCTCCCAAGGCTGCAGTCAAGGTGTTGGTAGGGCAGTGATGTCATCTGACATTCAGGATATCCTCTCCAAACTTATTCAGGCTGTTGGCAGAACTCAGTTCCTTGCAATGGTAGGATGCCCTTTTTTTTTTTTTTTTTTCTGGCTGAGATGATGATTTTCAGTTCTTAGAGACCACCGACTGTCCCTTGACACCCAGCCCACCCCGTAAAATGGCAGTTTGCATCCTCAACCTTTCTCATACTCAAATATCTCTCTACAAGAAGAGCATAGTCCCTTTTAAGGACTCACCTGAGTAGGTCAGGCCCATCTAGGACAATCTATCCTTTGCTTAACCAAATTTAACAGGATAGTAACCAGGAGAGTGAAATCCCACCACGTTCCCACATCATGCCTTCTCTCGGAGTGAAGGATTATATAGGGCGTGTGTGTTTCAGGCGCCATCTTCCATTCTGTCTACCACATGCCCTAACCTGCCTACTACTTTCTTCAGCTCTTGTCTATAGACCTGTGCTGTCTAAGATGATAGCAAGGAGCCACCTGTGGCTACTTTGGTTGAAATGAATTAAAATCACGTAAAATTGAGAATTCAGTTTCTCAGTTGCGCTAGCCACATTTTACATGTTCAGTGGTCACATTCAGTTTCCCAGAAAGTTCTATTTGGTGTTAAGGTGTTAATAGGCGGTATGGATTATCACTTCTCTGTAACATAGCTGAGAAGACTTTTGTCTTAACTCAGAAGATTGACTGAAATTGAAATTTTTAGACATTGTGTAGGCAAGCAAGAGGAGATACATTTTAAAAGAGTATTTTAATATGTGTTAAGTCATATCACAGGGATGGTATTTTTTGGACTACTCAGTCTCAACCTCAGGGACAGTTTCTTGTTATTGTCTCTCCTTTTCGTTGTAGCTAATTTCAATAATAGAACATTTCCTTCACCACAGAAAGTCCTGTTGGGGAGTGCTTCATAGAAACCCATAAAAAAGATAAACTTCAGTCTTATGTGCAGCTAGAATAGCATTGTCCAACAGAACATTCTCTGATGATGGAAAAGTTTTATATGTATGCTATCCAATATAGTAGTAGCTAGTAAGCTATTCGTGGCCAATGAGCACTTGACAAGTGACTAAAAATTTAATTTTTAATTTTATTTGATTCTAATTATAAAATCATAAAAGAGATAGTTTAATATTTTAAATAGATACATGTGGCCAGTGATTACCATAGGGGACAGAACAGGTCTGGAATAGTACACAGTTTGAATTATCAGAGTCCATAAATGAAGCTGGACACTATTTTGCCATTTGCTCCTCTGTGAAACCTGGGGCTTCTCCAGGGTTCAGTGGGTCGATGGCTGGCTAGATTAGGAAGAAACAATGCAATGCTCTTGGCTTTTCATTATGTTTTAGGCAATCGAGAAAGTTCCAGAAAAGAGGTTGAAAAGTAAAATCTTCCAGTTCTAAATCTTATTTTAGATTCAAGTTAGCTTTTCATCTGTAGCAATTTGTCTGCCTTGAGAACTTTACAGCTTTATTCAGCTGGAAGAAATTTTCTCACAATATTTCTCCTCACATTCACTTGCCTCTTGCTTTGTTACATTTAATTATATCTTCCCTTAAGGCAGATGGGAGGGAAAACATCAAGTATACACTTTCCACTTCAGAACTTGTTCTTCCCCAAAAGGTATAATTTGTAACTTAATAAACATAACCACATTGTGATTTAATTAACAAGTCACAGCAACAAACAAATAGTAAATCTGTGATTTATTTTCATATGATGAAAATGGCAGATCTCTTTTAGATGAGAATTTAAAGTGAAGGGAAGTCAAATTTAGCTCGCTGTATCACCCTTTGATGTGCTGATGCGCTGTCACAAAAACATACACTGCCTGTCTCCGTGGAATGTACACCTATTTTTAGGGATGACAATTTCCAGCTTGCTAATGTGTTTAGGTATCATTTCTAGATGCTCAGTTTCTCGGGAACTGGACCTAATATTGAAACTACGTGACAGTCCTAGCGATAACTATCCCTGCATTAACAATACCATGTAAAGTCCATGTCAAGAATACAGTTAGGCAAGCAAATTGTATAGTTAAATTCTACCACAGCTTGAGTTTGGCATTTCTTCTATAAATAGCTTGAAAAAGAAAATCCCTCAAGAACTTCTGTTTATATAGGATTAAGAGGAGAAAGACCACTCCATTTTTTTTTTTCCCTTAATGGATCAGAATGTCACAGTCAAATGAAAGGTCATGGCTGTGTATTTCTAAGAAGAGGAGGCATCACGATCTTGGCCTCTCTAGGTACCAGTGAGGTTAGAGAAGGCCACTTTGGGTACTGGCTGTGGTATAGTTACAAGTTCTAGCTCCAGTTACCAGGTAGAGCTACACAGAAAATTAATTGAGAGAACAAAACTGAAAATTTCTGTACTTCCCCTCGTATCCAAGAACCAAGGAATATTTCCCCCTCACTATTTCTCTAAGTCTTGATGACTTATAGAGTGATAAACAGGATTGGAGGGTGGTAATGCTCAGCAGGATAATGATACTTTGAAATATCACCTCAATAGTCTTCTTTCTTGGGTAATTCATTTCATATATTCTTTCTTGCAACCTTCCACCACTCACTTTAGGCTGTGAAGTTGAGATTTATTGCCCTGGAAAATAGGAAGGGGAGGAAAGATACAGTTGAAAACAAACACTTTGACTAAGTCAACAGAAGGATTTTATTTAATCTCCCAGGAGACACTATGGTCTGAAAACAAGATATATTTGATCTGCAAAAAACAGAAACTTGGGAGAGAAGTAGTTTTGGGATTGACTTGGTAGATTCAGAGCTATGTGGAACCATAAGGTGGGAGGCTGCAGGATATCAAATAAAGCAGAAGGGGATTTTTGTTGTTTGGTTGTCTGCTAGGAAGGAAGGTTTTAAAATATAGCGCATTCGGAGGAGAGAAATTTACAGATAATTGGGAGAAGAAGAAAGATACTGGAATGCCAGCATAGCTCTGTCCACCCTTGCTTCCTGGGTCAGAGCTCCTGCAGGTGAAGAAAATAGAGACCCTGATGGTTCGAGGAATGTGTAAGAGGGTCCTGCACAAATGTAGGGATGTTGTCGATTTGTTCACTTATTCAACCATGTTTTAGGCACTAGATGGTCTTTGTTTTTTATGTATGTATGTATGTATGTATTTATTTATTTAATCTTGTCTCAGAGCCCAAGGTGGAGCCCAAAGTGAGCCTTGAACTCACAAATGTGAGATCAAGACCTGAGCTGAGATCACGAGTCTGATGCTCAACCAACTGAGTCACCCAGGCACCCCTAGGCACCAGGTGTTTTTAACTGGAGTGCGCTCAATAGAGTGCGAGAGGAAAGAATTAGAAACAGTGAACCTAAAGAACTGTTGAGAGATATTCCTAAAGAGGAGGGAAGATACAGACAAGTATGTGAGGGGAGTAGAGTCAGGAGACAGAGTTTTGTTTTTTAATATTTTTAAAATTTGTTTTTAAAATGAAATGAAAACAGACTGTTTTATTTGGATAGGATAACCCAGTAGAGGAGGAGAAATTATTAATGCAGGAGAGAGGAACAAGGCATTGTAACAATGTCCTTGAATGAGTGAAAGGGGATGGGAATGAGAGGTTGGCTTTGCTGGAAATAACAGGGACACTAGAATTGCAGGTAAATGTAACAGTAGGATCAGAGATGCAAGCAAACAGAATATAACATGATTGGAACGTTATACTTCTGTAGGCACAATGCATTATATATTTAGTAAACTAAATTCAGGTTGGAAGAGATCGGAGCTATGAAAGACCAAGATGACCAGCAACCCTCCCGACTTGAAAGTCAGTAGAGAAGCCCATGGCTGTTGGTGAGGTGTGATTCTCTCCCCCATCGCCCAAGGAGATTTGGTAACACACGGAGATGTTTTTGGTCACACCTGGAGGAGGAATTGCTCTTGGCATCTAGTGGGTAGAGATGAGGAAAGCTCCTGACCAGCCAGCCAGCTGTACATAAGACAGCGCCTCCCCACCAAGAAGCATCCAGCCCAAAGTGTAGATAGTGCCAAGGTTGAGAAAAGCTGGCAAGAGCCAGTCTACCTGATCTCTTCCCAAATGTGCTGGGATTATTAATGGTGTGGTTAATTTTGTTTGTGTCCTCAAACAGTATAAGAAGTTTGGAAGCTCCGTGGGTTTTCTTTTATATAATCACGAATAGCCAAACAGAGGAAAAAGAGGGAAAAAAACCAGCACCAAGCCAGAGGATTGAATTCTGTACTTTTAGACGTTATCTGACCATGTGACACACGGCAGGGAGTTCTTCCATTGAAAAGCCTGTAACCTTCGGCTTGATTCCGTGGCCCAGTCAGCCACCCTCAATGCAGTTTGTGTTGAAGTGGCTCAGGCAGGTTCTAGCCAGCCCCCTTACTCTACCTAAACAAGTTTGATGAGAAACAGATTTCTCCAGGGATTCTGGGTCAGCTGAGAACATTAAAATGGGGTTTAGTGGTGAATTAGTTACTGGGGAAATAAACTTCTTACAGCACTATCTTTTGAAGTCACATTTTGATGCTTAACATGCATCTTCTTAGCTCAAATGAGAGCAATGAAGATGAAGTTTCATAAACTTTGTAATTATGTGGTCACATAAAAATATTATTATTTAGTAATTAACAAAAGAAGCCTCAGGCAAAATAAAGATTTGAAGATTTGCCTATTCCAGTTAGAAATGTCACATTATCTGGCACATGTTTTGATAGGATTACAAGGAATTTCATCATACCGTAAACAGAGGGAAGGGAATGGCAATAATAAAGAGGAAAGACCAGAACACTTTAATATTCACTAACTTGGAGACAGATATGAAACATCATCATCTAGTGCTTAGGCAAGATTTGATAGAATATTTTCTTTTTTTTTTTAAGATTTTATTCATTTATTTGACAGACAGAGGTCACACGTAGGCAGAGAGGCAGGCAGAGAAAGGGGCGGAAGCAGGCTCCCCACTGAGCAGAGAGCCCTATGTGGGGCTCAATCCCAGGACCCTGAGATCATGACCTGAGTTGAAGGCAGAGGCTTAACCCACTGAGCCACCCAGGTACCCCTGACAGAATATTTCCTAAGAGTGATCTAAGTACTAGGGCCCATGTGAATGCTCCTCTCTTCTTGGACGACTTGTCTTAGTTTTCAAATTAACTGAATTATGGTACCTGCAAAGAGGAATAAGCAAGACCAGTCAACTCTTAAAACCTAATATTTGCTTTACCTAGTTACACATAACAACATAGGTAATCTGTATGAAAAAAATCGGCTGGCTTGAAAAAATATCAGTCTGAAATAAAGCATATAAATATGTGCCTTGTAATCTACCTCCAATTCTTTTTAAGAGAAGGCAAGGCATAAACAATACATACACATAAAAAAGCTAGTGATATATGCCCTAATATTGAACAATTAGTTTGATTTCTCTTTCACTCATTCTTTTATTACTGAATTCTTTTATAAAGAATCTTCTTTATTATGTCACCTTGAGCTATAAATTGATCTTTAATGCATTTGTCTAATATTTGTTGACTGCCCAATACATGCAGAACCCTGGCCTGGGTCTGGGGATTCAGTGGTAAGTCATATGCTCTAGTTGCTCTGAGGGGCTTACATTCTAGCAGGATAGAGAGAAAGGAATAAATAGGGAACAGTGACATAATATGGTAAGTTCTATGGCACAGGTAACTATGAGTATGCAATGTAAGATCAAAGAGGGAGTACTTAAGACTTGGAAGATTTCTGGGAAGCACAGGTTTGTGGAATTCTAAGCTTCACTCTGAAGGATGGACAACAGCTGTCTAGGCAGATGGTGTGAGGGAGAGGAGAACAGTTCAGGCAGAGGGAACAGCACATTCAGATGCTTAGAGGTGAGACAGAGTATAGAGGAGAAACCGTTGGTAGAAATGCCAGTGGCTCAACATGACATTAGTTTAGAATATAGGAGACGCCAATGAGATTGTGCTTTGGTCTGAATGTTTGCATCCCCACAAAATCCATATATTGAAATCCTAACCCCCAAAGGTGATGGTATTAGGAGGTGGGGCCTTTGGAGATGATTAGGTGATGAAGGTGAAACCTTCATAAACAGGATTAGTGATTTTACAAAATAGATTTTATAAAATTGCACATCCCTTCCACCATGTGAGGACCAGTGAGAGGGTGAAAGCTGTGAACTGGGAAGGGGATCCTCATCCCACCACGCTGGCTCCCTGATCTTTGCCCATTAACCTGTGAGAAATACATTTCTATTGTTTATACGCTACCCAGTCTGAGGTATTTTGACTACCAGATTGTTCAGATCAGCAAGAACACTTTATGCTGAGGGCATTGGACAATCACTAGGATTCCTTTGTCAGTGGAACAACTTGGTCAGGTTTCTAAAATGAAATGTATGGCTACAACGTGGAGAACATTTCAGAGAAGGATGAACTAGGGGACAATGAGCCCAGTAAAGAGGCTGCGCTATGAACCATGTGGCCTGGGCAAAGGTAATGGAATCTTGATGAGAAGATTGGGGACATCTTGGAAATAACTGGGTGGTCAAGTGGACATGATTTTGTGATTGTTTGGCTATAGGCTACAAGAGGTGAGGGAAATAAAGGCATTGAGAGTGATCCCTAACTTCTGGGTTTAGGAAATTGAGTTAATGGTGATGCTACTGATGGGGAGAACATCCAAGGGTTTATAGGGAAGATAGTCTATCAGCTATTGCGCGTAAAGGCATTGATTGGCTATGGCGGGCATACAAGTTCAGGATGACATTTTATTCTCTGCAGTTGCCCTACTTCCCATTTTTAAGGAATCTAAATGCTACCATCAGTAGTGTATATTTCTGAAGACAACCAGTAGGATTTGCAAACCAGTTCCTCTGGCAGTATTTCAGAGATGTCATTTCAACAATCCTGTTACTGTTTTCTCAAGCCAACTGGCTCACTAATAAATACATTGTAACTAAAGATACATATATTTGCAGAAGTGGCCACTACATAAAGAACTGTCGTGTTAGGATACCTAGCACTCAAGTTTGGGAAAAAGGGAGTATTATAAAACTAGTCTAAAGTGCCATTAAGAAACGATATGACTGACGGGGCACCTGGGAAGCTCAGTGGGTTAAAGCCTCTGCCTTCGGCTCAGGTCATGGTCTCAGGGTCCTGGGTCCGGGCCCCCGCATCGGGCTCTCTGCTCAGTGGGGAGCCTGCTTCCTCCTCTCTCTCTGCCTGCCTCTCTGACTACTTGTGATCTCTCTCTGTCAAATAAATAAATAAAATCTTTAAAAAAAAAAGAAAGAAACGATATGACTGAGAAATGTATAGAATTGTTGGATCATTCATTATATTATACACCTGAAACAACTAAAATGCTTTATGCTAATTATATCTCAATTAAAAAAAACATAAAAAAGAATGATATAACAAGAAGAAACAATATGCATCTACATTATGTCTTACACAATTCTATAACAATACTAGTAAATACACTCATGGGTAAGAATACTCACTGGTAAATATACATTGAACTCAAATTTTTTATTTTATTGCAGACCATGAAGATTAAATGATACAAACCAGGTAAGATCTATTTTCAGACAGTTTTTAAAATCGCTTTTTTTGATATAGTTAAAAAGAAAGTATTAATAAGTTGTTTCTTAATTATTATTTGTTGCCAGAGTATCAGATATTAGTGAGTTATACGTGACATGCCTTATTCTTAACATTTTATTGCTTACTTTAATGATGATAAAAAATACATCTTGTTTCTTCATGGAATCTAAGATCCTAACAGATTTTGTGACAAGGAATGTCCTATACCAAAATGTTAATAATACTTTTTTTTTTTTTAAGAAAAGGAAGTAATACATAAGTTGTTTCTGGTTCTAGATGTAAATTTCAATTTTTCTATCTTATTGTTCTGACAAACCAAAATACAATTGTTTTCTGTATTAGAGTGAATCATAAAATCACTTTGAAGGTGGTTTTAATGTTCCATCATGACCCTGTATAATGAAAATTTAAGAAATATTATTCTTTAAGTATGCTGACATTTTTCAAACATTCTCTTTTTTAAATGTTATAGCTCAGAGAGGGGAATGGACCACTTTTAGAATCATATGGTGTGTGCATACATCTGCCTTTTTAATTTCAATTCAAAGAAAATGTAAAAATCTCCAAACACAGCAGAAATTGTGAATTAATAGGTCCTGCAATTAAATCTTTTTGTGGAGTAAATTGTGCCTATGCCTTAACAAAACAAGATGTCAGCATTGTGAAGGTCAGAGTTGCTTGGCATCAAATAGATCAAATGCTGAATTGTTTATTAACATGTTAGAAAATTGCAATGCCATAAAAATATTCTTATAATCTGCAGAACTTGACACTGAAAATAACATTTGCTATTTAATTAAATGTTGAGAAGGCATTTAGAGATAGTTACCAATATACAGCAGTTTTCTTGGATTGTGTCTAGGATGACCTTTATTCTCCTTTGCAATAATTCCCTACCCCCTGAAATACTTGACAAAGAAGGATGTTTGCCAGTAGATATGTTTCTTACAATTCCGTCTTGGCTTTGAACTTTGTGATCTAAGGGAGATGATTTTTCATCTGAGACATGTTTCACAAGATTTCATGATTATTTTTTTCTTTGAATGTTTTCTATCCTTTTCTCACCCTAAATATGGCTCAAGTTATAGGTAAAAGTTTTTACTCTTGGAAAGAATGGGAAATCAGTCATGGACCTAAAACCAAGGTATCACATGAGGTTCCTCCACCAAAAATATTTCAGTATCTTCCCACGCTTTCTGGATAAATATTTACTCATTGGCTTTCCTCCCTATCATCTAGCCTTTCTGGCTCTATTAAACTATTCACCTTACTTGAATGGCTTGCTATGTGTCTCTTAGGTACAGATTGTTCTGCATCTGTTTTATGTTTGTTTTGTCTATTTATATTGTTTTATCCAAAAGAAATATCTTCTTCCTTCTTTTGTATTTGTGGGTCCCAATGAAAAGATATTTACTAATTAAGATACTTCTGTCTCCTGCCCTCCATTTAATACTAGTGGCTTTTTTCTGCCACAGAATTCAGAGACATATGCCAAACAGATACTCAAGGGAAACCACAGTGTCGCCAGCTCCTGTGAAGAAACCATAGTCCTGGTCAACTAAATCAGGCCAAAGGACCTACCCAGATGCTTTTTGCTTTTCTGGTCTTGGATCTTTTCCCATGATTCCCTTGATTCATAATAACTCGGTGCTCTAGATTTTACAAGAAAATATGCACATTCATCTATCCTCTATTAGAAATGTCACCCTGAGCATCTTGGATCAACAATAGCTAATAATGAAATTTAATAACCCTATAGTGTCAGTCACGAGGCATACAGAAGAAGATTTGAGTTTATCTTTGAGCATTTATTTTTAAATTCTGAAGAACATTTGGAGTATGGGGATGCTGAGGGCTGAGAGGGGACACTGAAGGAAAGAGAGGCTCCCACGCCATCTTCAGAGCCACTCTTCTTTCATGGGTTTTGTGATTTTTTCCCCATAGAATGTATTTCACTTAAACAGATGACAATGGGTTAAAGAAAAATAATTTGATCTAGAGGTTGAAGTGAATCACTAACTCACTCCATTTACCCAAACTCAAATTTCTCTCTGTGAAGCAAAAAGAATAGCTTTTCCCTGAAGTTGTCCTGACCTTTGATACTCCTATAGCAGCTTTTGCCCAGGCTCTGGAGCCTGACAGTCTAAACTCTGTGTCTTGTTTTCCTCCATTATTATCTCACCATATAAGGATGATAACAGCATCTACCTTAGGATCTGTGGTGAGGATTGAATGTATTAAGTTACCAGTACTTAGTATGCAAATTACACTGTTAACAACTACTATTATTACTGCCTTCTTAATTCTGTTCTGCCTTATGGTATACATATGTTGCTATCTTGAATTTCATTTTACTGTGAGATATTATATACAAATAATTGATATATGTATTATAGGATACATATAAGTAAGTAAACAGTTAAAAAATGGACCTTCTCCACTTTTGTGTACTTTTTCTGAGTGCATACCTCTTATTTTCTGCCAGAAATTTAATCACATTTGTATCGCTAAAAATTACAGGTTTTTTAGTTTACTATTTTTTATCATTTATAAATGGTATCATTTATTTCTCAAAATCTAAGTGGCTTTTATTCCTCAATATTTTCTTTGTAAAGGTCATATGCATTGTTACCAAGTAGCACTAGTTAATTCAGTTTTGCTGCTGTAGAATGTTACAGTTGATGAATAGTCTACAGTTTATCTGATTTTCTATTGGGAGACACTGGTTTTCTTCAGTTCTTTGTTACATTAGCAAGACTGCATGAACATTGTCACACATGTTTCCTAGTATTCAATTGAACTTTAAATATTTTACTATTTAATTTTCCTCTGCCCTCCTTCCCATCTTACCTAGGTTGAAAATGTCTCTTAAGAATCTTGTCTTTGAAAAAAAAAAAAAATCTTGTCTTTGAACATAGTTTCTTGCATTGAACATAGTTTCTTGACCACAGTGGGTACTCCATATATGATGGTTAATTTTATGTGTCAACTTGACGGGGCTGAGGGTTGCCTAGATAGCTGGTAAAACATTATTTCTAAATGTGTCTGTGAGGGTGTCTCTAGAAGAGCTTGGCACTTGAATCAGTAGACTGAGCAGGAAGATCTGCCCTCATCAATGTGGGAGGCCACCATCTAATCTGTTGAGGCCCTCAATAAAACAAAGGCTGAGAAAGGGTAAACTCTCCTTGTAGGCTAAGATGTCCATTTCCTCCTGTATTTGGACATTGCAGCTCCTGGTTCCCTGGCCACTGGATGCCAGATCTTTGACCAGCAACCCCTCTGGTTCTCAGCCCTGTAGACTCAATTGAATGACAACCCCCTGCTTTCCTGGTTGCAGGACAGCAGATCCTGGGACTGTTTGGCCTCTATAACCCCTTGAGGATGTTCCCATAATAAATCTCTTCTCACATATAACCTATTGGTTCTGTTTCTCTGGAGAATTCTAAGACACCACAAAAACTTGTGTATTTAATGTAATCAAAATAGGTGCGTTCATTGATCAATATATCAATTAATTTAATTGGTCTTTTTTTCTTTTTCTGTCCCTTACCATTCATCTCTTTCATATATTTTCTCCTCATTTGGCCATTTATTCTGTGCATGGTAGCCATTTAGAATATCAATGGTACATGCACTCATGTATAAAGTCATGCTCACAGTTAATGCACTCTTTCAATATTACATACCATCATACACTGGAAAAGCTACTTAGCCTGTCTAAATTCATTTCTTCTCTTAGAAAATGAGTATAAAAATATCTGCTTCATAAGTTTTTTGTAGGGATTGGACATAGCACATTTAGAATAACTAGTATAACAAGAGCCCAAAATATGCATTATTACTATTATTATTATTATTCCCTAACTGATTTATGTGGTTAACTCTAATCTCTGCAGCCAGATGGTATGTCCCTAGAGCATGAAGAACATTCTTATAATTATACCCATCCACAGTGCTTGACATAATTCATGTGTGTTGAATTGAACAGAATAGTCAGAGGTTATTAAGTAACCATTGATTGGCTGAATCCCTGTTGAGCAACTCTCTTCCTCCTTTCTCTCACTTAACTCTTGAGGGTGATTTATGGTCCTGTAAAACTGCCAGATAGAACTGGAATAGAAAGGGGAGTCACTGGCCATAACAAAATGAAGGAGAAATAATAAGAAATTGTTCCTGAGGCTGAGACTATGTGTAGACAAATTAGATGGTCGGCTTTGTCATATGGCTTGACATGTATTAAATCTTAATTTCAAAAACATCACCTCTTACCTCCTGTCATAATTGTCAAAAATCTCCACTTCCAGTCATTCTTTTGAATGAAGACTCTAACAAAAGTTGTGTTAACAATACCACATGGAAATACTTCATGTATTTAATATATATCTGATAATGTATCAGAAGAGAGGTTGTAGAATGGTCAGTAGAACTCTTCAAGGTGCCAAACAAACTTTACTAATTTCAAAATATTTCTTAGCAACACCTTATTATAATATGAATTATTTAGTGTGTTTCCCATGTGACAACTTGTTTATTTACATCATTTATAGTGTTCACAAAGCTCTTCAGTTCTTATTTATGTCTGCATTACAGATGAGGAAATTGAGACCTAGGAAGAGTTATTTCATCAATTTATCCAATCACAGCTCTCCATGCCTAGGAAGCAGAATTTTGAGTTCTGTAATCCTGAACTCTACTGGACCATGAGGCCTCTCATCTCCTCCAGGAGACTGCATTCCGTATGAACCACAGTAAATGCTAGCCTGATGATGGGATAATTAGAGAAGAAGTTCATGACTTTGTCACAACACTGTGACCCCATTGCCTGCACCAAGGAGCTTCTACTTGCATAATGGCAAAGCATTGTGTTAGACTTCCTTATAAGAATAAATGAGCTTTCTCAAATTTTTTGGGGTGTGCTTCTCCCGCACGGCAGCTCACTTCTACCCAAGAACATAACTCCTGACCACTGCCTGCCCAGCTCCCCCCATCTTCACTTCCATGCTTGCCACCACCGGCTTCCCTGTGCGCAAAGTTGTTCTGCGTATGATCGCTTTCTTTACTCTTCATTCTTCCAAAGCACCGGTATTATAAGATAATAATGAAATGTAGAGATAACAATTTCATCTTCCTCTTGGCCTAGCCTTGAGTTGTCTACCCTAAAGCTTTGGCCAATGACTACTTTCTTCACCTAAGGCTCAGGAACTCGCTGGATGTTCTCATGGCTTACTCTCTCATTTCTCTCAGGTCTTTTGTTATTTGTTTATGATATTCTCCCCTACCACCCTCTTTAAAATTGCAAGCTTGCATCCCATCCCCTCCTCCAATTTCTAAACTTTCATCTCTCTTTGTTGCTCAGGTTTTATTCATAGGGCCTGTCATCATTTTACTTCTATGAATTTTATTTATTTTTTGTCTCTCTTCCGTCATTTTAGTTAAGCTTCAAGAATAAGTGACTTCTGTTAGCTTTGTCAACTACTGTATCTTCTGTCTTAAATAATGTTGAATATATAGTTGATACTCAACAAATGGTTGCTCAAAAAATAAATAATTTTGTTGGTTGACTACCAGGAGTGGTATTGACTTTGATAATAAAAGCTACTGAGGAAGGGGCCTGAGTTCTTGAGGTCATTTCCTTAGGAATAAGGACTTTATCAACATGCAAATATTCTTACTAAATTTATTTATTTAAAAAAGCTTGATAAGATATACACAATTATTTAGGATATTTTATTCCTCTTTCTCTCTCAATTCAAATTCATAAAACTTGCTATAGTTAGTCTCATTCAGTAACCTAGTGTCCTAATTTGGACATTTTGGACTGTGTAGATAGTAATCATTTTCCCCTTTAGTTTAATCTGGAATACTTGGCAGAGGTATTCCAAGGTCAGTTTGCTCTAAGGGTAGGAATGGTGATGGAGGTAAAAGGGATGAGAAAATGAGAGGATCTGAAGGACTTTTATTCTGGTGCCAATCTTCAGCTATCTGAGATTATTACCTATTTCATTCTTGTCAAAAATTGCTGATAAATGGGTAGCAGTTTTATTCACTCAATACTTAGTGTCATTATTTTAGCACCTGATTTGACATGGATTGCCAGATAGGAAAAAAAAAAAAATCTTGGCAAGGCTAGTAAAGACATCATTTGTGAAATCTTCAAGTTTAAATCTAACTACAAATGTCTCATTAATGAGTTGTTCAAACAAACTAATAATAGGAAAGATTCAGAGGTTTCATAGATACCTAAAGAATGGATTTCATAGATGAGGTTATTGACACCAAGATCTTTACACGGACTTTTTCTAGGTTTGGTATTTTCTTGGGCTGGTATTTAAAGCCTCATGAATTCTTCTTCTTTTTTTTTTTTCTTTTATGCCTAGTGCTGATAATATTTTCCTATAGAATGAAATAGTATAATTTAGAAATTTCCCTAAGGTTATACTATAAATCTACCCTTTCAGTTCTTCTAAATTTTGTGTTTGGATTCAACCAGGCCATCAGAAAACTGAACACTTGATTTGTATTATTTCAGTCCCTTGTAGAATTGCTTGTACAGAATCACATTTTGGATTTATGCCATCAGCTTGCATTGAGGGACATTATAAGAAACAGCCATAGGAAAGACACTATCATACATATTGTAACAATCTTGTCAATTGCTCATTCAATACATCCTTATGAGACCTCCAGGAAAAATTTCCTCAGTGTTCTACAACAGGGCAAACTGGGTTTCTTTTGAGCAAGTAACAGTAAATTGAATACAGTGCTTAGTAAGTTTTCTCTCTGCTTTGGACTCTCAGGAACTGTATCCTCCAGGATTTGAACAGGAAAATGGATGCCACTCTATGTGTTCCAAGTATGAAGGATTATAGTCTGGAGAGTTAGAGGTTCACACAACTGCTGGGAAATTTACAGGTTATGAAGGTGGTCACTACTGAAGATTTCAAGCTCAAGCGGAGAAGTAAGTGATTCTCAAAAACTCAATAGGAAGTTGTTAGACTCTCACAATTGTTCCTGCTTCTACAGAATGGCCTCTTTTATCCTTTGCCTTCTGAACTCATGGTGGAGGAGGGGGAGGGCCTCCTCCTCAGCAGACTCTGACCTGGACAATATGGAAGAGAGATCTTGGGAAATACATGTTCAACACGTAAAGGAGCTGGTGGTAAGACTGAACCAATAAATAATGAAGCAAAAAAAAAAAAAAAATCATAACACATTTTCTCACTTCTTGCAACAGGACAGGATCTAATAGTATAGACTTTGTGTTCTAATTTTATACTTGGTTTCAACAGGCTTTACCAACCCTATCTTGTAATCCTAATTTCCTTATTTATGTGTTTGTTTTCATTTTGTTGTATTGTAATTATTATTTCTATAAGCCACCTGAACTCTTTTGAAACATGGTATATAAATAAATAATTAGTTTGAAAGGTAAGTAAAGAAGAATGAGTTTATAAGAAATGTGTATCCAAAAACAACCCAATACACATTAACTATAACTAGAGATATAATGTTCGTGGTAAGGGTAACCCAAGCAACTGCCATACCACTTTTCAAAACAAGACCCATTATCTTGGAGATTCCTTTTCCTTGTTACATTGATTTTTTTGTTGTTGTTACCAACAGAGTCTTTAAATATGTTATTAAAAATAATAGACAATAAAACATTTACACTTATCCAGCACAAGTGAAAAATGAAGTCTTTCCTATAAGCAAATTTTCTATGCATCTGGTCTTACTCTTTTAAAGGTATTGATTTTAAAATTTTAATAATTTTTAAATTTTTATAAATAGAAAAATTTTGTACATAAATATATGTATCTCTGCCTTCTTAAAGAGCTACCAGTGAAAATAATTCAAGCCTTTCATGCAGACTTAGGTAATTTTTATGGAAAAATAATTTCATCCTAATCTATTATAGTGATATGTGCAGGACTGCCAGTAGTTAGAAGACTGGGATTCTTTAAAATGAGCTTAATTCTTCTATTTGTTCTTTGAAATGTGTTTCTTTTTGCACTGTTATCCTTATCCAATGTCTCATTTTACACAGTTGTCTAGAAAAGATCTGAGAGTGGTTCTACCTTTCCAGTAGAATAAGCATAATGATCTGAATATAATAGTTAATATCTTTCCATGCTTGAGAACTTCCTTTTTCTCATTTTTTCCTTTTAAGTTTAAGGTTATACATCAATTCCTGACGTTTCCAGAAGCTTGACCTCTGAATGAGTGGGCATTATTGCATGTATTTGATCTCTTTAATAAGATTACAGAGTAATGAAATTTAGAGACTAGAAGAGGCTGTGAAAGGTCACCTGGTCCACCACTTTCCCAAAGAGGCCACTTCCATTTAGAACCATATCTAAACCACTGCAGGCAAAGGGCAGCCTCCACTATTTTATAGCCTTTCAAAGACAGAAATGCTATGATCTCTAGTGGCAAGCCATTTTTATGTTTTATAATTCCCGATTTCAGAAAATTCTTCCTTACATTTAACTTGAATTTCTCATGCAGAAATAAGCCTGTGAACTCAGTCCCTGAGGAGATCTGGAAATAAAACTGGGCTTTTGAAAGGATTCAAGAAAATTGGGTTCTATTGTTCCTCTGTTTTACATTCTCTAGGGCAAAAATAGACATACTGGTGTGTGTGTGTGTGTGTGTGTGTGTGTGTGTGTGTGTGTGTGACAGAGAGAGAGAGAGGGAGAGAGAGAGAGAGGAAGAAAAAGACAGGGAGAGAGAGAGAGAGAGAAAGAGAGATAGAGGGAGAGAAACTGAGAATTTACGGACTTCTTTTAATGCCCATCACTCATACGACATTCATGCATGGATCAAACTAGTTGGTGAGGGGCTGGGCTGAATGAACTACATTCTCACCAGGTCTCTCTTGATACTAACCCAAGTTAGTATAACCACAAGCTAGCCAGCTATTTAGGATAAGGAGTGTAGTTTGTAGTTATGAGGCAGGAAAAATGTGAGATGATACAGCAGAGAAACAGGATGGGGACTGGAAAGAAGACCCACCATTACTCTTGGATTAAGAACAGATTGATTCTGAGCAAGTCAATTTCCACTGTGAAATGGAGATTAATAATAGTATATCATTTCTATCATCCCATCAAGAGGGAATTTTTGAGGACCCAAAGAGAAAATGGGTATATAAATTTTTTGAAAATTATAAGCCTTATATAAATATATAGTAATTTCTTATGCCCCAAATATTTAACTCTTTGTTAAGTAGTGGATTATAGAATTGGGAAAATATGTTTTGGATTATAGCTTTGGCACTGTCTAACTTTGTGGTCTTAAGCAAGTCTTTTAACATATTTGAGCCACAATTTTCTTCTTGTAAAATTGGACAATATAATTGAACTTGTGGGGTACTAGTGACAATCAGAGATAATAAATGCAAAGTGTCTAGCATGCTGTTGCACAAACAGTAGGTATTTAGTAAATACTATCATTGTCATAGAGATATTGATGCAAGAAAAGCTTCTACTTCTCTTGCTCTTATCTCATATCTCCCATGTCAAGTCATGACAATTCTACCTTTAATATTTTGGAATGCACTCCTGCCTTATAGTCTCTGTGGTTACCGTATGATCCATTATCCATTATCCAAATTCTCATGATATATTTCAGTAGTATTTAGCTACCCCATTTGCTTCCAATATTTTTCCCTTTAATCAAGCTTCTATAATTGGATTATAACCAAAGTCTTTATTTATTTATTTAGTTTTATTTATTTATTTGATAGTGAGAAAGAGAGAGAGAGAGAGACAGCAAGAGCAGGAACATGAGCAGAGGGAGTGGGAGAGGGAAAGCAGGCTTCCCGCTGAGTTGGGAGCCGGATGCAGGGCTCCATCCCGGGATGCCGGGACCACAACCCAAGCTGAAGGCAGATGCTCAAGGACTGAGCCACCCAGGCACCCCCAAAATAATTTTTTAAAGAGCTATCTGAACATTTTCCTACTCTTTCTTGAACATTACCATAACTCTGCCATTGAATGAAGCCAAAAACATTCACAACCAGTTAAATAAAAACAGTTTTTAAATTATTTTTTAAAAGATTTTATTTATTTATTCGACAGACAGAGATCACAAGTAGGCAGAGAGGCAGGCAGAGAGAGAGAGAGAGAGAGGAGGAAGCAGGCTCCCTGCTAAGCAGAGAGCCCGATGTGGGGCTCGATCCCAGGACTCTGGGATCATGACCTGAGCCGAAGGCAGAGGCTTTAACCCACTGAGCCACCTAGGCGCCCCAGTTTTTAAAAATTTTAAGTCAGTTTATTGACAGTTAAGATCCTTCATAGTCTAGTGTATTATCTTGGTATCATCTTCAACCAGCCTCTCTCAGTAATGCATCCTATTCTACAGGGACCCTGTAGCAATTAAATAAATGTGCCTATCTGGGTCTTTGTGTGTGCTGCTTTCTCTGAGAGGCTCCTGTCCTCCAGTCTACCTTACAATTCTACAACTTTCCTTTGGAAAATGTGGAGATTCTAGCCTTCATGGCCACAGATATGTAGGAGGATCTCTCTATAGACTTCAAGGGATTAAATCATAGGTGGATGGATTTTTCCAAGGGTAACTGTGACTCTTAAAACATTAGGAGCCATTGTTTCGCACTCAGCTTAAATACTCTCTCCTTTATAAAGCCTTCACTTTTTAGTAATACCCTTGAGCATTGAATATCAAGTGGTGTGTAATGTTGCCTTTAATATTTTGTAGCAGGTACTTATCACTATTGCTTTCGTCAGGAAACCAATAAGTCAAAGTGGGATTTTTGAGTAGATAAACTCCTGTGTGAAGTGCCTTCTTAGGAAGATCTATTGCTCAAGCTCTATCTTGTTTGACGAATGCCTGGAAATATATGATCAAAGTTTATTTATCTAATATTACGATGTTGATTCCTTTTAATATACAGATCCATAAATTTTAGTGTAAAATGTACCACTTGGGTTATTATCAATCATCATGCTTTAAAATAAATGTGTTTGTAGGTGTTCTCCTAACAAAAAGAAAGGGCAGGTGGGAGGTCTTCTTGATCCCAGAGAACATAGGGGAAGTAAAAGGGCTACCACAAGAGAAAAACAGGGAGGTTAAGAAAACCAAAGCCAAATTTTACTTCCATCTCCATTTTGTTAAGTGATACTATAAGGCAGTAGTTATTTCACTGGATATAAGTACCCCTGGGGTAGCACAAACATTTCTCTGGGGTTCAGGGACGCCATGAGTTTCTAAGGAATTAACTCCTAGTTACTCAAATTCCATATATTCTTTTCTAAAACTGACTACCTGTCGAACAAGCCTGAGGTCACCCTGAGTGCCCTCTTCCATCTCTCACAACAACCACTTTTCTCCCACACTATGAGAGAAAAGAAAGTCTCTCACCTGTCCAGAATCACACTATGGTGCTTTGCTCTGCCATGTAAAACCCATGGGCATTGTATAAAGGTATTGTAGGAGAAATTGATGTAGATGGTAAGAAAGTGAATAATTCTAATTGCTTAGTAACAAACTCATTTGCAAGTGAATTTGATTCTAATTTTTTGCCTTCAACAGTGTCAAAAAAAGTCCGAATTGAATTGTTGGTTGTGACGACTTTTGTCAGGTAGCTCAGAAGTAGTGTAGTACATTGAGAGACATTATTATAGCAAAACTCCTTTCATTCCCCTCTAAATGTTCATGTAACCAAATGCTTACATGTATAAAAATGAAAAATAAGAATCAAATTGATGCTAGATCCTCACATTTTTATCAGTAAGTAATATTCACCTATGGTTACATGCACTGATTTAAGAATGAAAGCTCCGCACATTAGGAGCACTGGGTAGTTCAATCAATTAAGTGACTGACTCTTGATTTCAGCTCAGGTTATGATCTCAGGGTCATGGGATTGAGCTCTCCCTACCCTCAGCTGGATCTGTGCTGGGCACTGCCTAAGATTCTCTCTCTCCCTTTTTTCCTCTGCCCCTTCCCCTCTGAAAAACTAAAAATAAATAAATAAGAATAAAAGAAAGTCCACACATTTCACTAAGAAATGCCTTTTTAATAAAACTTGACTTTTATGTTCAATTATTATCTACCAAGTATATATTTATATGGTGCAGACCAATAGTGTATTAACAATTGCAATATTGAAAATATTTTTCTTTTTGTCATTTAGAGTTTTCTAGTCTCTGAAAATAAAATCACACACACAAAATATTTATCGTATTTATAAATATATTATATATGTAATGATGATATATAATAATAAATGACATTTTATATATGTATAATGAAATATGTATTTGTAGGAAAGCATGATAATGAGTAATAAACATTTAAGCAAAATAATATGGTACACTAGAAAAAATTCTACAGAAGTGAAATGATAACACAATTTTAAGGAAAGAAATGTTAATTTTATTATCATTAAGAAGAGTTTTCAGCAAAATTATCATTTTCATTCATTCATATCATTTATCATTATTTTATCATATTTATCATTTATCATGTCATTATCATTATCATATCAATTGATAATGATATCAAATTACTATTATAAACATCTGAAAGTGTGATATATTTTAAATTTTAATATTTGCCATATGCTAGAGATTATATCCTTTGCAAGTATTTAGACTTGAGCAAACGTTTTACTCTCAGTTTAAAAAGTCATATAGACTGAACATTTTTTAGGGGACATGTGCGCATAAACGTTTGAAGGTCACTCCTCCAAGGTACACAGAGGTCAAAATATTCTCTCTTATCCCTGAATCATTTTTATGAAACTTTATGTAATTTAGGGTTTCTTCTCTTAAATACTCATTCTCCCCCAAACTGAGCAAATTCACATTATAGTACACTGACTCCTCAACGAGATCCCAGAGGACTTGGGCATGGCTTCGGGTACTGAGAGTAAGGGCACCGGATTGAAAAAGGAGAGAAAGGGAGGGAGAAAGTGGAGTGCCAGAGGCAAACATGCCTGGCCCTGCTTTTCCTGGCTCTGGCTTGGCTTTCTGTGGGTGCTCCCTGGGTGTGGTAACAAGAGCTCCTGCTGTGTTTTCTGTCTGTGAGGGGAGCTTTCCCCTCAGGGAGGGGCCAGTCCCTGGATACTCCAGACCTTACCTCAATGCCACCTTGGGAGAATCATCTCCAAGGAAGAAAATGAGGTAATAACCAGGCAAACATAATCCAATGAGAGAAAAACAGTCAATTTTTATCTCATTTACTTTCAGGGATGAATTGTTTTCTCCTAGTTTGTTTTCCCTGTTTATTAAATCATGTTCAACTCTTCGTCATCACCATCTTCATTTCCTTTAGGCTTATTTCCTCACGTCCAATACGTCTTTGCTTCACAACAATTTGTGTTTCTAGCTAGCAACTTAGTGAAACGATTTTGAACAAGCGAGGGGGCAATGCCCTTGGCAAATTCCTGATTTGTCACTGTATCTGAATTTCTTCCTTTCTTTCCCTCGTTCTTTCCTTCTCTTTTCTTTTCTGTCTTCCTTTCCTTCTTTCTTTTCTCCTTCCTTCCTTTCTTTTTTTTTCTCTATCTCTCCCTCCCTCCCTTCCGCTCTCTCTTCCTCCCTTCCTTTCTTTCTTTCTAACATAAGGCTCAATCCCATGACCTTGAGACCATGACGTGAGTGAGTGGAAATAGAGTCGGATGTTTAACTGACCGAGCCACCCAGGTGTCCCATGTGTCTGAATTTCTAACATATTTACAAAAGATAACACAACTGATAAATATTTTCTGTGGTGCTGGGGAGGGAATCCTGAACGTCACCGAAGTGCTCATAATACAAGGTTATGGCATGCACATTCACCAGAAAGTAGCTGAGCATGTTTTGTTAAGTATCATTGCAACACTGCTTTTAGTGACAGAATGAGATACATGGAGCTTTGAGACTTGGATTCCCAGATCAGACAGGATTTTTAGGAAATACTGTGTCTTTCAGGAAATTTTGGCCCCTAATATCTCTGGTCCTCAGTTTTCACATTTATAGAATAAAGGGGTTGGGCCTGATTGATTGTTTTCCTTTTTCTGCTGCAACTGCATGACTCTCTAACCTTATAATGCATATGGATAGGGAACTACTGTCTCCACATCACATTTATTCATTGTCTTCCTAGGAACACTGAACATACTCCTCTTTGAATTTTAAGTATTTCTGCATTTCTACTATTTCTTGTGTTAGAGATCACCTTAAGGAGAGGGACCTATTTGGGTCCTCTGTATCTTTCCCACATTAGATGATGTGTAAGTTCTGATTAGATTGATCTGAAATTGTCTCCTTTCCTACTTATTATAATACAAATGCCAAGATTCATTTTTATAGGTGGATGTTGAGTGATCTTGTTTCTATATAATGTTTTCTTTCATTCTTTTTCCCATATCCATATTGATCTAATTTAATGTTCTGCCTTTTTAGTTCAAAATCAAATTTTTCTGTTTCTTTTATTTCCACTTAACCTCTTTAAACTATATCAAAGGATCTACATCCTGCTTTATTCTCTACTGATTCAATCATCTTTATGTCTTTGGCTGTCTTTCTGCTGTTAACTAACTTCATTGTAAGGCTCTATTTAAAAATATTGGTCTTCAGGGGGCACCTGCGTGGCTTAGTCCACTAAGCATCTGCCTTTGACTCAGGTCATGATCCTAAGGTCCTGGGATTAAGCCCCACGTTGGGCTCTCTGCTCAGTAGGGAGCCTGCTTCTCCCTCTCCCTCTGCTGGACCCCACCCCCACCTCCAGCTTGTGCTTGCTCTCCCCCTCCCTGTCAAATAAATAAATGAAATCTTTAAAAAAAAATTGGACTTCAGAGAGAATAGGGGAGAGAATTATTAAAACCCATGTTCAATTAATTTACACTTGTATTTATATGTTACTTTGTTTAGTACTAGGAAAACTAGATTTTTTAAAAAGTAGGAACAACACAGATGTTTTATGTTTGCCTACTTCCTGTGTTTGCCAATTTCCGTGAAATAGATGCATAAGGCTGCAAAAGAATATATTCTCCTCCCTTATCCTCAACCAAGAGTGAAATATAGTGCTGTGATATTTTAAACGTGTTGGAGAACATTAATATAAGTTGAAAATCTAATAAAAAATCTGTTTTCAAACAGAGTATGGATTTTTCAATAGAATTAAGAGGAAATATAATAATAAAAAGCAGCAAAGTAATAGCAGTGTGATAAATCCCCATCTTTTATTCTGTGAAAGCTTTTTTCCTTCTTAAAGCAGTATAGAAAATACAATTTTATAAGCCTAGTTGAAAGCTGGATTTAGTCTTAGGTGAGGCCACTTCACCGAGCTTAATTTCATTTCTTTAAAAAATTTAATTAAAAACATTTTTCTTGGGGGCGCCTGGGTGGCTCAGTGGGTTAAGCCTCTGCCTTCGGCTCAGGTCATGATCTCGGGGTCCTGGGATCGAGCCCCTCATCGGGCTCTCTGCTCAGCAGGGAGCCTGCTTCCTCCTCTCTCTGCCTGCCTCTCTGCCTACTTGTGATCTCTCTCTCTCTCTCTCTCTCTCTGTCAAATAAATAAATAAATAAATAATCTTTAAAAAAAATAAAAAAATAAAAACATTTTTCTTGGACAGGGTCTGCTGACCGTTAGCTATTGCAGGACACATCTGAGCCCATCATCTCAGGCATAATCATAAACATGTGGTTTTGCCTGCTGTTCTCTGGGAATATGGTCATGACGGACTGGTGAACTCAAGGGAACATTAGATGACAATTTTGGAGGACATCTTAACAAGGCATGTGTGAGACTCACGGGAAGATATATAGCAACACAAAAAAGCATTCAGTTTGAAGCCCTCTTCTCTCTCTCATTAGATGTGTGATCTCATCGATAAACTGGGAAGATCATAATACTTGCCTCATGGAGGTAAGTCTGGCACACTAAATTGCTCTAAGTGTTTAATTTTACATTATGATTTTTCTCCTCTAAGGACATGCCTGACTCTTTGGAATTCCACTCTAGTGGAATACAAGGTTGGATAAACAGGGTATCACCATGGATCTGGGGGGAATTAAAAACCAGGCAAAGGTGTTTGGATTTGATATGACAAGAAATAAGAGAAGAGTGCATATTTTTGTGCATAAGAAACGCTGTCATTTTGAAGGCAGTTTTCACATGAATGGTAGTTCATAAATCTCCTCCCATTTAGAACACTGTGTAAGAGGATTTCTTTCTCTATCAATAAAATGAGGTAAGAGCCGTCGACTTCAGAGTTATGAGAATCAAAGTCTATAGTGGTGCTTTATAACCATAAAGTATCACACAAGTGATACACAAGAAATACGGGGGAGAGGCGTGGAGGAAGACAGGAAGAGCTTGGCCCAACCTCTTTTCCCCTCTATTTCCCCTAGATATACAGGATGATCTGCACAGCTGTGCCACAAACTCCCATTTATTTTCTAAGATTTGTGTTTCAGAAAATAAGAAATATACAGCTGTAGACTTTTGGATGTGTGATGAGGCAAGGGGTTTGATACTTTTAAAGGCATGTTTTAAGCACGTGGGTCATGAAGTGAGTCATGTAAACGTTCACTCTCCTCAGTCTTGAGACACATGGAGATATCATACTTAGCAGTATAAACACAATTCCCTGCAAACTAACACCCTCTCTTTTGCTTCCAAAAGAACTCACTAGAAAGTGAGTGAAAGGGATGTTGCTGCAGAGATTACTTGAATCAGCTTTAATTTGTAAAGAATAGAATTCACAAACCTCAGTATTGTTAACTATTGTTAGTGGCAAACAATGGGTAATAGTTCTCTATTTACCACGACACAAAAGTGGAGGACTGTCAGTTGGCCTGGAGTCTGGGTGGCTTGCCTTCCCTTCTTTGTGAATGTCATGTATCTATTGTGAGGGAAGAAGGCACCTCAGTACCATGACCTAGGATCCTATGTCTAGTCTTTCCTGCCATCTTCCCAGGATGGGCACCACATATATTCTCATCTTCCTTCTTCTGCTTCTCCTGCACCCATCACTGAATGCTTTTCCTTCACTTCCTGCCATTTACCACTGCCCTTCACCCATATTTCTTGTGTATTTCTAACAAACTTGGGGAATGGAAATGATGCCAAGAGGTAATTTTAATAATACTTGAGATGTGGAAGAGTATCTGGTAATTAAACAAAATAAATAAAGCAAACCAGCTCTTTCTTAACTGCTAGAGGAAAGTCAGTGAAGATGATTTATTATAAATTCTTTGTTATTGAAATCATTCACCACTCCAAAACACTTTCAGCTCCTGTATCAGTTATGATGACTAGTGTGGGGCAAGATACCTCCTCGTTCTGCTTGATGGACAAAATGTCTTTGACCTCCACACAGCCTAACGTGGGTCTCCAAAACTGAGGTCATGAAGGAATGCTGGAGGAAAATTTAAGGGTCAAACAAATTATTGGAGATAATAAAATGGAGGGCTGGGAATGAGAGATATTCAGATATCCAGGAAAATGAGACTTAGCAGAGAGGGTAGGAAATAGAAATGAAGAGTCCTGTCTGTTTTAACTGCTTGATTATTGAGTGGCCCTTAGAGTATACATGCCATGCGGAAAACACAAATCTCCTGTCTCTCTGCCTCAGGGAAAAAGATTATTAGACTTACTTCAAAAACGAAAAAAAGAAAAAAAAAAAGATGTGAGGGTCAAGCTCTCAGATGGGATAAATATATACAGCATAAACCCAGAAAATATCTTCCCAGCAGAGAAGCCTTAAATAGCATTTTCTCCCCACTGGCACCACCTAAATTCCTCTCACTGCACCTAGAAACTCATTGAAGGGAGAATTTTTTAAAAAACACTTTTTATTTTATTACTCTGTATATGTGTGCTGCCTTTGAGACAGTTATTCTAACATTACAGTTGTAGCTAAACCCGTGTGTGTGTGTGTGTGTGTGTGTGTGTGTGTCTTATTTGTAGGAAAGTACTCAGAACGGTGCTTCTTTAACCCACGGATGATTTTCACAACAGAGATCAGATGTTAATGTGAACGCACATTTTCACTCTCCCCTAAAATTCACACATCACCAGGCAGTTCTCGGTATTGGAATCAGAAATTAATCCAGGAAGTCAGGGTCCTTAGAAGATACAGTTGGCATGTCTTTGATTAATAGTCTTAGTTCTATCTAACATGCAATTTTCAGTTTGAATCAGAAAGAAATATAAGCTCATTGACACAAAAGTTAAGAAGCAATAATAAGTAAACTTGCCAGGAGGAAAAACAATGAAGGAATTGTGTGATTCTGTTGAATACCTCTTAGTTCACTATGTTTCTTTTTTTTTTTTTTTGGTCTTTATTTATTTATTTATTATTTTATTTTTTCAGTGTTCCGAGATTCATTGTTTATGCACTACACCCAGTGCTCCATGCAATATGTGCCTTCCTTAATATCCACCACCAGGCTCACCCAAATTCCCATCCCCCTCCCCTCCAAAACCCTCAGTTTGTGTCTCAGAGTCCACAGTCTCTCATAGTTCATCTTCCCCTCTGATTTCCCCCAATTCATTTTTCCTTTCCTTCTCCTAATGTCCTCCATGTTATTCCTTATGCTCCACAAGTAAGTGAAACCATATGATAGTTGACTCTCTCTGCTTGATTTATGTCTCTTAGCACAATCTTTTCCAGTCCCGTCCGTGTCAATACAAAAGTTGGGTATTCATCCTTTCTGATGGAGGCATAATATTCCATTGTATATAAGGACCATATCTTCTTTATCCATTCATCTCTTGAAGAGCATCTTGGCTCTTTCCACAGTTTGGCGACTGTGGTCATTGCTACTATGAACATTGGGGTACAAATGGTCCTTCTTTTCACTCAATCTGTATCTTTGGGGTAAATACCCGGTAGTGCAATTGCAGGGTCATAGGGAGGCTCTATTTTTAATTTCTTAAGGAATCTCCACACTGTTTTCCAAAGCGGCTGCACCAATTTGCATTCCCACCAACAGTGGAAGAGGTTCCCCTTTCTCCACATCCTCTCCAACACACGTTGTTTCCTGTCTTGCTAATTTTGTCTATTCTAACTGGTGTAAGGTGCTATCTCAATGTGGTTTTAATTTGAATCTCCCTGGTGGCTAATGATGATGAACACTTTTTCATGAGTTCATACACTTTACCATCTTTTTTATTGTGATAAAACATGTAAAACATAAGATTTACCATCTTAACCATATTAAATGAGCAGTCAGTGGCATTGCATGCATTCCCATCTCCAGAGCATCTTTCATCTTCCCAAACTGAAACTCAATACCCACTCTCCACTCCCCGGAGCCCCTAGCAGCCACCATTACACTTTCTCTCTCTGTTTGACTCCTCTAGGTACCACCTGTAAGTGTAATCATACAATATCTGTCCTATTGTGACTGGCTTATTTCACTTTGCATAATATTGTCAAGGGTCATCCATGTTGCAGCATAGGTCAGAATTTTCTTCTTCTTTAAGGTTGAATAATATGCCATTTTATGTATATCCATTCATTTGTTGATGGACACTATGGTTACTATGGTTACCTAATAGCCTTTGGGCTATTAGGAACAATGCTGCTAGCACATGAGTGTATAAATATCTGTCTGAGTCCTCACTTTCAATTGTTTGGGGTATATACCCATAATGGGAAGGCTGCATCATATGGTGGTCCTTTTTCTAATTTTCTTTAAGGAAACACCATATTGTTTTCCATAGCGACAGCCCATTTTTTATTCCTACCAGCAGGGCACAAGGATTCCAGTTTCTTCACATCTTCCCAATACTTATTCTTTTCCATATATTTTATGGATATATATATATATATGTGTGTGTGTATAAATATATATACACCATTTTTAATGGGTGTAAATTGTTACTTTTATTTTCAAACCAGATGTGTTATGGACTAACTTCTGATAAAGACAGAATGGATCTATAAATCTTGATTTTACCAACAGAATGTTTTATTCCTTCAAGGTGAGTTTCTTTTCAATATCAGTTCCCAGCCAACCTGTAGCATCTCTCATGGTCACACAGGCACGCAGGGATAGACCTAGAATGCAAAGCTGGGGAAGCCTGACTCTATCACACTAATCACTTGAGACATAAAGACACAAAATCTTATCTTATAGTATGAAAGATGTACACCAAAACTCTAGTAAGAGTAGTTCAAGACCTAAAGACAATAAAGAAGGATATAACTGTTAATATAAAATAAACTATAAAGAAATTAATAAATAGGTAGAGTATAAACTTCTATTTAACAAAATAAAAATAATGTTCAGCTAAGACTTCAATGTGATTCTCATGGTCAATGAAAATTAGTAGGGACTTGGGGATAAATGTAACCCTTGAGAGGAATGGTTAACGCATATTCACAGTTTGGGGGTGATTTTTAAATTAGTCAACTTTCCACCAGTTATCCATTTATTTGAAAAGTATTTATTGGATGTGTACTATGTGAAAGGCATTGTTGTTCTTAGTCTATGTTCCACACCCCAGTAAAGCTGATACAAGCCATCTTGGAGCTGAGCATCATGTGGGTCATTTGCTGGTTACATCTTATCCCTTGGTAGTTGCATGTCAAGCCATACCAAACCTCTTTAGCCGCTCACTTGTATCTGAGGTGACAACAGATTCCTGGAGAATTCGTTTTGAGAATGAATGAATCTTACTATTGCTCAGAGACCGTCTAGTAAAGTCCGGTGACTTTATGGCATGCTGCTTTACAGCTTTCCCATTTTTGCAATGAATGCTTCCTTTATAAAACGTATACTATAAAACTGCCTCCTCTCAAATATACAGGGAAATACGGAAACCATTCTTTGGATTTGGGTAGGGTTAGAATAATTTTCAGACTGGATGCTACTTGGGAGATCCTCCTACTTTTTACTTTAATTAATTACTTGGAATTCCAATATTCAGTGGCCTCTTCTTACATCACACTCTTTAATGTGGGTCATGGTCCACAATGCAAATGCTTACAGAATTAGATAAATAATAGACATGAATGAAACAAGCCATGTGTCAGGCAATAAGGAGTGGGGTTGTGGTCAACTGGGGAAACGTGTACTCTACCTAATGGGAGAGGATGGCCACCACTCATGTGCCACATGATATTCCCATATTGGCTATCTGGTCTTTTATTCCTACTCTTCTAATTTTTAAGCAAAAACAGATTCTGAAGTGTTACATAAAATTACCAATAAAGAATATAATTAAAAATTTAAAAATCACCTGACCAGAGAGAAATTTTCATGTTCCTCAGTTGCCATTTTGTGACCTCTTCTATATCCTAAAACTCAATAAAATAATTCATATTCTACCTTACTGGGTTTAGCTATTTTAAGGTGTAATGCCTAGTTATGGTTGTATTGTATGATATGAAATATTTTTTCATTTTATAGTTACAGGCAAAACCAGCTTTATAATCAAGTCTAAAAATAAAGACCGATTATACTTTAGTAATTTCTAGCTATGTCTTACACATGCAAGAGGAAGAACTAATATTATAATGCCATTTTCTTCCCATCAATCATTATACAATTTCTAGGAAAATCACCTTTCAAGATTTTAACAAGTTTACCAGAGTTCTTTAACCAAATTAGGAAATGTTCTTGGTGATACGTTCCTGAAAACTCCTTATAAGATAAGTAATCAAATCATTAGTGAAGGAACTTAATGCATGAAAAGTAAGAGAACTCAGAACAGTTGGATCCAGTTTTGTGTGCCAGAAATTATTCAAAACTATAATTAATCTCTGCTTTCTCTGCTATCTCTGGTCTTTTTTTTTTTTTAACAGATTTTATTTATTTAGAAAGAGAGAGAGAGTAGGGGGAGGGGCAGAGACAGAGAAAGAAAGAGAAGCTCAAGCAAACTCCATAGTGAACATGGAGCTGGGCACGATCTCACGACCCTGAGATCATGACCTGAGCTAAAATCAGGAGTCAGGTGCTTAACCAACTGAGTCACCCAGGCACCTCTGCTATCTCTGGTCTTAAAATTCATTGCTGAATTCTTGTGATCTTGAGCAATGCTGACACATTGTAAGATGCTCAATTATATTTCTTGAATGAATAAATGAATGAAATGAACAGAGAAGAAATTAAGAATCAGCAAATGATAATGGTCATGAAGTAAACCCTATTGAAGAAGACAGAAAACATGGTCATGGGCAGCTGTAGAAAGAGGACTGCTTGTGCTCCTAAGACAAATATGGAAAGATGTGCTGGCCATAAGCAGGCTCATCCTGGCTGGGAGGCTGCCATATAAGTAAGTTGCATAGTACATAATTGGGAACAATGGGACAATGTTGAGAGAAAAAATAAATATTTTTGAAATTTAAGAGGATTGGATTATAAATGTCTCTCATATCTGGGACAAAGGTGCCATGATTAGAACGGTGGTAAATACAAATCAGCTGAAAAGATGTCAGGGCTGGGTGTGTAGCAACTGTTGGATGGTAAGATTATGGTAAGATTTTCCAAGTCATTGCCATTTTCCCCCCAGTGGTTGTATTCACCATTTACAGTGATGATTGGTATAGATTTCATAGTACAACAGAACTCAGCATTTTCGTTAATTAATCAGATTAAGCTCATATAGTGTTCAAGTAAATTATCTCTTGGCTAAAAATATTTGCTTTGTGAAAGAGAGGCAATGAAGGCCATTGAAACCAATAATAGTTTCAAATCAATCAGTCGAATTACTGTGTGACTTGATATATCAACATGGGGACTTTGTAATGAGCTATGGGGGAGAAACAATTACAGTTGCCAACTTATCATCTCAATATCAATGATGGAATGAAAAATGAACCCTCTGTTCCCAGCTGGTTTCCTTGTGAACAGAAAAACTAGTTAAACATGAGTAGGATTCTAAGGTAGAAGGAGAAACAGCATAGGTAAGAGTAAATAAAGGGGGCTGCTCTGGTTTACTATCAGAAATGGTTCATTCCCCTTCATAAATAGAGCATAATCATTCTCTCCCCCTCTGGGTTTCTACTATCTAGGTTCTATATTTTATATTCAGATAGCTATCTAAAACTTAGGGAGTCTTTTTTTTTTTTAAGATTTTATTTTTTTATTTGAGAGACAGAGATCACAAGTAGGCAGAGAGGCAGGCAGAGAGGGAGGAGGAAGCAGGCTCCCCGCTGAGCAGAGAGCCCGATGCGGGGCTCGATCCCAGGACCCTGAGATCATGACCTGAGCTGAAGGCAGAGGCTTTAACCCACTGAGCCACCCAGGTGCCCCAAAACTTAGGGAGTCTTAAGACTTTACCAAATTGTGCATATATAATTTTCACAGCAACCTTGCAAAGCCTACATTTAAATCAATGTTTATGAACTGATTTCTTGAGAAAATAAAATGATTAGTTTATTTTATTAAATACTAATTAGGTTATTGAAATGGTAGGCATGACATCTCCAGATTGAGAAGTATTGATAATTTTTCAATAAATCATATGTTGAACTTTTACATGTTTAGGTTAAAAACGTAGAAAATTTCAGTATATGCTAAAAGTACAACATAGCACACAAAATAATAGTATTGTATAATTAAGATAGAGTACATAGGTTAAAATAGGCTAGTTATTAACCTCCTAAGAAATCATCAGGAAAAGTTTTGTAACCTCTAAACACAGAGGTTGCTACCCAGTGGTATCTACTTTTAGTAATTTTTCTTTTCAAAGATGAAAAAGAAGATAATTAAAATATGGATACATCATTTAGTTTAAATTTGCAGCTTTATATAAAATGCACTATTTTCCATTAGAGTATTATGGTTTTAAAAATGTGCACACATGATCTATTCCATGGTCCAATCATGGTAATTAGGTGACTGCATGACCAGGACATTTGTTTCTACATTTTGAGATAATGAAATGATTAAATGGCACAAAGGAGAATCATTTTGTTTGTGAAGACATTGTGTGTTCATAAGATATTTTCTTCAAATTTCAAAGCTGAGAAACCTGATCCCTAAATCTTTAGTTGCTTTAATCACCTGAAACCTCTTCACCATGGATTGTTTAAAATACCAAATTATGGTAAGATATGATGATAATTCCCTCAAAATGCCAGTAGTCTTCACACTGACCTCAGCAATTATTCAAGACAGAGGAAAGAAGAAAGTGTGATCTTGAATGCATTCATTGCTTGGCTTTCATCCCACATGCCAAATCTAATTGTGTACTAGTTACCCTATTACAGGACAACGTGAATGGCATGTGTAAAATATGACTACAATTAAATGATTTTCCGCAGTCTTGTGTGTGCTTTGGTGTCTGTCAACGTATATAATTGAGTTTACACTGAAGTAAGGGGTCTCTGGGTCGCGTTATACATGTCCTGGAATTATCACAAGAAAAATAATTCCACTATGAAATGAAACATAGAAGTGTCTTAACTTAACTTTTAAAATTGAAGAATCGTGCGTTAAGTTTTCTTTATGCCCTCAAATATCAGATTTTGAGTAAATGTTCTGAAAATAGTCATCAATCCCATTTGTATTTAAAAATTAAATAAATAAATTAGTTGAAAAGTGCAACACAAAAAATGATTTCAGCAATTTAAACTCTTGTTAGCTAAGGCAAGCGTGAAGTGAACAGCAAAATTTATTTATAAAATTGTCTTTGACTTTCATTTTTCTGGCATAATAATGTGGTGTTTTGATTGTATAAAGGGTACTTTGAATCTAAAACAGAAGTGACTAGCTCGAAAACTAAGATAGCAGGAACAGCACTTTAATAATTGAGAAAGAGATTAAGAAGACCCTTGTAAATTTATCTTTAATCATAAACTGTGTGAAAATTATACAGTTTGAAAGTCAATTTATTTTTGGCAGGTTCTTTTTTTATGTGTATGTTGCAGATTAAAAACATCTAATTTGCATATAAAAATCTAGGTAGCGTGTCTTGTGGAAACAGAAGTACTTAGAATGCTGAATTAGCCCCTTTGCTATGTATAGAGAAACTGCTGTAATAGATTCCGAGTTAAACTATATGCCTAGGCTAAGGTCCTGAATGGGCTAATGTCCATTAACAATCAACAAATTAGTGAATTGCCTTTATTGAAATTTCTTTTCTCAACCTAATGGTTTGTTTAACTGATGGCTGATGTGACCATTAGGAGCTATTAGCATGTTAAGAGGGTATTAAATAAAGCCAACAGTTGGCCTTTGAAACAAAAGGATAAACACAGCACAATTTATTATTTTGCTAGGCTAAGCAAACATGGTTTAGATGCATTACTGCCTTCTAACAATGCCAGTAGTCATCTGTTGAATAAATATTCTATTGGACGAAGAACAAAAGAATCAGCAAATCTATGATCTACTGAACTTCTAATTGTTGGTATATTTTAGCTGATTTGTGGACTTTAGCTAAGCTATATATATGTAGACTCATCTAAAATTTCATATGGTGTTGGTTTTTTTCTAACAAATATTGTTATTTTGGATAAGGAAAATGCAGATTGTAACCAGATGTGGGTGAAATTGTCTTAAACTGAAGGTAGTTTCAAATATATAAAAATTCTAGATGGGTAATAGAAAAATTATTCTTCTGTAATCGACCTTTAATATCACTTGTGTTTTCTTTACATGGAAACCAGATGTTTACTTTTGTGACGGTGTATTTACTTTCATATTGGAGACTGATTTAATACTTAGAAGGGCAAAATGTCATTGGAAGATCCTATACAAGAGGTAATCAATCCCCTGCAGTATTTCAAAAGGTCCTTCTGGGTAATTTATTTCCCTTCGATGTTCAGAAGCCTATATGGAGTTCTAAAAAAAGAAGGTCCACAAAATACTTGTTGTAGTAAATACCTATAATCAGAAAATTAGCTTATATTAAAGTTTAAGTCATATAGAATTTAATTAATAGATTTTATTTGAGCTGGGAAGAGAATGCAGAATAAACATGAAAGGAATCTTATCCCTAGGATGACCATATTTTTTGTGGTATGTTTTTTTTTGGCATAGCGTGTATAAAGTAACAAAAAACTTGGGAGGAAAGGTAATATTCTGAAGTTTAAATATTTTACTACGTTCTGCAAATATCTACTAAAATTAGATAACTTAAAAACTAATGAAGGAAAACGATTTCTCTAATATTTAAATAAAAATTCAGGTTGCATTATATCTTACCAATTAAAAAAATAGCTTTGTGGTGAGGTGATTTCTGAAATAAGTCCTTTCAATCATCTGCAGTCTGTAATTGCCCTTGTAGAGGATCCCACAGAAACTGAAAGCCTATCATGAAGCCAAAGAAAGTCGTAGCTCTGAAATCGAGGGGATTCTGTGGTCCTGGGAAGGATATTTGGGGAGAAAGATCAGATCTATTGTGAAGGGCCTATGTGCTTGGATAAAAAGTCCAGGAGCGATCAATGGTTTTGAGAAGCAAAGTAGCAGTCAAAAAGTTATGTTTATGAGACATCTCCAGAAGCAAGTCTGGGTGAATATAAAATGTCTGTCTAGGGATAAATAGGAATGCTTTTACAGTGATACAAGCAAGAAACAATGAAAGGCCAGGTCTTTAAGCAGTAGTAGAGAAGATAGAGAAGGAACAAATTCAACTTTCTGATCATTTTGATAATTAGCTTAGTAATTTTCTTTCCTTTCTTTCCATAGCTTCAGAGACCCCCCCCCCCCGATTTCAATCGAGTTTTGTTAAAATAAACTTCACTGAAAATCTGACGAGGTATGTGATGTTTGGGGGTATAAAGTTGTATGAGGAGGGGAGAAGATACACTTCTCAATGGGAGTGATAGACTTGATGGGAAAATTCTCCTGTTTTTATACAAGAGTCTGACAGTTGACTTTTATCTAAGTAATCAATAAAGATGTGAAAGGGGGGAAGGCATGACATCCATGAGGAATTTGATCTATCAGTGCATACTGTAGGATGACACAAGCATTGCTCACAAAAAGCCTCTTGTACACCCAAAAGAAGCGAAACCCTTTCTTCTGCCTTCTCTTTGGGGAGATATTTGCCTAGTAGCCCAGGACTAGAAATTCAACAAAGATAATACATTTTGCCTCTATACTGCACCCAGTCCCCTTTGACAATCAGGCTAATTATAACTATTGATTCAGCAATTCTGTTACTCTGTGAGAAAAAAAAAATAGATTAGACAGACACACTGTTTTCTGCACTGTCAATTCCTCGTTTTCTTTTGGGTGTTTATAAATAGACTTTTGCAAGGTGTTTAATATATACTATGCAGAATTACACAGTCCATAAAATTTTCCTCTCTTTTACTTGGAAATAAGGCACGGTTGCCTATAGATTATCTTGCTGTAACATTAGGGTAAATGAAATTTCTCATTTTCCCTCTTTGCTTCCTGTCTCTTTCTCCATTCCCCCACCCTAAATCGTTTGTTTTCCGTGCTGGTAGTTTTTTTTGCCAGGTTTTCTGGGCTATCCAGGAGACAGGTCAGAGGGAGCTGCAGTTTCTTTTGAAAGGTCTGTCTCTTCCCTTGGCGGGGGCCTGGGAGGGTACAGACAGGGACCTGGAACAGAGTGGTATCTGCTGGCTGACAGAGTACAAAGCAAAGCCTTCCCCTGCTTTCCTTGGATGATCTGGGTGAGTACCTCCCTGCAGAAGCAATAAATTAGTGACATACCTCTCCGAATCTAGGTCCTTTCTTAAGTTACTTCCCCATACTCAAGCCTCTGGGAGCTTATTCCCATGATATAAGAGATTCCGGAATGCAAACACATCTAATTAGCAGTGAATTGGTCGTATACAGAAGTGACACTGAATCTGACACCTAAGAATTAACATGGGCCGCTGAAAGACCTCAGATTAGAAATTTTTTGCTTTCTGTGCATTGTAGGGGATATAAAATGGGATACAGTTAATCAAATGAATGTAACAGATCAATGGGTTTAAACTAGGTCCACATTTATTTGCGATCAAATTATTCTTTTTTTTTTTCTTTTTACTGGAGTTTAAACATTCTTAGATACACCCTATCGGTATTACAGCAATAAATAAATAAATAAATAGATAGATAGATAGAAAAATTAAAAAAATAGGATTTTATAAGAAAATGCCCTCAAAAATGAGAAAAAGACCTAGAAGCAATGGATAAAAATCCAAATCCTCAAATGGATAAAAGTGGCAAGCAAATACCTTAGCCCACAGATAAATGTATCAGGTAAATTCTAACTGGGTCAGAACCACCTTGGTCCCAGGCAAGGGCAGTCTCTGGTCCCGGCCCTGTGTTTTGGAGAGCCCTATATGTTACAAACACAGAAATTCGTTGAATGTAAAACACATATACCATCTGTCAGCTGGGACCTGGCACTTATGACCTGTAACCCTAAGCATCTGCTGTTGTGACTAATATCATTTAGGCCCCAAGGAAACGGACATTTCTCCTACATCTCCTGCCCCTTGACCTTAAAATGAAAGGTGACTGCATGCCAATGTCATGGAGGTCTGTGGCATGTACAACTGCCAACATTGGATACAAACAACATCTTGGAATGCGCGGAACATTTGAGTGGACAATCTCAAGTGCGAGGCCCACTGAGTTTTCACAAACTGAGCATACCCGTGTAATTAGCCATCATCGATCACCAGCACTGCCAAGAGGATCTACTATTCCAACTACCATCACTATAGCTGTTGCTGTCTAATATTTTATGCAATGGAGTCCCATATGGTACTCTTCTGTTCAATATTTTGAAATCCATTTATACCGACACAGTTAGTTCGCAACTTCAAGGGCTTTCCCCGTGGAATCGGAAACTGGCCTCCTGACACACAGAGAGCGGGGAGACAGAAGAAGGAGGCAGACCATCCCAGATTGCAAGGTGGCAGGTTTACTAAAGCAAGGAAGCTTAGCATATGTCTTGGAGGCTGCAAGACAAATAGATTCTGCTCTCACTGGCCAAATTCTCTAAGATGAGTTAGTGATCGTAACTGAGTCGAGCTGTGTATACCATCCAGGTGGTCTCAACAACACATCACTATTTCAAGGCTATGTCCATGGGGCAGCTTCTGGGAGCAGGGAAGGCAAGTGCACGTTCCGAGGACAGGGGAGACTGTGAGGAGCTGCCAGCTGCTGGAGTCTCTCTCCCTGGTCTATCGGCAGCCAGTGGTCTCCCCCAACAGATTATATGAATCTGTTAGAATTCATTCGCTGCTATACAGTATTTTACTGCATGAAAAATAACAAAATATATTTATCCTCTTTATTGTAGATGGACATTTGTGCTGTTTCCAGTTTGGAAACATTACTGAATAGTGCTGATATGCATACTCACGCTCATGTTTATTAGTAAATCTATATACTTAATTCTTCTGGGTATATTCCAAAGAGTGGAAATGCTGGATAATAAGGTATGCATAGGTTTAGTTTCAGTTTTCCACAGTGGTTGTATTAATTTATTACCGCCCCTTCCTCCCACAACCTCTGGCCACACACACACACACACACACACACACACACTCCAAGCACTGTATAGGAGCTACTGTTATCCTTCATCCTTGATAATTCTGGCTATTTCTTGTACTTTCACTTTAATCATTTTGGTAGGGGTGTAGTAGTATCACATTGTGGTTTTAATTTAATGTCGTGTGTAGAAAAACCCTAAAGAATCCACCCCCCCCACAGGAACTAATAAATAACTTCAGTAAAGTTGCAGGATACAAGATTAATAAACAAAAATCCATTTTTCTACATAAACTAGAAGTTAATAATCCAAAAAGAAGTTCAAAACTACCACTTACAAAAACATCAACAAATACAAAATACTTAGAAATAAACTTGACAAAAGATGTAAAGGACATGTATATATATTTTAAAATCAACTTAATTTTACACACACACAACCACACACACACACACACACGCCCTAGTGGAATTTAAACCTAGATTGACTTTCAATGTATAGATCAATTTGAGGGGAAATGACATTGCAATTTTGACTTTTCTTTCTGTCAAGATGGCATAACTCTTCATCTATTTCAATATTCTTTAATTTCTTTCAGTTATATTTTCTATCTCTCATTGTAGAGTTTCTATAGATATTTAATTAGATTTATTTCTAATACTCGATTTTTAGAACATATTTTTGGAGGAATAACTGATAAATAATAAACAGCACATATTTTAGTAAACAGCACAATTTAATGATTTTGGCAGATGTGTAAACCCACTCAACCATCACTGCAATCAAGATAATGAACGTAGCCATCACCACTAAAAGTTTCCTTGGACCTCTTTTAAGCCTTTCATCTGGATGCTCCCTGCTATTCTCCACCAGTTAATAGGGTAAACTGATCTGCTTTCTGTCAGAATAGATAAATCTGTATTTTTTAGAAATTTATGTAAATAAGATCATACAGATTATATTATTATTGTCTTACTTCTTTCACTTAGGATAATTATTTTGAGATTCATCTATGTAAATATATGCACATATCAATAGTTTATTCCTTTTGATTCCTCAGTCCTGGCTATAGCACAACTTATCCATTCACCTGTTGATGGACAACTGGATTGTTTCCAGTGTTTGGCTGTTACTAATATAGTTGCTATGAACATTCATGTACAAGCCTTCTTCTTTCTTTGGGGGGGGATATTCAGGAGTGTTATGGCTAGATTATACCATAGGCATGTATTTAATATTTAAGGAAACAATCTGTTTTCTAAATTGGTTTTTTATTTAATATTCTCATCTCCAGAGTATCAGAGCCCCAGTTCCTCTACAGTGCAGTCAACATTTGATATGATCCGTCTTTTTATACATCAATGTAATTGGTGTATAAGTGTGTCATGAAATCTCATCTTTATTTTTATTTTCATGACTAATGGTGTTATTGACTCATTTGCCAATGCATATCTCCTTGGAAAATACCCAGTCAAATGTTTTGCCCATTTAAAAAATCAGTTTGCTTTTTTATTATTGAGTTTTGAGAGTTCCATATATATTTTTCTATGTTTTTTATTGGACATATGATCTGTAAATATTTCTCTTACTCTCCAATTTGTCTTTTCATTCTCTTAATAGTGTCTTTCAAAGAGCAGAAATTTTTAACTTTGATGAAGTCCACTTTGTCATTTTTTTCTTATATGGGTTATACTTTTTTTTTTTTAAGGCAGCACTGTTTATTTATTTATTTTAATTTTTTTATTTTTTTCAGCATAACAGTATTCATTATTTTTGCACCACACCTAGAGCTCCATGCAACCCGTGCCCTCTCCAATACCCACCACCTGGATCCCCCAACCTTCCACCCCCCCGCCCCTTCAAAACCCTCATATTGTTTTTCAGAGTCCATAGTCTCTCATGGTTCATGTCCCCTTCCAATTTCCCTCAACTCCCTTCTCCTCTCCATCTCCCCTTGTCCTCCTTGCTATTTGTTATGCTCCACAAATCAGTGAAACCATATGATAATTGACTCTCTCTGCTTGACTTATTTCACTCAGCATCATCTCTTCCAGTCCCGTCCATGTTGCCACAAAAGTTGGGTATTCATCCTTTCTGATGGAGGCATAATACTCCATAGTGTATATGGACCACATCTTCCTTATCCAGTTGAAGGGCATCTTGGTTCTTTCCACAGTTTGGCGACCGTGGCCATTGCTACTATAAACATTGGGGTACAGATGGCCCTTCTTTTCACTACATTGTATCTTTGGGGTAAATACCCAGTAGTGCAATGGCAGGGTCATAGGGAAGCTCTATTTTTAATTTCTTGAGGAATCTCCACAGTGTTCTACTTTTAAAGTCATTCCTAACAACACTTTGCCTAACACAAGATAATTTTCTGTTATGTTTTCCTTTATAAGTTTTATGGTTTTAGGCTTTATATTTAGAACTATGGTCCATCTTGAGTTAATTTTGATATATGATATGAGACGTGAATCATAGTTTGCTGTTTTTTTGGAGATGAATATCCAATTATTTCATCATTTCCCAATGAACTAAGTTTGTATCTTTGCCAGAATTAGTTGTCCATATATGAGCAGATCTGTTTCTGGACACTGTATGGTGTTTTGTAAGTCTATATCTCTATCCTGGTGCCAATAACACACTCTTGATTATTATGGTTTTATAGAAGTCTTCAAATCAGGTGCATTAGTTTCCCAACTTTGCTCATTTTAATAGTTGTTTTGGCTATTTTATAGGTCCTTTGCATTTCTGTATACTTTAGAATTAGCATGTCAATTTCTATAGAAGTAGTCTTTTTGAATTTTACCTGGGATACATTTGAATCTATAGATCTATTTAAATCTTTAGATCAGTTCTTAACTACATTCTTTCAACCTGAGAAGATAGTATACATTCCTATCTTATTTAATTTCTCTCAACAATGTGTTGTTAAAGTTTTATGTATCCTTACTGATTTTCTGTTAGTTTTCTAACAGTTATTGATTAGAGAATACTAAAGTCTTTGATGATAATTTTGGAATTATCAATTTTTCTTACAGTTCTGTCAGTTTTTATTTTCTGTATGTTGAACTCTGTTAATAGATATATAAACATTTAAGAATTTTATGTAATTCAGCTGAATTTACTCTTTTATCATTATTAAATGACTCTATCCCTGTTCATATTCTTTGCTTTAAAATCTGCTTTGTCTGATACAAATATAGCCACTCCAGTTTTATTTTGATTATCGTTACTAAAATACACTGTTTCATCCTTTTACTTTTAACCTATCTGTGTTTTTATGTTGAATGTGTGTTTCTTTTTGAAAGCACATAGTTGGATCTTACTTTCTAAGATCTTTCTAACATATTCTTAGCAAGAATCTTCTTAAGATTCTTTCTAACAATCTGTGACCTGAAAAAAGTGTATCTAAATCATTTACATTTGATGCAATTGTTGAGATGACTAAGTCTAAATTTCTCAGATTTCCACTTGCTGTGCTGTTGTATCATCTGTTTTCTGTTCCTGTTTTTCGTTCTTTCTTTTAGATTGAGTATCTTTTATAATTCTATTTTATCTCCTTGGATTATTAGCATAACCATTTATTTTGCTATTTAGAGGTTGTTTTTGAGTTTACTGTTAGATTTCTTCCTTATAGCGTACCTTTAAGAGATATAACATTTCACATATATTCACATAATTCAATATATTCATATATTGTGATGTTCTTGTGAACATTATACTTCTCTTTCTTCCTTCCTGACTTTTGTGCTATTGTTACATATTTTACTTCTGAACTGTCATAAAACTCACACTAGATTATTATTATTATTTGGTTACACAATCAATTATATTTTGAAAGTATTTAAATGATAGGAAAAGATTTGTATATTTACTTATGTAATTATCATCTCTGCTCTTCTTCATTTCTTTATGTGGATCCATATTTTCATTTGGTATCCTTTTTCTCCCTCTAGAAAGACTTCCTTTACTATTCCCTATGGTATGGGTGTACAAATGATAAATTCTTTCTTTATATGTCTGAAAAAAAGAAAAACTTCATTTTTGCCCTCATTTTTGAAAGCAATTTTCAATAGGCATAGGATTTAGGCCATTTCCTTTCTTTTAGTTATTCAAAAATGTTGCTTTGGTATCTTCAAACAGAGACTTTTTCCAGTAAGAAATTTGCTGCCATTCTTATTTTTATTCTTCTCTATGTAACATGTCTTTTTCTCTGGCTCCTTTTAAGTTTTATCACTACATTGTAGCAATTTGATTGTAAGATGACTTCCTGTAATTTTCTTTATATTTTGTGTGCTTGGGGTTTGTTCTTTTTTTTCCTTAAATGTATAGATTTATTGCTTTTGTTAGATTGGAAAATCTTTCTATCATTTTTTGTTTGAATACTTTTCTGCCTCTAAAACATCTACTCTCTCACTTATTTTGGAAATTCTAATTTTATGTATATTTGACACCTTGAAGTTGTCAGCTTTGCCTGGATCAAAACAGCAAGTGCTCCAGAGAAAAATGGCTGGGGATCTGTCAGCTACCACTCCAGGATTCCTACTTTCTCAGAATTTTAGCCTCTTCTAGTCTTTTTTGCTTCTACAGCTCTCTGATAACTTTAACAGAAGTTCTTTTTATTTTATCTGACTTTTTCTATTTTCTTTACCGAATTTGGTCAGACACAACTATATTGTCTATATTAGTCAATGTTCTCCAGAGAAACAGAACCTATTTTATATTTATGTGTACACACACACACACACACACACACACACACACACGTTTAATGTATATTATGTGCTTGTGTGTGTGTGTGTGTGTGTATAGAGATTTATTATGAAGAATTGGCTCATGTGATTATGGACGCTGAGAAATCCCACAATCTGCATTTGCCAGCTAGAGACCCAGGAAAGCTAGTTGTATAATCCAGTCTAAATCCACAAGAAGAGGAGCTGATGAGGTAAATTCTAGTCCAAGGACAGTTCAAACAGGGAGGCAGGAAAATAAAGAATCCTCCCTTCCTTTGATTTTTGTTCTATTTAGACCTCAGTGAATTGGATGCTGTCCACTGCACTGGGGAGATCAGTCTAGCTTATTGCGTATGCCAATTCAAACAGTAATCTCATCCTAAAACATTCTTAAACATTCATAAATAATGTTTAACCTAGGCACCATGGCTTGGGCAAGCTGACACATAAAATTAACCATTACAGTGTCCTGCTTAGAAATATAACTAAAGGAGCCTGATATTTGTAATAAACAGTTAAATATTAATATAATAATAATATAATAATAATAGCAAATTGTACATAGTTACATTTGGAAGCTGAAGAACATTTGAATTTATTAAACTGTGAATTTATTAAATTTATTAAATTTGAATTTATTAAATTTATTAAATAAATAAATTTATTGAATTTATTAAAATCCACATTGGATTTATATTTGTAGATACACAATTCTCTTAAAGCATTAATTAGATCTGTACAATTTATGTTAGTGTTTACATTAGGGCAGAAATCTAGTTGATACTTTTAAAGGCAACAAAAATTATGATCTTCGTAACTTTTGTGATAGAAACTTTTTTAATAGTAACTTTTGTGAAAAAGTTGAAACATTTTGTAATGTTCTATGCATAAGGACAGTTTATTGTATGTCTCCATTATGTTTGAGGGTGAAGTGAAAAATTCATTATTTCTGAATATAACTATTGCTTTAAGGATTTTATTGACAATTTCAGTTATTACCATCTCAGCATTGTTTGTTCAAGTTAAAATTAATAAAAACTTGTCTAGTACTTAAAATGGCTAAAAATTCTTGTTTAATCTGGCATTTAAGGTGTATAAAATCATAACTTCATGTATATTTTTGAATTTTTAATATTTGAAGATACACTATTTCAAGGTAGGAAAGTAGAATATATTTTCTTTAGAAGTTTTTGTTCAATTTATAATTTATGTATACTTAATAATATGATATGTGAATATTCATTTGTATTCTTGCTCCAGGTCATGCAAATAAAATCAGGCTCAGCTATTATGTTTGTGTTAAAGACATATTGAAATTTCTTCTTTTTTTGGTCTGCATAGACTTGCAGAATTATTTTTTACAATTATAACAAAACAAAATAAAACCCTTTTGCTTTTACCAACTGTTATTTATTTTATCCTCTTATATCAGTTGGGGTTGAATCTTAGAAGCAAAATCACTATGAATATTATGAAATAAGAAATTTATTGTATGAAATAAGTCTCATACCATTTTCAGAGGAGCTGGGAAGTAAAAGTTTGAAAAAATCAGATGAAAGTCTGTATTTAGTATAGTGTTGATGTGTGATCAGGAACTTCAAGTAAGGCAGTCACTTTTGGTTGCTCGAGTAGAATTAGTAAAAGAGTCCATATAGATTGTTGGCTCTTTATGGCTAAATAAACATTGGGGACTTTTTGGCCTCAGTGGCTGATATCTAGTAGGGTCTCAATAGGGTCTAGTAGGCTGATCTCTAGTAGTAGTCTTCCTTCTCAGGAAGGAGAGATGTTCATTGAGCAGTAAGTAAGAACAAACTGTAATCTGCCAAGTAAATTTAACCAATCTCATCCCTTGGAGCACAATGACTACTTCACTTCTGCCTCCTGCATCACACACGGATTTTCCTTATGGCCAACTTTAACCCAAATTATTTAAACAAAGAAATTTTGGGCTATTTAGTTTCAAGTTAACTAAGATGATACAGTAAAAAATCTACCATATTGTTTGTGACCTTATGTGGTAGGTTCAAAAATTAGAGAAGGAAATATTAAAGTGAAAATAGAGTGTGATTTTCCTAAGAATATTTTGCAAAGAGTATTTTTAAGACTTTTGCCTCCTGACTCTTAGATGAGTGTGCTCAGCACTTAGCCTACTGATGTGCTTACTGCTTACTGTAGTCTGTGTTTTCCCCTTGCATTTAGGCCACATTTAGATAAAGAAGGATGCTTGTGTAGAAGAAATGTTTGAGTCTCAAAGAAATTACATAACAAGAGATGCTGAGGAATTAGAGCAGCCCACTTGAATTAAAGATAACTATTCCCCAAGGAAGGGATGGTGGCCACCATGGGCATTGATGACCACATCAAGATTTTCCTGAACTTGGTGAGATAAGAACATAGAGGTGAAATGACTTCCTCATCAGGGAGAATTGTTCCTTGTTTTTAAATTTATAATTTAATGCTGTGGTCTGTTCTTAAGTGTCTCTGAATTTGCTGAAAATGTTAGGAAGATGCCAAGTAGGGTTTAATAGTTTATGTAGTAGAAATGTTAGTTTTTTATACCTTGGGTTCTGTATTTGCCTAGAAACTTTCTTACTGTAGTACTTGCTTGGCTCCTGTCATCTGCCAAGTTGGGATGTTTCCTGTTACATTCTGTGACAAGACAATACTAAGTAGAAATCTATTTTTATAAGCACTTTTGCTCAATTATCTCCCTGCATAAGCACAAAAACTTTCTTATCAGAATTCATGGAGCTTTCAGAGTAGAATGACTCCAACTGGCAAGGAAATCACAATGATGGAGATACATATGCATGGTGAAGCACACTGTGGGGTCCTGGGCACTCCAAAAAGTGAAAATGATGGGGTATTCTGGATTCTTGGAAATATTTCAGCACAGAGTAATATTTATATTTTAATGATAAAGCACCATACCACAAGAAAATGTAGACATTGTCCCAAGTATGTTTGCAAAATTTAGTTTTCTCAAAATCTCATTGTAATAGAACATCTAATACTTTTATTAATGTGTTTTACCATGTTGCTTTCTAGTTTGGGGAGCTATATTTATCTTATAATGTATTGTGTTTATAACATGCTTCATTTACAAAGTACTTTCTTTAAAAATTATATTTACTTCTCATATTTACTCTATAAGGTCAGTATTAATATTCTCATTTTACAAAAGGAGAAATAGAGACACACAGGATGACTGAGTTGTTCAAGGTCAGAGTGTGAATAGAAAAAGGTAGAACTGCCATCAGTGCTCTGCTATGACACAAACCTCCTCTTACACTCAGTGTAACACGATGAGCTGTGTACTCTATAGTAGCAATATTTTTTCCAAAATGTCTCAAAGCCTTTTATGTTCTAAGTTCAACTTATATCCAGGTCTCTCTCATCTGATTAGACCTTCACTTTTCGGTAGCTCAAGACTTACCTCTTTTTTTTCCTTCTCATCCAAGCACTAACAAGTGTAGCCTATCTCCCAGTCCCTATTCATTTTCACTTGTCTAAATTCTCAGCAACCTGGTTTCTGCTGCTTCCACACCTCATAGGATCAACAAGTGCCTCCTAATCATGAAATGAAATGAAATGAAATGAAATGAAATGTAATTTTGAGGGTTGTTATAGTTTTATCAAATTTGTTGTTTTATTATGAAATGCCATGCTTTATCTTTAGTGATAACTCTTGCTTTGCCTTCAAAATCTAATGTGTCATATATTCATAAAATAGCTTTCTTTTTCCAACCCTTTACTCCCAAACTACTGTGTTTCTAATATTTAGGTGTCATTTCTTGTATACATATATCCGGGATTTAAAAAAATCCACTGAATTTTTTTTGCTTTTAATTGGAGTCTTTAGTCCATTTATATTTAATGTATTTTGGCTTATATCTACCATTTTGTTGTTTGATTTTTGCTTTTTTTCTTATTTTATTTCTGTTATTTGTCTTTTTATTCTCTGCATTTTTTCTTTTTAATTAATCACAATATCGAATATGCTATTTTTCTTTAGTAATTTAAAAATTCATTTTAAGTGTATTTATTTATTCATTCTGATTTAAAAATATTTCCTTACTTATTTATTCTTTTCATTGCTTTTCATTCTTTTCTGAAATTCTGTGCTACCATCTAGGACAGTTTCTTTGGCTAAAATACCCCTTAAAATTTCCTGGAAGGTAGCTTTTGTTTGTCTGAAAACCTCTTATTTTGTCTTTATTTTTAAAGAATATTTCCTATGGGCACAGAATTCTGTTAGCAGGTCCCTCCCCCATCTCATACTTTAAAGATGTCATTTTGCTGCCTTCTGGTTTGACCAGTTCTGTTGAGAAGTCAGTTATACTCTTACTCCTTTGAAAGTAATGTGTCTTGTTTCCCCACTGAGATTAAAAGTTATTTTGTCTTTATTCCAGCATTTTAATTATGCTCTACTGATGTGTATTTTCTCTATATGTTTCTTTCTTGGGGTTTGCAGAGCTCTTTGAAACTGTGGATTAAAATTTTTTACAGTTTTGTAAATATCTCACCAATTATCTCATTAAATATTTCTTTTGCCCTATTCTCTCTCCTCTACTTGTTGAACTTTAATTATATGTATATTTGCTCTTTTAATTATATCACATTTGTATCATTTGTTCTGTTCTATTTTATTTTAATTTTTTTCTCTTTGATTCAGTTTATATTTTTTCTGTTGATCTGTCTCTGAGTTCACTGATCCTGTCTTCAGTTATGTCCAGCCTGTTCTTGGTTACTAATGAGTTTTAAGTTCAGGCTTTTTATTTTTTAGTTCTGATATATTCATTTGATTTATTATATAGACTCATTCTTTATTGCAATTTTTATATTTTTATTCATTTTGTTCAGCTTTTGATATTTTTTTTACATATATAAAGTGTTGCCATTTTTTAATCATTTGCAGATCTGCTTCTACTGTATAATTTTTTCTTTTTTATATTTTTTCACTGCTTCCTATTTCTATTTTTTTATTATATCCTAGCATAGTTTAAAAGATGATATAGTCTAGTAGTAAAAACAGTAAAATGCTTTTCCCTCTGTCCCATTTTTTTCAAGCAGATAGAGTGGGTGATATCTTTAATCACATTGGGTCTTGAGTGAAGTCAGAGCAAGGTGGCAGTTTGAGACAGACTCAGTCTATCTTTTGGTTTGACCTTTTTCATGGTGCAAGGTCTTCCTAACGCCATTTAGCATATGTCAGATCTCTGTCTCTTGTACTCTGATAGACTGCAGATTTGATTCTGCCCTTCAAAGGGCAGATCATTGGGTTCCATGACATAATAATCTTATCCAGAAGAAGAAATACTTCTCTTCCCTTGTGATTTCAGATTAGCATCAAGTCACCCAGTACAGCTTCTCTGATTGTTTTGCATGGCGTGAGGTTATCACTTTTTTGTTTTGTTTTATTTTCTTTACCATTTTTTAATGCATCAAACTTTTTTTGTGTGTACTCATCATAGTAAATTATAATTTTAATTATTTATGTTTCTGTTCCCCAAAAACACTCTCAGGGTCAGGACCTCTTGTAGTTAACACATTCTTAAGTGGCTTAGCATTTATATCTAGCATAAAGGAAATAAATACTTCTCATACACCTAATCTTCAAATGATATGCTAATCACTGTTAGGTGTAACTTTGGTTATCTTTCCTTTTAATTTTAAGAAGTGTTCTCCCTGTTTGAGAGGTTTGGTACCTGTTGTACTCATTCATTTAATCACGACTTGAATAATATTGAGGATCTTCTATAAGGCAGATACGGGGTTAAAAGTGGGTAAAATAACTGGCCAGTTTCCTCTGCTGTGTTAATCTGAGTACCAGGCATGTAGCATCTTGAGTCTGATGTAAAGCCGTACTGAATTTATGGCATTATGAATAGTGGAGGCAGTGGCTTTGGAGGTGAAGTATTTAATCAAGACTGAGTAGAAACTGCTAACAGAAATTGGTGATTCCGGGAACCCAAACCACACCTACCGTGAAGAACTAAATTGGATATGGACAGTTGGAAATTCTTCTGAAGTCTGACAAAAGGTTTATAAATTCACTTGACTAGCCGCTAAGTTTGGGAATACAAATGTGACTACAAGGGCAAGGCCATTTGAGAGAGGCAGGGATTTCATGTCCTGGATAACTATGGGCTCAGTAAGGCCAGATAGATAGAAAAGAGAAAATTAAATTCACATGTGCATGTACATACCCATGGCTTTCTCTGGGAGTGACACTTTCATGTTTCTATTTTCCTCTATTACCTCTCCTTCTTTCCCTTAGACATCTTGTTTCATTTACACAATTACATTGTTTTCCAGATAATAAAATTCTGGTTCCGCATTAGCTTACTTTGTCACACCACTGCAAATTCCTTGCTCAAAGGCAGAAACCCTACTACAGTTACCCCCTTTCTCTAAGTAGAAGGGTTTTTACCTAAGGGACATAATTTGAGAAGCACCCCAGAATCCTATAGCCTAGAGAATATTTCCTCTACTTCCTCTCTAGACTGACCCGTTCCTTCAGGTTAAGTCATGGTCTTTAGGAGGACCAGGAAAAGATAAAGACACCGGTTCCGATTTCCCCAGGGTTTCCTCTGTGCCAGGCCCTGTATTAAGTGCTCTCTGCAGATGTTAACTCATTAAATCCTTTAAACAATGCTGAGAGGTAGATCCTACTGTTACTTACTATATACATAAATGTATATAAACAAACACAAAGATCTAGTAAAATTTGCTCATAGCCACACAGTTAGTCAGTGGCAGGCAGGATTTTGAACTGCCAGGAAGTCTGATGCTACAGGATTAACTCTTACCCCTCTCTTCATGCCAGCTTTTGGGTACATTGAAGTCACTTGCCATGGGAAGGAGAAGCCAAACCAGCCAGCGTTTACCCTTGACGAGAGGCCTCAAGTAGAAGGCAAAATCACAGGTAAGGCAAGGGAGAGGTGGAGTGTTCAGAAAGACCAGACCATTGACAAACACCTCAGGGTGTGTCTGGGTGCAGTGGGGGTAGAGATAGAAAATCAATCTTGCAAGCTATTCCCCCGTAGCCCTGAGAAAGAAAATGTAATCTGAACATCAGGTTGGAAGAAGTGGTAGTTAAATTTATTGTGCATTATATTTGCCTGTGGTGCTTGCTAAAATGCAGATTCCTAGACAGTACTCCCAGAGATTTTGGTTCATCCTGAGCATCTGGAGGAGGCCCAGCCAGTTTTTACTAACACAGCAGAGGATACAGTTAGCTTTCTGATCACACTTCAGGGAGAATGCTGTATTAGTGTACGATAATCACTAGTTTTTGTATTTTCAAAGTTTTCATAACTTTACGCTGTTACCTTTAAATAGTAAGTAGGATATCTACCCTAGTAGATTTGTATCTGTAAGCAATCAGTTTTTCTATCTTGGTTACATGCATTCTAAAGCCTACTCTTTAAAAGATAGTGAAAAACGCTTGCCCAGCCTAATTAGACTCATACCCCAGATATTTTTTCTTCACATTTATGTCAAGGCAATAATACAAAACAACAACAAAAATAACATAACCTTTGATATGAATGAGTTTCAAAGTATACTTTCATACACGTATTTTTAGAAGTTTCTCTTTTCTTGAAAAATAATGTATATAATGTTTAGAATAAAAGAGTCAGGCCTTTCTGAGGCCCTCTTAGGCTTATTCTGTGTAATGTTCGTAAGGATGCATTTAGGATTATGAATCAAGGACGTCTAGAGATGGAGTGGAAATAAGCCCTATCTTTGTTTCCAGGCATGCATTCCTGTTTGGGTGGAAATGTGTTTTTGGCATGGTGACCAGAAATGCTCCTGTGTGCTTTGCCACAGGGAGATGAAATAAAGTGGTAACTGGCAGAGAACGGAGACCCCAGTCAGGGATGATGGAAAGGATGCTTCAGACTCCAGTAGGTGTGTGTAATAGGCAAGCCCTACCTGAGTGTACAGAGGCCTCATTTGAAGAAAAAGCAACCCAGTTGAGCTTGGATGCCTGAAGAGAAAATGCGCACATAAAGATTAAAAATTTACAATGCACCTTGAATAGTCATTTTGGGGCTAATCTTTGGAAAGGATCAATGCCAGAAGATAATACTTTCTTCCCTGTGAACTGAATGAATAACTATTAGAGAAAAGGAATTAGGATGCTTTCTCTAAAAATAAACTAGACTCATTTCATCATTAGATCTTATAGGTTACATATTTTATAGATGTTTTTCCATACGCATGAGGTGAAACATAATAAAAATGAAAACTAATTAGCACTAAAGTTCTACTATAATCTAATAATTTTATTTTAACCAATTTTGGAGGCTAACCTCCTCCTTTGTTATGATAAGTCACAATGGATGAACATTTTTATTGAATAAGGCTTGACTTTTCAAGCTGAAAGTCTACTCTTGTCAACTTGTGAGAATGTTTTTCCTTTAAAGAAGTCATATTGCTGGCATTTGCAAACCCTACACTCCAGGATGGTGAATAGTGGGCTGAATCCCATAGACTAGAGATTGGAGGTAGAACGTGGAGGGCAGAGATGGAGACACTGAGATGGGTGTGGAACCTTGATCATCTGCTCACATTCCTGTGATAGCTGTCACAGGGGGGTGGTCCATGGCTTAGGTATGTGATGTGTTCCACCATTCTCGTTGGGAAGTCAGCTGCCTGACAGAACACATTTTCTCGTAGAAATAATGCTGCAAATAAGGGGTAGTATCCTGGACAAAATGCAGAAGCTGTTTAACCAAGGTATGACCGATGAGGCCAACATTGAAAGTGGCTGGCTTCTTTACATTTTTGAGGGGTGGGGATCCCTTGGAAAGAGGTGGCATGCTTCTCAATGAAGCTCTGTTACTTCTTGGCTGTGTGAGCTTGGAAAAGTAACTTACGTCTCCTAGGCAAGATGGAGACTAATAATAGTACTATCTCATTAGGTTCTTGTAAAGAGTGGATAAAATACTAACTACAAAAAGATGAGGTTAGCTAGTGATGACAAATATAAAAAGCTCAATAATGGTATTTATTATTACTATCATTGGAAAGCATTCCTGTTGATTTTTGAGTGACTTATGGCTCCTTACCCTTCCTGGTGGTATCAGTGTTTATAATAGAGACACTTACTTTAATTTCTTCTGAGAAATTTTCTGGTATTAAAACCTCATTAGAATATATGAAAGTTCAGCCAGTTTTTGTGAAAATGGTTTGAGCACAGAATCACTGTGAAAAACAGCCAGAAATCCTGCAGGGTCAACAGATGAGTGATGTTTCTTCTTTTTTGCTTTATCCAACAAAGTTGCTTGCTAGCTGATTTCTGATTCTATTATAATAGCAACTAAGTGAAAACTATGAGATCAACATGGTTGGGCCTATCTTTTATTGTATCTGCTACCAGAGAATCTAAATGTGACCTCCGATGAGTTGAATAATTTATTTTAAATTCATTTTCCCTGGTGAATTTATAATTTGCTGTGGATTTCCTCATATCAATAATATGGGGACATGTGTCTAAAACAGAATAAAGACTCTTAAACCTTTTAGATTTGTGAGTTCTTCACAGAACCTGTTGATAATTCCATTACATTTTCACTTATAAGCAATTATTTTATTTTTGCATCTAATACCTCTGAGAGGTAAATTAGTATTCTGGAGAAAGATAAGTAATATTTGTTCCAAAACTAATGTTCATCCATTTATTCATCCATTTGCTTAGTAATTATCATGACAAACATGTACTGGGGATACAAATCTAAATAACATCTACTGTCACCAACAGGACTGGTCGTTGGAGACATGTAGAAGATACTGTCAGTGTTCCACCATATTCTCCACTCAGTGAAGGCAAGTAGACAGAAAATGGCCAATTCTTTTTTTTTTTTTAAAGATTTTATTTATTTATTTGACAGAGATCACAAGTAGGCAGAGAGGCAGGCAGAGAGAGAGGGGAAGGCAGGCTCCCTGCGGAGCAGAGAGCCCGATGCAGGGCTCGATCCCAGGACCCTGGGATCACGACCCGAGCCAAAGGCAGTGGCCCAACCCACTGAGCCACCCAGGCGCCCCAGAAAATGGCCAATTCTAACAAGTGACTATGGATTTTAGCTTTTAGCTATTTGTTTTAATTATCTATTTTAAAAATTCCAATATAATTGATGTATGGTGTTGTATTAGTTTCCAGTGTACAATATAGTACATTGGAAAGTGTACAATAAAGTACCCTGGAAGAATTTGGTAATTCTATACATTACTCAGTGCTTATCACAGTAAGTGTAATCTTAATACCCCTCTCCTATTTCACTTATCCTCCCACTTACCTTCCCTCTGGCAACACCAATTTGTTCTCTGTATTTAAGAGTCGGATTTTTTTGTACGTCTTTTCTTTTTTATGGCTGGGTAATATCCCACTGGATGTATATACCGCGTCTCATTTATCCACTCATCTGTGGGTAGATACTTGGGCAGCTTCCATAGTTTGGCTATTGTAAATAATGTCGCAATAAACTTAGAGGTACATATATCTTTTTGAATTAGTGTTTTCATATTCTTTGGGTAAATAGCCAATGGTGGAATTACTGGATCATATGGTAATTCTATTTTTAATCTTCGAGGAATGTCCATACTGTTTTCCACAGTGGCTGCTCCAGTTTGCATTCTCTCTGGCAGTGTACCATGGTTTCTTTTGCTCCACACCTTCACCAACACTTGTTGTTTCTTGTATTTTTGATTTTAGCTATTCTGACAGATGTGAGGTGATATTTCATTGTGGTTTTGATTTGCTTTGTTCTAATGATGAGTGGTTTTGAGCATCTTTTCATATGTCTGTTGCCTATCTGTGTGTCTTCCTTAGAGAAATGTTTGCTCATGTCTTTTGTGTATTATTTAATTGGATTATTTGCTTTTTTTTAATGTTTAGCTTTTTGGTTTTAGCTTTTAGCTTTAATGCCTCTGATACTCTGAGTGGGACCATGTACAGCCCTTTCCACTCCCAGGCTGTAGGAACCCAGCTATCAGCCGGTAATAAATGGGATTTAGTAGCTATACCTTCTCATCTTCCTTATCCATTGGCTGGGACAACTTTAAGGGGCATTTTACACTGTCTCAGAGAGTACCCATTAGATCTGAGCAGGACCTCCAGTGGTAGCAGATCTGATAGCACACATTATTGACATTATTCCCTTACTTTTCTCACTTCTGTACTTAGCTACAAGTGTTTCCTGGGACCACTTTCTAAACAAAGTATTTAAATTCTCAATATTGTTTTATTTAATCTTGAAACAGCACAGTGAAATGAATCTTTCTTCATTTTGAAGATTAAAAAAAACCAACAAGAAACTATGTCTCAAAGTTGTCAAGAAGATAACCCAAGGGCAATCCAATAGATTGTGACAGATCTGGGGTTTTATTTTAGGTGTATTTGGCCCTAGAGCTTACTATCTTCTTAGTATCATTATAAACATGGTAAGTAGCAGTGGTAACAATAAAAAACCTAGAGATTAATAACTATAAGTTAAAATCCATACCCATTAATTTGAATTGGCCATTTTCCATCTGCTTTCAAAGATAATTTGTCTTGCCTATGTTTTTATCTTAAAGAAATTCTCTTAATTGACACTAATTCAAAATTTAATTGGGTTTCCTTCCCAACTCACTTGTTTGTGAGGATCTACCCTCCCATAAACAGGCAGATAGTAATACTCTTGGCATTGTAGCACTTTTCTAATAAAAATGGCCACATTTTGTCCTCTCATGGACCTTGAACTTTTTTTTATATACACTAACATAATCTCTCTATATTATTTTATATATCATCAAAAAACTTTTTTTTAAAAATATTTATTTATTTATTTGACAGACAGAGATCACAAGGAGGCAGAGAGGCAGGCAGAGAGAGAGGAGGAAGCAGGCTCCCTGCTGAGCAGAGAGCCCGATGCGGGACTTGATCCCAGGACCCCGGGATCATGACCTGAGCCGAAGGTAGAGGCTTTAACCCACTGAGCCACCCAGGTGCCCCCTCATCAAAAAACTTTTTAAGGGGTTTTCTGGGGCTGGTTGCTTTTTAATTGAGTTAAATCTAGCATATAGAGTGTACCTCCTTGCCAAGGTGAAACTTTTTGCTTCTTCTTTTATTTTTGCCCCATTGTCTACTGCAGTGATTCTCAAACTCTGTTCCATGGAGAAAAAAAAGAAATTCGTGATGGCAAGACTTTTTCTTTAATAACCTATTTTGAATTACTTATGTAAATAGCTTTAAATAGTTGCTTTAAAATAATATGCTACAGCAATGAATTCCAGGAAGTCACAAATGTGATCACATTATGCATTGCCATTAATAAATAGGCATTATCAACTTTCCTTTAAGTTGTGCAATGTCTATTGGAGTAGACTGGCATAAATAATTTATACATTATCTATTATCCCATAAATTCACCATATATTTTGTTTTCTGCTGATAATTTCTTACTGCAATTAATCCCTGATGTTTTTAATCTTATGTCATGAATCATTATTGATGTTCCATTAATACTTAAAAAAATCTCTCAATCAAATAAATATGGGAAACATGAATCTAAAGGACCGATGTCCAAGTTCTGAGCATAGCTTCTAGGCATTTCTTGTGCCCCACCTATCTCTCAGCCCCATCATGCTTTTGACAGGACTTTCTTGAGTATGGTTCTCTGTGCACTTGCTGATGATATCTCCTCTGTCTGGAATGTTCTCCCTCCCTTCTCCACTTAATGAAATCTTTTACAACACAATGCAGGTACTAATCACTTCTGAAAGTCTCCTTCCCTGCACAGGGGTTACTGTTCTCTTGTTATTCTCTTTATATATCTACATACCTCTGTCATAGACCCACCACATTGTTAATGTATTCTTTGTTAAAATATCCATCTCTTCCACCAGGCTAGGTATACCTAAGTCCAGGCCATCTTTATATCCATGCTAGTGGTTAGCATAGAATCTGCAAACTGAAGACAGCCAGTAATTACTTAGGGAAGGACTATTTTTTTCTCCTTCTTTTTCTTCTATCCTTCTATCACTATGAGACTCATCCATGTATTTTTATATATCATTTATTCACTGACTATTTACCCTATGTAATCCACATGCCACTGTTATAGAGAAAAGTGAAGAAGAGAGACTGATTTTTGAGCTCAGTGAATATATAGCCTAGCATTAACTATTACTGACCACTGGAACTTGGGCCCTGGCAGGAATATGTGTTGTATAATACATAATATCTATCTATCATCTATCTATCTATCATCTATCATCTATTTATCTATACTAAAAGATTCAGTTATTTTCTTACCAATGGCCTACTTACATTGATTTATAAGAGGTTGTATCACATAATTGCTTTAGGGTATTATAATTATGTGTAGTAATTAGATATGAAGGTATTGTGAATATTTCTTATTTGACGAAGAGTATGGAGACATGGGTTGATTACTATGAAAAATCTTAAATAGCAGTATTTGTATTTGATCAATCTTAGACACTTCAAGAATTTTATTTTTTTTAAAGATTTTATTTCTTTATTTGAGAGAGAGACAGTATGTTTGAGAGAGAGAGAGAGCAGGAGCAGGGGGAAGTGGCAGTTGTGGGGGAAGCAGATTCCCCGCTGACCAGGGAGCCCAATGTGGGGCTTGATCCCACGACACCGGGATCATGACCTGAGCCGAAGGTGGACACTTAACAGACTGAGCCACCCAGATGCCCTCAAGAATTTTATTTTTAAAAGCTACTTGTATAAAAGTTAAATCTTGACAACTTGTTTATTCAAATATCTTCAAAATTTAGATTTGGGGACTTTTCAACCTGGATTATTATATTTTTCTCAGCAATATTATGTCTCCAAAATGAGTTCTCTATATGGTCTTGAATGTGTTCTGTAAGTAAAAAGTGGGGGAAACTTCATCAAATGGTTTAAATGGTAGATATGCTCCAACACACCTCCTCTTCAAAATGTATGTGCATATTAACATATTAAGGAGCTCTGAGATATCCATCAATAAAGAAATTTAAATTTATTTCACTCATTTTCCACCAATTCTTTTGTCTTTTAAAACTTTGTCTATGTAGGAGTGCTTAGGTGGCTTAGGTGATTGGGTGTCTGCCTCTTGGTTTCAGCTCAGGTTGTGATCTCAGGGTCATGGGATCAAGCCAGTGGTTAAGCTCATGCTCAGCCTGGAATCTGCTTAAGATTCTTCCTCTCTCTTTCTGCCCCTCCCTTTGCTCATGTGCTCTCTCTTTTTTTCAAATAAATAAATAAAATCTTTAAAGTTTTGCCTATGTAACATCTAGAAACATGGTAATTAATATTTTGAAGTACATAGTGAGATTGGCTAGTGCACTGGTTAACATTGGTTGATACCTTCAGATAGAATGTGATGTAATAGTTTGTCCCATTAACCGTTGTAAATACCCTGACATGTGGATAAAGCAGGAAGAGAAAGTGTCCGTTTCAGGCTGAACACATTTTGACCTGGTCAAAAGGGCCAAGGCAGAAGGACAGAAAGGAACATAAGGCCAACTGGAATCAGAAATAAGGCCAACTGGAATCAGAAAACATGTAGAACAGAGCTCACCACATAGAATTAGTGACCATGAATCAGAGCTGAGAGGAAATAGAAAATGTCATTAAACAAGATTCAGAGAAAAAGTCTTCTTTTCCAGATGATGGGCTCTGCTTCCAAGGACAAAGCCAGCCCAGGGCTTGGGCTGAAAACATCTGCAGCAGGAATTAGAACCCAAGAGGGCTATTTGCTTTACTCTTTGGACAATGAGGTCTATGGTGTTTAAATTTTAAACTTGAAACTACTCTCACTTTTTCTCAAATAATGGGATTCTTTCTCTCCTCCCTTTTGATAATTTCAGCTCCTTTTCTCCCTCACTAGTTATTTGAAATGTCAGAGAGGATTAAGCTACAGATAATGTTTCAACAAAATTGATGTCATCTAATTTATGATAGACTCCAGGTGGAAATTGTTCAAAGTTGGTTTTTATAAAGATAATTAACATATTATAGTTTAATAGACTCTATTGAGTTTTTCAATTGTTTTCAATTGTTTTCTCTTTCAATTGTATACAACTATAAACTATTGGCCATGGAAAAGAAATTGTGCCTCTTTCTTCAATTAAAACAATATTTTTTGCATCTCTGTGATTGCACATACAAAGTGCTTCTGAAACACTTATTAGATTAAAGTAACTTATGTAATGCATGAGGGATCATGTCCATGGGCAATATAAATGAAGAATATTAATTTATCTGTAGTATTTTGATAGAGTCACTTAAGTGTTCTCTGCTTTGATTTTATTTGATTTAAAAATGATTTATTTATATACCTATTTGTTTCCTTTTGGCATGTGTGTACGAAGCTGCAGGGATAGCCAAGGTAAAGATACTATTTACCACCCACCTTGTGGATGATGTAAGCATTTATTAAGTAGTGGTGACTCTTCTGTGGTTCCCTCCTGTACTCAAGGCAATCCATCCTGCTTCCTGTAGAGAAACCGCTGTGTGAATAGCAAAAATGCTTTTTGATTCTGATGATGAAACCAAAGATGGACTGTTTCTTTAGAGGATAGATTCTCTAATGTTCTTTTATTGACAGAATGTTGGAAGAACAGAAAATTATGATCTTCTCTCTCAGCTAGCCTGGAGTTCTTCCCCAAATCAATTTCTTATTCAAACACAGAATGTACCTCTTATGACCCCCTCCTCTGTCCTCAACTTCTTGCTCAGGGCAAGGCCAATAAGCTTTTGAAGTGCTTGGGTTTAGCTGGTTTTTAATCTTGCTTTAAAAAAACATCAGTTGTATCTGGAAATCTGATTCAGTTTAAACTGCTGAGTATGAGTATGCTGGAACCTAAGATTTATAAATGCATATTAAAGATGTAATGCAGTAATCAAAGTAATAAAATAGCATTATGAAGAGTGGTTGATGTGCATGCTTGGAACCTATTTTTCAAGTATTAAATACACACTCTTAAATTATTTCAAAATCAAACATGCTTTAAAATGGAAAAGAGTTAAAGGTCACATTATGAAATGTCTACATAGTCTTTTTGTAAGTCTCACTACTCAGAAGTTTATAAAAAAACCCCAACAGTGGTTCCAAAAAATCAACTAAAACTATGAGCACAGAATGTTATTTTTATATTATGTTACGATTCCCCTTTACATTATTTTGCACTTGAGCTAAAATTTATTTTTATTTTTAATGTTACTTATTTTAATTTTTGTAAGAATTCCCTAAAAGGTATTTGAAATGATTATTTTGTTCAAGACCTAGTTCCAGATAGTATAGAAAGACCTTGAGATAAGTGAACTAGATGCTTTTGTTAAGGTATCTAAAAAACACTCATTCCTTAATGCAACCTCAGAAAAGAAATATCTCAGTTGATAAAAATAAGATTATCTGAATAGTTTCTTTCACTTCATGGTATCTATTTTATTCAAAATTATCTTACTTATAGACATGGTCTGAAGCTATAAAACACTACTAAAAGTTATCACAAACTGATGTCTAACAGTTGGGAATGGCCCATCTCATGCTCCCAAAATATGGAATTTTTAAACTACAGAAGGACACTCCACTTGCTGAGATCCATACTTATTGTTTATAGTGAACACCGGGCCTACCCTTTGGGCTTGTCACCAGGCAGACACTCAAGTAAAATAATGCTCCAAGACCATTTGTTCTTAATGAAAACAATTTGTTATGAGCTGAGGGGAAAGCGTCCTTTGTCCTTCTGCCAAAACAGCCTTGCTCTGCATTTGTTGAGTTTGTTCAGATTAATGGGGTTACTATAAGATGCTTTAAGACAAAAAGCATTAGTGGAAGATACAAAGCATTTTTCTAAAAACAATGCCAAATATCAATGACCATGTGCATCATGTTTTCAGACATCTACTATGAAAACTGCTTAAAATTAATTATTCTTAATTGTGTTTTCCTATATGGTGTCCATATAGCACCATTATTCATTTGATAAAATGTTTTTGAGGAACATTATTTTTTAGAACGATGGTAAGAATTGCATAGATGTAAATAGCATTCATAAGACCACACGATGTATAATTTATGGTCAATCCACTTTATAAGATTATGGCCAGAACATATCATTACTTTTTATATTTAATAAGTCCTTCATGTTCAGATCACTGGGGGAAAAAGAAACTGTAAATGTCTTTGAAGAGTAGCAGGTCAAAAAAATGAAACTTAAAATATGAAGAAAGGTAATGAACCATCTTGGAGAGGAAAACCATGGCCAGGCCATAACATACAGTATTGGGAGGACTTTCAAGTATTCTAATTACTACTTAGACTGAGAAATATATGCATTTGAAAATAATTATTACCTGGGTGTCTTCTTCAGTTAGGATTCTGTATTTTTTTAGTGACTTCAGCCTGACAGCTCAATCCAGAAAGACTGAATTCTGTCTTTCTCACACTTCCTTCTTAGGGGCTGTGTCTGCTAGATGTTTCTTTCAAATACTCGGTCTTCATTTCCCGTAAATTCTGCAACTTTGACCATACATCTGTTTCCCAGGATCCTATTACGGGGGATTTATCTGATTTGGAATTTGAGAAAAACAACAAATAGTCTGTTGAGTTTTTATCCAGGCTGGTTCTCGATGACAGTGACTCTGTAAGAAAGAGCAAGCATTTCTCCATTGAGGAGATTTGCTGGTCCATACACGCACCCCGAAGGAGTCATGCTCAGCCATCATACTTCCCAGCTGCTGTCGTCATTGTATTCAGAAAATTTAAATTTTTCTCCTTGAGAGTTTTTAAGGCATCAATGGTTCAGTTATTTGTGGGAAATTCTGACCAGTTCTTATGATGTTGGCATAGTGTTATTCAGAGAATTTTACACGTCCAGATTTTATTTTTATAGTCCTTTTTTACATGAGACTATAACCTTTTTATAGACTTATTGCTGGGAACTAAGTTGAGATATAAGAAAAATCAACATATGATATTAAAATGGAAAGTTTCATTTATACATCCAGTACCTACTGGGTTCTCTTTGTAACTTTAAAGCATTTTCAGTAATTATTACTTTATTGTACTAAGTATATGTAATACTGGTTAAAGGTTTTTGTTGCTTGGAACGGAGATGGATGGCTTCTGTATTACTGTCACAGGACTTCAGGCTTGCTGCCACAATCTGTATTTCAATCCTGTTCTAGAAGAAACAGCATGGAAGGGAAGGAGGGAATTCATCATTTTCAGTCATGTGGCTCTTTAATTATAGGCCTCTTTGTTGAGGCTATTCACTTGGGTATCAATTAGAATCATCTATGATATTGCACTGACTGCTAAATACATATCTGCTAAGAAAAGCATTGAGATGACCATCTCAAAATTGTAATAAACAGAAATGACATGTGGTCCCCACCAAAGTGTTATCAATCAGAAATTGGCTGTTACTGTAGTAGATGAGGTTTGGTGTGACACAAATGATTAAACCCTAGGAAAACAATTTGCTATTACTTTCTTCATCCACAATAGAGATGGCAAAATTTTGACACCAGAGTTTTGTTAGGAATCACTGAAAACTAAAATGCAATTTTATAGCACTTAGCAAAGTCTTCATAGTAACAGCAATAATAAGAACATATGCTAGCTAACAAGACAATTGTGCAGATAATTGAAAGACGTACTTCCTGGGATGCCGTGTTTACTCTAAGAGGTACAATAATATTAAGATTCCAACAACATCCATAAAATGCAAATTAATTAATGGATTCAAGCTGCATCTAAGTATTTGTACACATCTGTATTAAAATTAAATTATAAGGTAGATTTGTACAAATAAGATAATAGGCTAGTGTTTTTGTTTAAATTTGAGATGATGTATTATTGATGTTACTATTAAAACCTTAAATAGAAGAAATAAGTATAAAAGTCCAACTAAAGAAAGTACAACTAGGAGATCTTGAGAGACATATAAACAAAGACATTTGGCCCTATATGCCTGATACTGATAGATACAGAAAAATATAATATCCCAATATCCTATTGCTTCATATAGGTAGAAATAGTCTCTGAATTCCATATATCGATTAGCTGAATTAATTAGTTTCCTTGCTGTCATTTAGATGTATTTTTATTTTTTTATTTGTATTTTTTTAAAAGATTTTATTTATTTGACAGAGAAAGAGAGAGATCACAAGTAGTCAGAGAGACAGGCAGAGGGAGAGGGGGAAGCAGGCTCACTGCCCCCCTGAGCAGAGAGCCTGATGTGGGGCTCGATCCCAGGACCCTGAGACCATGACCTGAGCCTAAGGCAGAGGCTTAACCCACTGAGCCACCCAGGGGCCCTGTATTTTTAAAGATAAAACAAAACAGAGAAGAATCTCCATACTGCTCTCCAGAGCAGCTGCCTAGTTTACATTGCCACCAGCAGTGCAGGAGGGTTCCCCTTTCTCCACATCCTCACCAACACCCTTTGTTTCTTTTGTTGTTAACCCAATGTTTATAATAGCATTATCAACAATAGCCAAACTATGGCGAGAACCCAGATGCCCACTGACCAATGAATGGGTAAAGAAGATGTGGCATATATATATATAGATAGATAGATAGATAGATAGTTATACATATCTATCTATCTATCTATCTATCTATAGATAAAACTCAGCCTCAAAAAGATGAAATGTTGCAATTTGCAATGATGTAGATGGAACTAGAGTGTATAATGCTAAGTGAAATAACTCAAAGACAAATACTATATGATCTCACTCATATGTAGAATTTAGGAAAGAAAATAGATGAACAGGGGAAGGGGGAAAGGAAAAAAAGGAGAGAGGGGAAAAAAAAAAAACAGTTATAAGAGACTCTTAATGAGTGGCTCAGTCTGTTAAGCTGCTGCCTTCTGCCCAGGTCAGGATCGCAGGGTCCTGGGATCGAGCCCCAGGTGGGGCTCCCTCATCAGCAGGGAGTCTGCTTCTCCCTTTCCTTCTGTCTCTCAGCTGGCTTATGCTCTCACTTTCTTTCTGTCAAATAAAAATAAACAAAGAGAGACTCTTAATGAAAGAGAACAAACTGAGAGTTGATGGAGGGAGGTGGGTGGGAGGCTGGGTTAGATGGGTGATGGGTATTAAGGGGGGCACTTTTTATGATGAGCATTGGGTGTCATATGTAAGTGATGAATCATGGAATTCTACTCCAGAAACCAATATTGCACTGTATATTAACTAATTAGAATTTAAATAAAAAACAGAGAAACAAAAAAAACCTAGAGGGTCAATGTTAATTTGTAATTGTTAATTTACAATTACAAATTGTAATGTTAATTTACTATAGCAAAAAAAAAAAATCAGAATTAAACCCTACACTTTGAGATGATAAACATGGTTTTACTTATACAGATCATTTTTATATCACTGTTAAAAAATACTGGTCCTATTTTATGTGTATCTGCATATACTCTGAGCTACTGAGCTTTGGATTGGGTGTGCTGAAAGTGGGACAGGGCAAAATTCTGTAAACTCTGTGGTTGGGAGAACCATTGATTTGCTATGTTGTTTGTGATTTTGTAGACTCTCAAGTGGTGGGCTGTGGCTGACTGGCCATGGATACTTGGCCAAATGGCTCCACTTTATGGTAAATCCTTTTGCATTGGTGGTTCCAGTGAGTCTCAATCACCTCAGTATATTTTTCCTGCCTTCCTTGTATACCTCTGTGCAAGGGAGAGGCTTTCCTTAGTGCATTGCCTGGTACAGCATAACAGAGACCAGATTTTTGGAAAATGTATATCTTATTAGCTCTCTGTTCTTTTAGAAAATGAGGAATTGGGAAAACACTAGTTTTTTTTTCAGACTAAAATTTTTATTTAAAAATTTTTTTCATATTATAAGTCTTTATTAAACAGGAATGAATAACAATGAGGTAGGGTAAGGTAGGAAAACACTAGTATTAAATCTTTGAGTATTTTGAGGTGGATTGAACTTTTTTTCTTTCAAAGGCTGATGCAGAAAGGATGGTAATCTCAACACTTGAAAGAAAAAAAATAATCAAGCCATAGAAATATGGTTATTACTAGATCTTAAAAAATGTGTATGCCTTCTGGGTTTGATTCAAGTTTGATTTTATTCTCCACAAATTTCTCCTGTGTGAATTTACCTGAAGCATACTTATATTTTATGTTTTTATTTTTACTGGATTTCTAACTGACTAATGGCTCATACATTTATAGTAAAATTTTACTATAGTTGGAAAAAGACACGAGAACATATTATTCAAATTCTATTTGAGTCTCTTTTTTAATAACCAGGTTTATTCCCTTCTTTTAAGTCATCCTTATTCCCAAATGGAATTTCACTAGAAATAGAGTCTAATCATTTTTAATTCCCATAAGAGTTGAAAAGCTGAAGCAATATGGGAAGGTTTTAGATACAACTCTATTATTTCTATAATAAGCATAATTTCACCAGCTTGTTATACAGGACTGTTATCGAAGAGCTATCCGGCATTGGATTTTGAATTGCAGAAAATTTCCTAACAGTTGGCATATTAACAAATAAATGAAATCCTAAACTTGTAAGGTCGCTTTCCATTAAAAAAGTTAAATTAAAAATAACAATGTTAATTATAAAATAACTTGCAACTTTTACACTATTATATAATTATTAGCAATTTTTTGTAATAAATAATTTTTATATAGATTATTCTAGTTTATGTTTTTTTAATTTTATTTTTTTGTTTATTTTTTTAGCATAGTCTTTTTTTTTTTAAGATTTTTTATTGGGGTATCTGGGTGGCTCAGTCGATTAAACATCTGTGTTCCGCTCAGGTCATGATCCCAGGGTCCTGGGATCGAGCCCCGCATCTGGATCCCTGCTCAGCAGGAAAACTGCTTCTCCCTCTCCAGCTCTCCCGAACTTGTGTTTGCTCTCTCTCTATTTCTCTGTCATAAATAAATAAAAATCTTAAAAAAAAAATCTTCATTTTGACAGAGAGAGCACAAGCAGAGGGAGCAGCAGGCAGAGGAAGAGGGAGAAGCGGACTCCCCCCTGAGCAGGGAGCTGGATTTGGCACTCGATCCCGGGACCCTGGGATCATGACCTGAGCTAAAGGCAGCTGCTTAACCGACTGAGCCACTCAGGTGACTTCTTTTATTGGAAAAAGTTATCTTTCTACAGTTTGGCGACTGTGGCCATTGCTGCTCTGAACTTGGTGTACAGGTGGCCATTCTTTTCACTATATCTGTATCTTTGAGATTAATACACAGTAGTGCAATTGTAGGGTCACAGGATAGCTCTATTTTTAATTTCTTAAGGAATCTCCACACTGTTTTCCAAAGTGGCTGCACCAACTTACATTCCCACCAACAGTGTAAGAGGGTTCCCCTTTCCCCACACCCTCTCCAACACATGTTGTTTCCTGTCTTGTTGATTTTGGCCACTCTGGCTGGTTTAAGGTGGTATCTTAATACCACCTTTGGGTTTGAATCTCCCTGACAGCTAATGATGGTGAACATTTTTTCATGTGTCTGTTAGCCATTTGTATGTCTTCTTTGGAGACATGTCTATTCATGTCTTCTGCTCATTTTTTGACATGATTATCTGTTTTGTGTGTGTTGAGTTTGAGGAGTTCTTTATGGATCTTGGATATCAGCCCTTTGTCTGTAGTGTCATTTGTGAATATCTTCTCCCATTCCGTGGGTTGCCTCTTTGTTTTATTGACTATTTCCTTTGCTGTGCAGAAGCTTTTGATCCTGATGAAGTCCCAAAAGTTCATTTTGCTTTTGTTTCCTTTGCCTTTGGAGACGTGTCTTGAAAGAAGTTGCTGTGGCTGATGTCGAAGAGGTTACTGCCTATGTTCTCCTCTAGGATTTTGATAGACCTCACATTGAAGTCTTTTATCCATTTCGAGTTTATCTTTGTGTATGGTGTAAGAGAATGGTCGAGTTTCATCTTCTACACATAGCTGTCCAATTTTCCCAGCACCATTTATTGAAGAGACTGTCTTTTTCCCACTGTATATTTTTCCCAGCTTTGTCAAAGATTATTTGACCATAGAGTCGAGGGTCCACATCTGGGCTCTCTACTCCGTTCCACTGGTCTATATGTCTGTTTTTGTGCCAGTGCCATGCCGTCTTGGTGATCACAGCTTTGTAGTAAAACTTGAAATCAGGCAACGTGATGCCCCCAGTTTTTTCTTTTTCAACATTTCCTCAGCAATTTGTGGTCTCTTCTGGTTCCATACAAATTTTAGGATTGTTTGTTTCAGCTCTTTGAAAAATGCTGGTGGAAGGCTGCCACAGGGACACGCACCCTGAGCAGAGTGAACAGTTGGGTTTGGAAGCCCGGAGTCTGGGGCAAGTAATATTAGCGTGGGGTGCAAGTGACCAGTCTGGCTGAGGCTGGGGGTCACTCTGCCCCTTGCTTCTCTTAGAATACTTAGAAATCAGCTCTGGCAGGGCCGTGGTTGCTGGCTCTGTTTTAGATAGATAAAAAATTGAACATTTGTCCCAGTGTGAGAGAGGGGAAATGTGAGCAGGAAGGGAGCAAAGAAACATGTTATTTGACACTTTGCATTCATTAAGACCAACATAATCAAATGGATAGAACTAGGTAAACGCCTCTTGATATTACATGCACATGCAGATAAGTATAAATTTCAATAGAGACTAATATTTTAACATATTCAAGATGTTAATTCGTTCAATTCTTTTAATAACTATAAAATCAGGAGTTGTGATCCTCATTGTACACATGAAGATGGGAAGCTCAGGTTTAGGGAGATTGAAAAACAAATCCAAATACTAGTAAATAAAAGAACTTAGATTTGAAGCCTGATATGTCCTATGTTAAAAATGTGTGTGTGTGTGTGTGTGTGTGTGTGTGTGTGTGTGTGTGATGTATGTGTAGATATAAAAATCTTACTACAATTCAGGTATGTAAAACAGAACTTTTTTGTCCCCTATAATTAAATCCAATTTCTCTTTTGAGCCTAAATTCTACTCAGTGGTAGAAATATAATCCTAGTCAGTTTTGTGCATTTGTGCATTTTTATTGAGTTTGAAGCTAAGTTTTAGAGGGCTTGTCTTGGAATATAGCCAGAGAGGGACACTTTGTCCTTAATATTACATATCTATGAACATATCTTTATAGATATCCCTTATTCCTGAATAGACCATATTATTTATTATCTAAACCAGACACTCTCCAGAATAAAAGGGTGTGCTGGAAATAACTATGCCAAGATAATAAACATAAGGCATGACTATCTAAGACAAACCAGATGTATGTTCACCATACATATTTCTTTCCACTCAGTCTCTCTGGTTTGGCAACTGTCCCCAACATTTTTGCATCAGGCCTGGGCCACAAGGAAGGATGGATAAGGGGAGCAGATGTCAGTCTGTGGAGCACTACAAACTCTTCAATGGGCTGCTTTGAGACTACACCCAGGCTCTTGGTCTGCTTAGACCTACATGAAACCCTTCCTTCCAAGGTTCTTACTGGCTTCCCAGCTGTGTATGGGAAGGACAGTACAGTTCTCCTCCACTATGAGAGTCCACAAACCTGCTCTAGGTTCATCAAAGCAGTAAGGGAGGTGAACAGCAGCAGCAAAAGAACTCAAACTAGCATTGTCTTTTTTTATCTTGGTTACTCCTACTGTACTTGAGTGTTTAGTCAGTGTCTTTTCCTTCACACCAAGATTTGAGGCTCAGGCTCTTTCTATCTTGTGGCTCCATCATCTTCTATTCTAGGGTCTCTTCTAAAGAAGACACAGAACATGGAAGACTTGTTGATAATATTCTCTTATATGCATAACAGAATATTATTCAGCCATAAAAAGAATATTCTGTTTTAGATATATATATATGTAGATCTCTCTCTCTCTCTCTCTCTCTCTCTCTATATATATATATATATATATCTTGCTATTTGTGAAAAAAATCAGAGAAAGATAAATACCCATGATCTCACTCATATGTGGAATTTAAGAAAAGAAAATGAGCAAGGGAAAAAAAGAAATAATGAGATGGAAACCAAGAAATAGACTCTTAACTATAGAGAACAAACTGATGATTATCAGAGGGGAGCTAGGTGAAATAAGTGATAAGGATTAAAGAACACACTTATCATGAAGAAAGATAAATAAATAAAAAGGAAATGAGCTGTTCTTTGTGTACCTGGGCTTAGATCATTTTGTTGATGTCATAGTTGTGATGTTAATAAAAACCCAGAAAATCTTGATTTGGGGTTAGTTATATTCAGAATTATACTGGTTTGCAAATTGCCCAACTCTTTTGAGTTCATCTCTTTTTACATAATAATTTCTCAAATGTAACAAAATATGCTAATAACTTTCCTCTTTTCCTCTTCCCTCTCCCCTCCCACTCCCGCCTTTCCTCCTTCTCCTCCTCCTTCTTCTTCATCTTCTTCTTCTTTTTTAAATAGGCTCCTCACCCCTCATGGAACCCAAAGCAGGGCTTGAACACATGACCCTGAGATCAAGACCTGAGCCAAGATAGGTCGGATGCTTAACCAACTGAGTCTCCTAGGTGCCCCTGCTAATAATTTTATTCTTAATATATTTTTAAGCAGAATATTTCAACCTTGACAATATTTACATTTTAGGATCAGTATTTCTTTGTTGTGGGAGGCTGTCCTGTGCATTGTAGGATGGTTACCAGCATCCATAACCTCTACTGACTAGACTCCTGTAACACCCCTTTTACCCAGTGGGACAACCAAATGCATTCCCAGACATTGTAAATGTTGCCTGGGAGGCAAAGTTGTCTCTGGCCTAGGACCACTGGTCTAAAGCACTATTATATTTCTTTAAAGCCTTATAAGTTAGCATGGGTGATGGTAGTCTTAGTATTTCTGGCACTGAATTTAATGTTTCATGTTTAAGGTTTTTAATTCTGTCAGAAATTTGCTTCTGATACCAGTTTCTATATTAATCATTGTTATGAACTAAATATTTGTGTCCCCCACCCTCAAATTCATATGTTGAAGCTCTTAATCCCCAGTGTGATGGTACTTGGAGATGGAGCCTTTGAGGAGTAATTAGGTTTAAATTAGGTCATGTGGGTGAGACCCCTGTGATGGAATTAGCATCCCTTATAAAAAGAGGAACATGGAGGAAAGGCAGCATAAGGACATAGGGAGAAATATATGTCTACAAGTCAGGTAGAGAACTATCACTGGGAACGTATTGGCTGACAACTTGGTCTTGGACTTCCCAATCTCCAGAATTGTAAGAAATAAATCTCTGTTGTTTAAACCACTCATTATGACAGCCTGAGCTAAGATAGTCATCCTTCTATATTATGCTAAGTAACAGCACAGAAATTTAAAGACTCAATTGCTTGTAACAATATAAGTGTATTTCTCACTCAAGCTATGTGTTAGCTGAGGCAGCTATGAGTTGTCTATGTGCCATGTGTCTATTTTCATGCCAAGACACAGACTATATTAGCAGTCATTATTTGGGACATGATCTGCTCAAAGTAGAAGGAAAAGTAGAGATGTTGAATTATGTGATGGCTCTTAAGTTTCTGCTAGAATATGGGATCCTTGAGATCTGCTATGTCAAGGCAAGTTTGTATGGCCAAAGTCAATTGTATGGGAAAGTTTACTGGTATAAGAAGTCTGTAAGTCAAGGCAGTAAATAATTGGAAACAGTAATACAGTATGCAATTAATGGAATCATTCATTGGGGTTATAGCATATTTCATCTCTTTGGGCAGGAGATACAATTTCCCCTATCAGTTGTGGATATTTCCATTAACAGTTTATCATTGTGTAAAGAAGTAGTTCTTGAGCAGAAATGAGAGACTGGGGATATAGGACTTACATAAGAGAGAGGGAGAAAACTCTTTTTCCATATGGACAATACAACAATTGGGCCTGGACTCCAAAGCACATTACTTTCATGTCCGTAAGCTGCTCTAAAGGGATTATTTAAGAACTAAGCAGAGCCTCTTGGAAGGGGAAGCTGAGCAAATCTGACCTGCGTAGCCTGAGAGTGGTCTCAACACATAGTAGCTGTAAGTAACTTTGTATCCCATACTGTATTCTCTATACCTTCAGGTAGAACTCTAATATGTTGCAAGGTATGCGGGGGCTGTGCCAATTTAGGGCAGAAGTTGACAAATTCTTTTTATAAAAGGCGAGATAATAATATTTTAAACTTTGTGAGCCATAAAGTCTCTGGCTCCACTATTCAACTCTGCCATTGTAGCATAAAAGTAACCACAGAAAATACAGAAACAGAAGTGTATCTGTTTTCCAGTAACAGAAGTGTATCTGTTTTCCTGCTTTCCAGGCTGAAAGACTGTAGTTTCCTATCCGTTGATTTAGAGTAAAAGATTATTAAGATTTATTAAGATAAAGTGATAAAGGGACACTTAATCCCACCCCAAGGTACCATCTCCTCTCCAAGACAAGAAGAACTGCAAGAGGTGGTCAGTGGAGAGGTAATGCAGTGGTCACTATAGGGAGGCCACCGGAAAGCAAATAAAGCACCTGACCTCCAAGAACTGTCTGAGAGACAGCAGAGGGGGTAGAAACCATACTTTGATACAGTGATATCATTTTGAAGTTGGGAAACACACTCCCTATCCAGTGTGTTTGATACATCATAATCCTTTTTCTATGTAGTTCCACCAAAAGTAAACATTCTGAGATGCTTCAGTGTCTTTCCAAAGTCCTTACATGATGGATGCATGATCATCTAATTGGTGTATTTTCTCTGGAATTATTGATCTACACAATTAGCTAAACAGTTTAGTTAGTAAGAAGATCCACAGGTATTTACATTGTTGCTCCCATATGTCTAGCATAATACAAAATCTGATAGGACATGTAGAAGCAGAAAGCATAATCTTGGCTGAGAAATAATGGTGAAGACTGTTCAAGACAGAGGACTCGAGTTTAACTGAGACAGTTGGGAGGGAGTGAGAGGAGATACTTAGTGGGCAGATATTTTATTTCAGGATTTCCCATGGGTTAGCTAGGCCCCAGCTGTACTAAAGAAGAGTTGCCATGCATTCATGCATCATGCTGAATGATGGCCACATAGGTGGAAGGGAATGAGCCTAGAAGGGCCAGATCTTGGTGATTCCTGCAGAAACATGGCAGGGGTGTGGGGGCAGCAGTGGTTGACACTGGCCTTATGCCTTCTTCACACTGTGCTAAGGTCTTACCTGTTAATAATCAAATTTCTCTTGACTTACGAATGTGACCTTTTTCCTCTGAAGACTAAAGTTTTCCCCCTTTTAACAGAGTTATTGGTTGGGTGCTGGCATTTTGCTGCTGGACTTCCTTGAGTCCAATGCATTTGACTGACCATTGAATGACCTTTTGGAACACAACCAATTCCTAAGTTGGGAACTACTTGTCTCTAGATAATTGCTTGCTTTTCTTATTTTGTTGTGTAGGAAAAGGATCAGTGTGATGGACTATATGATCAGATTCAATTCCTACTTTTCTATAAAGTGAAATAACTTAAAACAATTGAATAGTTGAATTATATTTTTGAGATGGAAAGGCTCTTAAAAGACTTTCTAGTCCATCTTTTATGCCTGAACTAATAATAATAATTATTATTTGATTTTAAAAATAATCAAACCAAAAGGATATAGTAATTTTACTGTTATGCGCCCTCTCATAGCCCTTGAAATTTTTCATTGCAGGACCAAAAAGTCCATTAACATGTTGTCAGAATCTAAAGGTCATAAAGCACACGAAGAAAATTCAATATATGCTCAATGAAGAGTTTATAATTGGTAATGGTAGAGAATATGATTTTAGGCTTTTTTTTTTTTAAAGATTTTATTTATTTATTTGTCAGAGAGAGAGAGCGAGAGAGAGAGAGCACGAGAGTGAGCACAAGCAGATAGAGTGGCAGGCAGAGGCAGAGGGAGAAGCAGGCTCCCTGCTGAGCAAGGAGCCCGATGTGGGACTCGATCCCAGGACGCTGGGATCATGACCTGAGCCGAAGGCAGCGGCTTAACCCACTGAGCCACCCAGGCGTCCCGATTTTAGGCTTTTAATATTATTTTATAAACCATGAAACTAAAAACAGGACAAGATCATGCAACTTGAATTTTAGTGTATATTACTGTAATGACAGTAGACTCCAAAATTTTATGTATGCTAACAGAAAATAAAATAAAAATTATTATCGAGTATTCTGTACACCTTATATCATAGTTTATGAAATTGGAATATGTACTTTGCTATTTATTTTTTACCAACTATATGTTGTAATCTTCAACAAAACAAATTTAAAGGTATAAATTCTTAAAGATTCTAATGTAAAGATAAGGTTTTGAAAAAAACCCTCGTAACCAAAATTCTTTTTTTTTCTAAAGATGAAAGCTATATTACTGCCCATTATGTTAAAAGTTGATAAACTCTCCCATAAGTGGAATACATCATGATACAACAGACCATTATAACATCTTGAGTTTGAGGGGCAGTGTCCCCTCTTACAGCCTTTATCTCTGTGGCTTCCTCATCCCAACCTAAACAATACTGTATCTATCTACCTTAATGGGCACTTAGCCACATATTACTAGAATTTCTACTAAAAATGTCTCCCTTTTCTTTTTGGCTCATAATAATCCCAAGTTATAGAAAAATAAATGGATAACTAAAAATAAATATCTCACTCTGACATTCAATATTTTATGCATACCCTTTAATTAATTCTGCTCAAAGAGAAGGCGTTTATCTGCTGATCTTTTGGAGGTACTTGTTTATTGTCAATGATTGTGCTCACTAACAGATAAAAGTGTAATGTGATGCTATTGAGTTGCTCTGTTATATTTAGTGAGAGTAAGATACTTGTTCTTAGATTTATGTAAGTAATTTAAAGGTTATAAGACACAGTCTTTTTCTAACACTGTATAAAAGAAGGAAATGACTGCTGTAAATATTTTGTTAAGCAATATAATAATCTTTGTAAAATATATTAAAGGATAATATTGAAATGGAAAGATAAATTTGTCTTCTTATGTATTGTTTTATTTAATATTTTTTCACTGCTGTGATATACAGAATAATGGCTTCCCCAAAATGTCCACATCCTAATCTTGGGAGCCTGTGAATACATTACCTTACTGACAAAATGGATTTCGCAGATATGATTAAGACCTTAAGATGGGGGCATCTGGGTGGCTCAGTAGGTTAAGCCTCTGCCTTCAGCTCAGGTCTTGATCCCAGGATCCTGGGATCCAGCTCTGCATTGGGCTCTTTCCTCAGCAGGGAACCTGCTTCCTCCTCTCTCTCTGCCTGCCTCTCTGCCTACTTGTGATCTCTCTGTCTGTCAAATAAATAAATAAAATCTTAAAAAAAAAAAAGACCTTAAGATGATTGATTTTCCAGATAGGACTATCTAAACACATGTGTCCTTAAAAACCTTAGAACTCTTAAATTCCCTTCTGGGATATGGTCGGAGAGACATTTAGCTATGGAAAAATTGTAAGAGAAATGTAAAATAGTTGGCTTTAAAGATGGAGAAAGGAGGCCACAAACCAATGAATGTGGCAGCCCTTAGAAGCTAGAGAACGAAAAGAAACAGATTTCCCCCAGAACCTCCAGAAAAGAATACAGATTATTGATACCTTGATTTTACTCCAAGGAGACTTGTACAGAATTTCTAACCTACAGAAGTATAAGATAGATACAATTTTGGTATTTTAAGTCACCAAATTTATGGTAATTTTTTACAGAAGTAAAACAAAACTGATACAACTGACCATTCAATATTCCAGATTATCCATCTAACCTCAGAATATATTCAGTCTAATATCCTACAGTACTGTACCTTTTATTATGTCCTCTGATTTCATATTTGGTAGCTCTTAATCATCCTCAATTTATAGATTTCAATAGGAATATCACTTGTGTCAAATAGACATAACCAATATCATACAGCCTCTATATTTCTAAAAGTTAAGAAAAGCTCCAACATATATATGCTTTTTAATTTTAAAAGCATTTAATTAGTTTTGACACATCATCAAAAATGCATATATAAGACCTGTACCCCTAAAACAAACAATAATACATTATATGTTAATTAAAAAAATGCATATATGGGTTCTAATCCAAGATGGCAACATAGGAAGATCTTGAACTCACCTTTTCCCAAGGACACACTGGAACAATTCTCACTAGAGAAATCTACAAACTAGCCAAGTCACTCCACCATATTGGGCAAACAAAGAAATACACATATCAAAATGGGTTTTGACACACTCTAAACTACTGGGAACCACTAAGTACAAAGAGGGTAGTTTAGACAATCACAAAATTTGGAAAGACAACTTAATGCTAGGACAGGGTTAAACAATAAGATTCATTTCTTACACTAGAGCATTTCATCAAGATTGGGAGAAGTTGCTATTTTACCTAATGGACAGAAATCATCACAGTATAAGGATAATGAAGAAACAGAAGAACTTGCTCTGAATAAAAAAATAAGATAAAAGTCCAGGAACAGACCCTGATGAAATAAAAGTAAGTGATTCACCTGATAAAGAGTTCAAAATAATGTTCATAAAGATATTTTCCTAGATCAGATGAACTATGCATGAACGAAGTGAGATTCAACAAAGAGATAGAATATATAAGAAAGAAATAAACAAAATTCATAAAGCTGAAGGGTAAAACATTGGAATGAAAAATTCAATAGAGGGGTTCAGTGTTAGATTAGATCAAGCAAAAGAAAGACTCAACAAACTCAAAGTCAGGGAAATGGGATCCATCTGATCATGGGAACAAAAAGAAAAAATAATGAAAAAAATGAAGATAATTAGTTGAACACTTATAGGACATCATCAAGTACATTAATATTCACATTATAAGAGTACCAGAAGGGAAAGAGAGAAAGTGGCAGAAAACTTCTTCAAACCAATGATGGCTAAAAATTTCCCTAGCCTGGGGAAAATAATAGACATACTGATCCAGGAAGCCCATAGAGTTCCAATAAGAAGAATCCAATGAGTCCCACAGAGAAGTATATTATAATTAAATCATCAAAAATTAAATACACAGAAAGAATCTTAAAAACAGCAAGAAAAAAACTTGTTAGGGGCGCCTGGGTGGCTCAGTGGGTTAAAGCCTCTGCCTTCGGCTCAGGTCATGATCCCAGGGTCCTGGGATTGAGCCACACATCAGACTCTCTGCCTAGCAGGGAGCCTGCTTCCCCCTCTCTCTCTGCCTGCCTCTCTGCCTACTTGCGATCTCTCTCTGTCAAATAAATAAATAAAGTCTTAAAAAAAAAAGAGAGAAAAACTTGTTATATATAAGGAAATGTCCATAAGATTATCAGCAGATTTTTAAGTAGAGACTTTGAAGGATAGGATGGATAGCCTACTATGTTTAAAGTGCTGAAAGAAAAAGCCTGCCAACCAAGAATACTCTACTTGGCAAAATTGTCCTTCAGAACTGAAGGAGAGATAGAGACTTCCAGACAAGCAGAAGCTAAAGTAGTTCATAACCAGTAGACAAGCCTTACAAAGAAATGTTAAAGGGAGATCTTCAAGCTGAAATGAAAAAAAGCCAATTCCTTACAGGAATACATGAAAGTATAAAGCTCACTGGTATAGGTAAATATACATTTAAATTCAGAATATTTGAATGTTGTAATGGTGGTGAGTAAATCACTCATAAATCTAATATGAAGGAAGAAGAAAAAGTATAAAAAATAACTATAATAATTTGTAGATGCATATACAAGGTAAAAAGATTTAAATTGTGACATCAAAAACAAAACATTGGGGAGAGATTAATAATGCAGAGCTTCAGTATGCATGAGAAGTTGTTATTGGCTTAAAACAGACTGCTGGGACCCTAAATTGTTTCATGTAAGCCTCATGGTAACCACAAAGCTAAAACCTATAGTAGATGCACAAAAGATAAAGAGAAAGGAATCTCAGCATACTCCTCCAGAGATACCAAATCACAAAGAAAAGAATAAGAGAAGAAAGGAACAAAGAAACTACAAAACAGTCATAAAACAATAAACAAAATGGCAATAGTAAGTCTATACTTATCAATAATTACTTTAAATGTAGCATACTAAATTCCTCAGTCAAAATAAGACCTAACTATATGCTGCCTACAAGAGACTAACTTTACCTTTAAGAGCATACAGACTAAAAGTGAAAATATGAAAAAACATTTTCCATGCAAATGGAAACCAAAAGAAAGCAGGATTATATTATATCAAACAAGCTGGACTTTAAGCCAAAGACTGTAATAAGGGACAAAGAAGACCGTTATATAATTACAAATGGGTCAATCCAAGAGTAATATATAATTTTTGTAAACATTTATGCATTAATCATAGGAGCACCTAAATATATAAAGTATATATGAACAGAATGAAAGGAAAAAAGGACAGCAATCCAATAATCATAGGGGATTTTAATACCTCTCTTTCAACAATGGATATATCATCCAGAGGAAAATCAATAGGAAAACTTTGGACCTAAACTATATGTTAGACTTGATGGACTTAACAGAACATTCTATCCAACAGCAGCAGAATACACATTCTTCTCAAGTACTCCTGGGGCATTCTGCAGGACAGATCATACATTAGACCACAAAACAACTTATATTAAATTTAAGAAGATTAAAATCTTACCAGGCTTCTTTTTTGATAACAATGGTATGAAACTAGAAATCATTTATAACATGAAAATTAGAAAATTTACAAAAATGTGAAGATTAAATAACCAATGGATCAAAGAAGAAATAAAAAAAAAATACTGAGACAAATGAAAATGGAAATACAACACATCCAAACTTATGGGATGCAACAAAAGCATTTGAAAGAGAGAAGTTCATAGTTATAAGTGCCTACATTAAGAAACAAGAAAGTTTTCAAATAAACAGTCTTCAAGGAACTAGTAAATAAATAAACAAATGAAGCCCGAAGTTAATAGAAGAAAGGCAGTAGCAAAAATTAGACGGAAAAGATAAAACAGAGAGTAAAGAGACAGGAGAAAAGATCAATGAAATCAAGAGTTAGTTTTTAGAAAAGGTAAAGAAAATAGACAAAACTTTACCTACTCTAACCAATTTTGGGAAAGAAGAACAAAGATGGAGGTATCATACTTCGTTATTTTAAACTATATTACAAAGCTATGCTAACCAAAACAATATGAATTGGCAGAAAACAGATACATAAATCAGTAGGAGCAAATGGAAAGCCCAGAAATAAATACACATATATATGGTCAATTAATTTACAACAAAGGAAGTAAGAATATACACAGGGAAAAGAACAGTCTCTTCAATAAATGGTGTTGGGAAAATTGGACAGCCACTGTGCACAAAAAAGAACTCAAAATGAATTAAAAACTTGAGTATAAGACTTGAAACTGTAGAACTCTTAGGAGAAAATAGGATATAAGTTCCTTGACATTGGTCTTGGCAATGATTTTTTGGATTTGACACCAAAAGCAAAGACAATAAAAGTAAAGATCGATAAGTGGGACTTACATCAAACTAAAAAAACTTCTGCACAACAAAGGAAACCATCAGCAAAATGAAAAGGCAACCTACAGAATATTTGCAAATACATATCTGATAAAGGGCTCATCTCTAAGATGTTTAAAGAACTCGTACAAGTGAGGAGGGAAAAAAGCCTCATAATCTGTTTAAACATGAATAGGGAAACTGAATAGGCACTTTTCCAAAGAAGATGTACAAATGGGCAAAGGTACATAAAAAGGTACTTATCATAACTAATCATCTAGAAGATACAGATCAAAACCACAATGAGATATCCTCTCACATCTGTTAGAATGGCTATCATCAGAATTACAGGAGATAGTAAATGTTGGCAAGGATTTGGAGAAAAGGCAATCCTTGCACACTGTTGGTGGAAATGTAAATTGTGTGGCTACTATGGAAAACAATATGGACGTTTCTAAAAAAATCGAAAATAGAAGTACCATATATTTCAGTAATCCCACTACAGGGTATATATCCAAAGGAAATGAAAACAGGATATCAAAGAGATAACCTATACTTCCATGTAGTACATTATTCACACAGCCAAGATATAGAAATAGCCTAATTGTCCATCAGTGAATGAATAAATAAAGAAGATGTATATACATACAATGGAATATTATTTAGCCATGAGAAAGAAGGAAATTCTGTCACTTATAACCACATGGTTGGATCTTAAAGACATTATGCTAAGTGAAGTAAGCCAGACAAAGACTTATGCTGTATGGTATTAGTTATATGTGAAGTCTAAAAAAACAGTCAGCCTCACAGAAACAGAGTAGAAAAGTGGTTGTCAGGGGCCAGGGAGTGGGTCAAGTAGAGAGATATTGGTAAATAGTGTAAACTTTTAGCTATAACATGAGTAAGGTCTGAGGATCCAATGTAAAACATGGTGACTATATTTGATAATATTGTATTATGTAATTGAAATTTAAGAGAGTAAGTACTTAAATATTTTCACAAAAAATATGTGAGGTGATGGATGTGCTAATTTTCATGAACTAGATAGGTAAAATCCTTTCATAATGTACATGTATATCGAGTTATCACAAACTACACTTTATATATCTTATAAGATCATTTGTGAATTATACCTCCATAAAACTGAAATTTAAAAAAAGAAAAAAGTATTTCACTTGAAACTGAAAAAAAAAGAAAAAAAATTATTTCATTTGAAACTCAGTAACTTCAGTCCATTTTAGTTTATACCGACCTCTCCCCTTTTACCTTTTCCTGCATTAGCAATCAGGAGAACAAATAATGGAGAAAATTCCATCATTAGTGGATATTACATAATTATCTCTTCTCCCCCTTTAATTTATGTAAACCTATACTTCTTGGCAGTAATCTTAATGGTGAAATAAAAACTAGCAACTTTCAAAGGAACCATTGTATTCCTATATAGATAACTTCCTAAAATTGTCCTAGTCTTGTCCACTGAAACAGCATTAAGCCAAATAAAAATCACTGGTAAGAGAGACTACGTGAGTATTTAGAGGTTTGTGAAAAACTGGAAGTAATTTTCCTTTAAAAAAGGTCTTTAAAAGAGAGAGAGAGAGATAATTATGGTTTTTTTCTTTAAGTAATGTGTCAAAAATATACACATAAATTTTAAAGGTAATCTGTAAACTTAAATTGCTTCTTGATTTAAAGTCATTATCTTTAGATTCAGACAAGCGCTATTTTCTTCTTCTTTTTATTCAAATGAGTTATATTTCACATATAATAGATGTATATATTTTAAGAGTTTATCCACATATGACAAATGCACATATTTTCTGAATTTTGGAAACTATATCCACCCATAGGTCTACCAACCTATGGAGTTGGCCTCAAACCTTCCCATCACCCTGGAAAATTTCCTTGTCTCCTTTCCATCAACCCCCATTTCTCAGAGACAAAGCCTTTCTGATTTCTATCACTATAGAGTTCTGTCTGTGTTTGGACGACATGCAAATAAAATCATACAGTACGCTGTCATTTGCGTCTCTTTCACTTAATATGGTGTTTTAAGGCTTGTACATGTTGCTGTATTGATTCTTTTTATTGCAGAGTAGTACTACTTATATGACTATATGATAACTCAAATGCCTATTCTCCTATTGGTAAAGATTTTATTGCTTTTAGTTTTGGGCCACCATGAATAACGCGACCATTTGTACCATAAGAACCATCTCGTACACGTTTGTGGGTAACATATGTCATCATACTTAGAGTGGAGTCACTGGGCCATCTGGTGAAAGTGTGTTTATCTTCATCAGCAACTGGCAGACACTGGTCATACATTTCTGATCCTAGGGGAAAATAATAAAGGATTCTGGTCATTTCCTACTCTTGAGCACCATTTATATTGTCAGTCTTTTTGCATTTGATCATTTTACTACTGTTAAATCACATATTATTGTGGTTTTAATTTACACTTACATATTGTCAAATGACATTAATCATGTATTTATTGAACATTCGTATATCTTTTGTAAAGTAATTTTTTGCAGGTATTTTGGCCAGCTTTTATATGGATTGTTTCCTTTTTATTGTGATTTGTAGGAGATTTTTATCTGTAGGCTAGATATGATTTCTTTGTTAGATATATGTGTTGCAAATAGTTTTTCTCCATTTTGTGGCTTGTTTATCTCATTAAAGGCAGTTCTTGATGAGTGGGGATATTTATTTTGACAAGTTTAATTTATAATTTTGTTTTTTTTGTAGTTAGTGGATTTTAGTTCATGTCTAAGAAAATATTATCTACAAAACAGCAAGTTAATTTTTTTTGTCAACTTGATAGGACTATAAGGTACCCAGATATTCAGTAAAATATTATTCTGGATGTTTCTGCGAGGGTGTTTTTGGATGAGATTAACATTTAAGTTGGTAGACCAAATAAAGAGGATTGCCCTCCTTAATGTGGGTAGGCCTTACCCAGTCAGTTGAAGATGTGAATAGAACCTAAAGGCTGACCTTCTCCTCAGTAAGAAAGAATTCTTCTTGCCTGATTGTCATCAAACTGGGACACTGGCTTTCTGCCTTCAGACTCAAACTGAATCATGGGCTCTTCCTGGATCTTGAGCCTGTTGGCTCTGAGATTGGAACTACATGGCTGAATCTCCTGGTTCTCAGGCCTTTGGACTTGGACTGGAACTAATCCATTGACTCTCCTGGATCTACAAATTGCTGACTCACATTGCAGACTTGGGACTTGGGACTTACCAATCTCTCTAGTTGTGTGAGTCAATTCCTTATTAAAAATATTTCTAGGGTTGCCTAGGTGACTCAGTCAGTTAAACATCTGACTCTTGATTTTGGCTCAGGTCATGATCTCAGGGTGTGAGGTTGAGCCCTCCGTTGAGCTCCCTGTTTAGCACTAGTCTGTTTCTCTCCCTTCTCCCTCCTCCCCAACTTGTACTCTTCCTCAAATAAATACATAAAATCTTAAAAAAAATCTTTTCACATACACATGTACACAATTTGTTCTATCTCCTTGAAGAACCCTGACTAGTATACTTACTCTAAAGTCATGAAAGTATTCTCTTATGTTTTCTTGTAGAAGCTTTAGGAATCTAACTTTTGTGTTTGGGTCTATGATTTGTCTCTAATGAATTCATAAGTATAGAGTGAAGTGGGAGTTCATTTTTATTGTTTTGTTTTTCTCTAGGAGTATATTCAATTGTTTCAGCACCATTTCTTTAAAACACTTCTCTTTCCCCAATAGGAAAGACCTGGTGGGTTGGTCAAAAATTAGTTGTTCCTATAGATATGCAACTATTTTGTACTTTATTGTATTTCACCGGTCTTTATTTTTCCTAATGCTTTTATCACACGGTCTTAAATACTGTAACTTTACAACAGGCCTTGTAGTCAGATGTAGAAGGTCATCCTAATTTATTCTTTTTTTTTTAAGATTTTTATTTATTTATTTGACAGACAGATCACAAGTAGGCAGAGAGGCAGGCAGAGAGAGAGAGGAGGAAGCAGGCTCCCCACTGAGCAGAGAGCCCGATGCTGGGCTCGATCCCAGGACCCTGGGATCATGACCTGAGCTGAAGGCAGAGGCTTTAAACCACTGACCCACCCAGGTGCCCCATTTATTCTTTTTTTTAAAGATTGTTTTGACTATTCTAGATATTTTGGATTTAATTTTAGAATAAATTTATCACTTTCAAACAAAAATTTCTGGAATTTTGTTGGTTTTACATTGAATCTGAAGATGAATTTTGGGAAAATAAACATATTATCATTATTGAGTCTTAATTTGCCAGCATGTAATACCTATTTATGTTTTTATTAATTATTATTTATAATATTTCAACTTTTTAATTTAGAGATTTTTGCATATCTTTTATTAGATTTGCTTCTAAATATTTGGTATTTTCTAATCCTATTGTTTTTCCTTAGTTCTATTTTTTACCTAATGTATATAAGATAATTAATAATTAATACACAACCTAAATATTAAAAAAATCTCCATCTGATAATTGTACCTGGGACCATCTCATTTTTTGCTTCAGTTAAGTATTTTCTCTCTTTACTGTGAACCACCTTTTTATATTTATTTCTGTGTCTTGTACTTTTTCATTAAATGCCAGACATTATGTGTAAAATAAGGGAGAGACTTAAAAAAATATTTATACCTAGAAAAGCTGTGCTCCTTCTTTGATCAGGCTGTTAGTATGAGAAGATGAATTAATCTAAAAAGTATTTAATTTGAGTTTGGGTTTGGTGCAGCTTTAGTTTTAGTTTGAAGGGGTCTCAAGTTTTTGTCAGGGCTTTTCCTTTATCAGTAATTGAGATCTTAGCATGCTAAGACTTTAGCAATCTCTATGCTTTACAACGTAGTGCAACTTTCTGAATGAGAGAGGATCTCTCTCTCTCTCTGCTTTAAGTTCTGAGAGTCCAGCTTTTAGTTACTGGGTGTGAAACTGTTTGCCAATCCCACCTTCAGATTTCTAAATAATAAGTATCTTTCTCCATCCTATAGACATTTCTCCGGCTTTCTGAGAGCTTCTACAGTGGATTCCATAACAGCCTGGAGTGCCTCAGATGAGTTTCTCTCAGCATCCTGCCCTTTCACTAGTGTGTGATAAGCCTGAGCCTTACTAGTGGGGAAGACCTATTTCTCAGGGAACAGGGCCCTCTGTCAACTCTCCCAGACTTTGTTGCATTCTAATTACTCATATGCTCACTGGAGACTCAGGAAGAAGAGTTAATGGTGAGTATAGATTTCGGGTGGCTCAGATCCTTAGGATTTCAATCAATCAGTACAGTCTACATGTGGCAATTAAAAGTTCATTAAAATTTAGCTGGTTTCTCCTTACCACAGCTCAGGTGGCTTTGATGAAAGCAATTGCAGGTGTCTTTACTCCTAGAAGAGTTCATTCCTTTCTCAAATTTAATTCATTGATGTTCTTTGTGAGCTCAGCTTTCTGGTGGGTTTACAGAGATAGAAGTATAATATTGAAGCTTATCTAGCTTGTGCTCATTATTAGTATGGGAGCAACAGTCTTTCTGATTGAAAGCAGGAGTCCAAAATCAACACGATGCCTATAAGTCACTGGCATTGCCAATAGTAAATGTGGAAAAACATTGAGTTCCTTAGTGGTATGGAGTTAAACGGCTGAACACAACTTCTTTGATCCTATACTGTTCTTCTGATTTTGATTTATCTGTCAATGATTAATGGTGATAATAAGATCATTTGAATGTGAAAAGAGTAATTCTTTAGGATCCTATCATGAACTCTCAATTTTAGTTGAGGAAAAAACAAGATTGAGTAAGAGAAATGCTAAGATGCTTTTTCCTAACATGGCTGTGTCTTGGGTAGCCCAGCTAAGCAGCATCTTCAGAGATGTGCATGGATCCATCATTCAGTGTCCCCACCTAAAAGTGAGTTCCCTGAGTGCACATTTTGGGGTGAATAGAAATTTTTCCTTTGAGGAGGAAGTCTTATGTGATTATGAGTATGGCCCACCCTTTGAGGTCACTGAACATTCAATCTGCTTATAACTCCACTATACATCCTTCCACTATCTAGATACTTCTCAAAAGTACACATTTGAGAGTATCTCTTTCACCATTTCACCTCTCTGTGCTCTACCACTGGGACACTTTAATACAGTGCAGAGGTTAAAAGTTGGGTTATAAAGCCTGATGGCTTTGGTTTGAATCTTATTCATACATCCTCTGCTGTGTAACTTGGGCATGCCTCTTAATTTCTCCATGCCTAAGTTTTCATATTTATCACACACAAAAAGGAACATTATATATCTTACACAATTATTTTGAATACTAATATAGTCAACACATGAAAATTCTTAGAATAGTGCATGGCACATAAACAGTTAATAATTGGGGCACCTGGGTGGCTCAGTGGGTTAAAGCCTCTGCCTTCAGCTCAGGTCATGATCCCGGGGTTCTGGGCTCAAACCCCACATCGGGCTCTCTGCTCAGCAGGGATCCTGCTTCCTCCTCTCTCTCTCTGCCTGCCTCTTTGCCTACTTGTGATCTCTATCTGTCAAATAAATAAAATCTTTAAAAAAAAGTTAATAATTGTTAGCTATTATTATTTTATATTATGTATTGAGTACTTTCAAATGGTAGATAGTGAACTAAGCAATTCACAAGTATTATCTCACTTTTACGAATCCACCCAGTTTCCCAACAGATCCGTATTATCATCCCCACTTTGCTTATGAGGAAGCTCAGGCTCAGAGAGATTAGGCTATGCAATCTGTAAGGGGAAATCAAGAGTCAAACTCCTTCACAGTCATAGTTACGCTTCATAGTTATACAGTGTAATCATGACTTTGTCAACTCCCATTTCCAGTGGCATTTCCCGTGAAGTATGTTCCAGAATTCACCTGCACAAAATGTTTCAGAGAATAAATTGCTTAGAAATTCAGAAACTCTTGATTCTGGGAACACATATCCACTATTCTCAAGAGTAAACTTAAAATGTTCCCATTCTACCAATACCTCCAAAGATTATAGGAATAAATAAGATAATCAATGTCAGGTATGTCAATCTATCGTAAACACAACAGCTGTTATTTATTAATAACTCATGCCTGAGCTATGCTAAATAATTTCAATTAATTATTCTATTTTTTTTTTCCTTTGGAGCAACTGTTTAAAAAGGTATTTCTGTCCTTAATTACAGTTGAGAAAACTGAAGTTTCATTAGGATTAAATTACTTGTCCAAGTTGGCACAACTAATATGACAGAGATCCAGGAATTGCTACCTGGTCTTCTTGTCTCCAGGGCACATATTTCTAATGGCTTTACATAGAGTCACCAACTGCTCTAGTTTGCCCGAGACTGAAGGAAATATCCCAGGATGTTGGATTTTTATTGCTAAAACTGGGACAGAGCTAGGCAAACCACAAAGGTGGGTTACCATTACAATAGCACTATTGTGTCCTGTGAAGACTGCTCCAAAATAAAGTTCCTCAAGTTGGAAGAATAGGGATATAGGAAATGGTGGTGGTCCTGCATAGTTTCATGATATGATAACATAAAAGAAGTGTTTAAGAACTACACAATCTTCTGGACACTTATACTTTCACTGTTCTCAATGCTGCTAGAAGAAACTAGCCAGTCTGAAGGATTCAAAAAGCCCTGTAAATGCTGGGAAACCTAGGGAAAAAAAAAGCTACAGGATGCATTATGTTCCGTTGGTTCTGAATTTTTTATGACATAAACACTTCCCTTCCCATCTTACAGACATGCTTACTTCATTATCAGGCTAGAGAATCCAGTTATATTAAAGGGAATTTTCTTTCTCAGGAGGAAGAAACAAGTGAAGAGTCAGCTCTGTCTCAGCAGTAGGTCAATAAGAAAAGCCAGAGTAATCTATGGGGGTAAGTAAATAGACCATAAGAGACAGCTAGGAGAGAAGCTTTCATTTGCTATTGTGAAAAATGTAAAAGAAAACTTACCTGATCAGTGAATTATTGAGGCCATTAGGGAATCAACAATTGTCAATTCTGCTGAAGGGAAGCTATTTAAGCAGGCAGACAGGTGGGAGCCCTTCTAAGGTCTTAGTGCAAAGAGTGTGAGGAAAGAAAATGAATGATAACTCATACTGCTTGGAAATAGTTCTAAGTAGAGCTCTTCTCAAGGCTGACGGTACAGGAACTGTGAGTTCTTAGAGTTGATTTGCAATCAGGACCTGATCAGTTAATGCATCTGAAGAAATTCCAAGATGATAACAATTTTTTTTCCTCCCCAGATGGTGTTACTTCCTTCCTAAATATTTACCAAAAAGTGTATTAATTTTTTTTTTGCCAGTTTTTGGAATACTTTGTGTTCCATTCATGCTGATTGTAGGGAAGAGACATTTTTCTGGTGGTTATTTTTGTTTCTTTTTGATTAAAGAAAAAAAATCTAGATTTCTGAAGGATTTTGAGAAAGCTGACATAATTTAATAATCGTAAAATATTTATTTGGGTGGTAGTTCTATAGCAGAAGCATGTTAATTCCTCTTTAAAATCATCTCATTTAATCCTCACAATAACCTTAGTTTTCCCACATTTTATTGATGGGGAAGAGGTCACACACAATTTATATGACTTGTTCATGATTTCACACCCAGTAGATGGCACAGGAAGGATTTAAATATTGGTGTGCCTGTTTCAAAAAGTAGTGTTCTCTATTACTGTAGAATATTTCAAGGATAGTATCACAAAGTTAATGCCTTTGCAGTTGGAGAATTTTAGATTATGAGAGCATCTGGTATATCAGTGAAAATTCAATCTGAGAAATAGAACAGCTTTGTTTTAAGTATCTGAACTTATCCATTTGGGGGAACTAGTTAATCAGTGTCTGTAAGGCTGTTGGCTTCATATCTGATGTTGTTGTTTAAAATCTACAGGACCCCTAATTGGGAAGGGAAAATGGATGTAAAACAGGAGAGACAAAAAAACAGGTTGGAACCCATGAACACAAGACAGAACTTATAAATGTGAACTGAAACCCATGTTGCTTTTCACTGCCTCCAGCTTTGACCTTGGTTATCTCTCATGTCCTCAGAAGCTGGCATCCTTCATCTTAGAATGGCCAACCCTCCTAGTTTTTCCAGAATAAATGGGTCTCCAAAAAAGAAGATAGAAGTTAAAGTGATCAGCAATTACCAGCACTTTTAGTGGCCCACTTGGGTAATTTGTGCTTCCCTTTCCCACAGCTCTGGATCTGGAGGATTTTGGAGGGAAAAGTCCTAATTTGGGAGACAATGAGACTCCCATTAAATTTTGAGCTATGTCTGTTGCCTGCTTCTTTAGATTTTTTGAACCAAGAGATAAACAGACAGGGAGTTATCCTGCCAGGGATAATTGACTCTGATCATGAGGCCATGGTAGGGATGCTATTACTTAATTTTAACAGGGAAGAGTATACTTGGCACTCGGGAGCTTTTCTATTTCTTTGTCCAATACTGAAAATCAATGGACAAGGGCAGCCACCATAATATAAGGAAGGCAAGATAATCAGGGATAAGTGTCTACATCATTTTGCTTGAAAGCGTCGTGGTGTCTAGGCCAGTGGAAGTGCTAGCTGAGGGAGAGTGTAATCTGGAATGAGAGTAAAGGAAAGAGATGATGATTAATTATTGCAGCCTTGAGACTGGCTACAGCAATGATTCTTCTTATTAATGATATGCGTGTAAGTTTCCCCACGAAAAGAGATCAGTCAGAACCCTCAGGCAGCTGTGTTCCAGATGAGGTACATTTAACTATGGAGCAAGTGGATGCAAACAGCTCATGTGGGTGTTTTAGGGTGCCATCCAGATACCCTTTTTAGAAGCAAACACATATTCCTCAACCACTAACTCCCAGGAATTTTGATGAGGTATCAGGAGTCCTCTAGAAGAATTGCTTTTGGCCAAATGCAGCTGCTTTTTTCACTCCTCTTCTCTGAGGCAGCCCACATCTAATGACTGGTCAATATGGAGGTACAAAGACCCAGACTCCTTTTTCAATTGAGGTCACTCTGAAAGTCCATCCCAGATCTGGAGCTCCTGCTAGTGTTGGCTAAACGCATGTCACAGATGCTTCACCGTTTAACTTCTCCCTCATTTAAACTGCTTCTGTTATCCCTCACAAATCTTCCTGAGAGCATCTCAACAAACCCCATGAATACAAACCTCAGAGATTCAAAGAGAGTTGTTTTCTGAGTCATCCAACTTAAGACAGTACAAGATAGAAAACAGGGTAACTAGTAGAGAGAAGACAATAGTAATATACAACTAGAGGACAATAGGTCCTCTAGTTCACCTGCTTACTCCCTCCCCCACAATGACTTTGAAAGTTTAGCAGGCACACATTTCAATGAGTTAAATACACAAATTTGAAAAGGTCAATGGACTTGATATTGAATTCAGGATTTATTTTATTTATTTTACATTTTTATTTTTTTAATTCAATTAAATAACATATAGTGTATTTTAGTTTCAGAGGTAGAGTTCAGTGACTCATCAGTTTTTTTTTTTAAGATTATTTATTTATTTATTTGACAGACAGAGATCACTAGTAGGCAGAGAGGCAGGCAGAGAGAGAGCAAGGGAAGCAGGCTCTCTGCTGAGGGGAGAGCCCAATGCGGGACTCCATCCCAGGACCCTGAGATCATGACCTGAGCTGAAGGCAGAGGCTTAATCCTCTGAGCCACCCAGGCGCCCCCTCATCAGTCTTATATAATACCCAGTGCTCATTACATCCCGTGCTGTCCTTAATATCCATTACCCAGTTACCCCATGCCCCACCCCGAATTGAAGATTTAAAAAAAAAAAAAAGAACTTCAATCGAATGAAACCATGATTAATACAAAAATTTTGCCTTGAGATTTTTTTAAAAAATACTTTATTTATTTGACAGACAGAGATCACAAGTAGTCAGAGAGGCAGGCAGAGAGAGGAGGAAGCAGGCTCCCTGCTGATCAGAGAGCCAGATGCGGGATTCGATCCCAGGACCCTGAGATCATGACCTAAGCAGAAGGCAGAGGCTTTAACCCACTGAGTCACACAGGCGCCCTTGAGTTGAGATTCCTGAAGTTATATACTAAGTATAGGATTGAGCAGAGGTTGGCGAACTGTGGTTCGTGAGCCAAATCTGTCAGTTGCTTGTTCTTGTAAACAAAGCTTTATCAGAACACAGGCACACTATTCTCTTCCATCTTGTACATGGTTGCTCTATGATACCATGTCAGTGAGTAGTGGTAATTGAATCTGTACGACCTTCAAAACCTAAAATATGTGCTCTCTGGCCTTTACACCCAAAGTGTGCCAGACTGTGGAATAGAGGAAACCTGATTTGCAAGCAACTGATATAAAAAAGATCAGGGGGTGATAGCTGACTCTGTGAGGAAGAACTAATCTCTGAGGACCTACCAAGTAAATTTGTATCAGGAAAATGTCGTAGCACCCCAATAAGTATGTGCAGTGACCTTATCCGTTGCTCTCTGCCCTGGACAGATCACATCTGGTGCCTTGGGTCACACTGCATGGCGATGGTAACAAAGCTAAGTGGGTAAAATGGCAACCGGCCACATGGCAAATGGTTGAACAAATGGATATACCCACCCCAGAGAAGGGATGGTAAAAGGAGATGAAGTGGACTGGTGTGGCCGTCAAATGTTTGGAAGACAGGAATAGGTGAGCTTTTTACTTCGTTGCTTCAGAGTCATGTTGGGGATGGTTTGTGGGATGGGAGACAGGGGCTCACTTCAAAATCATTTTCTAATGATTAGAACTGAACAACCAAAAAGAGGTTAAATGTGGTGTGTGTAGAGGCAAGTACCAGAGGGTTTAAACTTTGTGGTTCTGAAGTCAGAGTTCTGCCACAGTGTAAGGTATGTAAGTTAGAGCAAGAGCCTGGCTCTCAGGCTCTGCATTTTCATCTGTAAAATGTCCATGCTATGGGCTGTAGTGAGAACTAAACAAAATCACACATGGCAAGGAGCACAAAAACAGGTATAATCAGCCCTGCCTCATCCCAGTTTCAAATTTGGCAGAGCTCTGCCAACCACCAACACTCGGTGAATTACACTCCTTGCCTTGTATGCAGAGGACCGGAACTTATTTGAATTACATCTTTTGAAATTATTGTTTTCATAAGCATGGTTGTTTTCTCTTTGTAAAAAGAAACAGCAACAGCATGTTAGGGATTCATTTGTCATATAACATTAACCGGAAATATACCAGAAATTATAACTGAGATCTGGAATGAGTTGAGGTGAGCAGAACATTTGCTTCAGGTGCACAATTTAAGGGGGTGCCAAAAAATGAGTAACTGAAGTGAATATTTTAATAAAACGTTTTTAAAATGCAAAAATCAGTGATGAACAAAATATTGAAACATTTAAAGTTTTTTTGATTTATTTGATAGACAGAGATCATGATTAGGCAGAGAGGCAGGCAGAGAGAAACGGGGAAGCAGGCTCCCCGCTGAGCAGAGAGCCCGATGTGGGGCTTGATCCCAGGACCCTGAGATCATGACCCGAGCCGAAGGCAGAGGCTTTAACCCACCGAGCCACCCAGGTGCCCCAAAATATTGAAATTTTAAATAAATATTAGATCAGCTGTCATTTGTGAAATATACTCTGTAATTTGAGTCATCACATACCACCTATATACCCATAACTTCCTACCTCCTCACTGAGGATAGGAAACATTTTCAAGAATATTTCAGCCTAAATTCCTGTTTGTTTTAGCACAACAGTGGGCTACATGAAGTCTTCCTACTTTTGAACTGCATGATTTTAGCAAGCATGTGTCAGACCTTTTTTTATATTCTAAATTTTTAATTATTTTTAAAATGTTATTTCCAAAGAAAGACAAAGTTTTATTTTTATCTTTCATCCTGGTTTTTTTTTTCCTTCTCCCCCTAGGGAATCATTTTCTTGTATTTTCTCCAAGTTTTATTGAGATACAACTGACCTATAATAGGTGTAAGCTTAAGGTATACACGGTATTGATTTGATACTTCTGTATTGCAGTATGATTACCACTGTAAGGTTAGGTGACATATCCATCACATCACACACTCAGCCTTTCTTTTTTTATGGTGAGAACATTAAAGATCTATTCTCTAAGCAGTTTGCAAGTATACAACTCAGTACTGTTAACTGTAATCACAATGCTATGCATTAGATCCCCAGAACTTACTTCTCTTCTAACTTCGAGTTTGTACCCTTTGATCAATCTCTCTAATTCCAGTAAGTGCCATTCTGTTTTCTATTTCTACAAGTTTGGCTTTTTCAGATTCTGAGTATGAGTGATATGATATCATATCAAACATTTGTCTTTCTCTGATTTATTTCACTTAGCATGATGCCGTCAAAGTCCATCCATGTTGTCACAAATGGCAGGATGTCCGTCTTTCTCACAGTTCAATAATATTCTATTGTCTGTGTGTGTCTTGTATAATGTGTGTGTGTGTGTATATATCTGTATATATATATACATACCCAATGTATATATCTGTATATATACACAATGTATATTTATATGAATATATACACACAATGTATATTTAATATGCAAATATTAAAAATGTGTTAAAATGAAAATTCTATAGTTCTGTTATTTTGATATATAGTCACTTCTCCTTGGAGAAAAGACATTTGGTTATTATTATACAGAACATTACAGGCAATAATACATATTTTTATTAGAAGTATCTCATCGAGAAAGTTCAAAAGCAATAGAAAAAACATAATACGTACTTTCTGGATTCAGATTGTTTTATTTTCTAGCACCTACCTTATTAATAAATTAAAACTGGTTCTTATAGAAATCAAATAAATTAAAATGATGCAAGTAATTCAATAGATAAAGTTCGGCTTTAGGTGAAACTTCCAGGCTTCACAAAATCCTGAAAATGTGATTTCAGTGTCCATTACCTCAAAATAAAGAAAACCAATTAAAATAATGTTGCACAGACAAAATAAATTTTGTGTGTTTTAATTTTCCCTAATACTAATAACATTGTGGATTATTAAAACTAAAGACCTTCAGAAATCCAATCTATTTTCATTCTTTGGAGTAATCATTTCCTTTTTGTATTCTTCGCAGGTTGGATATGGGAGGAAGGCAGATTTTTCTTTTCTTTTATATATTTGTTTTCTGGTTTCCATGCAGTGTAATTGTTTTATAACACAAAGCTGGAAGAAAATTTTGAATAGTAATGTTCAATAGTTTTCCATAGTAATTATAAAAAAACTAAAGGAAATTTTTCAAACTCTTAAAAATATTCACTGGGTTTTTCTTTTAATTTCCCTAAAAAAGCAAATAATAAATGGGAATATTTATAATAATGAGCTATCTGGAGTTTGAAATCTAATAAAATGTTTTTAGTTTAGTACCTAAACTAAAATACTGTAAACCTCATTTTTGTGACTGTCAAAGAAAAATGGCAACTTTAAAATATTTTGGTAATGACTTTTAAAGAGAAAACATGCATGTATTTTATTTGAAGCCCATAGAAGGGGAATTTATCTTTATAATTATTTTATTAGTAAGAAATTCATATCATATAGAACAGGAATTTCATTAACATAAAAAATAATTAAACAGGGGTGCCTGGGTGCCTCAGTTGGTTAAGCATCTGCTTCTGCTCAGGTTGTGATCTGGGGATCCTCAGATCAAGGGGTGGAAACAGAGCAAGCCCTGCTTCGGACTCCCTGCTCAGCGGGGAGTCTGCTTCTCCTTCTCCCTGCTGCCCCTCCCCTTATTTGCGCTCAGGCACCCTCTCTTTCTTTCTCAAATAAATTCTTAATTGCATGAGCACTGGGTGTGGTGCATAAACAATAAATTCTGTTACAGTGAAAAGAAATTAAATTTTAAAAAAAGTAATTAAACAAATTGGGGAATATGAGAAGTCTACAGAATAAATAATACATAACAAATTACTGATAGTTAACTCCCTCTATAAGAACAGCTAACATTTTGGTGTATTTTCTTTAGGATATATTACTGTTTTTCATTAATACTCTGAATATAGTTACTTATCCTGATGTTTTACACTTAGTATAATATACCACTGACACCTTTAAATATCATTAAGAATTCTTTTAAAGTTTTTATTAACTGTGTGTTATTGTGCTACACGAATAAAACCATTTCCCCCATTTCCTATACTATATGGCACTTCTGTCTTATTTTTAATTTTTGTTACTAAGATAAACACTGAAATGAACATAATCGAATCGAACTCAAAGTTTTAATATTCATTACTAGTTTATTCAAATACCTTCCTAGAAGTGGAATTGTCCAGTAAAAAGGTTAGGATATTTTCTAGATTTGGTACATATTGTTAAACTGTTTTCTAGGAAGGATGGACCAATTTCCATTCCAAGCAACAGTGGAAAAGAATGCTCAATTTAACACAACCTTGAGACCATTAAGCTTGGTCCTTTGTTTGCTTATTCACTGCAAATTCTGCAAGTGAAAAATGGTAGCTTCTTGTTTTAAATTCCATTAATCTGATTACTACTTAGTTTGAATTAAGACAAATGTATTAGCCATTTCATATTTCTTCTTCTGTGAATTTTCTATTTATGTGCCTTTCCATTTTTTTGCATATTGTGTTGTTTCTCTTTACACATAAAGAATGTTAACTATTTTTCTGTTGTATTAATTGCAAATATTTTTCTCATTCTTTTTGTTAGCTTTTAAATGTTTTTTTTTTTTTTGTTTATTGAGGCTTTTATATATTCATGTGCTTTTATCTATCAGTATTTTCCTTGGGAAGTTTATTTATTTTTAGTACTTAGGAAATGTTTCCTAATTCAACAATCAGATAAATATTCTCCTTAAGTATTCTCTTCTAAGTTTTTTCTATTTTTTTCTTTTCCTTATTTTTTTCTATCTCTCTTTCTGAACTTACTTTAACCTTCTGGAATTTATTTTAGTATGCGGAGTGAGCAAAGAACTTTTAGTTAAAAGAACCGAAACATTCTTTATATTATGAGACTCAGAATAGAACATTTCTATTATCTTTTTAAAAGTCCAGATAGTAGCAAAAGCTTTATTAAGAAGTAAAAATCCAATCTCCCTTCTCATTCCTGCCTCCAGTTTCCAGGCTCAGAGGTAACATTATTAATAGGCATTTATTCACTTATACTTTTATGTATTCATTTTCATTTACTCATCCATTTGGCAAATATTTTTGAGCTCCTACTGTGTATCAAGCCCCATTGTGAGTACCGAAGGTGTCACGGTGAATGGCCTTCCCTAGACCTGTGCTGCAGTTGAGGGGAATAGGAAGAACAGTGACACATGAAGAATCAAGGTAATTTTTATAGAGTAATCAGTGTTATGAAGAGAGGGAAAACACTCTAATGGGATAAAAAGGAAGTAGGAGGAGGTAGTGAGGGAAGGGATTTTATGTTTCACCTCTCACTTTTTATTTCTCATTTTAGACGTGATTAGGAAGTTCTCTCTGAAGAGATGACATTTAAATTAAGACCTAAATGAAGAAGCATCAGCTATGGAAAGGCTGGATAAGCAAGTTTCAGGCAGAGAAAATAAGGAGTGCAAAGGCCCTGGGGTAGAACCAGATTGATTGGCATATTTGCAGAACAGAAAAAGAACACTCTGTGATAGCAGTGCCATTAAAAACAAACAAACAAACAAACAAACAAACAAACAAACAAAATCAGATGTAACTACCCAGCAGATTGCCCCATAGTCTACTTCTATAATCCTTTCCTGGCTTTCTGGTTGGTCCCTTGTTTATTTTGGGGCAAGTAGAACAATGTTTCCATTTCTGCAGTGAACACTTATGGAGTTCATGTAGCATATGTTTGCTAGGAGGGGATTTGAGGACAAACAGACCTGTATCCAAACTTCTATTCTGCTGTTTAATAAATATGTGAGCTTGGGCAATTTATGGAACCCCTTTAAGATGAAGTTTTCACAACTGTGAAATGAGGGAAAAAATTTCCTCTTCACAAAATTGTGAGGATTAAACACAATTTGTGTGTATGTAAAAGCTTGGCTTGACAATAGTAAGTCCAAAACATTATTATTTGGTTAAAAAAATGTTTTATTAATATCTTACATTTATTTTTTCAAATATGCTTTAGAATAACGAAAGAATTTTTTTAAAATGATTTTTTAAAGAAAGTGTTGGGATGCCTGGGTGGCTTAGTCAGTTATGCAACCGACTCTTGATTTTGGCTTAATTAATAGTCTCAGGGTCGTGAGATAGAGCCGCACCGCGGGCTTAAGACTCTCTTTCTCCTTCTCCCTCTGCCCTCCTCCCTGTTTCTGGGGTGTACTCTCTAAATCAATCAATCAATCAATCAATCAATCAAGGAATTAGATTTTTTACACCTATAGATAAGGGAATGTTGACATTTTGTAGTTTCGATCCAGGAACACTCAATTATTTAGATATGCTCTTGTCTTTCAAAAAACAATCATAGGTAATTTTTCCAACATAAATCCTATATAATTCTCATGAAGATTTTTATAAGCACATTCATAAGTGAACTCAATCAATAAATAGATAACTTGGTTAGTTCTTTTATCAGTGTTATATAATGAGCCTAGTAATACATTGAGCCATTTACCTTTTTAAAAATAGAATTGCCTGGGGCGCCTGCGTGGCTCAGTGGGTTAAAAATAGAATTGCCTGTTTCTTGAGAGTGGAATATAACTTGCATGCAGAACAATCTGGCCCAAGACTTTCTTATGTAGGAATTGTTTTGTTTTCTTTTGTTTTTTTGTTTGTTTGTTTTATTTTGTTTTATTTTTAGATTTTTAGATTTATTATAATTGTCTTTAATTTTCTGTTGCTAAAGAAATTTAGGTATCTATATTTTTTTATAGAACATGGGCTACATTTAATCACCAAATTTAGTAAAAGAATTACAGTGCGTTATAATTGCTTTTCTCTCTCTTTTTTTTTAAGGCTAATTTTACTTATTTGTGTATTTCCTTCTTTCTTGGGGGGGTTCAATTTGTATTAGTTTTTTAGGACTGCCATAGTAAAGTACCACAAACTAGGTGGCCTAAATAATAAGAAATTTATTGACTCAAAGTTCTGGAGGTTAAAAGTCTGAAGTCGAGCTTTTGGCAGGATTGTGAGGGAATGATATGTTCCAGGCTTTTTCTTGACTTATAAATGGTCATCTTTTGTTCAAATAGCATTCTCTCTGTATGTATGTCTGTCTCCAAATGTTACCTTTTTATAAAGACACCAGCTATACTGGATTAGAAACCCACTCTATTCCTGCTTGACTTCATCTTAACTAAGGGTCATTTGCAATGCCCCTATTTCCAAACAAGGGCACATTCTAGTCACATTCCAATTAAAGCTTCAGCCTACGAATTTATGGGTAGGCAGAGGGACACAATTCAATATATTGGTGTATAAGACAACCATGTCGTTTAAAAATAAAATTTCAAAAAAGTATGTCTTAGCTTTATCCTTTTTTCCTGATTTTCTATGTGATAATTCATTGTTTTTTTTCCTTCTCTATTTTGTTTCCAGATTTCTTTTAAATATTCTATTTTCTCTTATTTTACTAATGTTTTTTCTCTATGTACAGCTCTTGCTATCCTCAATGTTTTGATTTGTTTTTATTAAATAATTTGTTATTGTATATTTACTCTCCACCTTGAACAAATCATTATTAAAGGATTTTTTTTCCAATTTCCAAGTGTAGAATTAGGAAAAAAAAGATAGAAAAGAAGATAGAATCTAAAGGGGTTTGTAAGAGACTTCTAGTTCTCTTAGTGAGTGATAGTCATTACCTTGAGCATTTACTATAGTCTGTGGTCATCAACCTTGGCAGACTTGGAACATAAATACTTGAACAACATAGGTTTGAACAGTGTAGGTCCAATCAGTATGGGGTTTGTACAGTACAATGCTGTAAAATATATTTGCTCTTCTTCATGGTTTTCTTGATAACATTTCTTTTTCTCTACTTCATTATAAGAATATTGAATATAATATATATAACATACAAAATATGTGTTAATAGACTGTTTATGTTACCAGTAAGGCTTGTGATCAACAGTAGGCTATTAGTAGTTAAGTTTTGGGGGAGTCAGAAATTAAATGTGGATTTTTGATTGCAGGTCATCAGCGCTCCTAACCCCCACATTGTTCAAGGGTCAACTGTATTAAGTTTTGAACTCCAAAGAGTGTATTCACTCTCAAATATGAATCCACATTAATCCAGTCAGGAAATTTTTATTTAAAAAAAAAAAAACTTGTTCACTAATGAGAAAATACCTGTTGTGGGAAGAAGCATAATTGCTGACAGTCCATTTTCCTCAGAGACAGAACTAACTTGGAGGACGCTTCCAGATGCTTTAGGTTAGTGCCTCAGCCATTAAGATGGATGGATACCCTGTGACTGACTTGTGATTTCTTTACCTACATTAATGTATTTATTTAGTCTATAATTAGTTTTTGCTTCTCTCTTCTCTCTTTAAGGTGAGTTTTTCCATGTCTGAAAATTATTTTAAAGTGAAAACAATAATGTTCTTTACATTTATTCAATAGCTAATTACTGAATACAAGCTTGACTCTGTGATCTGTACTAGAAATGGGGTTGGAAACCTGTCAGATAGGATCCCTACACTCATGGGGCTTACAGACTGGAAGAGGAGACAATATAGGATCATAAACAAATACACAAGTGAACATTTAATTTTAATTAAAAATTTCTATTGTAATAAATGCTAGAAAAGGGAAACGTAGTTAACGACTTGCCAGCTCAGAAATTGGCTTACTCTTAGGATACTTCCTAATGTATAAAGTGTGATATGTAAGATGACTCTCTCAGGATGAAAAAAATGTCACTAAGGTAAGAGAAAGGTGTTGAAAATTCCAGAGAAAGAGAATCGCAATGTTGAACACTTTAAGTCTGGACCTCTAAGCTGAAACATGGTGAAAATGAAAAAAAACTAAAACAAAAAACCAAAATAAAAGAAGATATACTGTAATATAACAAGTAAAAGAGAGAGAGAGTTGTAGAAAAGGAAACAGATTTTGCACTGTCTTGGGTCATGTTAGGGATTCTGGTTCTTTTCTTAAGGCAGAGTAACTATAGAAGCATTTGAGTAGAAAATACAGGATTAATTTGGCTGTCCTGCTAAGAGTGATTGAAAGGGACTTTTATGAAAAAGGATCTGGGAAGCTAGTACAGCGGTATAGGCCAAAAGGTGGAGGCTGATTTGGAATGGTGGCCATGATAATGTTGAGAAGGGATTATACTGGAAATATATCTAGTAAGTAAAATTTACAGGACCTGAGACTTGATTAGGTGTTCTGTGTAAGAGAGAGCTGTCAAGATAACTCACACATGTTTGGCATGGAAACCTAATAGATGGCATCACCATTTTTTGACACTTAGTGAAAGCTCAATAAATTTTGGTGATACTAAGCTGCTTGTGTAATAGATTTGAAAGAAAAGTGTAAATATGTAGTAAACCTCCCCCCACCCTCAATATATCACACTACACATACACACATGTATACAAAGCATTTGAAAAAATAAAACCTAAGACAAACAAAAACAAAAAGTAAACATAAACCAAAGGAGCCCACCTAGAAATTTCCTGTTATCCTAAAGCCATTTTGTAAGTCATAATCTTTTTTTTGTGAAAGTATATGTATATGTATATATATATATATATATATACACACACACATACACATATATGTGTATGTGTATATATGTATATGTGTATATACACATATACATATATATATATAAACATATATATATATTTAAGAGACATCTACTTTAAGACCTAGACCATCATCTCTCTAGCTTCTGACTTCAGGGTGAATTTGGACACAATGAAGTGGCTTTACAATTCTGAACTTCAGTTTCTTCAGCCCAAGGGAGAAACAGCAGGAGCTCCTCGTTATTCATTATCATAAACACATGATCCTCTGTAGATATCAGTGGAGAGTCAGACTCCTCCAACAGTATGGAAATCTCTGGGGTGGTATGCTCATGCAGCAGTCACTATATTTGCTGTTAAATGTGTTGACACATTTTTAATACATTTTGTCACCTAGAAGGAGATAAAAGTGGGATGGTGGGAAACAAACCTAGTCTTAAAATATCTTATAATCACTCTATTTAGTTAGTATTATATACATTTTCTATGCCAAGCATAATGCTATTTAAGTTCTTTTTAGTATAGCTCTCCATATTTTTACTGTAGTTTTCATCTGCTTTTCTCAATTATGTGTACATTTGTTATTGATATTCTTTTGAAACAACCATTTCTTAAGTAAATAAACAATCGTATATGGAAGAGTCATCAGCTACAATACTTCTTCTTGAAGTTCTTTAATGGCTTCCACTCCATTTAGAGTAAAATATTGACTTGTTAGTATGACTTCTCAGGAAATACTGTGTGAACTGGCCTTGAGAGACCTCTACAACGTCAAGTCATACCTTCTTTTCTTTGCTCACCATTTGTGGAACTTCACCTCTGGCATTTTTTCCCAATTCTTAAGAACACTGCAAACTCTGTCCTGTCTCAGGACCTGGATGAGTTGTTTTTCCACTATGGGAAAGATGTATTCCCAGTCTTCCCTTAACTGCTTCATCCTTCATATGACCCCATAAGTATCACCGGCTTGTAAAATGTCCTCAACTTTAACATCTAAATCTGATTGGTCCTCTCCTGTTAATTTCTTCCGCATAATTCCATTTGTTTCTTTCATTGCACTCCTCTTTTGTAATCAATTCCGTTTGTTGCCTTGTTTATTTTTCTCCCCCATCCCCCAGAGATTATAAATGTCATATTCACTGTTATCTTTCTAGTGCCGACCATAGTGTGATACGATATCAGGTGTACTTTAGACACTCAAAAGTATTTGTTGAATGAATGAACAAGTAAACAATATTGCCACATCTGGTGCATCTGGTATATATACTGAAAAATCTGAGCTCTGAACTTTACCAGCCTACAGAGAGTAGGGTATTTGAATACCATCAGATTACGCTCAACTGATCTTGAGTCTTACAATGAGATAATTCAAAAACTCCTTTAAAAACTGAGAGACAGTATAATGAATATGATGTCCCTGAGGCAAAGTTAGGACGTATGAATCTCTTCTCCGTAAGTAACTAATGTTATCAACTTTTAAACATTTTTCCATTTTTTTGCATGCTGAAGAAAATGTGACTATGCTATGCACACATATGCTGGGAGCATATTTGAATTATAATTTGTCAAATTATGCGATTAATTTAAAAGTCAGAAATACCCAACAAGAAATCATTCTGTTGTTTATATTGATTTAGTCTGAAGAAAAGATTTTAAAAGTTTGATTTATTTCATATATTAAGTTCAAAATATTGGTAATTTTAATTCCAGAGCTGACCATATCTCACAAAATAGTGTTCAATTATCTTGGTATCATTACTTGAATCTACTTAGATTTTCAAGGGAAGAAAGTGAAGCAGGTACCTAGATTGAAGATCAGAAGTCATTTTAAGTGATGTGTCTACATTTTAAGGATACAATAAACCTTATGCAGTAATGTGTCTTAGACTGGAAGGATTGTAGGACATGAGTTCAGAATAGGCTTTCAAATAAATTACTTGCCAGACTTTGGTTAGGATGAGAAAACTTCATTTTGAGCCTAAGGGAAGTTTTTACAGCTTTTCATATAATTCCTTTCATGAGGACCTCTATTCTACAAACAATTTTGCTTTCTCAGTATGACTGTCAAGGGAATTTTTTTGCTATGTTGTCCATTCTGTATCCACTTAATCAACTGTCTCCTGAAAGCAACTGGCTACATCCAACCCCATTTCTTCTTCTCTTTGGTTTCCTTTAATAATGACCAAGTTGGAGGCAATTTTGTATACTTCATTAGCATTAACCATTACAGATTGTGAATAAAAAGTCTCCTAAATTCACATTGTTTTCTTAATCCAATTTTGGAAACTGAACCTTTGCCTTTCTTTTTCAGTGAAAACAAGGTACAAAACTTGGCCTTCACCACAGCCAATGTCAAGCACATACAGTATGTTTCACTGTTATTCGCAGGTTACCCATAATGCCTTCCATATTTTCACCTTTTTATAATGTATTCTGCCGTACATATGCAAACAGTACTATAACCTTTGAAGTAGGAAATCTGTCTCTAGCTAATATTCCCATCCTGTCAGAGTCATCCAGCTAAGTGATATTGATGGGACTTTAATGATAGAAATTAATTACAGGGTTGAGTTGTTTCTCACCATCGCGTGCCACTGTGTTGTCACATTGCTTTCAGCTTCAGTGCTCCCTGCCACTTGTCTCTCAAGAAAGTTTTGCTTGTAATTGAAGTATGTGCATGCTTATCTCAGTTTGAACATATGTGTATGTGGAGGAGAGAAGATTCCATTTTGCTGATCACAGCTTGTGATGATTATTTAGGTCTTCAGATCACTTTTCTTTTCCGGAGCCTATTTCTGCCTTCTAGGAAGCATATCTTTGAAAGAGACATTTGAAAACATCAAAAACAGGTATCCTAGAGCTGCCGCTGGCATTTTTTACAAACAATAAGGATCATACAAATATTGTTAACTTTATAAATATTCTACTTAGAATGTATTCAAATGGATCAACATTCAAGTACAAAATATTAGGACAATCTGTGGTCAGAGAAACTTTATTATAACATGATGATCCTTAAAACATAAGATTTTGAAGTATTTAGGAGCATGAATGGGGCAGAGGTAGAGATTAGGAAGGGTAAGGAAATCAAATGTGTACAGCATGATCTTAGGGAAATAATCAGGCTAATAAACTATGTATAAAAATAACTGACATCTAGGTGATGCCTTTTTATTTTAAAATAAGGGGGAACTTGATAGAATCAGTGGAAGATGAATGTTGGAAAGCAGCTTAGAAGACATCTTTTTTTTAAAGTGGCTTTGACCACAAACCACATTAAAAAAGACATTTTACATCATGACTCCTATATGTGGAAACACACACACAGCTAAAATACATTTCAAGAAATAGTCATTATCCTTATTATATGCTATATACTTTAAAGTATTTTTTTCTGGTTTGTTCTATTTTACCTAGTAGTTTGGAAAACATAAACCACCCCCAGTCTCCTCATTTTACAAATGAGTAAAGTGTTGCAGATAGATTGTGTGATTTTTCCAAGGAGGAGCTGAGTGCTACGTGCAGACCTCTGACTGCGTAGCTCCCAGGATAGCATATTTTTTATTATGGTTCAAGGAAAAGAACTTAGGTTCGGTGCTGGTTCTTCCACATTCAGCTTTGTGAGATACCTTAAATTTTACCAGAAGGAGGTAAGAATAAAAATAAACAAAAATATACTGCTGTATGACCTTGAGCAAACTATTTTAACTCGTTCTTGCTTTACAGGTTTCCACACACCCACCTTACAGTTCCACAACCACTGATGGCTACTCTACCTGGTTGCTCTAAGATTTAAATGATACAGTCTGCACTTTGCTACTCAAATACATTATAACCAATTAAAGGCCCCTGACCTTGCAAACATCTTCTTGATTGCTATACTTCAATTATCCTATCAATAGATTAATGCTCCATCAGTAAATTTGATATGAAGAACTGGTATTACTAGATAGTCAATAATATTTTACATGTGTGAGAAAACCTTCCAAGGTCATTATCTTATTGATCCAACAGTAGCCATGTGAAGTGTGCAGATTAGTTCCCTTGTTGTTGTTCTTTGTTTATTGATCCCCTTAGAAATGTTCCATGATTGCCCACATTCTCACGTCATATCCACAGTAAATCTAGGACTGACTGCACCTTCTAGGTTTTAAACTAGTGCTCTTTCCAGAATATAAAGTATGCATGTAGGTTCATAGAGTCAGAAGCACCTGGAGCTAGGTTCTATGTTGAAATGAATCTCCCATGGCTGGTTTTATAGTAGAGCTGATGCTGCCTTCTTACAAAGCTTATGGTACCTTCTCAGTAAACTAAGAATATTCACCATCTGTGATACAAACTGAAAAACAAGCAGTTTTTCTCTTCAAGTATCTAGTGTTAAGTTGCTCTTTGAATGGAAGGCATATATTACAGATTAGAATGCATTTTTAATAAAAGTCATGTGTTGAATAGAAGACAACCTTAATTCTGCATTGATTTTCAGAGGCACCTTGTCTTATGGTTTGGTTCGTGTTGGTGATTTGAATGAATTGTCCTGAATGAGCATCCAGGATGGGCAGTAGAAATCGAACTCACAACGTCCAGGAGAGCTGTAGCTGGACTGATACATGACTCTCTCCCACTCCCTATCCCTCCTGCTATCAGCACTGGCATTGCTGCTGTCATGGTGGCTGTTGTGGAAAGCTCTATAGCTTTAGAAGAGCAGAAATAAAAGGAGGAGATAAGCTGGGATGACTGAAGAAACCTAAGTCTCAGAATGTGTTCTATGGCAGGGAGCCCTTGCCCATATGTGGAGATCTGGCTGTGGTGACCAACTGTCTTGTTTTGCCTGAGATTGAGAGGGATGTGGGACAGCCAGCGCTAAATTGGAAGAAAAGTTGGTCATTCCATGCCCTGCTCCCAAGATGAATCTCTAAAATTGTCTAGAGAAATTTAGCTTTGTCACACTCCTGATATTTCAAAAATTCAAGGTTCATTTAATTTGACAAGAAAAATATGTAAACAGGCAAAAAGAACCTGGGGGATCTAAAGGGTTTAAATTTGTGTCTCTCTCCTTAAAAGTTATCTACTCTAGGCTCAAAGGGAATAAAGTTTTGGGTAAGATGTGGGAAGAAGGAGGAACAAAACTGTAACTGGGTTCATGGGATACTTTAAGATTTAAAAGAAGGCAGACTTTCTTTATTTATCTGAGGGCTCTGTGGGGGGAAAGAGTATTAGGTGCCTGGGGAGAGAGTCAATAGGGGCTTAGGAGAGAGGTAGAAGGAATGATACGAAGAAATATAGGTAGCCTATTTGGGAAAATCCACTTGGGTCAATCACCAACCCAGAATCAGAAAAAAACATACTACTGAGATAACGTACATGCCCCACTCTATTGTATTTCCAGCCCAGTTTTGTACTTCTCTTGTTTTCCCATGAATCCCAACTCTTTGAACTGGAACCAAAGCTAGCAGGGTAAGTGCCAGCCACTTGTTTAAGCCTTTGGGGATTTATCAGTGACTGAAACAGATACAAAGTCCTTCTCTCACAGTGTTTATAATCTAGGGTGAAGGGGAGGGAGACAATCTATAGAGCAAATTGGTGACGTTTCCAGCACCTTAGACTGTTATAAATGCTTTAGAGAAAGATGAAGCAAGGAAAAGGTGTAGGAAATAGTGTTGCATGTTCATGAAGATCTCACTAACGAGGTGAAATTGAGACACATGCATACCTAAAAAATGCTTTAGAAGTCGGGACATATTAGCTGGATATTATTTCAGAGATTTGATTTTTATAGAGCCAGTAGGTAAGTGCAAAGGAAAGCTTTGCTTCTAAATCACTAAATAATAAAAGAAGGACACTAAGCACAGTTGGAAAAAGTTAAAGAAGCTGACAGAAGGATCAAGCTTCCCTATGCTCGTAAGATTGTATTACTGCCATTTTGTTTCATTTTCATTTGTTTGTTTGGAATTGACCAGAGAAATACTAGAATGTGCTCCTTGCCTATACCCTCAGACACTATATTTTAGAAAGAAACCTCTGTGAGTAAGCCAGAGCCCAGCACATAAACTAGAATTTCTCTTGACACAATTCATCTCATACTCTTGTTTCAGCAGAAACTAGACATCCTTCAAACCAAGTTATAGAAACTCACAGCCTGAGGCATTGAATTGCATTGGACATAAAAGCCCTCATTCAAAAATAACTTATTTAAACATTCTGTTACAGCTGCATGGAATTTATCTATCAAAGAGGTGAGTAGGTCCTATATCAGTAACTCCTGATTTTCCTACACACCCCATAAACCGCCAACGAATACAATATTTTAAATGTGAAAGCCAGCATCCTTTGTTTTTCAGAAATGCGATACTATAATGACATTTTCTTTTCAAATTATGGAAGCCGTTCTTTTTGAGTAGAAGAGCCTTCCAAATACTTCCTGGCACTTAAGGGTAGATTTTTATTTTACTAAATTTCATAGATATTGATATTTACCACAGTTACAGCACATCAGTTACCCGAAGTGAAAGCACCACTTTAAGAATACATGGAACAATTGCTTTTCCTGAATTATTCTGGCTACTGATTCTCCTGAGTAGATGACAAAGGTAAGGAAGCAGATACGGAATGATATCACAAGTATTCATGTGATGTCAACTACAAGAAAATATTAAATTAGCTTTTTATATTTGATATCATAATAATTAATTATTGCAATCACAAAATAAAGCACACTGGCTGTAGAATCTTTAATATCTGGAAACCAACAGTGGCTTCTCATGGAACAGGTAATTGTGCTTCCTTCTGAGGCACAATTATATATATAGAAGATATATTTATATCTATCTATCTATATATAAAATTTATAGAATTATAAATATAGAAGATTCTGTCTATTTGGAGTCCCTCTAACAAAGTTTGGCATACATGTGAAAACTAAAGAATACTTTGTGACAGAAGTCTGTTGGTTGATCTTTCCCCTGACTTTGTTGGGCGGCTCTATTGTCATTCAGGGCTGGTTGAGCTGTGGCACCTGGAAGGACTGGCCTGGGGTTGCCTGAACTTAGGTTCTCATTGCTGAATCAAAGCACTTACTAAAATTATTATATTGGCATGACCATTAATTCTTTTTACAAAGTGTTGACCTGGTGGGTTACCCTGCCCAGCTATCAGTCTCAACTCTTAGTCAATAGAAAACAAAAAGAAAAGGTTTAAGCTTGAGGAAGCTAAATGACTGAAATCAATTTAATTTATGATAAATATATCCCTTACAGTGACCACTTTTGATTCCTTATTGACTTTTTTCTTTACAAAATGGGGGGGTCACTCTTGTTAAAAATCCATGAATACTTATTATTTTCATCTACTGGTAGTTCCTTATCATGATTACTTCAAATGATGCCACGTACTCATACAGTCAAAAGTATATTAAACGTTATATGTCTACTTTTTAACGTGTCTGTGTACTTGTTTTATTCTGGAGTAATACTTAGGTTATCTATAACCTACTCTTAGGCTTTTAATTTCCCAGAATAATTAAGAAAACTAAGAAGAAAAACAACAAAAGAGACAGAAAGAACATTTTTGACTGCAAAGGGAAAACTCCTCATCGGAAAGAAATAATTAAACATATATACCAAGACAAAATTTCAAATATGATACCTTCCTCACTGAGAGTGCTTGATTTGAGATGAAAAGAGAAGAAACAGTCCCATGTCCATTATCTGTTGATCTTTCAAATTACTGATTGCATAGCAAGTGCCTAAAAGATGAATACGATTCAGTCTTCCTTAAAGAGTTCACGAACAAGTGTGGGACTGTTATATAAACATATACGTGTGCATGTGTATGTGTTTGCGTATATCACACATATACAACCATGCATATACACATTAGATGTATATGTAAGTATACAATTATACTGTACACTGTATATAATATATTAGGCATTATAATAAAAGTATATATTATACTATTATATATATATATATAAGTAGTAGAAATCCAGATTATTATATTGCAGTTCAAATTTGTAATGCAAATACAAAATACAAATACAAACAATTAGAATGGGTATACACTTTAGTAGGTATATCTATATACTAAGATATTTATATCAGCTTGTTTTATTTGATACCAAAATGGTATATAACCACCAGCTGTCAATGAAATACATCAATCAAAGCCAAATTTACATGTACACAAAACAGACTTAAAAGTGTACAGCTAGAGCTTCTCACCACCATTGCCAATCTTGCTCTGGTAATGGTCCACTTTCACTCTTGGAAGTGTACTACACTTACCTACTCAATAAACTATCTCCCCATTCTGGTCTCAGGTCTCCAATTCATTGGTGCATCTGGGACAAGAGCCGAATGACCCCATGATACACATTCTTCCACAAAGGCTTGTTTATTCCACATTGAAAGACTTCTTATTTCTACCTTTTGGCCAGACTACTCCCTTGCATTAATTCACCAAAATGACCAACACAAGGTGAAAGAGGAGAGGCACCCATTATAAGTTTTTCAGGCCTTTCAGAAAGCATGGAGTGGTTCCTTTGGCCACATGCATGTGAATCTACAAGAAAGGTGATACTGTAGACTTCAAGGGAATGGTCACTGTTTCTAAAGGAATGCCCTGCAAATGTTACCATGGCAACACTGGAAGTCTAGGATGTTACCTAGCATGCTGTTCACATTGTTATAAACAAATAAGTTAAGGGCAAGATTCTTACCAGGGGAATTAATGTATATACTGAGCATATTAAGCACTCAAACAGTGGAGCTAGTTTCCTGAAGCATGTGAAAGAAAATGATCAGAAAAAGAAGGAAGGCAAAGAAAAAGTTCTTGGGTTAAACTGACATGCCAGCCTGTTCCACCTAGAGAAGCACACTTTGTGAGAACCAATGGACAGGAGTCTGAGCTGCCATGACCCTTTCCCTGTAAATTCATGGAATGATATGTGTCAAAAAAATAAGACCTCAAGACTGTAAAAAACCAAAACAAACAAAAAAACTGCAACAAAAACCAGACTTCTTATTTCCCACATTTCTGTGGGATAGTCAAGAATTTATCTTATCTATTCGACATGGGAAAATGTATATATAAAGCATTTGCCTAGAGTTCAAGATAAATTATAGTAGAACTGAATTTTTTTATTTAATTTTTCAGTGTTCCAAGATTCATTGTTTATGCACCATACCCAGTGCTCCATGAAATATGTGCCCTCCTTAATACCCACCACCAGGCTCACCCAACCCCCCATCCCCTTCCTCTCCCAAAACTTGTTTGTTTCTCAGAGTCCACAGTCTCTCATGCTTCTTCTCCTCCTCCAATTTCCCCCAATTCACTTTTCCCTTCCTTCTCCTAATGTCCTCCACGTTATTCCTCATGCTCCACAAGTAAGTGAGTAAAACCATACGATAATTAACTTTCTCTGCTAGACTTATTTCACTCAGCATAATCTCCTCCAGTCCCGTCCATGTTAATACAAAAGTTGGGTAACCTTTCTATTGGCTGAGTAATATTCCATTGTATATATAGACCATATCTTCCTTTTTAATCAAATGACTTTCTAAACTAGTTCCCTTCTTTCTCCCTCTATGTCTCTACATCTCTCTCTGTTTCTGTTGCTCTTTTTACAGGAATGGCTCTTTTTTTCCTTCTTTTTATTGATCAGTCCACGTTTTTTGTGTTGTATAGGATTACTTTTCATAATTTTTGTTTGTTCATGACAATTTTCATTTCATCAAGTTGTCAACATTGTCAACAATTGGATGTACATGGTATTTTTGTTAACTGTGGTTGAGGGGCCGGCCACAATGGTAAGGGAAGTCCTGAAAGACCAGATTTTAGTTATGGACCATCCACAAGGAATGTTTATAATTCCTTAGCAGAAACTGCATGGTTTTCACTGTGGGTGCAAAAATAATTGTCATCTTGCCTCAGGGTTCAACATTTTCAGGTGGATTTTGAGAGTGGCCTCTTTCAACAGTTCTGTTGGGATTGCCCATTTATCTGTTCTTTGCATTCAGTGTGTATTTACCTTCATTTTAAACCATTCTGTACAATAATCCTAATCTGGTTTTGGAATTTTCTAGAAAAGCAGCCTGGCAAATAGCAATTGAATATATAAATTGGACACGACTTGCTTCATAAAAATATTAATTAGATGAGAGTTCTTGGCTAGGTTGACTTATCTGGGCCTCTGTCTGTTTAATATTGTTGCTTTTTTTGTGTGTGGGGATAGATTTATAATCATAATTTTCACAAATCCCAATGAGTATTTGTACAATGAATATTACTTTCCATAACTGTTAAGTACTACTGAAACCAAATCTCATAATATGATTATGTAATATTTAAGTTCCTGTGGTGAAATAAAAGAGGAATGAGATAAGGAGATCAACATCCCCATGTGTTTAAAATCCGACATTAACTAACAGAGTGAACTTGAGTAAGTCCGTGAACTAGTTTTTGTCTCTCTAACTGTTGAAAGAGCGTTTTAAAAAAAGGCTGGTGTCAAGCTAACATTCTAAAACCCCATCTTCCTTCTGAGAAACTATTCTTTTCTTTTCTTTTTTTTAAAGATTTTATTTGTGTATTAGAGAGAGAGAGAGAAAGAGAATGAGAGAAAGAGAGAGCGTGAGAGGAGAGGTCAGAGGGAGAAACAGACTCCCTGCTCAGCAGGGAGCCCAATGTGGGACTCTATCCTGAGACTCCAGGATCATGACCTGAGCCAAAGACAGTTGCTTAACCGACTGAGCCACCCAGGCTCCCCTCCAAGAAACTATTCTAAACATGAGTAAACATCAACAGACTATTATCCAATAGTAGGCAGGAACATCAGATTCTTCACATAGGCCCCAACTTCCTCATTTCTAAGCTATGTTTGGCAAAATCTAAACAATGATGAATGGGAGATTTTTAGTTAGAAAGTGTTTAGGAGCAGTTGTAGTTTGCAATTCTGAGATCTATGACCAATGAAATTGATAGAGAATACAATAAATTGATAGAGAACGTATCAGAGATGGAGGAAAGGCATTAAAAATGAGTTGCAGGGGGCACCTGAGGGGTCCAGTCAGTTAAACATCACACTCTTGGTTTTGGCTCAGGTCATGGCTGAAGGGTCATGAGATAGAATCCCGCGTGGGACTGCCCTCAGCACCTAGTTTGCTTGGGTTTCTCTCTCTTTCTCCCTCTGCCCCCACACCTTCTCTCTAAAATAAATAAATAAATCTTTTAAAAAATAAGTTGAGAAAGAGAACAAAAGACAGTTATATAAAATAATAAGAGACATAGAGGGGTCTAATAGTTGGAGTACAAGCAGGTTTAGTGGATAATGGTAATTGACAGTGAAAAATCAAGAGATTGGAATATGGCATATTGTGATAGTAGTTCCCAAAAAGCAATATAATGACACCTGACAGCTATGATCTCTAGAAAATCACATCAGTGATATTCATTCCAATAATTAAAAATAAATGAAAAATTGACTTCTTTATTGCTTTCTTTTTGAGCGCTTTCTTAAAATTTTTAAATTTAAGGCAAGGAAGATTTCTCAGGCAAAATATATAGCAATAGTGTTTGATGAATGACTTAATTATTAACATAATATTATCACTAGCTAAATGTTTTTAAGTTCAGGTTTTAATCATTAGGTAATAGTTTAAATGTGTTTTCTAATGATATTATGTTGGCTGACAGAACCTAAATGCTACTGACTAGAAAACTTTGATTGATTACAAAGAAATATAAGATCTATTGTATCTTGAGCTAGACTGTAGCCAAATAGAATATCTAGAAGTCATTTAATGATAAGACACCTGCATTTGAGAGTAGCTGATAAAGGATATGATGAACTTTGGATAAAGTATTTTTTTAGAGAACATATTCACACTAACCACTTATAATCTGGGATTTAGGCTTTTTAAAATGTAGGTGGGAGAAGCAGGTGAAGAAGAAGAAATAGTTTAGGAATTTTTAAATATACTTTTACTCTTGGCACATTTTTGAATCAAGCATTTTGGGGTTAGGGTACAGAAGGGAAATAACATCATACAGGCAACACTAACATGACAACCGTGCATTGCCAAGATGGTTATTAAGATTAACTAGACGTACTATGAATGAAAGCCATAGAGAAAGGTGCCTTACTCATTCCATTATCAAAAGTTCACAATTTCATACAACTATTTGTTGAGAGCCTGCTACATGTTTATATTGTGCCAGACTGTTTAGAGAATTCAAGGAACATGATGTGAATTGATCTAACAGAGTTTTGAGTTGTAGAATCAATTTCAACACAAAGATAGCAATTAGAGAACAATATGGACCTTTATAAGTAAGGAACTAATGAAGGGACAGGAGCATTTGACCTGAGAGATATGATATTTTTGGTCTGTGCTTTAGTCTACATCCTATCATTTAACATTTGTCAGCCAATAAGGAAAAAAGCTGGGTAAAAACTTCTTTAAATCAAATTATTATTATTATTACTATTAAAATATGGTGGACATACAATGTTATATTATTTTCAGGTATACAACATACTGATTCAGCAATTCTCTACATTACTCAGTGATCACCAAGATAAGTGTAGTCACCATCTGTCACCATACAATGACATTACAATGTTATTTTCTGTATTCCTTATGCCGTACTTTTCATCTCCATGACTTATTTATTTTATAACTGGATGTTTGTACCTCTTAATCCCCTTCACCTATTTTGCCCATCTGACCACTCACCTCCTTTCTGCAAACCACCAGTTTGGTCTCCGTATTTAAGAGTGATTGTTTTGTTTGTTCATTTGTTTTGTTTTTTAGATTCCACAGGTAAGTGAAATCATATATATTTGTTTTTCTCTGTCTGACTTTTTTCACTTAGCATAACACCTTCTAGGTCCATCCATGTTGTCACAAATAGCAAGATTTCATTCTTTTTATGGCTGATATTGATAGATGATAGAGAGATAGATATCTCACATATTTATCCATTCATCTATTAATAGACACTGTGTTGCTTCCATATCTTGGCTGTTGGAAATAATGCTGCATAAGAATAGGGGTACAGGGGCTCCTGGGTGGCTCAGTGGGTTGAAACCTCTGCCTTTAGCTCAGGTCAAAGTCCCAGGGTCCTGGGATCAAGCCCCACGTCGGACTCTCTGCTCAGCAGGGAGCCTCCTTCCCCTTTTCTCTCTGCCTGCCTCTCTGCCTACTTGTGATCTCTCTCTGTCAAATAAATGAAATAAAATCTTAAAAAAATTAATAGGGGTGCATATGTCTTTCAAAGTTAGTGTTTTCATTTTCTTTGAGTAAATACCCATTACTGGAGTCACTGGATCATATGATACTTCTGTTTTTAATTTTTTGCGGAAACTCCATGATGTTTCCGCAGTGGCTTCACCAATTTACATTCCCACCACCAGTGCATGAGAGTTCATTCCCCTTTTTCCAAATCTTTGCCAACACTTGTTATTTATTTCCTGTATTTTGGATACTAACCATACTGACTGATGGGGAGATATCTCATTGTGGTTTTGATTTGCATTTTCTTGATGATTAGTGATCTTGAGCATCTTTTCCTGTGCCTGTTGGCCACCTATATAAATTTTTTGGAAAAATGTCTATTCAGGTTCTCTGCCCATTTTAATCAGATGGTTTGCTTTTTTTGATGTTGGGTTGTAGAAGTTCTTTTTATGTTTTACATACTAACCCCTAATTGGACATGTCATTTGTATATCTTCTCCCATTTAGCAGGTTGCCTCCTTGTTTTATTGATGGTTTCCTTTGCTGTGCAAAAGACTTTTATTTTGGTGTAGTCTCAATAATTTATTTTTGCTTTTGTTTCCCTTGCCTAAGGAGAAATATCCATAAATATGTTGCTAAGGTTGATGTCTGAGAGATTACTGTCTGTGTTTCTTTTAGGACTTTTATGGTTTCAGATCCCACATTTAGATCTTTAATTCCTTTTGAGTTTATTTTTTTGTGTATGGCATAAGAAGTCATCCATTTTAATTCTTTGCATGTAGCTGTCCAGTTTTCCCAACACCATTTATTGAAAAGACTGAGTTTTCCCAAGTGTGTATTTTTGCCTCTTTTGCTGTAGATTAATTGATCATGTAAATGTGGGTTTCTTTCTTTCTTTCTTTTTAAGATTTTATTTATTTATTTGACAGAGATCACAAGTAGGCAGAGAGGTAGGCAGAAGGGGATGGGAGAAGCAGGCTCCCTGCCAAGCAGAGAGCCCGATGTGGGGCTCGATTCCAGAACCCTGGGATCATGACCTGAGCTGAAGGCAGAGGCTTAACCCACTGAGCCACCCAGGTGCCCCAAAATGTGGGTTTATTTCTGAGCAAAAGCTTCCTTGATGTCCTTTTCTTCTAATGAGATATAATTAGAACAACAACAACAACTTAACTTTTTCATAGTGTTTACTTCATGCCTGACATTATTTGAAGTGCTTTATATGTAATATTTGACTAATCGTCACTGAAAGAGTCAGGTATTATAGAATTTAAAAGATGAAAAAACTGAGAAATCAATAATTTTCTTTGTTTACACAGATGGGAAAAAGTGGCTTTGAGATAACACCATGTAGTTGATTCTACAGTCTGTGATTTTAGCCATGACCCCTTTCATCCAATTATTCTTCTGTTTTTATAAAGCTTTAAAATATATTCTACAAATGTAACTGCAATATAATGGGACATGAAAGGATTAAACAGCAGCTAAGTGAATGCTCAATATTGTATCACAAGCTACATCTTGGTACTGCTCAAATGAAAACTCACTGGAAACTTTCACCCAACTAATTGAGAAATCACACCAAAAGGCACTTATCCCATCATACTCCTCTTTCACCACCATTAACACCCACTCCTGTAGTGCCAACGCAGCACACACACACCAGCAGACCCATAGCAGAATGATAACATAACAAGCATAACACTGCGTCAGCCATCCCTAGAGTACATAAAGAGAAACCAACAGCATTGTGTGGCCAGTCATAAAGGTTTTGAAGCAAAATTGGCAACTAGAGATCAGGGCATGCAGACAGTGTGGTGACCATACAAGGATATAATCTCAGTCACCCTGGTTAACACTTACCTCTTGTTCCTCACTGAAGAGAAATTAGAGACAGCTATCCTCTGTTATACCACAGTCATACATTTTAATATGTTCAGCACATTGCATATAGGTTTTTTGTATAGGATGTGGACTCAGTCATTCTGGCTACATTTTTTGGTCATCTTTGAAAGTATTTATTTAAATCCCCCTTTCAGGCATTATTATGAAGACAGATGCATGTAAAGATCTACATGTAAAGTTACAGTAAAGATTTTGAGGGACCAGAGTAGTGGTAGGACCCAGTTCCATCTCTTTCTGGTTATGCTACATTTAATGCAAACAGCAGAAGTTCTGAGGAGAAAGTAGAGTCCATGGAGAAGGCTTATAGAAAAGGTGGGTTTTTCAGGTAAGTCTTGATATGACCTTTGAAGTCTAAGATGATCACTGTGTCACTCGAACATGCTTTCATTGGCCCCAAATGGTGCCGTTGCCTAAATGTATTTGGTAGATATGGCTATTTTCTTTTGAATCTTGAAAAACCCAAAGACACATAAAGTTAGAATCAGTAAAAAGCAATATTAAGGTATAACACACAGTCAGAAAGAGGCAGATTTAGAAGGCCATTTGCAACTTGGTAAAATTTAATGATTATCTCTCTTTAATTTATTCTTTCATCTACATATTTACATATGTATGAAAGGGTGCCCTATTTACATGTAGCCTTATGTATCTGTTAGATACAGCAGAAACTCAGAGATTGTCCTCTTCTGTTGGAGAGCATTGTAAGTTCATGATAGACTTTTTGATAATTTTTTAATCCTTCAACCAAATGTTGCAAATAATTTGTGAGAAGCCAACACAGTAAAGTGTTTTTATTTGTGGCTCTCTTAATCTCTATATTAATTTCTCTTGTGATGTTTTATAGAATAGCAACTATTTTATCTCACTCTGAAATTTTAGCAACAACTCTTAGATTTATATAAATAAAATGGAGAGGAAGGAGGCCAGATACATCCTATCTGTTTGTACTAGGGTGCCTTAGTTACACGTATTTGAAAACAAACCTCTCAGAGCAAGGGATTTCTGAATGGAATCTCATGAAACTTTACAGCTTTACTAACCATGAAACATGTAATTTGATTAAAATATTCACAAAGTACACATGGAGAGAACATACATCCAGAGCAAGAGGAGGATCATGGCTCAGCATGGCACGTGGCTTGTGAAGGAAGTCGAAAGCTGATTGTTACACTTTGTGCTTATGAACAAAATAAAATTTAATTTTAAGACTTCTGGGAATGATTGAAATCCAACAAAAAGAAGAGTGAAATATTCTCACTTTCCAGGTAAGTCATAATTGACATAAAATATGCATATTAAATAACAAATTATTATTCAGGGGCACCTGGGTGGCTCGGTGGGTTAAAGCCTCTGCCTTCGGCTCAGGTCATGATCCCAGGGTCTTGGGATCGAGCCCTACATCGGGCTCTCTGCTCAGTGGGAAGCCTGCTTCCCTCTCTCTCTCTCTGCCTGCTTCTCTGTCTGCTTGTGATCTCTGTCTGTCAAATAAAAAAAGAAAAAAGAAATTAAAAAAAAGAAAACAAGAAGTTATTATTCAGAACATTTTTTTACTAGTCAGTGTTTCAACATGTAGCAGTCAGTTATATATATATTATAAGTGTATAATAAAAAAATTCTTACTATTACATATATTTAGGTTCAAGGGCCAACTTAATTGGAGAAACTTATTTAGTTAAGACCCTCAGGTATTTATTTATTTATTTATTTATTTACCCTCTTTGACTTATTTCCCTGTCACATTGTTTTGTTCTCTGTTTCCCAGTTTTCCAAGTCATATTACCTGAACTTTTTAAAGATGTAGGATGGCAGTTCCTTTAAAGGTTATCCATGGTCAGTATTTGAAAATGGCACTTCAGTGCTGATATTGGCTTAACTTGCCAGTTTTCCTCATTACTTACCATATATTTAAGCTGATTAAAACACAATAATGAGAGTAATAGACTACACCATGATTTCTTTCTTATCTGTGCTTTTGCAGTTTTGTATATTTGTCTAGTATAATGTTATCTCATTATATTAATTATTTGTATATTGAACAATAAACAATTGTTTATTGAATAATATCTTTAACTGGCAAAAAATGTGAGTGAAGTTGTACAGATCTTATCTTTAGTACTCACAACACCATGAGGCTGGGGAAGATAGTGTCTGCCATTATGTGGCTAGAACAAAAGATTTGTTTAAAGTCAGCATCAGTGTGTTTTTAAAAAATCCAAGTGGCAAGTCTAAAAATAGCACTTTTATTCTTATGACACTTTAGATGAGAAAGGTAAGTTCTTAAATTAAACATATTTACTTACATATTTTTTGTTTCAAGGTTCTAATGGTGCTTTCTTGTAAGGTGTTGAGTAATTCAAGCCAGCTTTCCTCTTATCATTCGAGGTTTGTGCGGTTTTACCATATACTTCCCCTTTAGGGTTAATGTAGGCAGGAATTACCTTCACATCAGGTTTTTATTCTTTGCATAGTTATAGATTACGAATAATTTATGTTATGTAGATTTTTAAAGAGCTCATCAGTAGCTGTTTACAGTTAATGATTTTCCAACTGTTGTTCAATTATGTCATCATCAGATGATTTTTTAATGTGGGAGAAGTGACAAATGATTATTTAACTATAACAAAGGATCATTTCAAAACCATAAATGACCGTAAGAATGGTTATCCTAGAAATGATGACACCAGTCTGAATTTATTGAAAATAAGCTCTTGTTGTATTTTGGGCCAGCATCAAGGGTAAAAATCATGGAGAGAAATTAGTATGGACATACAATAATTAAAGCCATCCCTATTGCAGCATTAGAAAGACTGTAATTTTATATGGCATTCATGAGTGAAATATTTAAAGTGTCTTAAGGAGTACTTAATGAGTGTACTGCCTCGTAACATTCCAGGGGATATATTCTGTGCTCTCTCTGGTATTGCTTTTCTCTCTACAGAAATTTCAAAATGCCGAGGGTTAAGAAAGCAGAACTGCTTCTGTTCATGTATGTCTATTAGAAACAGTTGGTTATGGAAAACACCCTAGCCTCAGATGATACAAACTTGTCTGGATTTTTCAGGTAATTAAACACAGATGAGAATTGATGACTGCTGGGATTTTCTGAACTTTTCCTAATACTCTTGATAGTGATATATAGATGTGAGGAGACGTGCTACTTACAGACTATATACGTGGACAGATAAAATTCTTTTTGTTCCCAAACACTTCTGCAACTCATTACTGTATGGCAAATTTATGTTGATGAGTTTTCTCCCACTCTGAGATTCATCAACTACTTAATGGCTCAATTTGAGCTCAGATTGGTACTGTGATATGGCTGCAGAGTTTTGCTTCAGGTTTGTCTTGATTTAATATTCATTGGATAAGCATTATCAACTTAGTTTTAGTCTCTGAAGCCATTAGTATAATGAAGATTGGACTTTTCATGAAGTAATTTTGAAAGTGTCAAGGACACAGTAATACATGATACCTATGGTATCATGACCCCCAGGGTGAGAGATGAGAGATGTCAAACACGGGTGTGATTTCTGAAGACCTAGGAGGAGGCTTTTTGAGAACTTTTTTTCAAGGGTTGCTTAATTTGCAGCAACTGAAATAGTAGAACCAGGGCTCTTCATCTTAAACTATATATACAACACTTTATCCTGTGGTTGATGAGTTTAAGCAAGTGACAGTTGCTTTAATCAAAACATCGATTTGTTGTTGTTTTTCCTTTCTTTAGTAAGATTTTATTTTATTTATTTATTTATTTATTTATTTATTTATATGTTTGTTTGTTTTAGAGTAGTTTTAGGTTCACAGCAAAATTTAGGGGAAGGTACAGAGATTTGCCACATACCCTCTGAACCACACATGTACCGCCTTCTATATTGCCAACATCCCCCACCAGAGTGGTACATTTATTTCAACTGATGAACCTATATTGGTATATAAAATCACTCAAAACCCATGACTTCCATTATAGTTCACTCTTGGTACTGTGCATTCTATTGGGTTGTTCATTTGGACAAACATATAATGATATAAATATATCACTATGGTATCATACAGAGTATTTTCACTGCCCTAAAAATCTTCTGTGATTCACCTATCCATTCCCCCCCCTTCCCAACCCCTGACAACTACTGATCTTTTTTATCATGTCTATAGTTTTGCTTTATTCAGAATGGCGTGTAGTTAGAATTATGTAGTGTTTAGACTTTTCAGATTGGTTTCTTTCTCTTAGTGATATGCATTTAAGGCTGCTCTATGTCTTTTCATAGCTTGATAGTTCATTTCATTTTAGTGCCAAATAATATTCATAATATCCCATTGCCTGGCTGTACCACAGTTTATTTATCCATTCACCTACTGAAGGATATCTTGGATGCCTCCAAGTCTTGACAATTATGAATAAAGATGCTATAACCATCTGTGTGCAGGTTTTTCTACAGACCTAAGTTTTCAACTCCTTTGGATAAATACCAAGAGCATAATTATTGCATCAGATGGTAACAGTATGTTTAGTTTTGAAAGAAATCACCAAACTGTCTTCCAGAGTGGTTGTACCATTTTGTATTCCCATCAGCAATAAACTAGAGCTCTTGTTCTTCTACAATCTTTTCAGCATTTGATATCAGTATTCTAGATATGATTTGGCCATTCTAACAGGTGTATAGGGGTATTTCATTGCTATTTTAATTTGCTTTTTTCCTGATGACATATGATCACATGCTATCTCTATATCTTCTTTGAAGAGACATCTGTTAAGGCATTTGACTATTTATTTATTTGGATTGTTTGTTTTCTCACTGTTGAATTTTAAAAGTTCTTTGTATATTTTGGATAATAGTCCTTTATCAGATGTTTTGCAAACATTTTTTCTCAATCTGTGGTTTTTCTTTTTATTCTCTTGGCACTATCACACAGCGGAGATTTTTAATTTTAATGAAGTCTAAGGTTTCATATTTCTTTCATGGATTACGCCTTTGGTGTTGTATCTAAAAAGTCATCACCATACCCAAGGTCATTTAGGTTTTTTCCTATGTTATCTTTTAGGAGTTTTATACATTTAAGTCTATCATCCATTTAGAGTTCATTTATGTGAAATTCTGGTCTAGATTTTTTTTTCACATGTAGATGTCCAGTTGTTCGAGCAACATTTGTTGAAAAGACTATTTTTGCTTCATTGCATTTATTGCCATTGCTCCTTTGCCAAAGATCAGTTGACTCTACGAGAATCTATTTCTGGGCTCCCATTCTGTTCCACTGATTTATTTGTTTCTTCTTTCTCCAGTAACACACTGTCTTAATTGCTGTAGTTTTATAGTAAGTCTTGAAATCAAGTAGTATAAGTCCTCCAACTTTGTTCTTCTGCTTTGTTATTGTATTGGCTATTCTAGTTTTTTTGCCTCTCCATATATACTTTAGAATCAGTTTGCTGCTATCCAAAATAACTTGTGGATGATATGAAAATAACAAAATAACTTGCTGAATTCTTTTATTGGGGTTGTTGTATCAAATCTGTAAAACAAATTTGGAAGAACTGACATCTTGACAATATTGAGTCTTCCTATCCATGAACATAAAACATCTCTCCATTTATTTATTTCTTCTTTTTTTTCATTCATCAGTGTTCTGAAATTGTTCTCATATAGATTGTGTGCATATTTTGTTAGATATATACCTAAGTACTTCAATTTAGGGATGTTAATATAAATGGCATTAGGTTTTTAATTTTAAATTTCCCTTGTTCATTGCTATTATATAAGAAAGCAATTGACTTTTGTAGATTAACCTGGCATTCTGCAACTTTGCTATAATGATATTTAAAAATGTAGGTTCATTAATTATAACAAAGGTACCACTCTGTGTCAAGATGTTGATAGTGGGGGAAAGCTGTGTATGTGTGGGGTTAGGGGATATATGAGAAATCTCTGTACCTTCTACTCAATTTTGTTATGAAATGAAAACTGTTCCAAAATCTAAAAAAGAAAGAAAGGAAAATTGCCTTTGTGACATCTACCCAGGAGACCAATTTACTGAGGAAGAATATATTCAACGTATGTATGGTCAATTAGCAAAAAACCAGGAAGTTACACTTCACTGATCAAGAAACTCATAGCATTATATTTTATCAGAGTACACTTGCAAAACCAAATGTGACTATCAGCTAAAAAGAAATTAGCTTAGCAAACATTTACAAATTTCCTAAAATATTGATATTTAAATCCTGCCCTTATTTTGTATTTATCTAACTTTTCATTATAGAGCACAGTGATAGTTGGTTAGCATTTGTCCAGAAATAAAGCTTCTGCTGTCAAAACTGGTGTGGACCTGAACAGTTTTGGTAACTGCTGCTATTGAGTTCTTGAAGCAGTGTGCTGCTTAGAGAAAGTAGTGGTGCTTCCACAGCCCTTGTCGGGTGTGGGTTTGATACACATGGGGAACATACCTCCCCCAGTCTCTTGATGGAATAGGCCATAGTCAGCCTGAAGCCAAGTGGGAATATCCAGAGGAAGAGAAGAATTGCCAATACACTTCTAGTGGGGAAGAGAAGAAGATTCCACCAATATGGTATTTCTCTCCTGCAGCCATATTTCTTCATATACGTTGCAAAGGTTCTACACATTTGCTATACCTGATGCCATCTATAATACTTTTACCTCCGAAAATAACATGTCCATTGAAAAGCACCATAATACTGTACCTGAAGTCATAATAAATAAAAATGATGATACAATGTATTTCTTAGAAAGGTCAGATATACTGTCATGATAAATGCTTTTATAATAATTAAACATTTTCTTCTTTCTTGAATGATCATTTTGATTCTATTTTTTCTTTTTCTTTTTTTTTTTTTTTTAGATTTTATTTATTTATTTGACAGACAGAGATCACAGGTAGGCAGAGAGGCAGGCAGAGAGAGAGGAGGAAGCAGGCTCCCTGCTGAGCAGAGAGCCTGACGAGGGGCTCGATCCCAGGACCCTGAGATCATGACTGGAGCCAAAGGCAGAGGCTTTAACCCACTGAGCCACCCAGGCACCCCTTGATTCTATTTTTTCAATTTACATTTTAAGCCAAGTATTTAAACGAGGATTTCTGTAAGGTCACACTGTTGTCATATATTATAATGCTACATTTACATATGTTCATCCCTAGACCATAATATGAGAGATCCATCGAATCTTTTATTATACTTTACTCAAACATAAGGGAGCATTTATGTCAAAAGATATTTCTCTTTTGAGCTTTATCTATATGAATAGTCATAGTTACATATTTTTGTATTTTCAAAACATACAGAGACACAAAAATTGACTAAAACAACAAAGAAAACATTTTTTTAAAAGATTTTATATATTTATTTGACACAAAGAGAGGGCACAAGCAGGGAGAGTGGAAGAGGGAGAAGCAGGCTTCCAGCTGAGCAGAGAGCCCGATGTGGGACTTGATCCCAGGACCCCAAGATCATGACCTGAGCTGAAGGCAGTCACCCAATCAACTGAGCCCCCCAGGCATCCTAAAGAAAACATTTTTTAGCAAAATATTAACTAATTGTTAAAAACTGGAAATCACCACATTCCTTAGTAGTTGACACACATATGTTAAAATATAAATTAGTTTAAAATGATATTCATTGAATTAATAAGATACTTTTATACACAGTTTAGTTGTTCTTGCACTCTAGTAATAAACTTGATTACCATTTTTTCCCTAAGGTAGAATTTGAAGACTTTATTTTCCTGCATTCTGACAGAAGCAGAAATCATAATATTGGTCTGATGCCCCATCACTATGTCAGCCTCCCTGGCAGCTGGCACTGGGTTCTCTCTGGCCTGTTGAGGGTAGAGCACTGGAAAATTTCAAAAGAAACAAGAAATACACAGGTAAATCAATTGGGAAAAGCAACGAATAGGACTCTGAACAGACATTTCACTGTATTCTAAAATTTTATAATTATGTAGACCTTTTGTTAAATCCGGGTGTAGCACTAGCATGAGCCATTGGATAGCAGTTTTAGGAGAGAAAGTTGGATCTTCCTGTAGTTCTCTTTTCCAAAATATTACTATTCTGATCCATCTTATACAATTTTATTCTATTTTTTTTTTTTTTCCCTGCTAGGACTCCAGTTAAACTTAACTTCTGGTGTAACCTGGTGACCTCTCTTCTTTATGTATAGAAATACTTCCTGGTTTTAGGAACACATATCTGTTCAGAAATAATGAAAGACTGGAAATATCCACTTTTACCAATGGTGCAAGTGGTTTTCTACTTAATATCTTTTTATATTGTTAATTTTTTGACTAGCATTTCAACTTTCATTTTCTGCTTTAGGCCACTTCCTTTGTGTAGACTTCTTTTTACTGATGGTTTCTCTCTCTTTTCATCATATTTCTGTTTGTTTATAGCATATCTTGCTCCAGAAATTACCTTGGAGGTTTACAATTGCCTACAAAATATAACAAAGTAGGAAAAAAGAAGAAAAACAAGAAAAGGAAATCTAAAGCATAATACCAAGCTTATGTAAGCTTGATAATTGGGTTGTAAATGGTGAAATGTTTTAGCTTGTGAGTGGGAACTGTATGGTTTATCTATACTCCCTTATTAAAAAACAACAACAACAACAACCGCAAGTGAAACATAGAGTTTTGCTTTTCAATATGTTTATTTAAATCTTTAGTCAAAAGATAAATATATACTTATCAAGAAGGCCCAACCAGGGGCACCTGGGTGGCTCAGTGGGTTAAGTCTCTGCCTTCGGCTCGGGTCCTGGGATCGAGCCCCACTTTGGGCTCTCTGCTCAGCAGGGAGCCTGCGTCCCCCTGTGCCTCCCCACCTGCGCCTGCCTCTCTGCCAACTTGTGATCTCTGTCTGTCAAGTAAATAAATAAAATCTTAAAAAAAAAAAAAAAAAAAAAAAGAAGGCCCAACCAGAAAAATTTCTGAGGTATTTAACTTTTCTCCCCAGGTAAGGTAAAGGAGAACTCAGCCTCTTAATGTGCTTAAGAATGAAGAAGCCAGTGAGAGTGACCATGGCCTCTCTTCTTTGCTGCTCACTTCTGAATGACTTTGGGGTAAGTGTGACCAGGGATGGACTTACTTTCTCCTCCGATTGGTAAGTCTAAGGGATAGGTGTTGAGGGAGGAGAAGTGGAGATTTTATCTGGAATTGATAGAATCAGGGCTATATCCAGCTCATCATTATAGTTGTCTGAGACCCAACACACTCACCTTTTCTAGGACTGATTAGGTAGAGACTCATATTGCTCAGCCATGGGCCAGTAGGAACAATCTAAATGGAATTTTTTGCAAGCTGCTTTCATTCTATGGGAAAGTTGTGTTCATACTCACAAGTCTTCTAACCCAATGTCAGGCTTGGAGGATGGGGCTAGATGTAAGAATGACTTTCCCTTTTGCCCATGAACCCAAGTATTACAGCATTAAAGAATGCTACTTCAGATAAAATTTGGAACTGGGCCAGGAGTAATTTAAATTGGCTATAAAAAGAAGTTAGCCTACACAATCGTTCTACATCAGAGACAAGGTGAAGTCACAAGAATAACTAAATGTATGTATCATAATGATCCACAGTGTTTACAAGATGGGTATAAATATGAACCAGAAACTTTATAGCAAACAGCCTGACAAAACCCATTTTATATTTATTTCTCTTTGTTGTTGTTGTTGTTTTTCAAATATTTTCGTGGACCAAATCTCTGAGTAAACCATAGGAACTTCTGTGGAAGTTATACAACCTCTCATTTGTCATCTTTTTATAAAAACCACCCCCTCTAAGCCCCTGTAGGAAGGATCAGCTCTCTTTCTCCTCAGTATGTCCGTGTCACTTTGTTCATAACTCTTGCAATTATAATGATTCTTTTACCATTTAGAGATGAAATTCTTGAAATTCCCCATGATAGAAGAATTTGTGATTGAGGAAGCTGAGACCTAATATTAAAATGATCAAAGTTCCATGATATGAGGTCACCTGAAGTTCACCATAATAATGCAATAAACATAAAAGCCCAGCATACCAGCAATGACAATGAAATGTTAGTAATGCCCATTCCCATGCAAAGTAGAAACTTTTAGGAGTTTCATTCTCTTAAGTCTCCTAAATTTGAACTTGTAATTTTATTTTATGAACTTGTAATTTTATTTTAATAAATGAATATTAATAGTTGTTTTCTGCCTCAAGTTATTTCTTCCCAGTGCTTAGTGCCTGATTACAGTATTTCCCAAAGCACATTTCTCAGGGCACTAACACACTAACACTTCAATATACTCTATGAAAAAATGGGTTCCATTGCCTAAAATTAGTATGTGGATTGCTCTATAACATATTCTCCATCTTGGAATTTCTACTCCACTGTGCTAATGACCACAAGAATGCCTGTAGTATAACAAACTCCTTTGACTTTTGCTTTAGTTTGGTATGTCATTAACTTCTTTGAAAATGGATTAATTTGGTTTTGAGGGGGATGCAAGACATCTTTGAAAATCCTTTGGTAACCACTTTGGGAGGGTCTGTCTAATGCACTTGTTATTAAGAATACTGTGCTAATATATATTGATGTCTCTAGCACAATACCCAGAATATATAAAGTGCTGAATAAATGCTGCTATTTAAAATGTTATTATTGTTTTCTGGTCATTTCTTCTACATCTGACAAAGATTTCTTTAAAATCCACTTCCATCTTGTGATCATCAAGTTAATCTGCATTAACTCAGCAACTCATCTTCACATAAGTGTTTAAGAAATGTAGCTCTATTTGTAATTTTTAAATGTAATTTGACTTTTCCTCAACTGCCATAATGTTTCTTTAGGAGGAAAAAAGATATTATGTATACTATATACACATATATAGTATATATACACATATATGCACATAAGCACACATAAAACCTCTTCTCTGCTCCTTATTTTATGTTTTTTGGCTTTGAATTCTCAATTCTCTTTTTATTATTTTCTTCAAAGGAGGGGTTAATATTTTTCTAACTCCAGAATCAAAATTTCTCCTGATTTCTGATAAAATAGATAAAGCATGTATTTGCAAATAATTTATAGTAAGAGGAGAAAATACTCAAGTTGTTTCTACCTGTCAATGGATTTATAAATCTGGAATTTCTAAAACCAGGGATATCTTTCTTAACTTTGCTTTTTTACCATCTGGCATATCCTAAGGAGTCTCAAAGGAGTGTTCTACAAATATACGAGTAATACATGTAATTTGATTTAAGAGAAATAAAATTTCAGGCCAGAACTAGGATGGGAAATCTTAGGTCAATATGCCTGAAATCAGAGGGACTACATGGGGCATTCCCTGAGTCCTTCACCTCCCACTCTCCATCCCTGTATCACAGTTATGTTCTATAGTGGACCACTGTCTCACAGTAGGTACTCAACAAATATTTCACAAATTAATAAGGAGGTGATATCAGATTTCCTAGAAGATCATGCTAGAAGAAGCAACGTGGACAGGAAAGCCAAATTTGCTGAGAACTATCGGAAAGTCTCCAGCATTTCTCCTGTAGTTTGCCTGGCTCTCTGCCCTTTTTCTTTGGTTTGACTTCCAAACCAAAGTGGGTCTCTGGCAGAAGAAGATAGTACGGAAAAATCCCTTGGATAGAACCATTATATTTAAAGGTTAGTATGAAGGTCCTTCTAAATGTGAATGCATGGCTTCAATCAATAAGTAAACTAATATTACTGAGGTTGAATTGTTACTGTAATATTCAAGTTCCAACATGAACCCAATTTGGCTTTTTTCCAAACTGGGAACAGCAGATCTTACAGAAATTATCTCCAGTCCATGGGCATGCCCTGCTTCCACAGTCTCTCCCCAACTGACTTTTTCAGTGGCCTTTTCTGCAGCTCCTGGGTTCATCTCATTCAGGATGAGAGAGGAATGGAGGTAGTTTGAGGCACAGTTGAGTCAACTGTTGATCCAACAAGAGTTCTTGCATAGGATAATTCTTTTTGCTCTTGTCCTATTTTCCCCAAAGTTGAAAATCTCTTCATTAATATTTGTTGTTGTTGTTGTTTAGATTAATTTCCGGTTCTAGTCACCTATCTGACCTTTTGTTTCTGTATCTATCAGCTTCTCATCTGTCCACCTGGCTTTCTTCCTGCCTTACCCTGACCTCATAAGCATTGAGGTGAGTCCTTCATCAGCCTGGCCAGCTTACTATTGCCCTCTAGTTTGACACTGATTTCTATTATTGGCTCACCTCTACACAGCTTTTCTTGGTTTTGATTCTTTAATATGTCTTAATGCCTACAGATAGTGGTACTGAAAGGAGAAAGAAAATCATGCTCATAATGTTGGTCTGAAAGCTAAAACAATAGTATTCATGTATGTTGAGATGCAAGGAAAATAAACACTTCTGGGCTAGGTATTTCTTTTTCACTAATTAGGAACAAGCTAATTTAGAAAGATAATTGTCTCTGTATCTTGGGATTCTATTATAATGGATGACTGCCTAAGTGCTAATACAGATGAAATAGACCCCGAGGGGCGGGGGTTGTGAGAATGGATATCAGGCTGATCCTGAGTCAGCAGTAAAGTGCTATTTTCTTTAAGGAAACGTAGAATTAATGACTCCAAAAAAAATTATTACAATTTGAAATTATAAACTAATCTTGAAATTATCTTTCCATTAAACACTAGTGTTTGTGCTTAGAGCTTTATGCATCATCTTGTACTTATTACCAGAAAAGTTGGGGGGAAAATTAAGAGTAAATCACCCCTGCACACACAAAAATAGGTAGAAAAGAGTTAAAGTAAATTTTCAGCATGAAGAAAATAGTCCTGAGGATCAATGACTGATTGAGTCAATAGTTTATTTATTCTAAAATGCATCTGGCACATATCAGATGCCAGGCATATTATGGAAAGTGGCACTACATAAGAGCTAATCTTGCTCCCAAGAATGCCATGGTGTAGCAAACTGTTGGATGAACTTGTGTGTGGAGAACACTCTTGGACTGAAAATGGTTCATCTGTTCTTCATTTTCCCACTAATAGCAAAATAATACGAAGGAGACCCTTAGACACCAGGATGAGAAAGAAGAGAATTGAGAACTGTAACTGAATTCTTCAGTGTTCGAATGGTAGAATAGGATAATGGGGATTTTCTTCTATGAAGGGCAAGTTAAGCACATTCAATTATACTTTTTTTAGTAGTGTTTAGATACAACCTTGTCAGAAACATGAGCAATGTGAGAAATTTGGTGTATTGCTGCAACCCTATGTTCCTTTACTTCTGTTTGTTGGGCATAGAGTCAAACCACATTCACTGTGCTCTAAAGAATGGGTGATCTTGTGTAAAAGACACAAATGTTTTATCTTAAAAACAATGACCCACAATAATTTGTTTTGAATTGAGAGACAGAAAGCCCATGGAACTTGGCATTAGAAGACAGAGGTTCTTGTTCCAGGAATGGTACAAATCTATGGGTTGTTTTTGGCATGATGGTGAATCCCTCTGCATCTCATTTCTCTCAGCTGTAAAATCTGAGGGCAATCTATAAGATGCTTTCCAACTCCATAATTTTGAATTTTACAATCACTTTTATGTTGGTGTTTGAAAACCAAAGGTAGTATTTATTATTGTGTTTATTATTTTTTTCAATATGGGGCATTAACAAAGTCATATATTAACCCAAACTAAGCTTCCCATTTAAAAAATTCCTTTAAAATGATTAAATGAGTTGGGGTGTCAGAATACAGCTGAATAGAAAATTAGATGAAATGACAAACTTCTACTTCCATACCCTCCCTCCAGCTGTTTCTATGTACAGAATTCTCCTGACCAATAAGAATATAGTGGGAATTATATGTTTACACATTATGGAGTTTTTAGGCACAATTTTTCATGAGAAGAGAAATGAAGTTGCAATATTTTTAAATTGTATAAGTATAGTATTATGTCATTTATACAGTTGTATATCTTTGGGGGAGAAAGAAGGAGAGGAAAGGAGGGAGAGAAAGAGAGCGAGGAGGGAGGGAGAGGTTGTGGGAGGAAGGGAAAGGTAGAATCAGCTGATCTGCTTGTTACAATTCTGTTAGCCCCCTTGCTACATATGAACCACAGTTTGTGGTAAGTCATTTTCAGTTAGTTGCTAATTTACCTCTAAATTATTTAGCTGTTTTGATTTTGATTCTGTAACACCTAGAGGCAATGATCTGTGCTAGAAACTAACAGCCTATAAAAATTTGGTTTTAATAATAGTCATTTGCTCTTAGAACTAAGTAATGAAAATGTTCTATCAATGTAAGGGAAAAGGGAAAATATTCAAGAAGTATTTTACACTTGAGTGTAGAAGTTGTTAAATGTAAGTTGATTCTAGAGAAAATTTCCTTGGGTATTATAACACAAGTTCCCCTGTCAATTAATGAAAATAATATTTGAAGAAAGAAGACAAGAACCTACAAGAATTATTACATAATTAGAAAAAAAAGACATGTATACAATTTAAATTTAAAAAATGCTTTTATCAATTGCCTTCCAGTAAGCTTAGTATAAATTTTTGAGAGTGACCTCTATGTATAGATAGATACTAGTTTCCAGATAAAATGATAAGGTACAAATTAATAACTTAACATGTATGTGTAATAATTATAAAAACTAATAATTGATGTGTGTACTATGTGCTAGGGTTTATTCTTATTACTCTATTAGTAAACTTATTTAAGCTTCATATAGACATACAGAAGTAGGCACTGCTACTGTCCTTATTTAATAGAAGAGGTAACTAAAGCATAGAAAAGCCTTTTGCCAGAGCTCATAATCCTACCCACTGTCTACTTTCTCCATGCATATATACACATATACATATTTGCACCAAGAATATGATACTAAATATTAATAATCTATAAATAAATACTCTGTGTATAAATACTCAAAACACAATAGCAAGTGAGAATAGTAAACTAATGAAATAAAAAGATATTCAAAACTTAATGCTATGTCTAAAATCAAGTACTATAAAATTGGAGCTCTATTGGTCAGTCTTTTACTTTTGGGGCACCTGGCTGGCTCAGTGGGTTAAAGCCTCTGCCTTCGGCTCAGGTCATGATCCCAGGGTCCTGGGATCGAGCCCTGCATTGGGCTCTCTGCTCAGCAGGGAGCCTGCTTCCCTCCCTCTCTCTCTGCCTGCCTCTCTGCCTACTTGTGATCTCTGTCTATCAAATAAATAAATAAAATAAAAAAAAAACAAATAAAAAATAAAATGTTTACTTTTATGTTGTTTTGTTTACCTTGATTATTTTAAACCATGGCTTGGTTTTGAGAGTCAAATAAAATGAGGGACATGGTATCATCTTACCTCACTAACCACCACTATGCATAACACAGTCTTACACACCTAGAGCAATTTTTAAAATATTGTTTTGTCTTTGCATATTCCTAACATATTCTTAATATTATAAATACATTATTTTCTGTGTCTGGAGGTATTCTTCTCAGACAAATCTTCCCATACAAAACTTATATTCATTTATTGATTCACCAGGTATGTATCTATTGAGCTACTATGGTTTGTCAAATGTTACTAGACAGTAAGAGTCAAATGTGGACAAAATAGTGGCTATCTAGGAAGCCTTTGGTCAGGTAACTAGGTAATTACTGTAGGATGCATGGCCTCTGACATTAGGTAGCATTTACCATGGAAAAAAGGGAGTCATTAAGTATTGAAAGCAGGAAAAGACCACTCCTTCCACAATATGGAGAATAAACTGCAAAGGATGGAGATGCAGAAGCTGGTTAGGAGGCTGTTCTAGTAGTACAGGCATCCAGAAATGGTACAGCCCTAGTTATTATAGGGAAATTTGTTTGCTAAATATTGGAGTAAACAACACTGACTTTTTTTTTTTAAAGATTTTATTTATTTGTTAGAAAGAGAGAGAGACAGAGCTCAAGCACAGGCAGACAGAGTGGCAGGCTAGAGGCAGAGGGAGAAGCAGGTTCCCTGCTGAGCAAGGAGCCTGATGTGGGACTCGATCCCAGGATGCTGGGATCATGACCTGAGCCAAAGGCAGCCGCTTAACCAACTGAGCCACCCAGGTGTCCCAACAACATTGACTTTTAATAATTCTAATAGCACAGACTCATTTTATTCAAATTTGGAATAATAGGTACATCTTCTTAATTAAAATTATAGAAAAGATTTTTCAACTGAAAACAGACTTTGAGTTAGATGGTCTGTACTGATTATTTTAAAACATGTTCATCTCTCCAAGGAGATCCAGTAGCTGGATCTCTCTCTCTCTCTTTCTCTCTGCCTGCCTGCCTACTTTTTATTCATCCTTCTTTCCTATTTCCTTCCTTCCTTCCGTATGTTTTTCCTCATCTTCCTCTTCCTCCTTGTCCTCCTCTTCTTTCTCTCTCTCTCTCAGACACACACACACACACACACACACTTTCCTTCACCATGGCCACTAACATCTAATGCAGAAAATTCAGCTGGAGTGTTTGAGCCACTTGTCATAAATAGGGTCCAGCAAAGAATTACGGATAGAATTAGGAACAAGAACAAACCTGTCACTGACTAGAAAAATACTTTCTATATCCCAAGTCCTACTACAGATGGGGTAGGTGAAATGATTTGCAAAAGACCAGCAGGGGCCTTATAGTAGCAACACTCTTCCCTGCAGAATAGAATCCCTGATGAGCATCTCCTCGTTGTGTCTCCAGTTGAATTTTATGATTGGAATGTACAGAAAGCCTTAGTACAAAGCAACATTGCAACATGACTCTCAACATCAAATTCAAGCTCAGACACCTTCCATTTTAAGGAATTTTCTATTTCCCCTCATGGCAAACTCGTCTCAAACCACACTCAAATGTAAAAGCTAAGTTGGCTGAGCTTACCCGGGTCCCTCGATCTTGAAAAATTATCTTGGAATCATTTTTGAATAAGAAAACATATGCATTATGTTGGCATTCAAGTCAACTGATTCTTCTAGAATTTTATTTTGCTTTGATTTGAAATCGTTTGTCTTTCCTCCTTTACAGCTCTTCCGCAGGCATCTCTAACTTCTCACCTTTATCATTGCTTGGATCTTTAGTGTTCAGATGATGCCTTGCGGACCTTAATCAAACAACGGGCAAAGTTCCTTTCTTTACACAAGGAAGTGAAAGCATGCCCTCATGCCTGCTACTGATGTATTAAAATTTCAGTCCATTGACATACTAGAATTATGTGGATACACTCTGTTATATATGAAGTATATATTTTGAATTCCAATTCCTGTGGTCACATGAAAGTATTTAAACATTGTATTTTTTATTTTTTTTTGTTCACTTTAAATGTATTTTGAGAAAGGGTGGATAATCTGACTGAGATGGGTAATGTAAGATAAAGTTTAAATGACACTGACTTTAATTTTTTTTAAATGAAGGTGCTAGTATAACATTAATGGAATCTAAAACAATATTAAATGTATTTACATTACGTGTATGCAACCACAGAATAACCATGTAAAATACCTAATTAGAGAGATGATTAGAAAAAGGTTTCCTGTAGTAAGCATTAGTACTCTGTAAGTGCATCAAACTTTTTCCTTAATTTTATTACATAGACATTATGATGTTCACAAATTAACTAATAATAGAAATTCCTTGCTTTATTTTAAACAAATCTATGTTTCTCAAAGGCACTCTTAGCAAAGCACCATTATTACTTTATTAAATACAACTTTTGCCTACTTGAGCTTAACAAACAAATCTAATGGTACAAAAGAATTTAATTTCAGAGCTGAATGATAATTTGTTAGGCACTGTTAATTCACATAATTCAAAGTTAATTATGTTTGCAATATTAGGAGTGTAGTAATTTTGTTCTGTGGAGCTATAGCTTTTATGAAATTTTATATTCTGATTAAGCAAACCCAACTGACAAGAATATATCACAAATTGTAATATTTATAGGAGATATTTTGTGTGTACATGGGTATGTCTAATCAGATCACAGTTTATTCTAATTCAGTCACACTTGGTAGAATATCTACTTCATGAAGATGCTCTCATGTTTTGTTTTTCAAGACACAGTTATTTTCCTTTGGTTATTACTGAAGCTCGAATTCTCAAACATCATTTGCTATTATTGTTCTTTTTCATAATATGGAAGTTTGATGTTTTATCTTTTTGGCTTAAGTTTTATTGGACCTGCCAGAAAAAGTGTGATAAATCACACATCTAAAAGACATTAAAATTAGCTTCTCCAAATGTGAAATTATAGTTCATCTTTTCCACAGTCCTGTCTCTTGCAGTCAAGATTTAAACAACAATGGGAACTGTTATGTGTAATATGCCACACAGAGACATCAGAGAAACCATTCCAGCTTTCAGAATATGGGGAGGGTAACATATCACACCTATCATTTTCTCAAAGATAACCCTATGACAAGAGTCTGGAAATATGTTGACATATCACTGTAGTTTAAACGATTGAAGCCACCTTGGATGTAACTATGAGAAGCAAACAAAACAAAAAAGATACATCTTAGAGAGTACGTTTAATTTTGCATATTATTGTTTTGAAACTTAAGTGGAACTCAGAGAATAGGTCATAAATTCCTAGTTAATTCTTTATGTTTTAAAGCTTTATTTATTTATTTTAGAGAGAGAGGAAGAGAGAGAGTGAGCATTGTAGGGGAGGAGAAAAGGGAGAGGGAGAGAGAGAATCTCAAGTAGACTCCCCACTGAGCCCGTCACCTGACCTAGGGCTTGATCCCACCACTCTGAGATCATCACCTGAGCTAAAATCAAGAACCATACCTCAATCAGTATGGCATCATGTATTCCTATGGACTGAACTGAAAATTTTTGAAGTAACTGGATCCCTTCATTAATTTCTTTCCAATCATTACACCTTCTCTAGATGCCTACCTACTTCATTTCAAAGTTCCCATAGTTAACAAAAACTTTTTAAAATGGTGCTTTCAGGTGAAAAATGAAAGTGGTCATTTTTATTTAATGAATAGAATAAATGGATATAGTGAAATAGAATAAAATGTATATAGTTATAGACTTTCTTTACAAGCTGTGAACTTAAAAAATTATTTAGAGATGTAATGCATTCTCTCAGAATTTGTTGACTTTCTTTGCTTCCTTTATGATCTTTCTTTTAACAAGAGTAATATTAAAACTTTCATAGAATAAATATTAATTTTTTTCTTGATGAAATGCTTGTATTTTATCTTGGTTTGTTATTAAGACTTGCCTACTTTCCATTAAATCTCCTGGTTAATTACATTCTCAGTTTTAATTTGCATACTTTTCATATTTGTTGAATAGTTCTGAAGGTTAGAGACAGATGATTAAGTAAATCTTATTTGTTGGAAAATCTCTATATAGGAACAAGTTTGTTTGTATTTCCTAAATTCTGTAGAGTCACTGGTTGTGGACCTTGGTGGGATGCCTCCCTCATGACTTTGACAATACCCTTCTTTTTTCCCTTGGTTTTAACAGTCATGAACCACCATGCTTTAGGGCTATATAGAGCACCCAGCAGATACAGGTATTTGATTAACAAAACTGAGTTCTTGGATCTCTGGTTTTCACTAATGAGCCCTATATTTTGCTGCAGTAAGCATGCTGGCAGGGCTCATTTTCTTATCTGAAAGGGTAAACTTCTCTAGTTCAAATTCAAATGTTACTGCTAATAAAATACCAGAACTCTGCCAGTTGGGATACTCTGCATTTGAAATTGTCCCTTTGAATTGAAATGAAGGTTCTCCTAAGTACCTAAAGAATATCCAAGAATGGCCACTGACAAGCTAGAAGTCTGAATCAGTAAATTCAAATATAAATTAGTAGAAGAAAATTATTTCAGACAAAAAGGACTATTATCTGAATTATGGTATAAGGGACGTGGGATGGACCTTATTATTTAATTCCATATTTATTTCTATAGATGAGGAAACTAAGGCCCCAAGAAATAAAAGGTTTAGGGTAAGGCTTTGATATTATTCCTGGAATCTACACAGTAACTGAAATTCTTGGAGATGAGAGTTCCACTCTTCCTCTCTGTTCCCAGACCTCTCTTGTCTTAAGAGTCATCAAAATGCTTTTATTTATTTATTTATTTTTTGAAATTTATCTGAGTTCCTCATTTAATTTTGTAAGATGTTCTTACTGAGATAAGTCTTTAGAATAACTGTTTTCAACATAAAACAGTAAAGACAAATCAAGACTGCCTCGCATGTCTGATTTCACCTGCCTAGAATGTTGGAATTCAGATAGCATTAGGCTCTCTTGGCACTTTTGATGAAGATGTTCTAAAACGCTTGGAACTTGGACCTCAAAACTACTTGACTAGCTAGAACAGTGCCTTGTATTTTCAGGGTTCTTAATTCTAGGCACAACTTCCCCTAGGAATTAGAACCTTTCTCTCTGTGAAGCTCTGTTCCTCAGAGCAGCTGTACTCCCTTCAATACATGAACAATGCCATTGGCTCCCAAGTCTACTAGCTCAACATCTTTAACCTGGCATTGCTTTATAAAAATCAAAAGACCATTTTCTTGGAACTGAACTGCTCTCAGTCATCAGTCTAATTTTACAACCAGAATCTGTGTGTACACAAAAGAAGAATAATTGCCAGACTTTTCTGGAGCCTTACTTGTAAAAAAATGATTTGCCTCTATCCAAATGATTTGCTTAGGGTTAGAAATCTTGTAAAGAGGGGTGAGGATTATTTACTCAAAGAGCAACTTTTTTTTTTTTTTTTTTTTTTTTGTTAAACAAATCATCAACTGGGCACTTAGGGGAGGGAGAAAAAAAAAGGAGATTCTTGAGTCCCTAAAATGTGGTTTCCATAAAGTGATATATCCCTGTTGTTATATGTTCTAGATAGTGCTATAATTATATCAGTAATAATTTTTAAAATGCATCATGGTTTCATGAGTATCATTTAGAAAGTATATAGAGGCACATTTTTTTTTTTCCTTTTAAATAAGTTATATGCCTTACTCAAGAAAGTCAGATTTAGGGAATTGTAGCAAAATTGACACACCCCTTGGAAATGGTTACTGGAAGGCAAACTATCAAATCTTGCTTACTTTATTTTTTAGCCTTATTTAGTTTTTGTCCTGCATCATCAGGAAGGCAGTTTAACCTCATTAGCCAACTGGTGATGATTCGGTTCCACTTCACCATTAGCATTGCAGATGGCGGTGATTCCCCTAGTCCATCATGAAAACAGAAAAGAATGGCAAAAAGACATCCCGGATCAATTATGAAATAAATTTATTTTTCTTTCTTTTTTCTTCAGGGGAGGAGAAATTCAGCTCAAAGGACCAACAACTTTGACTTTCTAAAATTAAATATTTTGAGCAAATTTGTCCCCAGAAATAGAGGAAAAGAAAGATTATTGGTATGTCCCTGGTGTTAGAATTTATTTTTTTTAATCAAGAAAATAGGATTAAAAGTAATTTTCCAGTTTCTTTCTAGATGTATATAACAACTATTTATCTCTTTGAAGTTTTTGTGCACCGTGCACTGGACTTTTCTGCAAGTGTTTATTACCACTACCACTCTTATTATTACATTGTCTAAGTGTAGAGCAGGGCGTCCCACCAGAGGCCTGTTAAGATTCTAGTTGTCAGCGAATTCAATCAGAGACTGTACAAAAGGCCACAGGCATCCAGAAAACAGGGGATAGAAAGAACACTCATATAAGAGCATTTTCTTTCAGGCAGCCTTAGTTAGCACTGGTGTATGCAGGGCGAAGATTGCTTGTTTACTTTGGTGATACAAATGCAACACATTTAGGGGTGTTACTCAGTCACGGGCCAATTAGGCAGCATCTGGAATCAATAGAGTTTGTTCAGATGGAAGCGCAGTGGGTCCATTGAAGCCAGGCTGTTCCAAGAACTCCAGCAAGACAGCTTCCTCAGAGAAAATCCTTCTCCCCCAATCCTCTCTTCTTTAAAACTGAAGTGGAATTTCCATGGAATTTCCCCCTGCAGTACAATTATGGGGTAGTATGCTGAAAGCATTTGACTTTATAATAACAGCAACAGCAGTCTCAGCAGTTAGATAATGGTCTGAAATTTGATAGCGGGAAATGTTTTTCTAGCAATGGGTGATAATGGATAATAAACAGTGGCTTTAGATTATATGAGACTGCTAGGGATCAATATTCCAAAATGCTTCTTAGCATCAGTGCTGTTTTTATTGACAGAGGAGTACCACTGTTTGTGTTAACAGCGGCATGAATGGCAGATTGCAGATGTGCAAAACTGATTAAGGAAACTTGAGGGTCTCTAATCCCCCCAGTTTTCAGACTTCAAAATGCATTAGAAATGTGTAAGAGACCCCGAGATCATATATTTTGTTAAAATACTTCAAATAGATAATGCCATAGTAAATGATGAGTTAGAAATAGTGAATTACTTTATGCTAGACTGCAACTGGATATTTTACTGAAATTCCAAATCTCTGCCTTTTATTTTGCCAATGTACCAGTTGTATATACTTGTTTCGGTTGTGTCTAAAATTTAGCAACCTAGGACTTGTTTGTATTTTCTTTTGGTATTTATGAAATTGTGTTATAAGTCTGATGAGATTGATGAGGGATGTACACATTCTTTAAGTTTGACTAAGTGTTAGTGGATTCTTAATTTGTCTGGTTCTGTATAATTTTACATAATAAGGCTGAAGGCAAAGTAATTCTTGACTCAAGTAGAGAATTTTTTCTCCTGGTATTATAAATCATTTATATTGGATCTCTAGATTGATGTATGTCCTGTATTTGGCTGACTTCTTCTTTAATATTGTGGCAACATTTATTTTAAATTTTTTGTTTAGAAGGGGAGTGAGGAAATAGGAACCCACACTCTTCTACAAAATAATGGTCTCAATAAGGAGGACAGTATGGAATAATACCAGAAGATAATGGAAGTCAGGTCTTCAGATCGCTGAGTAGATATAGTTCCTTTCTACTTTCTTAACTTTTATCTTTTTTTTTTCTGGATTCCATCTACCATTGTTCAGTTCACTTTGTTTCACATGATTCTTCTTCCTTTTTTCCTCTAAGTCTCTGAAATAAAGTGTTTAACAAAGACAGTTGAAAGAGTCAGAGATTCCAGTCCCATAAAACCTCTCCAAAATAATGGCCGTATATAGAATCTGGACGGACCCTTTGGAAATGCTAACCAAGAAGTTCTATGGACACAGTTCTTAGGGGTGAAGCCCGCCATGCTCATTGCTGTGTCACAGCCCATCAGTGCATACATGGTTCTGATCAGACCATATGTTGTGGTGTCATCCCATGCTTTGCAGAACCCTGAGACAGCTGTTCCAACATTGGGCCTGCTTACTGTTTGTCCCCTCGAAGGGTAACTGTAGCTTGTGAAGAAGAGTTAACAAAACAGCCAAATGTACCTCTAGTGCCAGTATGTTCAAAGAACTTCAGTCATACTCATATGTGGGGCTGTGTTTTGTGTGTAGCATTAGTACTGTGTGTCAGAGAAGCAACAGTATAGAGCTATTCTAGGAGATGGTAGAATTATTTCTGCTAAAGATTTAAAGATCAAACCCATTGCTTAAAAAATAACTTTTTGGGGCACTTCGGTGGCTCAGTAAGTTAAGTGTCTGCCTTCAGCTCAGGAATTCCAGGAGACCTGAAATTGAGCCCCACTGTGGCTCCTGCTAGTGGGGAGCCTTCTTCTCCCTCTCTTCCTTGCTCATGCTCTCTCTTGCTATCTCTATCTCTCTCTCAAATAAATAAATAAAACCTTTAAAAATAAATAAATAAAAAAAAGAAATAACTTCTTGTTGAATGTGAAAATGAGGTTTCGATGAAATTGTAGGTCTGATGTTGCATGAGGAACATGAAATTTAGAAATCAAAGCGTTTAATACATGGCCAGTTTGTTTGTTTCCTTTTTTTACAAAAGATTTTATTTATTTATTTGACAGAGAGAGAGATCACAAGTAGGCAGAGCAGCAGGCAGATAGAGTGGGGGAAGCAGGTTCCCTGCTGAGCAGAGATCCTGATGTGGGGCTTGATCACAGGACCCTGAGACCATGACCTGAGCCTAAGGCAGAAGCTTAACCCACTGAGCCACCCAGGTATCCCAGGTGGCCAGTTTCTAATCCATACTTTATTTTGGGGTTTAAGAAAATACAATCCAGATTAATTTGTGAACGTGGTGCTTTCCCAATATTATTAATTGATTGAAAGTTGATGTTTATAGTTAACATAATCTGAAAATAGAAGTAGTTTAATAGCATCCACCTCTGTCCCGCTTTTAGGATTATTAACATTTTTATAGTGCTCAGAATATTGTCTGGCACAGTGTTAAAAAAATGTAACCTGTTATTATTTTGACCTATGTGTCTCTACAATTTTACCCACAGAGGAACTTACATGATTTACTGATTTAAGAAAACCTCTTGGTATGAATACCATTATATAAAGAATAGAACACAATCAGCTAACAAGAGTAGGAAAGAACCAAGATGCCCTTCAAAAGATGAATGCATAAAGAAGATATGGTCCATTTATACAATGGAATATTATGCCTCCTTCAGAAAGGATGAATACCCAACTTTTGTATCAACATGGACAGGACTGGAGGAGATTATGCTGAGTGAAGTAAGTCAAGCAGAGAGAATCAATTATCATATGGTTTCACTTACTTGTGGAGCATAAAGAATAACACGGAGGACATTGGGAGATGGAGAGAGAAGTGAGTTGGGGGAAATTGGAGAGGGAGACAAACCATGAGAGACTGTGGACTCTGAGAAACAAACTGAGGGTTTTGGAGGGCAGGTGGTTGGGGGGAGCTGGGTGAGCCTAGTGGTGGGTGTTATGGAGGACACGTATTGCATGGAGCACTGGGTCCATGGCATATAAACAGTGAATTTTTGAACACTGAAAAGAAATAAATTAAAGGTAAGAAAAAAAAAAAGAGTAGCATTACAAAGGATAGATAGAAGCTTGCCATGTAGGTAAAAGCAAGATCGATTTTCAGTTCAATCCGTATAGCATAAGTCTATGTTTGGAGGTGGTCTGGGTAGTTCTCTCATATTTGCTAGATCACTGTTGATCAATTTTTGTGTGTATAGCCAACACCTTGTTAAAAATTTAGATTCTGATTTACTAGGTCTAGGTCAGAACCTGAGATTTTGCATTCCTCTCAGGCTCTCAGGTGACTCAGACCACATTTTGTGTAGGAAGACACTAGATTAGTCTCTGGAGTCTCAATATTGTTTGTAGATAATTGCTAAGCCATTTTTTAAAGGAGTATACATCCTTAAGGTCAAGGCAAGCAAGAGAAAAGATTGTCCCTACAGAAACTGTCATGCTCCTATAAGCTTGGCACACATGGAATAACTATATTCCCTGGATTTGATTTGAGTGGTTGTTCACCTGGGATCCCTGCTTGAGTTTTACATGTCTTAGAGCCCATCACATGGTAGATACAATTTTGTGTGTGGATTTAACCATTTTCATGGGAAAAGGTCTATGTCAGTTGTTTCTCATGACATTTTTCTTTGACCTGATTCATGAGTGGAGTTTCTGGCCCCTCTTCCCAGAGTTAGTTGAGAACACATCTTTTCTTATATCTGTGCTGAGCTGTGGTCACGTGACCTCTCTGTCTTACCTCATGGTTTTCAAAGTTGAGATCTAGAGGTCAATTTGCACAAGTTTCTTTGTATAAATAAGTGGGACAAACATCAAATGTAAGAATTTAGGTCAGGAACTTGTTCTCAGAATTTCCCAAACATGGCTGATCTCCATCCTGGGCAAGTAAGGATGGTCTTAGTAACAGGTACACCGTGGTTATGATAGCTGGTAAATGACAAAACTTAGAGAAGGGCTGGATCTAACCCGAAGGGGCTGTGAAGCCTGGCTAAGATTTAACCCTTTCACACTTATGAGACAGTAGAGATATGTTCGGGGTCTGTGAGCTGCACTCAGCAAGCAGTGGGTTCCTCTAAGACCTCCCAAGTGAGAGCTATGGTTTCATAACTTGATTAGGCAAGAATTTAGCCAAGGGTTGCAATGAAGTGTTTCTTAATAGTAGTTCCCTTCCACTGAGACCCTAAAAGCCTATATGGAATTGGCAAGAAAATGTTCATAATGCCTGGGGTGTCTTTTTCCTTTTAGGAGTACTTTCATAATTCAAGGGCCTCAGAGTATACAGAACTGATGGGGCCCTCTTTGGGAGAGTCTATAATCAGAGGGTGGGGGGAGCAAGACTGGGGCTCCATCCTGGCCCTAGGTCTCATTCCTGAAGACCCAAAGCTTACAATATAAACTGTGAAGTTGAAAGCCCCTGACATCTTTGACCTGATCTGGGCTAACACACGGACATGGGCTCTTCCTGGGTGAGGGCAGTAGCAGGCAATGTCAGGATTGGCAGGTGGTAGTGGAGTGGTGGTTTTTGTTTGGAGCTAGCAGCTGCAGGGAGTAGTGTGTCTTGCTCTTAGAGAGGAATGCTGGCAAGAACTGGATGGTTTGTCAAGCCAAATGACCTAAGATTTGGTGAATGCTTCAGTTCCAACTGAGAACACATGAATATAAATCAGGAATCAAAATGAAGATCTGGTCATACATATTTTATACACAGGCTGGATGTCAGGGAGAAAGTTTGTGGCTTAGTGGACATGCAGATTAACATTGGTTTGTCCCAGATCTCCTGGGTGCCAGAACTAGGACAGTGGATAAATCTAGGCTTGGCGTACGTACTGAAGGGCTAGAGCTGTCGTAATAGGACCAGACTTGGTTAGGACTGAATTGAGGCTGAGGCAGGGCAGGCATGCTGTTCAAAGAGCTTTAACACATACCTTTAACTAGGGGAAGAACAGGGCAGCTTACTCAAAAGTAGTACTTATTTTCTTGAAATAGCCCCTCATGTATATTCAGGACAGGAATGTGAGTGCTGCCCTAGCACATTCTCTATTGAGTTGTAGACTTGTGGCAATTACAGAATCTCTAATGCCTAAAATTGGTTTCTAATGCTGTAATCACACATTCAGTTGAGAAGAGGTGGTAAGATTCTAGAAGAGGCACCTTGGGCTGGTGCTGGCATTAGAGGATGAGTATGAGATATTTGGGTTCATGTTGGACTGGGTTCATATTGAGACTCTCAGTAAGGTTAAAAATGGATTGCTTTTTTTTTTTTAAAGATTTTATTTATTTATTTGACAGACAGAGATCACAAGTAGGCAGAGAGGCAGTCAGAGAGAGAGAAGAAGGGAAGCGGGCTCCCTGCTGAGCTGAGAGCCCAATGCAGGGCTCAATCCCAGGACCCTGGGCAGTATAGATCACGGCATGAAAACATTCAGAACGCCAGTCATAGCTTTTTTTTTTTTTCCATTTAATGAGAATTTATTCAGTGCTCACTGTGTTTATAACACTATCCTAGATTTTGATAATAAAATAGCTAAAAAGATGGCACTATCATGTGGGTTGTGTCTGTCTTTCCATGGAAGCCATGAGAGTGCCATCATGGCTTCCATGGAAAGACAGACATAACCCATATTTCCAGAAAATAAATATCATGACTTGAAGTTGTAACAAGTGTCATTAAGGAAACATGCACATACACACACAGTATTGGGCTAGTGAGTCATTCTGAAAGAGATCTTCTATAGAGTGCTCAAAGGAGTCCTGCCAAGGAAGTGACCAAAAAGGAAATGATAGTTCTCTTTGATTTGATTTGCTTTGTCCCTCTATGATAGGACATTTATTAGTAGACAGAGATTGGGGGGTAGAAGACTCAGATCTAGGCAGAAGACCCACAGGTGAGCAGAGTTCCAGTCCTACAAAGAAGACCTGAGAGGGCAATAAGATGGAAACTGAGGTTGGATACTTGGGCAATAATCCAGGGCCTATATATGACTGGAGATGGGAAAGGTCTTCTTTTTGGAGGTAAGGGGCCCAGAGTTTAGTTTCTCAGTCAATGGAGACTATGTGGATAGTGACAGTAGCAGGTGGTGTTGAGCTGGCAACTATGGAGGAACCAGAAGATTCAGGTCTGGTGGGTGTCCCCAGCACACATTCAGCTTCCCTCTCTGGACCATGCATCTGAAAAATCTGAGGGCCAGTGTGGTAATCAAAAACGATCTTCCAAAAATTGTTGACCTAGTGAAATTGACACATACTCATTAGCCTAAAAACTTTTATAAATGTGTATATGTCCAAAGGATTCTGAACAGTTATTTAAAACCATCCTGTGACAAATAAAATTCAATCCTACTAACAAACTTAAAAAAAGAGAGAGAGAGAAAATACAACACAGTTTGTCCTTGATGACTGCAGTTCTTAGAATAAACTCATCAGTATAAGTCAAGTTTTTCTCTCAGATTACAGTTTTAGTTTATTTTACAAATGAAAAAAAAAAAGACCTCAAGAACTTCTCTCAGAGCACTGAAACCTTCCAAAGTTTATGAGAAATGACAGGTATTTTAAGACTAAAGTTTGAATAGAAATGTGATAAGATAGAGGTGGTTCTGAAGAACAATGGGGGGAATTTGAAAGTACTCCCTCGACTCCAGAAATAGAAATGCAAATCTGAAACTGTCGCTGAATGATTTAAAGACGTTGAACAAACTTAAAGTAATCATGTTTCAGCTCAGGCGATTCTGAGGTGAAATAAAGGATGAAAATCATATATGAAAGAGGAAAAGGTCAGAGGAGAGGAGCATGAACATGGAAATAGAAGGCAAAAGAAAATGATAGTGAGAAAGAGGCAGAACAAATACCCTCCTGACCTTGTACTGGACTCAAATATTCCTTCCTGACCTATTTGCTAGGGTAGGGGCAAGGGGTTGATCTAAGGGCCAGACAGATTTATCCTCCTTTCTCTTTATTCACCCCGTCCAACTGATTGATTCTCCAAGGCTTCATCAGGTTTTCCTCTCCTAGTTTTTGTATTTTCCTTTCTTGATTGTTAGTAGTAGAATATAGTGGCTCATGAGAACGCATGAGCTGCCAGACAGCTGGGCCATGAGAGTAAAACCCAGACAGTTCCATCCTTTGATATTCTACATCTTTAAGTAAACCTTGACTTGATTCAGCTTCACACTTCAAATCAATTGACATCATTGAGCTAGAGAAACACTGCCAAGAATCTACAGAACTTCAAGCACAGATGTCCTCAGATTCATTAGGTTGTCATCTCCAAATACCATCCCTAAAAAATCTCTCTCATGAAAAGATCTTAGCCATTCTGACTGGGCTGAGCACTATACATGATACTCAACCTTAATGATAGAAAAAGCTAGGTCTAGGGTCTGCTGTGTCTTGGGGGAGCCCTATGTGCCCATCTCACATATCACCCTTTCTGATGCCATATTAGTCAAATAATCTTGTCTATACATCTGTCTTGGTTTCTTTTAAGAACTTTACTTCTCCCTCACAAGGATGACATAATGTGGAGAAAGTTCATTTGGGTTGTAGAAGCTCGGACTCTCAGTCTATCTCTTGTGAGTCCTTCCACTCAGGTGAATGCAGAAGACACTATTCTATGACACATTTCTTGAGGACCTGTAAGAAATGAAGACTCCAACCAAAATCCCATTGTTGCCTACTACTGCCTGAAACTGAGAGATACCACCGTGGAGACGTTCCAGTTCAATGGTTCTCCACTCTGACTTCACATTAAAAACATCTGGGGAACTTCGAAAATCATGTAGATATTTCAGCCTCCACCACAGGCAAGTTGATCAGAATCACATGGGTATCAGTAGTTGCTAAAGCTCCCCAGGTGATCTTAATGCATTGCTGCAGCTGAGAATCATTGCCTCTAGTAGCGGCTAACTGAATTAGATTCCCTTAGGTATCCAGGAATAAAGACCAAGTTCACTCAAGTTCACCATTTCTGTAGAAATCCAGATTCTAGCATCCTTTCACAGAGGCTCTACAATTAGGTCAGTTCATTCAGTCCTGGCCTTCCCATTTAAGCCTCCCCCCTGCAGCTGTGTCATAGTGGAAGCCAAATCAAAGTAGGTGTTAGTGCAAGGTCAACACAGAAGAAGGGAAATGCATCTTTTTGTGTTGTTTTTTTGGACAGTGTCTGGATGGAAAGAAATACAGAGAAAGGAAGTATTAGTACTTTTGCAGCTTTATAAAAAGTGTTAGAATGCATACCTTCCATTTCTCTGTTGAATACAAATGAGGGCAAGTAGTAGCACCATCAGAGTTGGATTTTTCTCGTGTTGTCAAACGTGAAATCAGGATGGAAAGTATAAAGTTTCTAATTTAGGATCAGATAACTCATACTTTGTCTTGTCCATATCCTGTCCATGCTGATTCACTTACCTTGCTTCCTGATTTCTGCTGCCTATAAAGAAGTTGAATGCTGGCATTTGAAGTTTTGATGAGGTAAACTTTGTGCTCGCTTCGGCAGCACATATACTAAAATTGATGAGGTAAACTTTTAGAACCTCTGTAAGAGATACCATCACAAAGTAAATAAAATGGTAGGGATCCTCCTATCATTCAAATGAAATAAACCCAAGAGAAATATTTGAAGACAATTCAATTTCCAGAAATAAGAGTTCTAGTGTGACCACTAGTTTAGTAGAGAAATTAAATGTATTCTGTACAACTTATTAAATATAACCTCAAGGGGAACCTGGGTGGCTCAGTCAGCTCAGGTTGTGATCTCAGGGTCCTGGGATCAAGCCCCAGGTCTTTGGGCTCCCTGCTCAGTGGGGAGTCTGCTGCTCCAGCTCCCTCTGCTGTTGCCCCCCCTCCCCACTTGTACTCTCTGCCTCTGTCAAATAAATAAATAAAATCTTTTTTAAAAAGTAAATACAACCCCAAATCCAAGAGCTGATGTTGGAAGGGCTATCGAACTTTCAGTAAAGAGGTTATTTCAAACAGCACTCTGTTGTGTCCTGAAATGAAAAAGTACATATGAAGCATTCGAACTTGGATTGTAATAGCACTGGTCAAATGGCAGAATGGTGGTGGTTTTATATTGAGAAGTAGAAATTTGAAAGGGAGTAAGCACCATTCAGTTGCCTTTCATTCAGGGTTAATTGAATTGTACCTGGTGAAAGGAACAACCGAGGACTTGTGATGAGGCTCAGGAAATCATTTGAGGGTAACGTGCAGGCAAGAAAACCATCTCATTAAAAAAAAATTAAAACCTAATGGCACATAGATTGACAGACAGTGTGCCACCCTAATCCCGGAGGGACTTTCCCTCATTGTAACAATAGAATGGCACTGAAGTGGACTTGGAGCCCTTGTCAGCAAGTAGCAGATACCCTGACTCAACAAATATTTATAAAATGAACACATTTAATAAGAGAATGAATAATGAGCTCAAAAGAAATCCAGAGGGCACTCTAACCCTGCCAAATTAACAATATCAATCAAATGTCTTATGTTAATTCTTACCCTTTGATCTGGCAATTCCACTTCAGGAATCTATCCTAAGGAAACCATCAGAAACACCCACATTTATGTGAAGTATTCGTAATAGCACTATTAATAATATTTAGAAAATAGAGTATTGGGCTAAGTCTAAATGCTCAATAATGTGAGAAAATTAGATAATTATACATGTATATGATCATGTTTCTGAAGTTTATATTATATTATTATAAAAATCTTCCTTTTCTGCTCAGTGGAAAAAATAAAACAAAAAAATTGCATTTTCTGATAAAGAAATAAGTTACTTTTCTATCTCTCTTTCCATCTATAAAAGCCTAGAAAGAAGTTTATCAACATATTAACAATAGATGTTCTCTGAGTATTTGGATCATAGAGATTGTTATTATTTATATTTTGTACAATGAGTTTTGCAATACCTTTTTATTTGGAGATAAAAGCAGGAGATATTAATTTTAAGATGTTTCATATCTTGAGGTTATAGAAGATCGAGATGTGATACAATGTGGCCCTTTGAAAGAGTTCAATCACAAAATGTTGACTAGGTGGTCATCTAGTTGGGGCTGCGGAGTCTGGGGCAAGGAGCTTGCGAGCAGCTCCAACAGTCCAACGGTGTATCTGAGCTCAACTGTAATCCTGTTGAGGTGCTGAAGGTAAGCAGGACAGTGAAGTAGGAGGCTGTTGTAGGAGAGTGGCTTCAGGGACACCAAGCCTGACAAGTTGTCCGTGGAAAGAGCAACATATTCCAGGCAGGCCAAGCAGAAGCAGAAATGATCACTGAGAGCTCGGTGAAAAAAAAGAGAAGGCAAATCCGAGTGAAGTGGATGTAGCATGTTGAGGGATAGTGGAAAATAAGCTTAAATAATTGGCAGGAAATCAGATTTTGAGCAGGGTTATGAATTGATCTAGAGAACGAAAAGTGCCATGAGTGCTATCCTTAAAAATGAAATAAGCAAGACAACTATGTTAGTTATCACAATTAGTTATTTAATTATCCTTAATTAATTAAGGATTGGGGAACATAAAATAGCTAGATTGTTTAAAATAAGATCTACTCAATGAAAGATAGAGAAACTATAAATAATCACCATCAAAAGGACTATTTGCTGGTCATCAAATGTCTATTGGGGCATCAGAAGCAAACACGATCTGCAAGATTAAAAATTGGACAGGAAAAGAAAAGAAGATGTGCCTTGCATATTGTGAATTAGAGGAATAAGGTGAAGAAAAACACAAATGAGCAAGGGAAACAAATGGGGAAGTGTGTTGTAGGCTAAGGAACACAAATATTCAAAATAGCAGAGTTTCAGTCCTTCCAATTGAGTGCTTACCAGGAACAATTCTCCTCTTTTTAAATATGGAAACTGTCACCAGCCGAATGCAACTATGTTGGTGTTGCATCCTCTTGCCATCTGCTGTGAAGACAAGACCCGGAAGGTTCTACCTACAAAGAAAAATTTGGAGAGTTTTGGGAATTTTTCTCAAAAAAGAGTAAAGTATAACAACTCAAGAGCTCCAAAGACTGGAAAGTGACAAGTAAACAAAGCAGAATTAAAAAAGAAGAAAGAAAATCTCGGAAATAATTACAGGGGATATGTTACCAAAATTATTGAGAAAGGAGAAGGCATATTTTAACAGTCTGAGTGAATTAAAGAGAAATATGTTTCATCTTGATTCATGCTGTCCTAGAGGAAACGGGACTTGTTAATAAAATGTATACTTTTTAATTTTTTTTAAATTTTTTTAAATTAAAAAATTTTTTTTTTTACAGAAAGTACAAGAAACTCAGCGCCCTGAATTGGGAAAGAAAGTAAGTGATGTCACAAGGATCAGAGAGCTGTTGTGGGAAGGGCTCTGACTGCTTTGTGACTGTGTGTCCGGCTCGTGCACCAGATATCAAGGGGTCTTCAGAAATAGAAATTTGGATCAATGTTGCCATCTGCCCTGGCTTAGTTTTGTTGCCTCAGGTCATACACTGATTCCTAGATTAAAGGATTAAAATGTGAATGTAAATACTCTGATCCAGCTACCAGCACCACAAGGTGAAGGAAATCGGCTTCCAGTTTTTAATTTAATTATACTATGTATTGAGGACATTAATCTATGGGGTTATTGTATCACAGGTAGGAAGCATTTCTAAAGTTTCTGATGAAGTCAAGTCAGGTAAAGACAACTGCATTATAAAGAAAGGTAAACTCCACTGTGTGTGGGGGGCAGAGGGGGCTGGGAAGGTGGGGGTGAGGGGGTGGGAGTAGGGTGTGTGTGTGGGTGTGTGGTGTTTTAAATCCTGTTGGAACCAAGTAAGGCAATCTTATTAAAGCCTAGAAACAGGATTCTGGGAGAAAAATGAACAAAAACAGTTTTGAATAAAAACTTGATACAAATTACATAATAATGTAACCAATAAAATAAAGTGGAAGGATAAAGTGCCCCACATCCTAATACTCTTAAGAAAGAAAATCAGAGAGAAACGGGAATTTTTTAATAAGAGCTACTTTATTTCTCTCAGTTTTTCTTCTGAGACAAAGCTGTATAATTTCTAGATGTCCTAAGAAAAGCATGTGCATCTGTTGTGTCACTAATAATAGTAATTGGTGAGGATAATGATGGCCATTGATGTCAGGATTAACTGATGTGAAAACCACAAAGATAGGAATGAGCCTAAAGAAATATTGTTATTGAACTCCTGGGAATAACTTGTTAATGAGTGTGTGGGTTAAACTACAACTTTATTACCTGGTTCATTTTTAGGGAGAGCATTTCTGCTAATAGTTAGCACTCATTCAAACTGATCCAAAGAATATCAATAAAGGATTGTAACACCTCTGCAAAATGGTGTATTGATAGACTTTGAACATACATGACCTTATTAGCTAAGACAGTAAGATGTTGCTTAGAGTGACGGGCATTAATCACAGTCCTTGTAGAACTGGAAGGAGCTTTAGAAAGGAATCTTTGCCAATCTTCTCATTTTACAAATGAGGGAGCTAAGCCTAGACAGGTTGTCACTTGCCCAAGGTCATATCATTAACTGGTAGTAGAATCAAGACTGGAACCCAGGTCTCTAGAGAAAAGGCATCCGACATCTTGGGTTGACATTTCTTCTGACATTGGTCAGACTTCCTGATAGCTCCCTGCCCCATCCTACCCCCAATCCAGGATGTAGGCTCTTAACACAGTATGACAAAAACAAGTGGCTATCGGTGGGAGAGGAATATGAGTGAGGGAAAGATAATTTAGAGTGAATGAAGGTTGGTATGTATACTTCTCTGCTAAATTTAACAATTTAAAATTACAGACTTTGGGGTATATTTGTGGCATACATGGTTTATAACAATGCTTCTTGAAATTATTCATAATATGAAGGTGACTGAAACAAATAATCACCATCTTCACTAATATCACCATCATTGCCTTTTATTGAGCCCTAAAAATGTGCCTGACATTGCATTAGGCACTTTACAAACCAACACTTTATCTTTGGCTCCTTAAAAAATATTGCAATTTTTTACATATCATGTTATTTTATGTATCATGAAAACTGGTCTCAAAAAGGTGAAGGAAACTTGCTTAAGACTATCTGATTACTAAGTTATGGTAGAGATACTAACGTATTCTTGGTCCTCAAACCTGTGTTCTAACCATGAATGACACCTGCCCACAACTACTCTCATCACTGCCCAAATAGAAAAATTGACAGTAACATAATTTGCCATTCTGGCTTTTATACCTCAGGTAAATATTTAAATATCAGACAGTATTCTAAAAGCCATCTGACCTTATTCATTTCTGCTTGCAAGACTTCACTTGAAATGTGTACCTTGTGTCAGGAAAATACAAAATGGCAGGTGAAAGAGCAGGACCCGGCTGTGGTTACAGGTGAAGCAGGCAGCAGAGAGGGTCCCAGGATGGGATGTGGATTCCTCAGTTGGCCCTAGTTGCTCCCCCTGGCTCCAGACGGAGACAGTTCATGACTAAATAAATAGTGGTTAATTTTCAGAAGATAGATTTTCTGGATTGTTAGAAAAAAAATATTTCAGGAAAATTATAAACACTGGTGCTAAACTGTTTGCTTTATAGAAAGCTATCAAGATATTGTAGATGTCCCATAAATGCCACTTCCCTAAATGGTAGCCTTTTCAAGTATACATTTTTCACATACTTTAAGGAAGTGATGGCAGCTTGTGAGTGAAGAAGGGCTGCTGACGGGCTCTGGACACCTCTTTTCCTGACAGGGGTTGCTGGGAAGATATTGTGAGACTGGGGCTCTGTCCTAGACTTTCCACCTTGCATGAACTCTCCATCCCAGGCACGTGGGTTCCTTCTCTCAGTTGTGTTCTGACTCCTTTGAGATTATCATTTTGCAACCAGGAGGTATTTATTGGATGTCTACCATGTGTCGGAATATAGAAGTAAATCACAAGGCCTATAATCAATTTGTAGGCTAATGGAAGAGACATTCAATTGAACAAATAAACACAGGAATAAACACATAATTGCAAATTGTGCTAAGGGCTAAGAAGAAAACAGCAATATAGGAAGTGGTAAGAAAGTTCCTGGAGACAAAGTTACAGGTGTGGTAGGCAGATGAGAAGGTTCCCATCCCAGGCTGGCCTCCTGCTGGGGCTGCCACCTGTAAAGTTAAACAGCCTGTCCTCGGTGAAGGAACCTACAGAAAGAAGTTGAATTAAAACAGAAATATGGTCATTTCGGTCTAAAAAAAAGAATATGACCTGGAAGCTAGATAAAATTGCAAATACTGTACATTTTGGCCTCAGAACTTCAAAGGGTAGAGAGAAAGATTATCCAATAAATAGAAAAATTTTAATACCGTAAAAGAAAAATTGTACCTTCCAGAGTTATGTGGGCAAGGAATACTTCATTCAAGACTATTACAATAGGGGAGAGAGGTTGACCTCACTCCACTGAGACAATAGTTGGGGGAGTTTTTAAGCACTGAAGTGTGAAGCCAAATAATTACTTCATTTGGTCTTTAAACCCATATTTAACAGATAACACTCTTCAGTTTTCTTCTTTTTTCTTTTTTAGAGCTAGAGATTAGAGAGGGCTGGGGAGGGGCAGACTGAAAGGGAGAGAGAGAATCTTAAGCAGGGTCCACACACAGCACAGAGCCCAACGCAGGGCTCTATCTCACGACCCAGAGATCTTGACCTGAGCTAAAATCAAGTTGTTTGCTTAACGGACTGAACCTCTCAGGCACCCCATCTTTTCAGTTTTTAAATAGCCAGTAATTCTCTTTTCAAATAACCCATTACCCCCACAACAAAAAAACCAAAAACAAGCAAACAAACAAAAAACCAAAACAACAACACTACACACACACACACACACACACACACACACACACACACACACAAATCCTATTTGAAAATGTATCATTTTATTAAAGAATCATGATATACATACCAATATCTGTAGATGAAAGCACAGAAGAGAAAACTACAGACTATTTCTTTTTCAGATCTTTCCATCAAGAGGTGGCTATAACATATCAAGGTGTGGTTTACTCTAGAAAAACAAAAAAGGATTTATGTTAGAAAATCTGCTAATACATATAATCAATAAGTCAGTAGGAAGAAACACACCATTTCCAAGAGATGCAGGAAGGAATTTTATAGTATATAAGAATGAATCCTTATTTTAAAATTATGAAAGATAGTAATGGAAAGATAGCTATCTTTTAAAAAAAAAGGCTATCTATTGAAGTCAATAGACAATGTGGTACTTAACCTTGAACACCCGAGGCATTCCCATTAAAGTCAGGCAAGACCCGGAGGCACTGACACACTTGTTAGTTATTGTTGTGTGAGCAGGAACCAATCAATTGCAGCAATAGGCAGTTGTAAGTGTTAGTAGTATTAAAATAGAAGAAACAAGTTTCACAGTATTCTCAGATAAAATAAGTACAAATTAAGAGATTCCACTGAAAATAAACTAGAAATGTTAAAGCTTATTAAAGAAACCTGTTACAAGTAAATATATGGCACAATGGAGTTCTATATGGTAGCAAAAATAGTAGCCAGAGAAATTTTAAAACGTCATATTCTCAATAGTCTAACAATTGAGTTATCAAAAAGAAACATGCAATGTCCTTGTGAAAATAATTGCAAATAGTGATGAGGATAAAATTAAATGGCTAAACAAAGAAACATAATATATTCTTAAGTGGGAAGTTGAATATTATAAAAAAGATAAATTAATTACTTTCCTATTAATTCGTTAATATGATGTGATTCTAACCAGAATAATAAGAGGAACATTGAACTTGGCAAAATAGTTAAAAAGTAATAAAGCAGTTGTAAAAGTGATCTATGTTATTAAAATTAAAACCATACATAATTGAATGAAGAAAAAAAAGTAAGAGATTATTGTTCACCTTCTTTGTCCCCTCCAGTCCCACACATTCTCCCTAAGTATCCAAACAAACATAATAGCTAGGGATATCTGAAGAAGAGGTGTCCCATTTCATATTAGAATGGTGGTTGTCAGAGGCTGGGCTTGGGGAGGGGGCAAAATGGGTAAAGGGGGTCAAAAGGTACAAATTTCCAGTTCTAGGGTAAGTCCTACCTATGTAGCTATGGCATGGTGACTGTAGTTAATCTTGTATTGTATATTTCAACGTTGCAAAGAGAGTAGATCGTAGAAGTTCTCATCACCAGAAAAAACTGGTAACTATGTATGAACATATATGTAAACTAAACTCATTGGGTGATCATTGCTTAATATATACATACATCAAATTATCATGCTGTCTGCCTAAAACTAATGTAAAGTTATGTGTCAATTACATCTCAGTAAAAACCAAAAACAACCACCAAACAAAAGAATATATTATAAATAGACAATATTTATAATAATATGTTACAGGCACAAGAAATGATTACAGTATACTTTTAAAAGGTTGACAGTGACCATGGTGGCAAAAGGAGAATGATCCAGGACCAGGGCTGTGGCTGGCTCAATTTAAGCATGGAATGCTTATTGAATGAAATGTGGATTCACTATATAGTGCTGAGACATTTGTTCCAGAACAAAGAAGAAAGTTAATCTCTTATATACCCTTTCCTGAGTTATTTCAGATAGATTAAATAATGAAATACAAGAAAACAAAACTCTAACAACTGGATGGAAATTTAGGTATACATGTATATGGTTTCAGAATGGAGAACTTTCTAAGCATGAAAACAGCAGAATGAATGCTTAAAGAAAAATTAAAAAAAAAAAGGTTGGATTAAAATAATTTAAACATTGAAGTTCAAAAAATTAGCAGTAATAATAGAATAATATTAATATTATTAATAACAGTAATAATAATAAGGGAAATGTTCAGAATATGTATATTAAACATAGCTGCATCATCCTTAATATGTAAAGAAATATATAATTAAAATCAGTTAGAAAATAGTAACACCAGGAGAAAATTCAGAAAAGAACATGCAGAGTAAACTCAAAAATTATGAAAACAAAGATACGTTTGTTGGTAATTTATAAGAACAGTCAAATAAAAACTGAAAAACTGAATACATAATACTATCTTATCTTCCATGCCAATGAGGGTTAAGTAACATATATCTAGCACTTATAAAACTGTAATAAAATAAGGAGTTTCTCTTGTACACAGCTCACTTGGGTATAAAAAGTATAAGAACCTATGGCCTTTCTAGAAGGTCACTTCGCAAGTTGTATCTGGAGTTTTAAATAATCTTTGGACCAGAAATTCCACATACAGGAATGTTTTGTAATATGTGGGTTTTGATCTGATAGAACCTAAAGATCCACAAATATGAGAAAGGCTATATAAAGTGCCCTACAACTATAGAGTGGAATATTATAAAAACTTTAAAAGTCATGTTTTGGAGAGTATTTAATGGATGTTCACGATAGGAGACTCAATGAAAAACAAGTCAAATGCAACCGCATATTGTAGGAGTATAATTTCATGTTACAAATATATACAACTAAGAGAAAACATGCTTGAAATCCACTGAAATATTAATCTTGACTGTGGATAGACTTTATTTTATTCTTTTTACCCCTCAGAATGTTCTAATTTTCAAAAATTAGTTGTTACTACTATAGCAAAACATCAACAGTGAAGACCCGTTTGTGGGCTGTCTGCAAAATGTTTGCTGTCCCATTAGCCCAACAAGAACATACCTATCCAAAACATTGAACATGTATTATATAGATTATAAACATTATTTCTTTTAACTTAACCTATCCTGAACCCTCACCCTAACACTGACCGTATTGCACCATAAGTAGCAAAGTCCACTCTATGTTCAAAATTTTGTAAAGCACTTTCATTGTAATACCAGAGGCTATATAAAATTATATAAAGCATAATCTTAATATTTTGGACCATAACAAAAGAGATAATGTAAGTTTGTATTCAGTACTACAAACAATTGTGCATTTTATATCAAATACCCATTTTTCTCTAATTTGTTTTTATTATTATTATTATTATTTTTTTTTTTTAGCAAACATTTACTGAGATCAGGTAGAAGTTACATTCTAAAAAAGATTACATTAATCCAGGAGTCATAAACTAAAACATTGGAAAGGTAATCAAGATGATAGTTTTTCTGGGACTAGGTGACTTCTGAACTCCAGAACTTCTGTTTACTGAGAAAAGGAATATACGTTGTTTATTCCCTCTTATATTCTCAGTTGAACTCTCTATTCCCTTTATTTTAGTTTATGACACATTTATCTCCCCTCGTCTTTGTATTTAGTGCTTGTCCTCATCATTTACTTCTTTTTAAAATTTGTCCTTCAGTCAACATGATGTTTCACAACAGGATCCACTAGCCTGTTCTAAACATACTGAGTGCTTGTTAAATAAGTGTAATTAATTCTGTGTTTCATTCATATGCAAAATTATTGCTGAACTGGCACTTTCAATTTTAGATTATTTTGCTCTACTCATAGATAATGCCGTTATAGGTATTGTCTATTCAATAACCTGCATGTCTAAGACTCAGTGACATTTTCTAAGTATCTAACTATGAAATTAAACTATTGAATATTTAATAATGTTTAAATATTAATGTTCTTAGAGGGCAGGAATATATAAAAATAGAATTCATATTTTATTCCTTTAGATAATGGTAGTGAAACAACAATCATTGCATCTCTTGAGCATATAGAGTTTGCTATCGAGGCGAAATTGAGTGAGTGTCCATCAAACAGAGTTACCTGGAGGCCTGGATTGTTGCCCGAGAGGGGTCAATACCACCTGTATATTAACTTTTGTTTGCAGGATTTCCTAAATCAAATAACTTACTTTATTTAATGTACGGAATGAGGAACTAAACACTGTTACAGGGTAAGGTTAAAAATTAAAATCTGCCTTCTTTTTGAATAAAAAAAGGAATTGTGGAATTAAAGGTCTTAATAAGGCATCATTACATATATAGACTAAGAAAAAGCAGAGACAATGTCTTACTTAACTGTGTTTAAAATAAATACACATTACCAGGATGGAAGAGATCTTACCTGTACTATAGAGAAGATAGAACCAGCAAGAACTATGGCTTACCACTTATGTATAAGTCAGCGGTCTCTGAATTATGGTGAGTTTACCATGAGATACAAACAATAAGCCATTGACGGGTGGGAAGAAAATATTAGCACTGATGCTTCATTTCTACATGTGAGTTTTACTGCTGAAGTAGTTTACCATTGGTAATGATCAGAAGCATATGTATACACTACTCTTTTAAGTGTGAACTTTCCTTTTTGTCTTGACTACTACTATGCTGAAAACTACAAGGACTTTCAAAATGGCAGCTCTATGAGACTATATTCCAGACTTTATATTTGGGTCAGGATTCAGCAAAAGGGATGCATTTGCTCTGTCCTACAGGTTGTGCTTTAGAGCACTAATGCCCTACCTGGCAAGTGTGTGTGTGTGTAGAACCTCTGAGGCAGCAAACATTTGATTTGATTTTATCCTAAAAATTTTGGCAAAGTTAATATCTGGGGAGACTTTTGGAATCCACACTACAGCAATGATGAAACCCTAGGCTTGAAAGTTGCTGCCTAACAAAGTGACTTGGAGTTTCAGAGTGATACTAGGAGGGAAAAATGGAGCCCCTCTGGTCAGAGTGGCAGGAGGTCTGGTTTAGGAAATATATCACTTTATAATGGAGTACTCTCTAGCATATTACAATACTCTGAAAATAAGTTATGGTGACCTGGAGGCTCAGTTAGAAAACAGAGAGCTAACTCATCTTAGTCCTTTTGCGTAAGATGGGAGAAAGAGGAATTCATGAGAAAAGAGAATCCTTTGAGAAGCTTCATATCAGACTCATCTGAAAAGTTGTAAATAGATTCATACTTGACGTCACTAAAGTCAGTTTCATTGAATTTTGCCTCAAGAAACAGATTGTCTATATATAGGTGACAAATAGCTAGTGGTAGATATTCAACTCATGTGGCCAAGTATGTCCTACTGGAGATCAGAACATTTCTACCATAGCAAGAGTAATGTGGGAACAAGTCTTTTCTTGGATGGGTTTTGATGGATTTCTTGCTGAAATTCATTTTAAACTAAGAGGCAATTTCTAAAACAGCTTTATTTACATAAATTGCACATATTTGAAGTCTATAGTTTCATAAGCTTTGCTTTGTATATACAATAATGAAAAACATCACCACAATCAAAATGCAAAGTATATTTTTACCCTTTTGAAGTGAGTATAAGAGTCAAGAGAAAGCTTTTAGAAGAATACATTTTATTTTAAGATTTTATTTATTTGAGAGAGAGAAAGAGAGAGTGGGGGAGTCAGAGGGAGAGGAGAGAGTGACTCGCCAGCAGACTCTGCCCTAAATGTGGAGCCCAACTCAGGGCTTGGTCTCACAACCCTGAGATCATGACCTGAGCCAAAATCAAGAGTCAGATGCTCAACTGAATATCTTTTAAAATGAGAAGAAAATTGGGCTCAGTAGATTCTTGAGGAATATTAATTTTAAGGAAGGGTGGAAAAAATGTTAGAGACTGAGAATAAAAGAAATCAGAAGAGAGATAGAGGGACTAATGGGGGTGAAAACAAATGAAAAGGACACTCCCAAAAGGGAGGGAGCACAAAAGTGAAAATGATGTGAAGTCTGATTAAATAAAGAATCACAAGTATCCACTCATCTAGCATGGGGATGTTATTGTTAGGAAAGTTTTTAACCAAAGCGATGAGGATAGAGAACATAGTGCCAGCGATTTTGTAGAAATAAGAGTTATAGAATTGGTGAGCTTGAATGTAGATTATGCTTTTCAGAAACTTGGTTCTAAAGGTCCAGGGAATTACGGAAGTGAGAAAAAGGTTTAGGGTCCATGGAGAATTGAGGGCTTTATTGCTCTTTTTTATTCATCTCTTTTTAAGATGGTTTATAATTGTTCATATCTGTTGACTTCCAGAGAGAGCAAATAAGAAGATGGCACAGACAGCATTGAATCAGAGATAATAAGAGTATGAGGCAGATGAAGGAGAAAGGGGAGAAGATTCAGAAAACAAGTGCAAGGTTATACTTCAGATTGGGGGATGTCTTGCTTCTACTAAAAGATGAAGAAAAGAGGTAAATGTCTGTTTTGACAATTTTATCTTCTGTGTTTTCTTTCATCTCTCCGCTTTTGATTCCCAGTCAGTTGGGTAGACCTGTCTTTCTCTACTTAAGCCCGTTTTTATCTCAGATATCCCTATCTTTATAACTGGTACCACCATCAGTTTAGGATGAAAAATCTAGAAATTATCCTTAGTCTGTTTCTTTTTCTTATCTTTCATTTGCAATCCATCAATATGTCCTTCAGTGCAACCTTCAAAATAGGTCCTGAATTTAATAATATTTTTTTTCTCCTTCTACTGCCATCTCAGTTCAGGTCAATGGTATCTATCTTCTAAACTCCTGCTAAAGTCCCTTAAAAGATAGGGTGACCATATACTTAACTTCCTAATTAAAAAACAAAACAAAACAAAACATTTTAAGACCGATAAAAGACGTTATTTATATTTAAATGGAACATTAGACAAAATTCAAGGGTCCCAAGCTAAATGGCCACTCTACTAATGGATGCCCTTGTTTCCACCCTTGTCTCTATACAGTTTGTTCTTCAAATGGCTGCAGGAGTGAAGAATAAACAGAGGGTGTTAGCATCCCTCCTCACTTGCCCTTGGATATAAACTTCCTATAGACTTCTACTGGACATACAGTTAAAAGCAAACTCCAGCCAATAGCCTATAGGTCTTGCATGAGCTGATTTCCTGCTCACCTTTTCCAACCCAACTCAAAACTCAAGCCGCTCTGTCTCTTTTTAGTAAGTTATCAGCTGACTGTGTCTCTTACCTCCTTTGCGTACCCTGAACATATCAAATTCTTTCCTGCTTCAGATGTTTGCTTTTGCTCTTCTTTCTCCCTAGCATGTGTTTTTCCTAACTCTCCCTATGGGTGTCTCTCCCTGATATAAGTCCTGTCCAGTCTCACATGTCATCTCCTTAGAATGTGCCTTCTTCACTATACATGTAACACACTTTTACTCTTCCAAGTCCTGTCTGTCATCAACATCATTGTTTATGTCCTTTGTAACACATGGTACAACTTGTAATTATTTAGTTTATTTATTTACTTCTTATTTGTTTTCTCCTACTGAAAAATAGTTCCATGGGGTCAAAGTCTGTATAAGAATATAAAATGGTGCACCTAATTTGGAAAGTGGTTTGGCACTGTCTAGTAGAATCGAACATAGGAGGCCATATAATCTAATTCCATTCCTAAGTATGCATCCATTAAAAGTAAACAACCTGTTCATCCAGACATATACTAGAATTTTTATAACAGCACTATTTTTATTTTTTAAAAGGTGGTATTTATTTATTTTTCAGAGGGAGGGAGGAGGAGAGAGAGAGAGAGAGAGAGAGAGAGCACATGAGTTGGGGGAGGGGCAGGGTGAGAACCAGACTCCCTGCTGAGCAGGGACACCTCCCCCACCATGTGGGACTTGATCTCATGACCCTGGGATCATGACCTGAGCTAAAGGCAGACACTGCACTGACTGAGCCACCCAGGTGCCCAGCACTATTTTTAATAAGTCAAAACTAGAAGCATTATCCATGTTTCTTTATAATACAATGGATAAGTACATTATGGAATATTCATTAAATGGAATACCACGCATCATTGAGAATGATAAAACAACACACTATAGCCCTGAGAAATCTCAAGAGCGTAATCTTGAACCAGAGAAGCCATAGACAAAAGAATACAGGGTATATGATAAAATAAATAAGCAAATAAATAAATAGTGAAAAAAGAAAAGAGAGAGAAGAAAAGAAAAAGAAAAGGAAAAAAAGGATTAAATGTTCAAAGTCAGTTGAATGAGGGGCTGCAGCAGCGTTTCTGGGTTGCTGATAATGCTCGGTTTCCTGCTTAAGGTGTTGGCTTACACAAGCATACGAAGTTTTTGAAAACCCATTGAATTGTAAGCTTTTGTGCATTTTTATCATATCATGTTCATTTTAAAATTTACGTGGATGTGGCAGGATACAAAAATTGAGAAGAGTTGAATTGTAACTGTGCCAGGTGACTAACTGGAATGATTGCCAGGCGGGGTATAGTGCCAAGCTGAGGCTGGACACTTGCAATGTGGTGTGGCCCAATGTGCACAGCTGTATGATTGCCTCCAGTTTCATTTCAGCAGTTCCTATATAAGCATAGCGGAGGTGGGATGTTCCAGGCCTAGGATGGAGTTTTTTTTGTTTTTGTTTTTTTTTAAGAGCAGTGCCAGCAGAGGAGGAAAGGAAGTTAATGTTGTCAATAAGAGATACATTCATGTTGGTGGGTGTAACCTGGTTAAGAAGGAAAATGGAGTTTTTTCATAGATGGAGGAGTGGTAGGGACAGAAAAAATGAAAGGTTTTACAGGCTTCGATTACAGCCATAATAGGAATAAATAAATTAGACAATGGAAGGATCGGCGCTGATACAAGTGGAAATTTGCAGCTGAACTCTTTAGAGATGGAGTAGTTGTAGGTGCTTCCATGATCCAAGGTGGAGTTTGAGCTTGAGGGCTTATGGCAGAGTGGATACAAAAGTCAGCAGAGTTAAAAAACTAAAAAGACAAAACAAAACTGTGAAACAAGCAACTGGACTGGTCTCCTGCATTGGCATAGAACTAACTCAGAATATTGACAAGAATTTAAGAGGATCGAAAGGCCACAGCGTGGTGCTGGATAAACGTGGAGGAATGACTTAGAGGCTCATTCATGACTCTGGATTGTGGAGGTGAATGGCATGATAAGAGCAAGGCAGGCCATGTCAATGGGAGTGGAGGAGTGAGAGTTCTTAAGTGCTCATTCTAGAGATGGAGTGGAGCTGGGGAGTAGCAGAATGTGGCCCCCTCCCTGATACATGAATTCTCTGTCCCTGTGACTTCACTGTCTTCATTGCAGAAAGCTGGAATTAATGGAAGAAGACGTAATTTTCAGCAGAAGCAAGGAACTGGGGGGAATGTTTGGTGAAGAGATGTGAAAGAGGGTTTTGTCTTATTTTGCCTTGTTTTGCCTTGCTTACCATGGAACATGGATTTAGAAGGAATGGATACAATTTTGAAAGGAGAAAGTCCGTGAAAGCTAAGTAGGGAAATCAAATGCAAAGCTATATGAAAATGAGTGAAGGGCTATACTTTGGGTTCTGATTAAGGGTGACTAGGATGTCAAGTGGTGGTATTGCTGTATTTCAGAATTCTACATAGCTCTGTTTAGTTTTGTGCCATTTCTACTGAGCCAGGTTCCAGGTGTTGTCAGACAACATATGATGCAGCTAGATGAACTGTTCTTCAGAATTCCAACAAACTGTTCAAGAGAACTTACTATAATGTCTCTGGAAATTTCGAGAATAAGATTAGAGAGGAGGATAATTCGGTTCCTGGGACAGAAGCCATCTTTGTAAATTGTAGTGATTTCAAGTGTATGGGAAAACAACTCCTTCAAAGGAGCCAGAGAATTCTAAATTGTTCTGGAATTAACAATCCCTGGTACTGATTCCTGATTCCCTATTGAGACGGTAGCTAGTAGCTAAGGAAAGTTGTCTTCCCTAGGACTGCTGGAGAATGTAAACAGGGACTCTCCCATGGGGTGAACTGAAAGAAACTCTTAGAGAGAGAAATAAGGTGTTTCTGTGGGCAGCGGGTGCAGTTACCTAGGAGAGAAAGAAAATGAGGGAGAAGCCAGGCTGACTCTGTGTCAACAGTCTCTATTTATCCCAAAGGGGTGGTTTCCTTGTTTTCAGGGTTGGTGGCATTTCCCCTGGCAACACTCCTGTGTTGTTGCCCATCACCTTCTTTAAAGGACTTGACCAGCAGCTGGGAAATGAGAGGCTGTGAGCTAGTCCCAGGGGTGCAATCAGTGCCTTTCTACGTTTAAACCAGATTGGATTGTGTTTGAGATCCTGTTACACCCTCTGAGTAGATGAAAGGGTGGCATTTCCTAAATAACCAGGGTCTACTGGTTTGCTATACAGAGGACCCACGTTTGGCTACATCTGGATACCCTGTAACAAAAGCCTTCTGGAATCACATGATTGAAATGATAAGCGGAAAAAAGAGTGAACTAGAGATTCAAAGTAAGGCGTTAAGAAGTCTGACAAAGGCAGAGAATCAATGTAATATAGTTGGGAGAAAAGGCTCTTCTGGTGCTTATAAATGTCTCTAAGACTCAGAGGAAAACTTTCCCTGAAAGTAAAACATTAAAAACTGTGTGTGTGTGTGTGTGTGTGTGTGTGTGTGTGTGTGTGTGTAAAACACAACAAAAATCCAAAAGAATGACTGACCTAAGAGTATATAATGAAAATGGTAAGCAGTATCTTTGGAAAACTCATTTATTACAAAAGTCAAAAGCATACAGATTTTATTCAGTTGGGATTTCAAGTATTTGGTTATGACCAGATTGTAGAATAAAGGTAAAAGAACTTAGGGATTTAAAAAAGGATGAGAGATGGAGGGGGATAAATATCTCAGGGAGAGAAAAATTTGCAGTCTCCATTTTCTCCTGAGAGAAGCCATGCCCTAGAATCCCACTGAAGGGACTTCCATGAGAAACAAATATATTCTAAAGAATCCAGTAAAAATGTCTCCTCCCTCTTAGCTCTCCTTTTGTTCTAGAATGTACTCTGTCTTGTTTTTTGCTTTGTAGGACTGAAATTAAATCAGTAAATAAAAACATAAGAATGTTAAAGCACTTCATCAATTTGAAGTATTTAATGAGATGTTCCAGGGTACTATAGCATGCTGTGGATGCTGGTTCAACTCCCACACTCCATTTCCAAGAGCCTAATTTATACTGTAACAATAGTTTGAGTTTCAAGGTAGCTATGGTGACCTTTTCTAACCCTCTGTTAATTATCCGATGCCTCAAATTTTCAATTTGGTGTTAGGTCTTTCAGTTTTAAAAATAATTATTGCATCTGATCTCTGATATCAGGGAATATTTTCTTTCTTATGCCATAAATATCATGTAATTGTTTCTTTATCTTTGCCGCTTTAAACATCTACACAGTATCCATCTTTCTAATGGCTAAAAATTAAATATGACATTGTGTTTTTTATGTGCAAGGAGTTCAGCTATGATTAAGTGGCAAAGACTAGAAAATGCTCCCTTAGAAAAACCACTAACAAAGCATTATTTGGCTTTTCAGTGTGGAAAATGAATGTTGCATTTTATTCCTTTCCATCATCACCCTTAGAATTGCATTTTCTTGCAGTAGCACCAAGAATAATGCAAGGTCATTTCTAAAGTGTTTGCTTTTCTTAGCTTTGTTCACCTTTCCTCTTAGGGAGGGAGGTTATGTATTTGAATTGTGACCCAAATGTCTCTAGTGTGTCCAGAAGCTTCCCTTTAATTACTCAGGTGGACAGATTAAAAATAGAGCGCACAAAAGTTTACGGTTTTCATAAATGCATCCATTGTGACAATTTTCATTCTCCATACCATCTAAAGGCTCTGTGCTTTTTAAAGCTAGTATTCTCTGAGTTATAAGCAAAACGGAACCATGGAAAAGTTAATTTCAAACGGAAAGTGGGTGAATGGTTTTCTCCTTACCATTACTTTAAAGAATATATCGAATAATTATATTTTATATTCTCTGGGCCTTCCTTCCTTTGCTCTAACATGTAGATAATGGATCTCTCCATGATGTAGAACACAGGCTCCGAAATCGTATTCTACCATGTGGGTAGGTTCTTTGAAAGCACTACTTATCTGTAAACCTTGGCCTTGGTAAGTTTTCATCTTAATTAACCCGTGTAATCTGTTTGTGAAAACCAAATTTTCTCCTTCTTTTGCATTTTAATTACAGAGGGTACAAAATGTCAAGTTTTAATTTACTCAAAAGGGAACTATGTACAATAAAGCCTCATGCTAAATATGACAGGACTTTGTGGGAACCAGTTGGCTCCCTGTTAAGATTAGGGCTACCACAAATGGAAACGGTTTAACTCCCTTCCATACTCTCCAATATCTCCAAATCAATACAGAAGAGCTTCATAGATGCCCTGATCTTACAAAAGAATGTCACAGATGATTTCTCCAGAGGATTCTTAATACGCTACAGTTACTAGTTATTTTTTCCGCACAGTTATAGTACCTAGTAACCCATAAGCAGCTAATGTTGATGGGATAAGTCTAGTAGCATTAATATAAATCTGTGCTGAATAGTGGTTGAATGCAATGTCACTAAAATCACCTAAATCCTTATGATTCCAAGGAGCTCCAAATCTCCTTGAATATTTGTTATGTAAACAATATTGTTAAGGCAAAAACATTCTGGAGTCCTTTATATTTCAGATGTAAATGCTCAACTCACTTCCCTCTTTTGTTCTCAACCTTCTTTCTATTTTCCTCTTTTTGTGCATTATTCTTAGTATGGCCAGTAGTTTTTTCAAAACTTACTGGAGTGAATCCATCTTTTCACTGGGCTCTGACAGATAGGGAGGCTTAAAAAATGCAAAGTCTTCACAATAAGACATCTGAGGAAAATATATTGTAGATTTCCTTCTGAATGCCTCCTCCAGCATGAAGAGTCCAGGGTAAAACATTTCAAGTACAGCTTGGGAGCATACATATATTCAGCTGAAGACAGCTCCCCTCCCCTTTGCTCTGTGAGCATTTCGCTGAAGGCTTCGTAAGTTGGAAGCCAATATGACATTTTGACACAAATATACTGTTTTAGCATTTGACTCTGAATTTAGCTTGTACTCTGCCACCATTAAACATGTGAAGTATTTACATGATGTCAAATTAGAAATGACCATTTATTTTTAATGATCGTTAGAAATGTGGCCATTTATTTTTAATGTTCTACCTTATTTCGAAAGACTGGATTCAAGTAAGTGTTACTTCCCTTAATCCAAAACCTTTTCAACTTGTATCTCTTTTATGTCAGAAATATTCAGTGATTTCAAAAGGAATTCCTTAAGTTGTAATAATATTCAATGACCTGGGAAATAATGTTACAGGTCAAGATGGAAGATTTTTCCCAAACAGGAAATCTTTGCCTCCCCATCTCCCATTTCTAGATATTGGTTCATGTTGATAGAGTCTTATGATAAGCATTCAGTTAGTATCCTGTTACCATGCTTGTTAATGTTAACTCATACAACAGCTCATAAGAATGATTTAAGGACTAAAATAAAGGTTTTTGAAATACAGTTATCACGGGAATGATCCTTCCAAATCAATGGACAGCATTTCTTAACATTGAGTTCAGAGACAACTCATCCTATCCTAGAAGTACGCCGTTGCAATATCAATCTCCGAAAACGCGAAGAAAAGAAAGCCAAATTATAAATTCAATTTGTTTGGTCAACAGTTTGAACTTAGCAAGACCACCAGGGGGAGCAAGTTACTGGTCAAAGGAAGTGATGTACGGTTCCAGACTCTTCATACAAAACCTAGCTTGAGAGAGCAAATTGCACCACAATTGGTAAGAATAAAAGCAAAGCAATGTGATTCAAAAATGATACCCTAGCTTTCTAAAATAATACTTTATTAAAACCTAATTGCTTCATTCTAGTTTCTGAAGTAGCTATGCCAATACCACGTAACTATTTTTTTCTTTGTAAATGTTTTTCTAGCGACATATCCTATCTTATGCAGCCCTTATGATGTGCATGCTGACAGCACTTGGGAAAATACAAATGACTACAAATTTAATAGCATTACACATGCCAGGTCCATATAATTATGGATAGAAAAAATCTGGCAGTAGACAAGTTCTGCCTGCATAAAAATATGCAACATAATTTAAATATGGGAGGGAGTCCTCAAAGACTTTACACTAAAGTTAAGGGAAAATAACTTTTCTATAGGAAACAAAGTGACTTCTGAATAACCTGTGAACAAGTACTCTTAAATCCCGTGACAGATTATTCAAGTCCTTCACGGAACAAGATAGATTATTCACAAAGAATTTTAACAACTGTTTATGAATTCATAAGTCGTGTTAAACTATAAAATTAAACAGAAAGCATTTTGAGGGAAACAACTTGTATCAGAGTCATTATGAATATTTCATACTGATACTGAATAAAATAAAACCCTTATTTTATTTAACACGAGTCATTTACTAATTGATTACATAACACCAAACAACACTAATATAACTCCATTCTCCTGGGTCTAAGGTGAAAGGAAAGCATTAAACACGTAATTACTCCAATATATGATTATATAATGTAGGTGTTCCAATATATGATTATATAATGTAAGTGTTCTAAGAAAGCACCGTGTGCAGTGTGAGAATATAATAAGGATTCTAGGTTTGGTTAAGTGCTTAGGGACGTCTTCTCAAGGAAGTTGTGATGTGGTAGATGCTAAAAATGTATCCTTGCCAATCATGGGAAGGAGACTGGGAGGAAGGAAGAATAATCCAGTTAGGGGGGACTGTACCCTTGGGAGATGTGCAAAGAAGACCTTGACATCCTTGAAGTACGGAGAGGTGTCTGATGGGTTTGGAGTTGAGTGATCAAGGGATGCAGGTGAGTGGAGGTGGAGATGAACTGTGACATTAGATGAATCTGTAAGGAGCTTCCAAGCCATGAGGAGGATTTTTAGATACTAATTGCATACAATAGGATCTGAAGGATTTCGTGTTGGAGAGTGATATGGTCCAGATTGTATAATGGGAGGGTCACCTTAGCATATGTGTTGAAAGAATTAGAGTAAAAGTAAAGACGAAGCAGGGAGACCAGTTAAGAGTCTTTAGTGATGATCCAGGTACAGGATAGCGATGATGGAATTAGAGTGCATATAGTAAAAGTGAATAGAACCACATACATTTGACACATGTTTTGGAAGGAGAGGTAAGAGGACTCAATGTTGAACTGGACACAGAAAATGATGGAGAAAGAAATGACAAGACAGGAAATGTCCTTTAGTGATACCATAAAGACTGGAAAGAAGCAAATTTTGCAGACGGAGATTAATAATTCATGTTTTCAAATGTTTGAATATTCAAAAGTTTGAAATTGTTGTGAGGCACCCAAATTAACAACCAACATGCTAAGTTACTCATATAGTCCAGCCTCCACTCATGGGATTTTTATGTTTGTGTGTGTATAATATATATATGAAATAAGCAGTGTGATTGGACTGGAGACACAGGAGTCATTGACCGTAGATGGTAATTGAATTGAAGGCATAAGAGCTGACAAAAGAATCGAAGGTTAGATGCAGAGGGAGAAGAGAAGAGAGCCTAACCCTCAATGTTGAGAAGCCAGGCTATTTAAATAATCTGAATAAATGAGAGGCTTGTCACAGAGGTTGAGAAGGAGGTAGCATCAAGACAAAGGGAAATCTTAAAAAGCCAAAAGAAACTATTATTTAGGTACTGAAATTTTTGTTTTGGAAGTTTTGTTTTTAATGAGATAATTTCATTCGAGGGGAGCTGACGATTATGTTGACCACTATGCCAATATTTAAAGTTACTCTTTTAAATCAAAGTTACTACTTGACTGTATTTTCTCAGGAAACTAAGAATTTCACCAGTCTTTTTTATTGGTCAGTTACGAAAATGTGTACTATAAAAATATCTTGAGCCAATATTCCAATATTGTGCATCGTTTTGCTATTTCGAAATAAGGTGAACTAAATACAATGCCTCAGGTCAATGCCCCTTGCTTCTAGACTCCTTTGAGGAACAATCCAGATTTGAGTACCTATAACGGCTTTACGTCCTGTGCCACTTCCCTATGAACTACGGGAAATGCAAGCTGCTAGCAGTTTTTTGTTTTGTTTTTCTCCATTGCTGCTAGATGGTTCGTGTTCTCACATGGCTGATGGTAGAAATTTCATACTGTTGTTTAAACCATGTTTCTGTTCTCACTTTATTTGCTGCTTTACTTATTAGCAGATTCTTGACTTCTGTTCATTTTACTGTTACTGTAAAAGCTGTAAGGGTAGTTTGGCTAATTTCCCCAAATTTCCATAGGTTTCTTTTGTGATGTTATCTTGGAGTTAGGTTGGAAGACATATGAATGACTTTTCATCGTTATCCACCAGAATATTGTTCACTTCAGCTGCTGTTACCCTGCCCAGGTGTGCCACACTCTTTCATATGAGGCTAGCTATCTCTGTCCGTCTAGCTTTCACTCAGATTATCCTTCCCTTTATCTGAGTGCCTTAGCCCCTGGAGCTCAGGGCACAAATATCTATCCGCCTGTTTTCTATGTATATATATATATTTTTTTTTTTCCAGTAGCTTAAAGAGGCCTGGTGAACAACATTAACATATGAAGTTCCTAAGAAAGCTGTGCACACAATTCTGTCACCACATGTCTCTGAATAAGCTCGACTATACAGTATAGAATATGCTGACAATCCAGTCAGTGTATCACAAAGCCCTTGCATTGTGATATATTGACTCTTTGTGCCCTCAAATCTTTATCCTGGTGAACTGTGGTTGTAAGTGGAAACAGAGGAACTGGGAAACATTATGGATCTAATATTTCCTTTCAAATCCATAATGGATATGTCCAATATCTGATCCAGCCAATGAAATTTTTTTTGAAGATTTTATTTATTTATTGGGCAGACAGAGATCACAAGTAGGCAGAGAGGCAGGCAGAGAGAGAGAGAGAGAGAGGAGGAAGCAGGCTCCCCGCCGAGCAGAGAGCCCGATGTGGGGCTTGATCCCTGGACTCCGGGATCATGACCTGAGCCGAAGGCAGAGGCTTTAACCCACTGAGCCACCCAGATGCCCTGTAGTCAATGAAAATTTAAATATGGAGTTTAATTTTGGTCTCATTTTAGCATGTCAGATGGACATATTAATTTTGACTGGGTTTCTCTAATTTGAAGTACTATCTTTTGTGTTGCGGGTAAGAGCTATAAATGAAGACTTTGGATAGAAAAATATTTTCTTCTTTGATTGGAACAAATTTGGTCTTGCAATTTTTTTTTTCTTTAAATTCAAAATTACTTAAGATGCCATCTTTGCTCTTAGGCAAACTGTGAAAAACAATGTTGCACCAGTCTTAACCACAAGGCTTTTCATATAGCTCAGAAGCCTTATTTCTGACACGAAGTCCTAAAAATGAGTTTTGCACTCAAAATGAGTTTTGCACATGCAAAGTTTGCTGAAGGTCTGTGTGACATCAAAGCTGAGGTAAAGTTCTATAAAACCCATGTAGACTTAACTATTTACCATAACCAAATATGTTGAAAGATACTTCCTTCACCTTGCAAGTATTGTCAATAAAATAACATAAGCATCCATTTCTATAATATACCTAGACTACAATTAAACTTCCAAATGGAATGACTTGTTTGCTTAAAAATTTTCTGGTAAGACCGCAGTCATTTAAATGGTTTTATGAATATGGCGATTATTCCTAACTCTATCATACCAAGTGTCCTCTTATTGGTCAGTATATCTGAAAAGGGTGGATGGGAAAGACACCTGACACCTGGACTAGGACCTGGTTCACCAGCTGAATTATGATAGAATTTCCTATGAATTTATGACATGATTATTTTGTATTCCACAGGCAACTTTGATAATTATGACTCTTAGAGAAAGAGGCTAGTATATTTGGTGTTGATAACAGTCAGTGTGATAAAAAGGCGACATAAGATGATACATTAGGGTTCTCCAAAGAAACAGAGCCAGTAGTGTGTGTGTGTGTGTGTGTGTGTGTGTGTGTGTAAGTGGGGGGTTATTTCAGAGAAAGAAAGAGAGTTACTAATTTTAAGGAATTACACCCCATGGTTGTGGAGACTAAGAAGTCCACAGGGGAGTAGCAGTTTGGGTCCTGAGGCAGAAGGAGAGAGAGAGAGAGTGTCTTGTGGTGCTCAGGTCTTTCAATTGATTGCAAAAGGCCCATTTACATTATGGAGGGCAACTTGCTTACTCAAAATTTACTGATTTAGATGTTATTTCTATCCCCAAAGACCTTTCCGGAAATACGTAGAATGGTGTTTGACCAAATACTGGGTGCCATAGTCTAGCCAAGTTGTTGATACAAGAAATTAGCCATCATGGATGATCTCATAGCTTTTGAGATAGAAGTAAAGCATTTAGTAGTATTTAACAACAGTAGTATTTAACAACAAAGCACACCTTTTAATTAAATCATTTGCCACTCAGTGTATTTATTCTCTTATCATTGTCTTATGACCAGAAAATTCACTTACATTCTGCAAAAGATTTAGTTAGAAATCTTGCTGAGAGAAACTTATGTCCATATCTATATAGGAAATTCACTTGTTTTGAATTAATGCAGCCAGCCTATGAGTCAACCCCTGAAATTTTTTTTTTAAATTTTTATTTATTCATTTGACAGACAGAGATCACAAGTAGGCAGAGAGGCAGGCAGAGAGAGAGAGGAGGAAGCAGGCTCCCTGCCGAGCAGAGAGCCCGATGCGGGGCTCGATTCCAGGACCCTGAGATCATGACCTGAGCCAAAGGCAGAGGCTTAACCCACTGGGCCACCCAGGTGCCCCAACCCCTGAAATTTTTTTACTTTGGACATAAAAATTAATATCAGTTGAAAAGATTTTTTTTCTGTAGGCTAAGCTGGCTTTCTACTTGTGCTGCTACTGAAGTTACAAGTAAGAATCTGACAAACAACATTGAGAGGCATGTGAGAAATGCCTTGGGTTTAGATCCAATTTACTGATACCCTATAACTAATCTGTTATATACTACATTTTCAAAGACTGGGAGCCTTCTGGCCTGGTTATCATTGATATTGAAATAGAAAATAACTAGAGTAGACAAGCTCTGTTATGCATAAAGAGAATAGAGAATTGAAAAAGACAGTGTATTTAAAAATATATATATATATCTCTCAGAAAGTGTATTTTAATTATTTTGTTACTAATTTTTGTAAGCCATGGTTTTCAAGCTCTACTTATTTCTTAAATTTTTTTTGGAGTGCTCTTTATAAGAGTCAGAATATAAATAATAAAATACTGAAAACTGGAAGATAAACATTCATTTTTCATTGTTACTACCTTTTCTTCTGTCCTTTTTATATTCACAATTCCTGTCATCTTGATACTAAAACAGTTTCAATAATATATAACTTGTACTTTTGCATGCTGCTTATCAGAGCTTATTATCATAGGAATACTTTTTATTATATAGTGTCTGGCATATGTTAAAAACATTTGTTAAATATATGAATAAGTTAATGAATATGGTTATAAACAATACATGTTAAAATTTACCATAAAAACTATTTTAAGTTTGGCTTATTTAATCAAGCAGATATACCACCATTACTTAATAATTTTCATATTATCCGGCATTTAGGCTATTTTAAGTATTTTCTCTTATGTATGCTAATGTGATAAGCATCTTCAAATACAAAGTTTTTCTGCTTTCAAGTTTTTTTCCTTACATATACTTGTAGAAGTGATACTGTGTGCTCAAATATGTCAACATTTCCTAAGAAAAAACTTCAATTTATCTGCTAAGGCCATTCAAGGCATGACAAATTATTTGTATTATAAAATCACAGGTCAAAAGATGTTTGTGTTGTACAAAATAAATAACGATCGTTATGAAAAAAGACATACTTTCAGGAATGCAAAAAGGAGTGGAAAAATTAAAATATATACGTTGTATTCCTTTCTTTCTGATATTCCTCAGATAACTTAACCTATACCTAGCTTCTGGGCTTTGCAGACTCAAACTAACAACAACAGACTTTAATAAAACATTTCAAAACTAAGTATTTTGATTTAACTATTGCTTTGGCTTACCCAAACCACAGTTTTTCTTCATATGGAAATTCAATAGTAGTACTGAAGAGAGAGATGAACAATGAAGTATGGTAAATACACACTGTGTAAAAATGATTGGTTTGGATTAAAGTATGATTTAGATTAACTCAACTAAGAATTCACAATCAGGATAACAGTGTTCTGGACATTGTCCGTTGTTCTTCCTTTGTGTTCATCATAGGATACCGGTCAGGGAGAAGCTGAGTGCTAACATAGCGGCTGATGGATTCTTTAGGTCCCCAGTAAAGGTACATAATAATACAAGAGTGCAGCCTTAGGAGTTATGTTATACAACACATAGAAAATATCCATCCGAAATCATAAATAAATGGTCCAACCACTAATAGGTTTTGAAAAACAATTTAAGGGCAGGCACTAAAACTTGTCAAGAGAGGATACATATAAAATATCCTTTGTCGCTTTTTTGCACTATCAAGAGTGGGGAACAGCCTTGGTCAACCCCCTGACCACAGACCCAGAAATTTATTTGGTGTGCTTTTCTTTTTCAATATTTTTCTTATTTCCTGAGACTTTTATCTCCATGAGGTGGATTCTCCATATTCCTGCTGCCCCACATAATCCCCATATTTCATGACTAACCTCTCTTTAGAAAATAAAAGACAATACAAATATGACAAAATTAGGGAAGTTGCAAAGGTTTTAGGGACCTAAAAAAGTTTTGAGTGTTTGTTATTGGACTAAAAATAATTTTTTTGAAATATTTTTATTTATTTATTTGTCAGAGGGAGAGAGAGAGAGAGAGAGAGGGAGCACAAGCAGCGGGAGCAGCAGGAAGAGGGAGAAGCAGACTCCCTGCTGAGCAAGGAGCCCAATGTAGGACTCGATCCCAGGACTCTAAGATCATGACCTGAGCCAAAGTCAGATGCTTAACTGACTGAGCCACCCAGGTGAACCTGGACTAAAATTCTTGCTATTACTAGATAGAGTTATAAATTTACCTATTACCTTATTTTCTTTTTAAAAAAGTGGTAGATTGTAAAATAGGAATGAATATTCATTGTTAAAGACTGAATGTATGGACAGATATATATCAGTGATCCTCAAAATTTGCTGCATACAAGAATCAGAAGCACCCTCAGGGCTCCACTCCAGAAAATGTGGCCCATGGACCGGGATAAGTTGTTAGACCTGCAGATTTCAAGGCTTGCTCTAGACCTGCTCAATCGTATTTTAACAAGATTCCCAGGTGATTCCCACATGTGTTACATTTTGAGATATGCTGTGTGGTTCCATTTATGTGAAATGTCTTAAAAATACAAATTGATAGACACAGTAAATTAAAGGTTGCCTGGATGGGGGTAGGAATGAGGATGAATGGTAAAAAGACATGAAGGATCTTATTAAGGTGAGGAAAATGCTCTAAAATTGATTTATAGTGATGGTGGCACAAATTGGTAAAATTTCTTCCTTTTTTTAAAAAAAATTTTATTTATTTATTTTAGAGAGACGGGAGAGAGAAAGACAGAGAGAGAGAGAGCAAGCATGGGGAGAGGCAGAGGGAGAGATTCTCAAGCAGACTCTGTGTGGATCATGGAACCTGATGCAGGGCTCAATCTCATGACCCTGAAATAATGACCTGAGCCAAAACCAAGAGTTGGGCACTTAATCGAATGAACCACCCAGGCACCTCACACATTGGTAAAATTTCTATAAATTATTAAGTTGTACACATAAGATGGGTGAATTATATAATATGAATAAACATGTCTCAGTAAAGAGAAAAAAGAAAAACATGGTCAAAATGGAGATTCCTGGTGTGACAGTAGATCTCATGTAATTCTGTCTAGCTATGGACCTCCAACTGAGAAACATTGACATAAACAGCAACAACCGAACCCCCACATCCACCCCAATTTTCATCCTACCTAATTACTTTTCCTTCTTCTTCACATGGCCTGGAGAAGTCCAGGATCAGTGCAAGTAGCTCTACACTTTTTAGTTGTTAGGTAATACATTCCCAGGTATACTGGTACCCTTTAACTATATCTATAGTAATAAGATCTTTTCTACAGTATTATAATGTTGCAGTTGCATTGTTTAAAATACATGTCTTTATATACATGTACAAGTATTTCTTTAGGATATGTACATAGAAGTAGAAATTGAATCTAACTGTATGGAAATTTAAAATTGTAATAAGTATTGTTAAAATGATCTCCAAAAAGCTGAACCAATTTACCCTCTACCAATATAGTATTAGAATGGCTATTTCTTCATGATGAATGATTAATAAATGCAATCAATATTTTTCATTTTGCCCAGGTGTTGAGCAAAAAGACATAGGTCATTATTTAAATTTGTAGTTTTTCAAATGCTAGTGAGATTGAACATACTTTCACTATTTTTTCTCCTTCCATGAGTTGCTTATTTATTTTCCTTGCCTGTTTTCTTTGGGCTTATATGCCCTTTACTTATTTACTCATATAAACTATTTATTGTAGCAAACTAATTCCATGTTTCTTCTAAAAACTAATACTGAAAATTATCCCCCCCAGTATTTTATTTACATTTCTGCCAAGTATATGGTGTTTCTTACTCTTGCAGCTTTAAAATATTTATATAATTACATGTCAGTCTTCATTTTTCTGATAGTTAAAGACATGACTTCTCCAAATGGTATGTATTAGTCTCAATGGCATTTATTAATTAAGTATTCTTCTTACTGAGAAAAAATGATGAATTTGTTGAAAACTAAATTCCTATATATATCTGGATCCATTTCTGGGGTCTTTATTTTGTCCCATTAATGTACATTTATTCCTTGTCCAGTACAATTTCTATTACTGCTATTCAATAATGTATTTTATTATCAGATGGGACTAGTTTTCCCTCACCACTATTCTTCCAGACATTTTTTTCTGTCCAGTAAAAAAAAAAAAACAAACTTAACTGTCTCTCGAGAATAAACAATTGAATATCTCCCTATTCCAGCCCTTCCTCCTTTTCATCTTCCTTCCTTTTTATAAAAATTTGCAGTTAATGAGGTAAAGAATGATATTCCACACAATCACATCCACAACTTTGTGGAAAAAGAAATGCTATCGAAAGAAAAGAATAAAGCCATGTTTAGAAGCTTCTGTATGTCAGGCATCTCAGCTATAGTTATTCTCCCAAGTAAGAAAAGGAAGAGGGGAATGAACAAAAATGAAAGAGAACCATCCTAAACTCCTGGTATCTCCAATATTTCTATATTATGATTTCCCTAAATGGCTTTGAACCTTTAGTGGAAGAATGTGGTGGGATAGCCACACTATTAAGAAGAATAAACGGTCTTTCCTTTGTTTAGTCGATTAAATACACATGAGAGTGAGCAACAGAAACTGGGGAGCAAATCAGTTGAAGAATCACAATACTTGCAGGTTTATTCCGAATCTCCTTTTTTCACTATGTAGATCCCTTTTTCAGTATCATTCGCCTGATTATCTTTCTTTGTCCACTACTTAAATGTTGATGTTTTTCAGAGATCAATCCTTCCTCTTCTTATCTTCTTCTGGGTTTTGCAATCAATTGCTTTTGGGGTCCAGGCTGGTAACAGAAGAGAATGGAGCAGGCTGTTCAATGAGATACTGTCTGGTGAGGGCTGGAACCAATTAGAGAGGTCCTTCCCCATTTGGGAGGTTGGGGGAACCAGGTGGTGGGTATTGGAGAGGGCACGGATTGCATGGAGCACTGGGTGTGGTGCAAAAACAATGAATACTGTTACACTGAAAATAAATTAAAAAATAAATAAAAACAAAACAACAACAACAAGAACAACAACAATTCAAATGCAAACATTTTATAGACACTCTACTGACTCAAACAAAAAAACAAAAAAACCAACAACCTGGCAACTTTTGAATCTTTACTTTCCTGGTCATCTCTTCCCAAGTCTAGAGTAATCACTAATGTGCTAATTACTCTCAAATCTCTCTTACTAATCCCATTTCCTCTTAGTGTCCAATCAGCATTTCCAGCCCTGTACAGAACATCTCTAAGGCAAGCATCTAAAATGGAAGAGATAAAGCGCACTAATTTTCTTTCTGTCTAAACTTGCTCCTTTTCTTTCTTTCTTTTTAAAAGATAGATTTATTTATTTATTTATTTATTTATTTATTTATTTATTTGACAGACAGAGATCACAAGTAGGCAGAGAGGCAGGCAGAGAGAGAGGAAGGGAAGCAGGCTCCCTGCTGAGCAGAGAGCCCAATGTAGGGCTCCATCCCTATCCCAGGACCCTGGGATCATGACCGGAGCCAAAGGCAGAGGCTTTAACCCACTGAGCCACCCAGGCGCCCCGAAACTTGTTCCTTTTCGTCGATGTCTCATTTGCTTCTAAAAGCAGAATCTTGGAGGCCAACCGTGGCCTTCCTTCACTCCTTGCCTCCGAAGGATCTGCAGGTCGAACACAAGTCAACTCCAGGACTTTGCTGAACTCTATCCGTGATCCCTGTCTCCAGCTCATTCTCTCATAGCATTTCTGTTTTGGGTGACTTCAGCATCCTCCCAATTATAGCAACAATTTTCTTTTCTTTTTCTTTTTCTTTTTTTTTTTAAGGTTTTATTTATTTATTTGACAGAGAGATCACAAGTAGGCAGAGAGGTAGGCAGAGAGAGAGGAGGAAGCAGGCTTCCTGCAGAGCAGAGAGCCCGATGTGGGGCTGGATCCAAGGACGCTGAGATCAAGACCTGAGCTGAAGGCAGAGGCTTAACCCACTGAGCCACCCAGGTGCCCCTACAGCCACAATTTTCTAGTGTCACATTTCAGCTTTGTTTTCTGTTCTTTTTCCTTTACTATCTTTCTAAAATAAAAATTTAATGGAGAAACTTCTCTTGAAGTCTTCAGTGACTTGCTAGACTTTGGACATGCGACTCTTGTTCTTATCTCTGCATTTGCTACTTACTGGCCTTCCCATTCCTTCTCTCCTCTTCCAATGCTCCATTTTCTACCCATGATCATCAACCCACCTGTAACATGTTGTGTACTTCAAGACCTTTACAGGGTAATCTTCTTACTTCCTGGTACTTTTTCCCACTTCTCCCTTCACTTTCTATATGGCTAAATCTTATTAATAAAGGACTCAGGCCAGTGTAATTTACTCCAGAAAATTAATAGTTTCTTACGTTTATGCTTATTTTCTGACTTATGTGTACGTTTATCTTCTTTTTACTTGTTTCCCTATTCTTCTCTGAGCATCTTGAAACTAGTGACCTAATCTTGATGATTTTTTACACCTACAATATTTATCTGGCACAGGGTAGGTATTAAATAAATGCTTGCTTAAATATATGGATAAATATGAGTAAGTGACTAGGTAGTAGCCCAGAACTTGAGAGATGCAAAAGTGATTTAGGAAGGTGGGCAGTGCTGTGGTGAAACGTTTTATTGACTCTTTCATGTGAGAGGCACTGGACATATTGGATATAAAGAAATATGAAATAATACTAATAATGCTTCAGGGAAACCATAATAAAATCTGAGTTTCAGTAGATAAACTATATGACTCGTGTCATGAAATGTAAGATTTAGAACAAAAAATATTTTTTTGGCAAAACACTAGAATAAAATTAAATCAGACTTAAGAACATTAAGCTTTGTTTCAGAAAAATTTCTAACACCCATGGGCATGCAGTTTCTAATAAATAGTTGTATTCAATGTTTTGTTACAAAATCAGTAATTAGTTTAAGATAAAAATTTCTATTAGTGTGAGGCTTTGCCAAAATTTGCTATATTGAAAGTGTCATAGGACATTTTGATGTTGTCAATGTTAGAATTTTAGATTGATTCCTTTTTGAGGTTATTAATGTCATACCAGGTTTTATTGTTTAACTTTTTTAAGGGAATGATTTGACTAAATTAATTATAAAATATGTATTATGATGGAGTTCATTTGTTCAGTAATTTACTTGAATGTATGTGATTTCATATATTCCCTAAGTTTATTATGTAAATAAAGTCATAATATAGAATTAGAGAATCTGAGTGCTTTTGAACTGAGATCTCTGCATTTAACTTAATGTGATGGGGATAGCTTTGTTTTAATCTTTGAGTTACTGGTCTGTAAATATTAATTGTAAGCACAATAAAATGCTTTACCATAAGCAAAAATCAATATTGTGGAATTCTGAAGCTCTGAATTTATCTAAATATTCTAGAATTACGGACCAAAAAAAAGTCTTTAAAGATTTTTAAGCAAAAATATTTGAATATTATCAAATATCCAGGGAGACTATAAGAACTAAAAATATGAAATGAAATCCTAAATTTAGTAGATGAGATATGAACTAAGGAAAATTGAAAGGGCTGGCAATGTAAAATCTTGTTTTTAAGAAGGAAATATCCATTGGAAATCCAATTTACATTCAGGTCATGTGAAGAAGTCTAGTGTTATTATGCTAGAGCCATGAGTTCATTGCTAGGCTATTTGATATTATAATTTAACCTATTTTAATGTGGGGGAGTAAAGTCTAAGACCAGCTCTAATCATGGGCTGCAGAAGGGAACAAAACACCCAAAGAATGCCGGCACCTGTAATTTTGCCTACAGGCCTAATACTTGGGCTGAGAATTTCCCAGTAATAATTAGAGAACAGGATTTGGATAATTCTCTTTGCTTGAAGTTTAGTCCAGAAAAGAAAGACTGAATGGCAGTCCCATCTGGCAGGCCCTAAACCTAGTACCATGCAATTAACTTTCTTTACTCCAAATTCTAAGGAACCAAAGGGGAAAATAATATAATTCTTCATTTAGAAACCATTATGTTATAGAAATGAAGTTTTAAAAATATTTCCCTCTGTTTAGATATGATGAACATACTGTAATCTCTGAAGATTTGCATCTTATGTGTTTGATTGTAAACAAGTCACTGTAAAAAATGTTGGAAAATATCTGTGGCTCACCTCTTCCAAATTACATATGTGTATATATAATATAAATTATACATATTTCTATATAAATATGTACCTATATATTATATATTTATATATAAATTATATAAGTAGATTACACATTTAGACATATGTATTTATAGTATATAAATAATATATACATGTATTTACATATAATGCATACAAATATAAAAAACAAGTATAGAAAACATAACACCTGTTTTTAAATCTCACCTAAACGTATCAAATATTCAAGCATTAGGCTTGAATTAGACTTGAAAATATTTTAGTCAGAGGACTACAACAGTAGTTGAAAGTGAGAAATATCTTATATTTTCATTGCAATACCAATAACAAAAAAATGACAGAAAATACTAAAATAAGGTCTGACTTACTTAATGAAACTTAAAACTGTCTCTAAGATAGGGCAGAAACAAAGGAGCATCTGAACGATGGTATGCCAAAGCCTCAAGCATATTTATGAAAAAGGAAAAAAAGAATTAAAAAACTTGTAACTTCCTGATATGAATCTTGTATTACCTCTTGCATATTTACTTTTGTAAATAAAATCTTCAAGAATATGGGATCATGCAAATGAGGACTTCGTGGCTATTCTGAAGTTAGATACTGTGAGCGTTTTGATTCTATTTTTATATAATTTATACACAGAAGAATGTATTAACTAGTGTAACAGGCTGGTGGCATGAAATAAAATCAGCTTTCCTTAAATTAGTCTACAAGAAGGCTTAGAAATGAGGTGTATGCATGTACCTTGGCACCAGAAGAAAAGACTGTGTATCCATGTTTAGGAGAATTGCATTATACTTCTGACCCGGGGGTTAGTGGAGTGAGAGAACGGCTGCAGTGTAAAGCTGACCGGGCAGGTGTGCTTTTCTCTGAGGTTTATAAATGCTGTGGCTGACCTCTTAGGCAGCGCGTTTTCAGTTTTCCCATCAGATCCGTCACATATCTTCACCACCTCAATGGTGTCAGCTCAAATGACTCCCCAAACAGTCCCTGGCTTGCCAACAAGAAAAGGGGGGTTTATTTGCTCCATTTCCTTACTCAAGCATGCATCAGTGGTGAGTATGCAATCAGACTTTTATTTTTTTTTTTAAGGTAGAAGTTTTCAGATATACTTAGTTCTGCTAAGATTGCTTTGAAAACTCAAATTTGTTCCAACGCAACTGACTGATTAAGAAACAGTTGGAGACTAACACAGTCATGCATTTGCCTATGTGCAGTCTCCCCCACGAGAAACACCAGATGAATGGAAAGAATACATCCAGCTGTATACAGCAAAGTGAAGACACATACCAAACACACATATGCACATCTTGAGTATCTACCAATTTCCACGTGTCTAGGAGATTCTCCTCCACATCTCTAATAACAACTTTCCCTCCTCATTCAGATAACCTATTCCTCCATTTCACAATAGCTTACAAGATGAAAACCTTTTTATTGCTCACTGCTACCAGTAAACTTCAGGTAATTTTTCAAAGTATAGTACTATATTTATTGCAGCATTTGTGTATTTCTTTGCAGTTTGACCTGTTTAAAAATGCACAACCTCATGTTACAGCAGAACTAAATGTATTACCAAATGTAAAATGAACTCTAAAGTTATTGCTTGTTATAGTATGTTCCTGATTCTCAGAGTAAAAAATGTTAGAAACCTTTTATGGGAAACTTGGAAAAAAATGATTGCTTCTCTTACAGGAGATTTTTCTAGTTTTTGTCTTTTATAAAATTATTGTCATTACTTCCTGTTTATAATGTGCTCTCACATCTGTGCAGCTCATTGTCATCATAAATGGGCAATTAGAATCTGAAATAGTAAATCAAGATTCCCTCCAAAAATATTTTTGTGGTTTATTCAATCTTATTGAGGCATATTCTATTTCCAAAGAGATTTTACAAAGGCAAAATCCTGAGAAAACCTGTAAAGACTCCAAAATAAAAATAAATATCTGAACTGTTAAATATTTATGGCTAATTTATCAACATGCTACTAAAGGTTTTTGGATATACCACATAAATCTTTAAGTTTTTGTCTGTTTATTTACAACTTCAGTGAGACCCATAATACTTGTCAGTTCCAACTACCATACAAGGATTTCTTTAAGTATGTATTACTTAATATTTAAAAGTTAACTGAGGTTCTAAAATCAATTATGTAATTTTCCACCTTAGGAAACTAGGAAAAGAATAGCAAATATAATCCAAAGTAAATGTAGAAAAAGAAATACTAAGAATTAGAATGAACTTCCGGCATAAAATAAGTCCTGAGATGTAACATACAACAGTGACTATAATTAATATTACTATATTGTACTTTGGAAAGTTGTTGAGGATGTAGATCTTAAAAATTCTCATAAGAAAAAAAATTATAATAATGTATAGTGATGGATGTTAAAAAGACTTATTTTGTCTTATTGATCATTTTACAATATATACATATACAAAATAATTATGCTGTATACTTGCAACTAATATAATTTTATATGTCAATTATATCTCTTTTATGAAAAAAGGATTAGAGCAGAGAAATCAATAAAATTGAAAAGAAGAAATCAATAGAAAATATCAAAGGAAATCAAAAGCTGGCTCTTCAAAAAGATCAACAACACTGATAAGCTTCTAGTCAGATTAAGAAAAAGAGAAAGATGACACTAATTATTAATATTAGAAGTGAAAGGCAGGACATTATTAGGGATCTTATAGGCATTAAAAGCATACAAAAGAAATGCTGTGACCAACTCTATACCCACAAATTTGATAACCTAGATGAAATAGGCCAATTCATTGAAAGACACAATGTGCTAAAACTAACATAAGAAATAGACAATCTGAATAGGACTATATCTATTAAATAAATCAAATCACTAATTAATAACCTCTCAAAACAAAAAGCAATAGACTCAATGACTTCACTGGTGAATTCTATCAAACATTTAAAAAAGAAACTATATCAATTCTCTACAACCAATTTAGGAAAATAGAATACTTCTCCCTAACTCATTCTGTGAGGTCTGCTTTATCTTAATACCAAAACCTGACAAAGGCACTACAAAAAGAAAACTACAGATATCTCTCTTTAAAATAGATCCAAAAATCTCAACAAATTATTAGTAATTAAATCCAACAATGAATGAAGAGAATTGTACACCACCATTAAGTGGGATTTATCCCAGGTATGCAAGTCAGTTTAACACTAAAAAAGCAATTAATGTAATTTACCACATCAACAGGAAAAAAAAAGATTATATTAAGCTGAAGAGGCATTTGACAAGATCCAACACTCATTTGTTATTTAAAAAAAGAAACAAAAAACAAAACAAAACCCAATAAACTCAGTAAACTAGGTAAAGAGGAAGATTTCCTCAACATGATGAAGAATATCTACAAAAAACCATTAACATCAGTTGATAGAAACTCAAATCTTTACCACCAAGATCAGTTATAATACAAAGATATCTCATCTCTGCTTTTCAATATCAAACTGAACATTCTAGCGAATGCAATAAACAAGAAAAACAATGATGATGATGATGATGATGATGATAATAGTAATAATAACAATGTATAGATTGGGAAGGAAGAAACAAAACTGTCTTTATTGTAGCTGACATAATCACCTATCCAGAAATAACTGAAAAAATTGACAAAATAACTTTTGGAAGTAATAAAAGATTATAGCATGGTTGCAGGATACAAGGTTAATATACAAGAGTCAATCACATTCCTATGTACTATGAATGAACAAGAGGAATTAAAAATTAAAAACACAATACCATTTATATTAGCATACACACAAAAATAAAACACTTAAGTATACATCTAACAAAATATGTACAAGATCTATAAGGGGAAACCTATAAAACTCTTTAAATGAAATCAAAGAAATAAATGGAGAGATATTCCATGTTCAAGAATAGAAAAACTCAATATTGTTAAGATATCAATTATTTCCATTGATGTATAAATTCACTGCAATCCCAATCAGAATCCCAGCAAGTTATTTTGAGGATATCAACAAGCTGATCCTAAGGTTTACGTGGAGAGGCAAAAGACCCAGAATAGCTAACACAGTATCAGAGGAGAAGAACAAAGTTGAAGTATTGACACTACCTGGCTTCATGACTAAAGCTACAGAGAGGAAGACAGTCTGGTATTGGCAAAAGAATAGGGAAATAAATAATTGGAACAGAAAAGAGAGTCCAGAAACAGACCTGCATAAATGTAGTCAACTGATCTTTGATAAAGGAGCATGAAATGCAATGAGGCAAACAAAATCTTTTCAAAAATAGTGTGGGAAGAGCTGGTCATCTCTATGCAAAAAAAATGGATCTAGATCAAGACCTTATGCAGCTGTCTTACTGGTACTATTTTCATAGTATATATTTTTCTATTTTCCTTCCTTTTCCTTTTAACCTATTTTACTTTGACTCTAAAGTGTATTCTTACAGGCAGCATGTAGTTGGATTTTTTTAATGAAATGTACTAATTTCTGTCTTTTGATTAGAATATTTAGTTTACTTAAATGTAATGCAATTACTGATAAAGTATGATTTTTGGTTACCATTTTGTTTTTTGTTTTCTGTATGTGTATGTCTTTTTTCTCCTCTATTCCTTCACTACTTTTGTTTTTTTAAATAGATATTTTTTGGTATGTCAGTCAATTTCTTAGCTGTTTCTTTTACTATATTTTGACGGCTGGTATGGCTATATATGAAAAATCTATAGCTAACATCATAATCCATGGAAAAAAAAATAAAAACTTTTCTTCTAATATCCAGTACAAGACAAGGATGCCCACTCTTGTTGTTTCTATTCAACATAGTACTTGAAATCTTAGAGCAAGTAGACAATAAAAAGAAAAAAAGGTATTCAAATTTAAAAAAGAAATAAAATCATCTGTTTCCAGATGACATGATCATATATATGGAAAACTCTAAAGACTTAACAACAGCAAAAACTGTTAGAATTGATAAATAAATGCATGAAGGTCGCAGGAGACAGTGACATCACCAAGGTGGAGTGTCAAGAAACCTCACCTGTCTCCTCACAAAGTTCTAAAATGAGTTGGAAGATTTGTATTCTTTTTGGAGGCCCTAAGGGATAGTCCAGTTCCTTACATAGCTCAATAATAAATGGATGAACAGCAGAATTAAGAAATGGGAAAAAGATCTGAATAGATATTTCTCCAACAAAGACATACAAATGACAAACACATGAAAAAATGATCAACATCATTAATCATTAGGACAAAACAAAAAACTCAATGAAATATCAATTCTTATGCACTGCAATGGCTAGAAAAAAAAGAGAGATAATAAGAAAATTTGGAGGAGCCCCTGTAAATTGGTGTTGGAAATGTAAAAATGGTGCATTTACTTAGAAAACCAATTTAGCAATTCCTCAAAGGAATTGTCTTAGAGCTGCCATATGATCCAATAATCCCAGTCCTAGGAATCTACTGAAGAGAAATGAAAACATTGGTCTACACAAACACATGTATACAACTTTGATAGCAGCATTATTAACAATAGCTTAAAAATCGAAATGACCAAATATCCATTAACTGATGAATGGATAAATACAGGAGGTATATTCATAAAGGGAATATTACTCAAGAATAGAAATACAGTAGTATACATTCTACAACATGAACAACCCCTGAAAATATTATGTTAATAACAGAATCCAGTCACAAATGTCCACATATTATATGATTCCATTTATATGAAATGTCTAGAACAGGCAAATCTATGGAGTCAGAAAGAAGGATGTAGGTTTGCCTGGGGTTTGGGGTTAGGTATAGGGGGATGGGGAGGAACTGCTAATAGATGTCCTTTTCTCTTCGTGGTGATAAAGATGACCAAAAATTTATTTTGGGAATGGCTATGTAACTTTGTGAATATACTACAAACCACTGAATTGTACACTTTAATATGGTGAATTTTATGGTATGTGAATTATACTCAAAAAACGTGTTATAAAAATTATTGAGCTTTTCTGAAAGGAACCACATAGAAAATTATGTTTTATTTACATAAATGGAAACTGTACAGCAAACTTTAAGGTTAACTCACAATACATAAATCCCCTTTTTTGGAAGAAATCAATTCTACTGGTCTATTAGAATTCAATGAAAATATTTTTCTGACAGAGTAGTACTCATTTCTTTGCTTAATCTAATATTATTATTATTCATATTTTACACTACCTAATTTTTAGTTAATTTATAAAGGCAATTCCCAGTTGCTAGTGGTACCATATGTATCAAATGAAAATACATGACACCCTATTAAATTCCAATTTAAGATGAACAGCAAACCTTTTTATTGTGTAAGTATATTCTATACAATATTTGGGACATATTACACCAAAAATGTACTTATTGTTGGTCTGTAATACAAGTTTATCTTGATGTTATATATTTGATCTGAAAACCCCACCTATTGAAATTAAGTAAATAAACTTGACAACCAGTTGTAAGAAGTTGTGTATTGGCATAAGGCATGCCAAATCATTGCTCTATAGATAGTTTCAAGAGGTTTCCGTTACTCTAAGTGTTTGAAAAAGGTAGAAAGTTTAGATGTTTATATTAGAAATTTCAGCTTCACAAAGGAAGGGAAAGAGCATACTGGAAATTTTCAAATGCCTATTTCTACCATGGCTGAAACTTACAAGAACATCATGGAAACAGTAAAGTTTTAAACGAAACCCATTCTTCACTCTTACATGTCTACACCAATGATAGAAACTGTACCTTCAACCTTATCTTCAGATCTCCTGGAGCATTTTTTTGAATACTATTTTGAACCTATGCTGAATAGAATATAGATGATTGGACTTTTACTCAGTGGAAAATTTTATAGACACATTGTTTCATTATATACATCACCAGGGCACATTGGATCATCCTTTGTATCCTGAGGCCTTTTTCTAATCATTTGCTATAATTGCAAATATCTCATCTTCCTTTTAGTTTGTTGCATGCAATGATGGGTATTGCTTTGCTAATTAGTGGGATTATTTACCATGGAAAATATGAAAATTGCCTCTATTGTATCTTAGGAAATTTGGGAAACAACTATTATAGCAAGACTCATATTTGCCTACTGACTCTATTAACCCTCTAATTTTTCCTACTTATTAAATCATTAAAACACCACAATCCAGACAACATGTATTTGTCTAGGCACAAGGAAGTTGTTTGCACATTATTGAATTCATAGTAAAATAATGCCTTTCAGCTATTTTAATTTTGGAATTCAATTTTAATAGAGGGAAATAGGGAGAGACATATGGATCCATCTCACAAAGTGTCTTGTTTTATACTCATTTTAAATCAGTGTGGTAAAGATAATTACAACTTTCAGAGCATGGTGGTATTGTTTAAACTGTTACTAGAGATTCATGATTCAATGTGTGCTCTTCTTTTGTTATTTCCATCTCTATGACTTAAACTGAATTTATCTTAGCTTTCAAACACTGAAAATTGACATATAGCTTATTCGGGAAATCACATACCAGAATGTGTGTGCCAGGTTTTGCTACTCAAATATTTTGACTACAGAATCTATTTTTGAACAAATTCTATTAACTTGCTGAACTACTACCTGAGAAACACCCTTTGGGAACACAAATTTAGTATAACTTTTCCTTCTATTCAAAATTGGCTGTAATATCAGCAATCTTATCTATGTCCATAATGTCACCATTATACTTCTTCAAGGTAGAATCTTTATATTACTATAGAACCAAAGCATAAAGACTAGATCTTATCATCGAAACTTGGTCCACAGACTATGTTTCCCAATTCCATTGAGTCATTTTTGTAGAACTTAAACATATAAAAGTCATAAAAGAATTTTTTAAGACAGAACACAGCAGGGTGTTCTCTCTTTTGGGCAGAGGGAGAAGAAGAATGAGAATCTTAAGCAGGCTCTGAACCTAGCTTAGAGCTCCACACAAGGCTTGATCTTACAACATTGAGATCGTGACCTGAGCCAAAACCAAGAGTCAGACACTTAACCGACTGAACCACCAGGTGCCCAACATCTTTTTTCTTTTCTTTTCTTTTTAAATTATTTATTTAATAGAGAGAGAGAGAAAGAGAGCAGGAGTAAGAGCGAGCATGAGTACGGGGGAACAGGTAGAGGCAGAGAGACAGAGAGAAAGGGAGAACCCTGATGTGGGTTTCAATACCAGGACACTGGGATCAGTGTCACTGATGTGACACTGGCTCAGACCAAAAGCAAACACTTAACTAACTGAGCCACCCAGGCACCCCCATATTTATTTTGATAGAGTTAAAATAAGGGATATCACACTCAAGGTACCTGGGTGGTTAAGCTCCAATACTTGATTTCCACTCAGGTCATGATCTCAGGATCGTGAAATTGAGCCCTGTATCAGGCTCTGTGCTCAGTGTGGAGTCTGTCCCTCTCTCTCTGCTCTTCCCCTCACTTATGCATGTTCTTGCCTCTCTCTCAAGTAAATAAATAAATAAATATCTTTAAAAAAAAAGAAAAAATCTCATACTCAGTACACAGTGCTAATTCTAGGGACAAAATTACTTATTATTAGTTGTTGAGACAACCTACTAATAGGATTAATGTGTATAGTATATCAACAAGAAACAGCCAGCATAAAAGATAATCAGTATTAATAAGCTGTATGTCAATGAAGAAATTGGCATGCACGATTATAAGAATTTGTTCAACACTGCTTAAAGCACAGACACCTTGTCTAATAAATACAAAGAAAGAGAATCACACAAAAGAGTTTCTCTATTTTGAAGTTTTAGTTTATATCATCACTGAGATCAGATATGTCTGTTTTAATTCTATGCTTGCCAAATTCACATCTGATTATAAACTGATTTACCATGGATTTGGAGTTTGGACTGGAGCCCAGAGAAAGGACAAGTTTACATACCCTCTTCATAGTTTTTCTCCCACTGTAGCTGTTTTGTTTTTCTTTTTCTGAATCTTACATTGTTCTTCTGATTTTGTTTTTCAGAGCCTGATCTCTTTATATCCTGAAATATCAAAACTGTGATCAGATTTGATAAGGTGCTGATCTTACCAACATGGCTTTAGGTCAAAAGGAGAATATCCTCCAACCTTTCCAAGGATACTATATCAACAATTTGAGATTTTCTTTTGTTGCCTGAAATGGTCAAACTGTTGTATTTTACACATATTTCTCTCCACACTCCCTAAAAAGATTAGGAAGCAACCAAACAACAACAAGAGAAAACCAACCAATTTATTGTTAGCTCTTTTAGACGTTCATTCTGTTACTGGCTTCTGCTGTGGTATAATAAATTGCCTCAAAACTCAGTTGCTTAAAAGAACAAATATTTGCCATCTTACATAATTTTCAAGTGTCTGGAATCTGGGAGTAGCTTATTAGTTGGTTCTGGTTCATAGTTACTTATGAGGTTGTAGTCAGAATATTGGTGAGAGCTGTAGTCATCCACAGACTTGACTAGGGTTAAAGAATATGCTTCAAGAAAGTTCACTTGAATGACTGTGATATAGAGGCTTCACTTTCTAGCTGTGTGTTTGTTGGAAACTTCAACCCCTCCCCACATGAGCCCCTCCAAAAAAATACTTGTGATATGCCAGCTAACTACCCTGAGAAAGAAAGAAAGGAGGAACCCACCATATATTTTTATGAAATAGTTTCAGAAGTGAGATACCATCACTTCTACTTTATTCTGTTGGTTGGAATACACCAAAGGAGTCATTAAATCTAGCTAACTCAAGAGAGGGGAATTAGGCTACACTTATTGAAAGGAGGAGTATTAAAGAATTTGTGTGCACATTTTAAAACTACTAAACCTTCTAATATCTGGAATGCTACAACAGATCCCTGGCAGATCTTCCTGACCCTAAGGTCTTCTTCCTTTAAATCCAGTTGACAGAGAGTAACCAAATTATCTTCTAAGAGTCATCTTTCCTTACATCACTTCACTGCTCAAGAACTTAAAGAAGTTTCTTGTAATTCCAGCTTCAAGTGACTCCACTGTCTCTCTTTAATGCTACCCATAACCTTTTTCTATATTATAAAGATTGACATCATAAACAGAATCTTGTCATAAAATCTCATTTCCCATTTAAGTATTCTGGACTCCAGATAGGACAATTTCCACAGGAAGCTGCAAAAATCAGACTCTGCCTTTCACCTTAAGAGCACAGCCCTCTGTGCTATCCCTGTTAGACACTCAGATTCCTGGAATCTTCCAGGCTCAGCTCTAGTCTTACATCCTCCCTAAGACTTCCCATACCTTTTCTCTTCTCTGAGACCACAGTCCTGGTACACCTTAAGTACCACATGTTCTCAAACTTTTTCAGCTACTGCTGTGTTGTTCCCTTCAACTGGATCATAAACTTCTTAAGGAGAAGCCATTTTGTATACTTTCCAGTTTCCATATATGGTTACACAATTTGGGAAGTAGATGAGGTTCTCAACAAATGCTTTCTTTTTTATTTCTCTTGAGTATGAGATTGAGGAATATTTTTTATATACTTTATGTAGAAATAAACTAAAATATAGAAATAAGAAAAAAAAAGAATCCTACTTTTTCTTTGTATATGTATTCTTTCTTCTTTTCTTTGTTTAATATAGAAATTCAAGATGTCTTGCCAAAGGTTATCTCATGATTCCAGACTGAGTTTAAAATTGGAAAATAATTCATGGTAGCAAAAGGTTCTATTTGCAAGCATGAAATTCACAATATGAGGATTAATATTGATGATGATTGAACCAAAGTAACTTTTTTAGTCTCACTTTTCTTAAAAATATAGTTATTAACACAGAGGGGACATAAGGAATATGTTATTACTTCTACTTGCTCTGGGCACTTTAAATGTAGAACAATTTTATTTTTAAAAAGCATTAATTCTACATAGATTAGTTTTTTTTTTTCTAAGTTCAAAGGGAATTCTTCTGCGAAAATGTCTGTTTCTCCAGGGTTTTTTTGAGAATATATGTAAAAGTATTAGTTGCCTCTAGTGTTATTTTTTAGAAAAAAATTCAATTAAAAACTGTATTTTATGTTTTCACTTGGTCTTTTAAAATTGTTTGTATTTCTTTTCTCTATGTAAGTTGTAATTATAGGAACATTTTTGATATAGTTTTGTTTTTAAAAAATTTTTATCATGAAATATTATTAAACCAATCATATGAGTTATATTTAAATTTAGTAACTGTAATCCTAGACTATTATCACTGAATTCCAGTATAAAATTTGTTTTTCATTTTATATTATCCATTTATGGAATTGATGAAATAATTTTGCTAATGTTTGTGACCTTTACATTAAGAATTATAGATAAGATTTCAGTGGTTTAAAAAAAATTGTATGTGTTAAGTATTTGGTTTTTTAAAATTTCTTTTTAAAATTTATTTATTTATTTATTTATTTATTTATTTTTATTAAGATGTAATGTATTATTTGTTTCAGGGGTACAGGTCTGTGAATCATCAGTCTTAACAATTCATAGAACTCACCATAGCACATACCCTCCCCAATGTCCATAACCCAGTCACCCTTTCCCTCTCCCCCACAAACCCCAGCAACCCTCAGTTTGTTTCCTGAGATTAAGAGTCTCTTGGGTGCCTGGGTGGCTCAGTGGGTTAAGCATCTGCCTTCAGCTCTGGTCATGATCCCAGGGTCCTGGGATCGAGCCCCACATCGGGCTCTCTGCTCAGTGGGGAGCCTGCTTCCTCCTCTCTCTCTCTGCCTGCCTCTCTGCCTACTTGTGATCTCTGTCTGTCAAATAAATAAATAAAGTCTTTAAAAAAATTCTAAAAAAAAAAAAAGAGTCTCTTAAGGTTTATCTCCCTCTCTGTCCCACCTTGTTTCATTTTTCCTTCCCTTCCCCACATGACCCCCCTTCAAATTCCTCATATTAGATCATATGATAATTGTCTTTCTCTGATTGACTTATTTTGCTTAGCATAATACCCTCTAGATATTTCATTTTATTTAACAAAAACTTACATAGCACTAAGCAGCAAGAACTGCCCTAAGTGCTTCACAGATATTAATTCATTCAATGCTCATAATAGACCTATGAAGGAAATAACATTTCCATCTTCATTTTGCAAATTACAAAATGGAGGCACAAAGAAGTTAAGAAATCCCAGTAAACCTAGTTGAAGATAGGTGTTGAACCCAGACAGCTCACAAGTGAAACAAGAAAAAGATATTCTTCTTTCTTTCCACATTCATTTGAAAGACAATCTTTACAATTACTTGGTGTATGTTTGGAGAGAAGTTCACTGAAAATTTTAGTGAGGCAATGAGCATGTTTAAATTTTTATAGAAAAAAACTGTTTTAGGCGCCTGAGTGACTCAGTTGGTTAAGCTACTGCCTTTGACTCAGGTCATGATCCTGGAGTCCTGGGATCGATTTCCAGATTGGACCCCCGGCTTGGCAGGGAGTCTGTTTCTCCCTCTGACCTGTCCCCTCTCATTTTAATTAAATAAATAAATAAATAAATAAATAAATATCAAATAAATAAATAAATAAATCATAAAAAAGAAAGAAAAAACTGTTTTAGTCAGATTTGAAAACATTTTTGTATACATATAAAGAAAATAGTCTCATAATTTTTGAATACCCAAGTCTTTGAGTATTTCCACATTCTCATTTTTAGATATTGTTTGAGTTTCATTTTTATTTTTTGAGTAGGTAGGTAAATGATTTAGTGAGGATGCAATTTTTCTGCAAAGAATGTAATCTCTTGGTTTATTAGTCTTTTCTTTTCTATTGGTAAATTCAATAATTTCCAGTAGCAAATCCTTAGTTTAACTTCAGAGACAATCCAGAAGTCCTGACCCTTCTTCTACCTACTTTTTTTTTCCTTTTCTTTAAATCTGTCTATTAAGTTTAGGTCAGCCTTTTGCAAACTTCTTTACTGTTTTATCTTTTTCTGTGGTGCAAATAACTATATAGTGCTAATAGTTAATTACTGAAAAATTTTTGGCCATATTTCCCTAAGAAATGTTTCCTATCTCTTGAGAAATCCAAGGAGCCCTTGAATGTACATTTAATGAACTATATGTATATGCTGCTCATTAATAAAGAAATTATAGCAACTACTTGGACCATTATCATTGTCCCAGTGTATTGAGTATAGCTGATCAACACAGATCTAAATGATTTGTCACTTAGACTTAAATAATACTTAATGCACATTCTAAAAATTATTGATATTTATAAATTTAGGGTAGCCCTCAGTAAACTTGTCCACAAAAGCAGTAATCATCATGTTGTCCTAAGACTTTCTTCTGTTTATTTGTGGTGTCCTTGTATAAATGTGGTGACCTTGAATCATTAATATAATGGCTTCTAAAATAAATATTTAATCCTGAGAGGATTTTAACTCCCAGTGATTGTTGGTAATGTACAATTGCTTCTCACTGATATTTTTAGAGTTGGTGCTTACTATATGTGCCTGACTTCCTTCAAGGAAGTTTGGCAAATTTTATTATAGTCAAAAAATCATTTCAAACTCAAACTTCCCAAGATTTCTAGAACCATAGGAATTAATGGCCAAGTGTGCACACAGTCCTAGAGAAAAGAATTACACCATCTAAATATCCACTCTAGTATGTAGAGTGGGAAGTGAATGTCTTCAGTGGATTTAGATCTACATGCTATTGAGTGAACAGAGCCAATAATGTGAAAATTTTAAAGTGTTTTCAAATTAGAGCTTCCACTTCCTGCATATGTCACAAATCTGATCTCACAAGAGTGGTAGTACCTCATTATGGTGGCAGATTCTCTCTGCATTCTGAGGCTATACCAGATTATCAATCATATAATCAAGGTGTCAATAGATGTCTTTATTCAGTACCTAAATGGATTTTGATAGTCCAGAGGTTTTCATCAAATGAATACAACGGTCATGTGCAATCCATTGTTGGGCCCATCAACTCAAAATCTCCTACATGATTATGACCACATAGATTAAATAAATTAATGCATAAATAAATGAACAACAGTTTAACCATTTATAATCTGGGAATTCTGAATAGATCCTACATACATGTAACAGGCCAATGGCCAATCTCCTACTTGTCTGAGAAAGTAACTCAGATACTCACTTCTGAGAGGTTGACTATGCATACGTAGCCCTCCACCCCTATATTAATCATGTATTAAACTCATAAATAATCAGAAATTAAAGAACAAAAGTTGATAGGAGCACCCGGATTCAAAATTAATATTTGATCTAGCCTCTTAGTCTGACTAAGAGGATTTGAACTCATTGGGGCTCTAGAGCTTAAAACCAGAGCACAATATATGCTCTTAATGAGTCAATGAATTTTTAGTCTAGGGCATCTGATTACTCCAAATTGGACTCTGCTTTGTATCTCAGTTAAAAAATAAATATCATCTGATGTTTGGAATAAAGGCTCTTTGCATTTATGGAATTCAATCTGATCCACAGTCTCTGCCTCCGTCAGTCGCTGTGGTCTGATTTATCTTGTGCCAGGCATGGTCCAAGAATGGCAGGCAGGCCTGAGACTACTGCTAGCCCTTGCTCTGAGGATTTGGCATGAGGTTGAAGTTGGATAAATAGGTCTCTCCCTTGCTCTTTGTTCTTGTGACAGTTGTTAAAATTGTTCTTCTTTTTAGTAGCCTGCTTCAAATTCAGGTCAATTTCTCTTTATGGACCCTAACTTGCTCTTGTCATTCTCACTTCCGAATCAAGAGCTCTGATCTTAAGCCCTGACCTTTGAATGGAATTCTACCACTTTGATAGATACCTTTTCTACTGACTGCACATTCCTGAACTTCTGTGATGCAGCAGCCTCCAACTTTTACACTTTATCTTGGAGGCCCATTTGCAGGAGATTTGCAGAGACTAAACTCTGCTTCTTTGTCCTACTTAATCTCCTATAAAAACTCATGGCTGAATTGATACTTGGCACTTTTTCCTGCTTTGGTGGGTAGGACTAACCCAAGGTCAAGACTCTCCATGCTCAGATCTCCTGTTGGAAATGATCAGACACACCACCCAGATTATTAACTCTGAATATGTTTATTCACTAGATGTTGATTGCCAGCTGTGCACACTGGCAGAGTAAAGAGTTGTAGAATGTGTGAAAACAAAACAAAACAAAACAAAACAACCTTATACGTCTTCTTTCCTTTCAAAGGATATTCAAAACAGTTGGTACGCAAATGAATATTCACAAAAACACAAATATGAAAAATGCTTTTCATGCAGTCAACTGCAGAGTCTGTGAATGCCTGGTATTTGAGAAAACTTCTCCTTACTTTCCAGGGCATGCTGTTAGGTGACATCGCAGCAGAAATAATTTCCCACCAGGAGAATAAGATTGTAGGTATATCATATAAATTGATCATGAGATATGAGGGAGATATCAGAAATAATTTGAATATTTTGTGTGCATGTGTATTAAGGCTAGGAGTGCACTGAAGAAAAACACATGCATCAGCATAGAATTAGCCAAAACTACTCTCTCTGGGATTGGACAGACTAACATTTGAATCCTAGATCTGTTTTTTAGTAGCTATATGATATTGGACATATTATTTAAATTTTCTAAGTCTTTATTTCCTCATCTGTGAAGAGTGAATAGCAACCATATCTTATGAATTTGAAAAAAAAAGTTCAATATGATAAAACAATCATTATACTGATAACTATACACTACATCGACTAGAAACTATAATTAGAATTTTACAATTAGAAAATTATTTTAGAATGATGGATATTATTATTTTGCCCTCTAGGTCCATTCTCACTTTTTTCCATCTTACTCTGTGCTTCAAAAGGCAATATTTGTAGGTTGCATAAGTGAATTCCCCTATTCTTTAGCTTCCAGTTAGCTTAAGGCAAAGTGGATTTTTAGGATAGGGAAATTTTAGGATAGAGAAGAGTTAGGTCTAGAATATTTATTTCACTGGATCTATCAATTTATCTATCTACCATCTATAATATATATAATGTAGTATTCTCTCTATATATATCTCTATATCTATATCTCTATCTCTATATCTATATCCAGATAGATATTGATATATATCTATATCTATAGATCTATCTCTATCTATATCTATATATCGATATCTATCTGGATAAAAAGAGAGAGAGAGATGACTATCATTTCTACATCTAAAGGAACAAGAAGGAAAAGGAAACTATTGAGAATAACTTGTCTACCTGTTTATCTCTAGATAGTTCTGGCTTGATTTTTATTTAAGGCATTGGCTCACATGATTATGGGGCCTGGAAAGTCTGAAATCAGAAAGCGAGGTCAGCAGCAGGCTGGAGACCTAGAGAAGAGTTAATAGTGCAGTTTTGAGTCGGAAGGAAGTCTGGATTAGAACTCCTTCAGGTACTTCAACATTTTGTGTTGACAGGACTGACTATATAATTTGTGGGTTGCAGGGCAGACAAAAATGTAGGGGCCCTTGTTCAAAAATAATTAAGAATTTAGAGATGGCAACAAGTAGAACATTATACCAAGCACAGGGCACTGAAGCATGGGGACCTGTGCAGCAGTAAAGATGGCAGGCCCATGAGGCCATGCTGGCATGTCCATTTCCCTGAAACCAACCCATACATGTGAACATCACCTTATTCAACTTCTTTCAATTAACTTATATAAGTTTGTCTGTGTTTCCTGCCAAGACCCTGATGCACACAATCAGAATAAAAGCAATACCAGTATTTGAGTGTCAAAGCTCAATGACTGTGGAAGTTGTCTATGCATCCAAACTTTTTTGATGAGTTTTATTTTCAAAAGAATGTGTTGACTGTGAAATATTTTGAAATGACGAAAGACTCTAATTCATGTAACCTGGAAGCATTCACTTAAAGGAAGGAGGATTGATGTCTACTGATGGCTAGGGCCACAGTTATTGAAAATGAGCTGAATTTGTTTTGTATTTATATAGGTAGCCCCTGCTTTTTCAAAGTTTGTATTATGCCCCCTTGGTTTTACAAAAGACCTACGCTAATATCTGTTTTCACTAACCAGAAGCAATCTGAGGAGGGTGTTGTGTTGACAACAGTTGAAAAGCAAAAGTGGTGTTTAGCATTTGTCTTGCAGAGAGCCCTTACAGAGGTAGCAGGCATCCCAAGCAGTGAGGGCACAGGACCAACCAAACCCCGTGCCCTGGAACTCCACTCAGCATCTTAGCAGTGAGCTACCATAGCTTTGAACTGTGTCTGTGGGCATCTGAGCTTTATCTCAATTTATTTCATACATCCATTAACAAGATGTGTTTTAAGGTATCAGAAAACTCTAAAAAGAGGTTATTTGGCGGGTATGGGAATGGTCAAAAAATTTTCCATATAAATTAATGGTCATTACTTCTTTGCTTTATGCCTTTTGGGCTTAAAAAAGTTTCATAGGAGTGCTCTACTTTAGGTAGCAGGGGGAAAACCTGTATTTATTTGTAATCTAAAAATAATATTTCTTTGTCAAATATTCACACATGATATTAGAGTACTTATTAATATTTTGAATTCCTTACAAAGTTTTCCATTTGAACTCTAATCACTCATGGACATTGATTCTGTGAATATGATGGCTGTGTGTATTTTCATCCTTCAGGAACCATGATCCTGACAGTTTCTGAGTCTTCTGTGTTGCTATTTTAGGTGACAAAGTGGCAGAGACATTCAGCAACAGGTTGCCTTGGCCCTAGTCTAGTCTATGTAATGTGGCATCAATTTATTTATAAAATACAACTTTATTTCAGATTCATCATATCAAAGAAAGAAGAATTACTGAGGGATTGCTCGTAGGATGTGGAAACCTGGCACAATGGAATCTTCCATATCCTTTAAGGACCAGACAACCAGAAATTCTCTTCTTAGAACTTCTAGGTTGATTCTGGTAGAGCACACTTTTTGTTCTAAAATGGCAGCTTTCCCTTCTTTCTACAGGATGACATAGGAATGCTTTTTGTATTTCTCTCTCTCTCTCTCATCTATCTGTCTCCCTCTCTGGCATTTATTTGTTCTAAAGAACACTACATCTTCACTTACTTTAATAAAAAATACTAAATTGTTTTTCTATATTAATCCAAAGTAAATTTTTTATTGAAAAAACAATAATAAGGCAATTTGAGCATTATGTTAATCATTATACTAATGATCATATACCAATGTTTAAGAATATAGTACTACTTTTTTAAAGATTTTATCCATTTATTTGACAGAGACAGAGATCACAAGTATGCAGAGAGGCAGGGAGAGAGAGAGGAAGGGAAGCAGGTTCCCTGCTGAGCAGAGAGCCCTATGGGGGCTCAATCTCAGGACCCTGGGATCATGACCTGAGCCAAAGGCAGAGGCTTTAACCTACTGAGCCACCCAGGTGCCCCAAGATAATAGTACTATTTTAATCAACTACAGAGAAGAAAATTACATAAACAACATCCTTTTTTTCCTGAAGATACAATTTGAAGTAGTAGGAAAATTTTTATTCACCTTAAGAATGGCTGATTCTAGTGTTTTTATAATATGGAAATTGCTGATTACTGAAAAACAAGGTGAAGGAGAAAGGATGAATTTTCTATCAATCATATTAAACACCATTCCATATTTTTCCAATGTCGGAATAAAATTGAGTCTGTCATTTGTCAAAGAGCCATGCTTGGGTGAACGAATGAATACCACTTAGCTGAGTCATTTGGAGTTTAGTTTGGTTTCTGTGGCAGGCAGGAGGAGGGAAGACTATACATAAAGTGTATAGTATGCTGAGCATCTCACAGGAGGTCACATCTTTGCCTTTGTATTTTGTCTCCAAGATATGATAGGAAAATTCACAGTCCAAAAAGTAACTTTCTGAGTCATTTGGGTGTTTCCTCCTGCACTCATTATGCATAAGCGTAATTTTTGTGCTAATAGTGTCTATTATGGTATTTTTACATAGGCAGGGTGACAAAAAGGTCATGCAGATGGATGGGTTCTTGTCAAAGGAGAAACCAAACCCAAAGTTTCTGATGGCCACTGATCTCATTAGAACAACACACTAGGATTCCAGGAATACATCCAGAAAGTCGTTTTTAAGCCTGGCTGCTCTGCATTTTCATTAAAGTATAGACTTTCACAAGCACCTTTAAGCGCATCCTTTCTTGGACTTGAGAGACAGAGCCAAAAAGAGAAAATCTATTTTGGGATTGAAAATACATTCTCTTCTCTGGTGCTTCCAAATGATATTTAGCTTTTCCGAACCTAAACTATGTGTTCAGTGAGCTTCATATTACTCCCTCTTCCCCATATATTCTTGAAATAGCTTATTTACAAATTTTGGACTTCCACATGGGCAGATCTCAGCTGCGCCAAAATGTGACACTAATTGGGAAGAACTGATGGCAATTCTCTCTTGCTGAGAGCCTGTGAGATTGGGAACATAAAATATACTGTCTTCAGAATCCAGTCGTGTAAGTGCACTCTGAAGCTGCTGGTGCAGGTTCGCTTCCCCCGTCTGTTCTGGATGGAATGTATCGTGACTGCTCTTCTTCCAGTCCATCTCCCTGTTTTTCACTGATACATAAACATTTCTACTATTTGGTCACCTTTGTTACTTGGTTTATTTCTTCTTTTCTCTAATTTTCCTTCCTTGATATATCTACTTTATTTAAAAATATTTAATTACATGTTTTCATCTTTAAAAAAAATCTCAAAATCTATTCTCAATGAGTACTTCCTATTGAAAGAAAAGTAGACTAGCTTAACAAAACCTTCCCTCTCCGTTTTTAGAGTCTCCCTTAGTAGATCTCAATTACATAAAATCATAAAACTTCATTTGGAAGGTTTTTGAATATGTAGTCTTAATTTTAAACGACTGGGTGATATCCTAATAATAATCCCAGGAACAGTTAGACAAAGTGATAAAAGGCAGAAGCACATCATACACTTTACATATCTTGTAATTGCATATCTTACGTATTTCATAATTCTTCGGCAGTGATTGGTGGTAGGTCAACAAGTGTTCCAGGAATCAAGATATATTCACAATTAAAACTGACCTCTATTGACTATTATAACTTCCTCTTGGCCAAGTTTGACTATAACTGTTGAACATTTCCTTTGAGATCTAAATTGTTGTTTGATTTGCAGAGATTACAAATACATCACTAAAATAGGAGTTTCAATTAACACCACATAGGTTGACTTCTCCCTTACTGTTTTGCCAGTCTCAAACCATAACTGTTCATTGGCGTTCACTCTGTTAACTTACATTTTTATCAACTCAGCTGATAAAACATCTCATAATGTTGGTCTATCCTCAGTGTAAACAGATGATTGTTTCTATCAGGCCACAAGAGATGTCCAATTTATTCATGCTTTTGTAAGATCATTTATACGATTCTGATTTACCTGAATACCTCTAACAAAAAATTATTCTCACTTTGTTCTTACTGGACATAAATAATTCTCTTAGGCTTCTTAATTTTGTTCCACAAGTATAAGGGGCTGTGCTTCTCTTATTGAAATGATAATCACAATGTTTCTGCCTGCCATGTGTATGTAAACTATAACACATGGAAAAACAGACCCTAGCAGGATGATTATTTAGCCAATGTAACACAATCCAAGAGCTGATAGATAATCAGTAATTTGGCAGGAAGCAGTGAGAAAATGTCAATGTTTTCCTCGACTGGGGAAATATCTACGGCACTTAGGAAAGGCTGAATTTGGGGACTGGTGGTTTTTCAAGGGTAGTGAATAAAGAGTCTTTCCTCTGGACTGCTTCAGTTTAAGAAGGGGACAATGAAGAGTACAGAATTAAAGTAGTGACTAATTACGCATTAATTTATTCATTCTAGGAAAGGATAATTTCTGCTCTCAAAGGTTATAATATATTTGGGAAGAATGACCAAACATTACATTGTAATATGTAACAGACTTATAATGTGAAGAGACTTTATTTTTCCATAGATGGTATTTGACTGACCGCTATGTGCCAGGCGGTATGCCCTATATGCTGCATAGAGCATGCATGCTCATGAAATTGAGAAACCTGTGATGATTGTGGAATAGAATGGTCAGAGAAGGTTTGTGGTAGAAGAAAGAGAGCACAGCAGGGGGAACAGCAGGCAGTGGGAGAAGCAGACTCCCCGCTGAGCAGGGAGTCCATGCAAGACTTGATCCCAGGACTCTGGGATCATGATGTGAGCCAAAGGCAGGCACTTAACAGACTGAGCCATCCAGATGCCCCAAAAGCTGCATTTGATCTGGATCTGGACAAATGAAAGATGTTCAACAGGTGTAGAGGCAAGCAGTTGGCATAGGCACATCATAAGACAAGACAAGATAATGTGGAATATGTGAAATTGTGCATATCTTCATCAGTCTGTGAGCTCATGTGGGGAAATAAGACTGGAATGGTAGCTTAGTGTACTTTACTTCTCCCCCTGTACCCATTCCCTCTTTATCAGGTAACTGATTTTGCTCTGAAGGAGGAAAGGTTACTCTAGCTGATAAGCAGAGAGTCCTTGGGAGAAGTAGAAGGTAGGAATAAAGGCAGGGAGAAGAGGCAGGGGAACTGGGGAGGTGTTGGAGAGGAGATGGAAAAGATGGCAGAAGAACCACTGATCAATCATTTATTGCCAACTAAATGTACTGGGATTTTGGTACTTAGGAAGATGCAATGAATATAAACACAATTTTTATAAACTAAAATTTGGTATGGCATCCACAGAAGTTGATCTACGCGATCCTGTGTATCCCAGGCAATGCCCTATTAGATGGCACTCCTAAAGCTGTCTGATCTACCCTTCCTGCTTCCAGCTCTGCAAAATCCAAGTAATAATTCTCAAGAGACTTACAACATGGAGGGGGATTTACTTTATTTATTTGCCTCTGTGAAAATAGGAGATGAGTAGAGTAGTAACTGGACTCTATGCCTTCTGTTTGAAGAATAGGAAATATGTACTTTGAGCTTTTTTCCCTAAACTCTCTTACAAGACTGAATCACCTGCTCCTTGCCCCAGGCAGGAATTGTCCTGGTAGGCAGTCAGTGCTGAGCACCAAAAGTGTGTCATAAGCCTCATCTTTTAATGCCTTCTCTTTCCTTAATTGGTTAACCACTAAATGATTATTATAAGGTTAATTGTGTATTTTAGACTCTCTCCTTCTCTTCTTATCAGTGGGGGAATGTTAGAGGTGCATAGATGTCATCCTGGGTTTATGCTGGTAAATGTTAATTTAGGGCCTGTCTCAACCAGGTACAATTTTGTTTCCCAAGGGACACTTGGCAATGTCTGGAAACATTACTGGTTATCACATTGGTAAATACCTAGTGAATAAACACCAGAGATGCTATGAAACATCTTATAATGCCCTGGACAGCCAAGCAAAAAGGAATTGTCTAAACCCAAATGTCAATAGCACCAAAAATTCTGGTCTAGAGCTGGGCTGGATTCTGGAGAATATGATCAGGGTCGTCCAGTCTCACAGGACAACAAGCTCAGAAGGAACATAAGTTTTATGTCTGAAGTGACTATCTCAATATTATGTTAATAATTTTATTTTGGGATTTGTGTTTTGTACATGGAGCTCTAGAGGACAATGGAGTTGATGCTGGGACTTGGACTCTCAGTTAGGTAGCGTCCCACTTTCTGTGACCTCCTTCACCCCCTGGGATGGGCTCTCAGCTACCTGCTCCTGCTCCTGACCATGAAAGAAGCTGAGTATGGGTACTGAGTGGGCAGGGATTGGGTATATGTGTCCTGTATGCTAAGTCACCCCAGCAGGCCCTGTGGACCTGTGGAGGTCTGTCCTTGCCCAGGACTCTTCTCATAGTGGAGAGTGGAACTTTAAGTAGCAAATAAAAAACCAACACAAATTGATGGGGTAGCTCGGTGGCTCAGTTGGTTAGGCATCTGACTCTTGATTTCCACTTAGGTGATGATCTCAGGGTCCTGAGATGGAGCCCTGAGTTGGGATCCATGCTTAGCGTGGTAGTCTGCTTGAGGTTCTCGCTCTCTCTCTTCCTCTGCTCCTCCTCCTACTCACGATCTCTCTTGCTAAATAAATAAATACAATCTTAAAACCAAAACCAAAACCTAGACAAGTTGAGAGAGAGAGAGAGAGAGACTATAGAAAAAAGGAACAAGCTTCCCCCAACCCTCCTGTTTGAACAAGGGCCCTCACATTTTTATTGCATTGAGTGTAGTGAATTATGTAGCTGCCCCTGGGTACACACACACTATTTTTAGATTCTGGATTGCTAAGTAAGCTTTCCTCAGTGAAAGGGTTCTTTTTGGATCTGATGCTCTTCTTGGAGATCACAGAAAGTTTGAACTATATTCTTTAAAACTGTCTTTGGGAATCTAATGTTTGCTGTCTACTGACATTTTTAGGGAGATCTTCTTTTACTATACAATATTGTTTTTATTCCTGGAAGTTTGGTGCAGATAATACCTCTTCCTGAAACAAAAGTTAGTAGCTAACTTTTGCATTACTGTATTTTGCTTAAAGCAGAATGCATTTTATAGCATATTACATATATATTTTTTATTTTTCATGTGGAAGTTTAAAAGTATGAGAAATAAAAACCCACATTTCACAGTAACCAGAAGTATCTCAATATTTGTGTTTCTTCAGTAAATTGATCAAAATGATAGTGAAGACCTATACTTTGATACTTAGAATGTATAGCATTTAATGATTTTATGTTGGTGATCCCTTTTGCCACTTTTTATTGTGCATGTTGGATTGGTTTTGCTCTCTTTTGTTTTTTGCTACAAAACCTCCTTTGGAAGGTGATATAATTAAAATATTTTTGAGTGAAAATATGAGTGAAAAGAACACAATCATTTGAGATCGCTAAAAAACAGTATTTTGTTTGTTTGTTTTTTCACAGTGTGCTATAGAAAATTTTTACTTTGCTTTTCATGAGAAACTTTCATTTCTGAGAGTTTTCAATCCCTCGGGGGAAAAAAATTAAACTGCTATACACAGAACTGGGTTAATATGTTTTCCTAAGATAGATATATTAGTGGTGAAATTGATAATTAGAGCTTGTTTCTATGGGGGATGTGTATGCCATGACAGCTCATCTTTGGTATCTAGGGATACTTGTCAAAATCTGTGTGATATGTGTCTGTATTATAAGGACTTTAAAGCCTCAAAACCATATATCTTTGCCTTTAAGCAATTTTCTGCACGTCCAGTGGAATGTTCAGATATGGGTTAGAGACAGTAAGATCTGATTTAAGCTCATGAGGTTTTGGTGAAAGCTCTAGAAGCTCATTATCTTCTCTGATGTGTTGCGGTTTATATCATTATCTGGCAAAGTAAAATTGAAGCCACTATATAAGTGCCTTTTCCTCCAAGCCTGTATAAGTGCCTTTTTCCTAATTGAAGATTCAGACTCATTTGAAGAATTGTTTGAATCTTCTGGAAAATAAAATATATCTTCAAAAAGTTCTAGCTTGTCATTAAAAAAAAAAAAAAAGCAGATATCAAACTTCAATTCCAAATGGGTTACTGATGCTATAATTAAACATTCTTTATTATGAAAGTTATATTCATTGTGAGAAAATAAGAGTGATTGCTTCCCAGAATAAGATCAGCTTTAAAAGATTTTGCCATTTTGAGGTAATGTTCTATTATTGTAACATGGGAATCCAAAGTGGGGAGAAAGCCCTTTGTAGATGTTAGATGTAGATATTAGAGATGTAGAGTTAGACATTTAGTGCCAACTTCTGCCTACAGGTAAAATATATCATCCATGTTTATTTTTAAGATGTTACTTTTCATAGTGCAGTTTCTTGCCTGGTTAGAAAGACGGATGGGTGACCTGGAGTCATACACATTGATTAGGTGACAGCCTATATTCTGTACAGTAGCCGGAGCCATGGCCTGCAGAATTTCCCATTGTTGGCAATGGCTTTGCCTTTGCAGTATGGACAGTATAATGGTTTTCTACAAATTAAACCACTCTGTCTTCAGCTGTTGCAGGCCAGTGGGTTCTTTTGACCCTGGGCACTTCCGGGCAATCAGCATCTATGTGGTGTAACTTTTCAAGCTCTGTTTCCCGTCCCACTTTTCTTTCATTTGGGGAAAAACTGTCTTGTGTGTTTATAATCGGGGCAGTGGATTCTGAGCCAAAAAGGACATTATTCTTTTTTTAATATAATGAATGAATATCTATATCATTATTATTTATCTCATCATTACAAATAATAAGATAATTATTTGGAAAATGTTTTCCTCCAGTGTTCGTACAAGAGGGACATTGTAGGGAGAGTCTCCTAACGTGTATTTTTCATTTGAGTTTAGATGTTTATGCTATAGGATAGGAGGAGGTCTGTAAGAAACTGGATAAGCCTGGTTTTGGAATCTGGCAACTTGACACAGCAGTGTTCAGACATTGAGTATGGGGGAAAATAAAAATTTTGGAGAACAAGGTAAGTTTTGAAAGTCAAAGCATACTCTGGTCCAATATTTTAATGATTCCTTAATCAGCTCATCAATGTATTCATATTTAGTTCAAAATTTATCCCATTTTAATGGTAGCCTTTTCCCACTTCCAAATTCTTCTAAATTTTCCAGTTATAATTTTCAGTTTTCAGACCATTCCCTCTATCTATAATGTCTGAACTATATTTCTTTGCCTATTTAAGACCTTAAATAAATGGCCTTTTAAATAAGATCTCAACAATAACTTATATATGAATTAATTATTTGTAAGATTCTGGATATTAATGTAAACCAGCTAAATTTGTTGTAAATAATGTGGATTGTAGAGTTGAATTTTTTTCAAATGGTTGCTTACTGATTTTTTTGCACATTGTCTAAAAACTGATGTTAAAAAAAAAATAGCAGTCAACAGACCAGAGAAAGCACATTTATTTTTTATAGGAAATAAAACATACAAAATGGAACTTGCAATTTAACTTGTTAAACATATCAGAAAAGCTTTCTGTATCTCCACTTTTTTCATCTATCTCTCTGATAATGCATAGTTGTTGTTGCTCATCTCTCTATTTACATCACTTAAGACTGTATGTACTCTAGTAAACATTTAATGAATAAAAACAATATCTTTCTGACCTGAAACTCTAAACGGGAAGGGCAAAGTTCTGTGGTTTTCCCTTCAGACTTTCTGTTTAGGAGCTTGATTTGCCATATTTACCAAATCGTAAGAACATGAAGGAAAAACAGAACAGGGCTGTCAATGTACATTTCAGGGTGGGGGGGGTTTCAATTAAACCTGTGTTTAATTAAACCACTTCTGAACCTGGAATTTTGACACTTTGAGAAATATGGGGAAAAGAGGTAGTGTAAAGGCTGAGAATTCATACCCCGTGGATTATTACCACATGAATATTTCTCATTCTCTATTTTCCTCCCAACCCAGATAAAATTTGTATTTTATTTTCTTTCTTGATGGGAGTTTCCAAACTACCATTTCTTCCTTTTTAGGTGAAATTTGCTGTCTTCTCTGTCCCATGGCAAAGGGGCTTCAGGGGGTAACCAGGAATCCTCAGATCACTGACAGAACAGAATAGATGGTGAATTACTTGAAAAATATATTCCATTGCATTGATTTTCAGTGTTTAAGGTCAAGCTATTGACAGGGCAAGGAAATCTTTATTATGATTACTGGATAGAATGTTATTATCTTTGACTGTGTCAAGAAAAAATTATAGTCCCTAGAGATTGATCTGCAAAAAAGAGTAGGGATGGTGCAGCTTAATGTCTCCTTTTATAAAATTGGGGTCAAAAGAGTCTGTGTTTGATGGGACAAGTAATAAAGATTTAGATTCACCATTTGTGGCTGTACAGATCAGTGGTGAAATTAGGAGAATGATATAATATTATTTAAAGAAGGGATGGATGTGTGCCTAGAAGTCAAGAGATGACTTCTAAAGTTAGTAGATCAGGAAATAGGGCTCAAATCTTTAGAGTAGTGGATGACTACCAGAAGGCCTAAAAAGGTTTTTTGTTCATTGTTTCTCAAGTGGCCATTTCTGGGGGGTTATTAAGAAGTACGGCATGAATTGGTGATTTAATCTTAGCTTTTCTGTATATTGTTTAATATTTTAAAAAATGAAGTAGAAAGATATGCTGCTCTTTCTATATTATTTATTCCCATAACTGACTCAGAATCTTAAATAATATATATAACAATAACAAAATCAAAAGGTAACTTCCTCTAGGAGGTCAACCGTATCTGTGGCTGGACTAAGAGTTTCTGGCCCCTTTTTAGCTCCTCTGGTCACCCTTTCTCTATAAGGGGGATAAACACACTCTCCCTCAGCTTCCGGTAGCTAAATCTTATTCATCCTTCAGATTTTTAGCTTCCTCTGAAAAGCCTTCAGGCTGCCATTAATTTAGCTCCTAAAAAAACTCAAAAATCTCGTTAAGGGTCTCTGGCAAAAGTAATTAAATTTGATTTTTAATTGACAGAGAAATATGGTATCAGCTATTCCCAACTCAATTCTACTCCGCTTGTTATCACTAAATAGACACATATATATATACTGTTTGCCATTGGTGCAACAAATATTTATTGAGCATCTGTGTCTTTATCATCATTGAGTCTATAATTTGGTTGATTAAACAAATAAACAGATAACTTTGTCATAAATATTGGGAAGGATGCTTTGAGAAGAGGGAGGTCTTTTTTATATTGATTTGTGACTGAAGTCCTCTGTGTTGGAGTGATTTTTGCATTGAAACATGAAAAATGAGAAGAAGCTGGCTCTCCGTGGAATATCAAGAAGAAGAAGAAGAGTATTTCAGATGCAAGGAACAGTATCCACAAAGGCCTTATCTATGAAAAGAAGTCATGTGTTCACGAAACTGAAGGAAAACCAAGTTGACTGGATCAGGAAATATTTCCTTTCCTATCTTGTAAAGGCAAAATCCTAAAGGCAATGATAGATTTTAGAGCAAACATTCTAGGATGATGAGTGTTATGGAAATACAGGTAGTGGTTGGTTCTCACAAGAAACTTTGAGGGTCCTGACAGACATCTGATATAATTTTCCTTGTAATGGGAAGCTTCTCTGGACTTAAATTGGCAGCAACATAATCTAATTTGTTATTAACAAATCATTTTGCCTTTCCTATGGGAACAGAATGAGAGTGGGGTAAGACAAAATCTACAGACTGTATTGCTACAGTGTAGAGAGACAGTGGCAGCTTTGTGTAGAGCAGTGGACAGAGTAGATGGACTCAGCACACATTCTAGAGGGACCTTCTCTCAGATTTATTCTCATGTACTTTGTTCACTCAAGATCAAAAGTAGTAGTTTCCTTTTCTTTCAGGGGCTAAACTCTTTCTATCTTCTATATTGTTTCCTTTTCTATTTAGTACTTCCCTTTGTCTGTTATCTCTTCTTTATCAAGTGTCTTCTTCAGTCACACCTTCATTGCTATCCATTTTAACTCAACCTATACACATGATCATCTCATCTTTATAACCTTTTTGAAAACTACTTTTCAAAAAAGTAGTTTACCGGGGCGCCTGGGTGGCTCAGTGGGTTAGGCTGCTGCCTGCGGCTCAGGTCATGATCTCAGGGTCCTGGGATCGAGTCCCGTGTCGGGCTCTCTGCTCAGCAGGGAGCCTGCTTCCCTCTCTCTCTCTCTCTCTCTCTTTCTCTCTGCCTACCTCTCTGTCTACTTGTGATCTCTCTCTGTAAAAAAAAAAAAAAAAAAAAAAGTAGTTTACCTCCTTCCCTTCAGAATCTTACTCATCTCTACTTTTTACTAATCAGGGTTCTGCCTAAAATTATGTCCCCTCAGATCTACTTAATCCATAAATGCCAAATTCAGTGTATTATTTTTAATTCATGTTTTACTTGATCCCTTGATGACAGCATGGACCATTTGTCTCTTGTGTTTTGCTTTATTTCCTTGATGCCTCTGTTGAAGTTCTCTATTATTTCTTCCCCTGTATTTTTCAAAGGCCAATATATAATTTATGGTGTCCCTTCACTTCCCTGCTCTTAAATACAAATACACCATGGTGTTTGAGCTTTCCTTCTTTTTTTCTCTTACTCTGTGCAGTCTCTCTGGGTTGTCTTCACAATCCTTAGTAACCACTAAGGTTAGTTATTGCTGATGAATTCCAAACCTTTCTTTTCCAGCCTTAAGTTTCTGACCTTAATCCATATTCATTATTGTTACTGATTATCCTCTCTTTTTTGCCCCCCCCAGATTAATAATATGCACTTTCTCTCTTCTTTAAAACTTGATCCAACTAAGTATGATTTCTGAGGAGATGATCTTGTGTGGAAACTTCCTGTTGCCATAGAATCACCCTAATGGAAGAACTTGAAACACTCAGGACTGTGGTGTAGGGAAGGAAAAAAAATGGATCAGGTTAATTCATCTACTTCCTGTAGAAACTGAGTTGATCACAAATCTTAGCAATTGGCTGGGCACTGTAAATGCAAGTTCCCTCTGAATAAAATTTGCTTTTTAACAACTTGAATTTTAAGAATCTTTTTAAAAGCTGTCTTGAAATTTTAGTTCTGAGCTTTAGAAATGGATGGCATGCTTATTCAAGTGGCTAAAAGAATTCTGTCTTGCATCAGGAAATCTTGGATCTCTTGACAATTATAAATATTTCCTTTCCTATCTTGTAAAGGCAAAACCCTAAAGGCAATGATAGATTTTAAAGTGAACATTATATAGGCATATAAAAACATTGCTTTCAATAAAAAACAAAGCAAAACTAAACTAAACAAAAAGCAGAGGCACAGTATAGAGTCAGTATAGCAAAAAGAAAAATAGTACACAATCTCCTGTCAGGCTGCCTGACTATGGAGCTCAACTTCTGTTTTTCATACTTTTGGGTAAAATATATAACTTCTCAAACTCTAGTGCTCTTCTATGTTTTTCAAATAAGGTGAATGCTATATAACATAAAATCCAGTATTTTAAGATGAACAATTAAGTGGCATTTAGTACATTCACAGTGTTATGTAACCATCAGCTCTACCTAGTTCCAAAATATTTTTATCATCCCAAAGAAAGCCCTGCACTCATTAAGCAGTTAATCTCCGTAACTCTCTATACCTAACCTCTGGTAACCACCAATCTGCTTTCCATCTCCACCTATTCTGGATATATCATATAAATGGAATCATATATGATATGACCTCTTGTGTCTAGCTTCTTTTACTTGGCATAATGCTTTCCAGATTCATCTACATTGTATCATGTGTCATTCATTACTTTTTATGACTAAATAATATTTCATTGTAAGTATATACCATAATTTGTTTTGACTGAATAACATTGCATTGGATGTATATGCCACAATTTATTTTTCCATTTATCCATTGATGGACATTTGGTTATTTCTACCTTTGTCTGCTGTGAATAGTACTGCTATGAATATGTCTGTGCTTGTGTTTGTTGAGTACTTTTTTTTTTTCCCCTATTCTTTTGGGTATGTACTATGAAAGAATTATAATCTAAAATAGAATCAGAAGATATAAAATGGAGAATCTCATACATGTATCCTCAGGAAGACAAAAGACTGATTTCCCATAAATGTCTGAGTTACAGAAAACTGATAGTGTTTGAATTTTCTTGAATAGTGGGAGGTTGATCAGAGGTTGTCTCATGTCAACCTTGAGAAGTTTTTCCAGAGGCATGAGTAAGAGATGACCCAGGTTGTGTTGGTCTCACGAAGTAGGCTGAATTGAGCTTTGTTTGTGTAACTGGACTGGTTTTGTCTGCTTGGGCAGTTTTCAAGGCTGGTCTCCATTTGTTTTTGATTTTAACTGATTCTCCCTGAATTTCTCCCTTTTTATCTTCCACTTTTGGTTGAATTCTGACTTTATTTGGGATCTGTTTAAAGGCTTTATCCATTCTGGTGAGTACTTGGTTATTTTCTTGTTGACAACACACTAGAATTTCAGTATAATTCCTTTGGAATTCTTTTTTTTTTTTTTTTTTTTTTTTTTAGATTTTATTTATTTAACAAAGAGAGAGCACAAGCAGGGGAGTGGGAGAGGGAGAATCAGGCTTCCTGAGCAGGGAGCCCAATGCGGGGCTGGATCCTAGGACCCTGGCATCAGGACCTGAACCAAAGGCAGACACTGAATGACTGAGTCACCCTGGTGCCCCTCCTTCAGAATTCTTGAGAAGAAAACAAAACAAAAATAATGATAATATCTGTGGTTATGAGTAGTTGAGCAAATAAATGCTATTAGACCATTTACCACCTCCTTATGAGAGACTTCAAAAGCAAAGCAAAGCAAAGCAAACCAAACCAAACCAAAAAATTCCTGTAAGAGGATTAGTTAGTCATGGACTGAAAGACCACATTTATGCTGAGTCATCTGCCAACTGAAAGACACTTTCAATGCAACAAGGGACGCCTGATCATAAGTTGGACAACTGGGATAAATGTCGTCCACCAGGAGAAATAGTATCCCATGAAAAGCACACTGTGAAGCAAAACACAACTCTCAACCCTAAAAGCACACCCATCAGGCTTATTTAGACATATTTTTTTTTCTCTTTTGCTTTCAGGAAAACCTCTGAGAAATGGGATTCCAGTCATCTAAATGCTCCAAGGATAGCCTTCCTTCAGGGACCTCATCAGTTTTATATTCAAAAATTACGGTCCCTCTTCATATGTATATTTGACTAAATGGACCAGCCTTACTAAAGATAATTTAGAACTTCAATGCCCTTTATAGGGAAACTGCAAACTCAAACTTGTTTTCCTATAGCTATTTTAATTGGTTCTAGAGGTTTCTAAATGAATTCAGAATTCTGAAGTTGCCTCTTTACATAATACTAAGTTAACTGAAGCAAATAAACAACTAAAAGGAAATTTTTAAAGTATTGGGACCTCTTCCTCAGGGCACCAACCAGGTCACCCAAACTCGCTTCCTTTATTTGACGTCCCCTTGTTATCTAGTGCTAAACTGTTTTCAATTTTGCCTGTTAAAAAATGAAGAGAGAGAGATAGAAAGAATTAAAATAAAAAATTCTTGATTTGAACTCAACATCAACTCAGATCCTTTCCTATTTTCGTTCAGACATTTGCAGATACAATTAAAAAAAAAATCAGGATATTGGAAGTACAATTGTCCTGCACTTAAAAAAAAAAAAAAAAGGAAAAAATTTAAATGGTAATTGCCCTATACTTCACTTGCCCTATACCCTATAATTGCCCTATACTTCACTGCCTATAGATGCTGAGATCCAGCCTTGGCAGGTCCAGGTGCCCCTGAAGGGGGGGCGGTGTCAGCAAGAGGAACAAGAGAGCCACACAGTGAGTTCTGGTCAGTAGTCAGGCATCTCCATTTTATTCTGATTTTAGAGCTTTTTAATATAGGCAGTTTACTTGGGGTAGGGGGTTGCATTCCTGCAAAGGACATCTAAGGACTCAAGCACTCATCAGATAATTTTTCTCTGTTCAGCACGTGTTATTCTAGTTAAGCTATAATGAATACAGACTGGCGCCAGGGATGGGGGACAGGATCTTTTTTCTTGAGTAATCACGTCCCTCAGAAAGCCATGGGAGGTAGCACAAATACATGCTTTTTGGTAACGTGTTCTGGAGTCTGCAGGAAAACAGGATACAGGTTAATGGAAAACGAGAAACTGTCTGGAGAAACTAAGTATATAGGAGAGAAGTAGGAATGAGAAAGCATTACCTTTGCAGGAGGCAGGGTGTATTTTAATGGCTCGGCTGTGAAAGCACGGGATAAACATCAAGCTAGGGAGGAAACCATCTAGTGCTGTACACATCTAAAGCTCTCCACTGTCCTAGGTACAGAATAATTTACCTCCTTGAAGTTGCTCCGGCCCACAAGCCTGAGAGATGTTTGCCACAAATTAGCAAGGAGCTCTTAATTTGAGAGAGATACAGGGATCAGAGAAAAAGGCAAGAGACTGTCAGACTGTGCTTATCTGAGTGGCTCTCCGGCCTTCCGCAGCCTGCGGGGTATCTGGTCCTAGGCAGCATTAGGCCTGCTTCAGTTCAAACCTTAACCTAGTGGGGCAATGCCCTCGACCAGGCCTCATGGCTCCCAATACATAGAGACTAAAAGAAAAAGGGAGAAAAGAGCCTTTTTAAGTATGGATTGCCATAGAAGTTCCCTTGATAAAATTAATTTGCAAAGAGCTCCACTTAAAGAAATTTATATAAATGCTTAAAGAAAATCAAGCATTTATATAAATTAAGTATATTCTCAGAAACATAGAAATTAAACCAAATATTTTTCAAGTTTGTATGATCTGGAATAATCTTTGGTAAATAAAAGTTAGCTTCAGTTTGTCGGTTTAATTAAAACAGGTATGTCCTTAGAGTCATCAACATGAAGTAGAATTATTCTACCTGAATTTACTGAAAACCAAATAAGATCATATTATCTCTGTTACAAAAATTTGCCAGCAAGAAAAATAACTTAAAATGTTGGTTAACTGCTTATCATGAAATCTTTAAGAATAACCTGAATATGATTGTTAAAAACAAATGACTTAAATAGATATAAACAGGATAAGTTTCTAGGTGAACTTTTCAGCGAATGATTTCCAAAATCTTTTGGTTACTGAATACTTTGTTTTGCTAAATTAAAATAATGAGTGAAGTCAAGTTTATTGAGTATCTAGGTCATCTCCAAATAAAGTAAAATAAAATAAAATAAAATAAAATAATAAAATACTGACACACTAGTAAAAAATAAGTTTATCTACTTTTGACTTCCTTTACAGAGGAACTAAAGATATTTGAGTCTATTAATAAACATGTTTTGTGCCACACTGAAAAATTTATTATGAAGAAAATATACTTCTAGGGGCGCCTGTGTGGCTCAGGGGGTTAAAGCCTCTGCTTTGGGCTCAGGTCATGATCCCAGAGTCCTGGGAGCTCTTTGCTCAGCAGGGAGCCTGCTTTCCTTCTACTCTCTCTGCCTGCCTCTCTGCCTCCTTGTGATCTCTGTCTGTCAAATAAATAAATAAAATCTTAAAAAAGAAAAGAAAATATACTTCTAGAAATTATAAAATGTATTTATAATTTTGCCACTTTACCACAGGATCCCAATATATGACAAGCAATTCACAATTTGCTTCCTATTTCTCACTGGAAAGCAAAGATTACAAATACAAGTTGGCAGAGCTGGGATTAGGGAAGGATGTGTAGGGGTCCACTGCTCTGGCTTCAGAGGGCTGGCAGACAAGACAGGAAGGCAGGATGTAAAATTTAACATTGGAAGCCTTAGTTTGTTGTTTTGCAAAGGTGGGAGGGCTCAGGATGCCACAGAAGAAGATCCAGGCACTTGTGACAAAGCCTGCTTGGGACTCTAAGAGGTGGAATCTCTGGGAGAGTGACAAAGAGCAGATGGTTGATGATTGAAGAAGTGGTGGATGATTATTTCTAAGAATTAAGGAAAGTAGAAAGTGTGTTTTTGAGAAAAAGAAGGCATGAGGAATGGAGATGCACTTTTTTTGGAGAAAAACAAAAATGGTTTTGTCTTAAACATTGTTTCTGAATAAGAAAGGAAAAAGATAGGACAAAACCTAGGGAGGTATAGTAAGTTGCAGAAAGTTTGTGGAAGGGAAATCTTGAGAAGGGAACTTTGAGTGGAATCAAACTAAGACTGGAAAGGATTTCAGTTAAAAAAAAAATTACTATCAAAATCACATTGCTGGGGCACCTGTGTGGCTTGGTGGGTTAAAGCCTCTGCCTTCGGCTCAGGTCATGATCCCAGAGTCCTGGAATCAAGCCCCGCATTAGGCTCTCTGCTCAGCAGGGAGCCTGCTTCCTCCTCTCTCTCTCTGCCTGCCTCTCCACTTACTTGTGATCTCTCTCTCTCTCAAATAAATAAATAAAATCTTTAAAAAAAATCACATTGCTACCAAATTAGAATTTGGTTTTCTCTCTGTTAAAAACATAACATTTCTTAGATTCTTGGTTTGCTGTTAATTAAAAAATCATAAACAAAAGATGTCCTTCATCTTTTAAGTAATCTGCCCAAAACAAAGATTTTGTATATCAGAATAATCTCTTTGTGCTTTATGCTCTCTTTACCATTACGTCTTTAATTGTTTAAGTAAACCTAGTTTTCTCAAAATTAAGAGCTATATTTTGCTCTTACCTTTTCTATTTGCATAAAGGTAAAATCTTTTATTGTCACTTTGGTTAAATAGATAATTTTCTCTCTGTATAAAAGGTGAATATACAGTAATTAGGTTTATTTGGCATATTAAATACCCATTCATGGAAAGCATTATCAAATAAAAAGTAACACTAGGCCTTCTTTATGTTGTATTTATATACATGTATTTTATAAATATTCCAGAAGTTATATCAAATTCCTAAAATTCTGGTATGTTCTGGTATAATGGTGTCTGGCATAATGTTATCAGTCATAATTTTAAAATGTATGTCACAGAAATAACAAAATTCCTTGTTAATTACATTATAAAGAACTCTCATCTAATGTTTAATCATTGTCATTTTTAGGTCTGTGGTCATTTTCAGGAAATTATTTTTTACCCTGATGCCTTTACACACAGGTTTCATCTTCAAAGAAACTGTCAAAAAGACCTTGACATGAACCCTAGAATACAGGTTTTTGATCATTTTAAGATCATAGCCCTGAGCCAGGTAAGAAGTTCTAAAACTCTGTTGTGTTTGATGAAACACATAATCAAACATCATCTGTTGTGATGAATTCATAAATTGCCAACAATAGAGGAAAGAGAATAAGAAGTAAGTACATAAACCTGGACAAACTGCTAATGCTAACTGTAATATTCATGGCTTCATTTAAAATATTGTCTGTTGGTTAATGTTTGGGTTTCTAGATTTAGAAGACCGCTTTTTCTTTTCTCTTTTAGGAAAATGTATCTTTGCACAAAAGTTAAAACATTCATCTCTTATTCCCCACCTGATCTCTCCAGAATTTGAAAGCTCTTATTAAATGCCCTTATTTTTCCTAACAGTATGTGTAGTTATATATGTTCAATAAAAATCTGGTCTCCTTATAACAGGATACAATTGGACAAATCCTTGGCTCGACTTTTTAGCTTTAAGAGACATTGGAAAGCCAATCTGAGAGCCCTTATGAAAACTTTCAGCAATGCAGATTTTTGAAAGCCTATATGGGGGGCGCCTGGGTGGCTCAGTGGGTTAAAGCCGCTGCCTTCGGCTCGGGTCATGATCTCAGGGTCCTGGGATCGAGCCCCGCATCGGGCTCTCTGCTCCGCGGGGAGCCTGCTTCCTCCTCTCTCTCTGCCTGCCTCTCTGCCTACTTGTGATTTCTCTCTGTCAAATAAATAAAATCTTAAAAAAAAAAAAAAAGCCTGTATGGATAATCACTTGCTGCACTCGTATAAATGATCACGTTTTTTAAGACTGAACTTAATTTACAAACAAATGAATCTTACTATGAGGATGATTAGAAAAAAAATATATTCCAGTAATGTACCTTTATGGATATCAGATTTCAGTGCTATTAATTATCTTTGAGCTTTGCTTTCTACCTATATAAGCTGGACTGAGTTCTGAATTTTTCTAATTTCCTCCAACATGTAGCTAAAACTCCCCAAACTAACACTTCTAACTCTCTCCCACTCTTTTGACTTGGAATCATTATGAAACTCAAACTGCCCTTTTCTCAATGTCATGCTAGCTAAAGCTGGACAACTTGATATTAACTTCAGAGAAATCATCACAGCAGCTCCTATGTGGACAGTTTCATGCTTACTGTTTTGCGGCCATTCAAAAGGATCACCAGGGACATTGAAACCTCAAACCAGAAAAGTCTGTCAGATTGCCACTGTCTGCCCTCACTCCATCTGAAGATGCTTTCAACCTGGCATCTCTTTTAGATTGAGAAATTTTCTCAATTGGCTGCTCTCCAAAACTCAGAAACTGAATTTATGATTTGCTCAAACTATTAACATTTTTCTTTTGTTTCCATAAAAATGCCTTCTTCCCAAATGTGTGTAAACGAAATCATCTACCTCAGAGGGACATACTGAAATTCTTCATTTTTCAATTCTGTCAAATGAGGTCAAATGAAATTCCATTTCCCTCCTTCATGGGACAAGATGCTTGAGGATGGTCCTTCTTAGCCCCGTGGGACATATACAAAGAAATTAACAAACACCTGAATGAACTTAATTGATCAAAGATTGTGTGTGTGTGTGTGTGTGTGTGTGTGTGAAAGATCTTGATCAAATAGAGGAAATGTGAAAGAATTTAAATCTAAAATAGGACTGGAGGATATAAAATGGAAAAATCTTATTCATGAACACTCAGGAAGACAAACCTTAAGAAGAGACTGAATTCACATGAATCTGTGATTTACAGAAAACTGATAATGTTGGAATTCTCTTGGATGGTGAGGAGTTGATCAAAGGTTTTCTCATATCAACCTTGGGAAGTTTTGCCAGAGATGTAAACAGGAGATGACCCAGGTTGTACTGGTCTCACAAAGTGCACTGAATTGAGCTTTGTTTGTGCAACTGGACTGATTTTGTCTGCTGGGCAGTTTCCAAGGCTGGTCTCCATTTGTTTTTTATTCTGACTCTTACTGAACTCCCTCTGCTTTACATTTTCTACCCCTAAATACAACCTACCCCAAATCCTCAATGGACTCACCGTAGGCTTTCTATAGTTTGCTTATCCTGAATCTCAATCCCTTTACTATTCTGAATAAACTCATCTCTTTGAGCTTGCCTCAGTTTTCTTCTTTATTTAGGTCAATAATATCTAGTAGTAGAATTAATGGATTAGAAGGTAATTCTATTTTTAAGTATTTGAGGAACTTTCAAATTCTTTTCCAAATTGGCCAAACTATTTTACATTCCCACTAGCAATGTTTGAAGGCTCAATTTCTCCATTTCCTCACCAACATTATTACTTATTGTTTTAAGGAGAATTTTATTAGAGTTACCTCAGTGGGCCTGAAATGGTATCTCTTTGTGGTTTCAATTTGTATTTAATGGTAATAAATGATGATGTTGAGAATCTTTTAAGGTGCTTATTGACCATTTCTATATTTTCTCTGGAGAAATATTCATTCAAGTTTTATATCCTTTTTTTTTTTTGAGATTTTTAAAATTCATTTATTTGACAAAGAGAGAGACAGCAAGAGAAGGAACACAAGCAGGGAGAGTGGGAGAGGAAGAAGCAAGCTTCCAGCTGAGTAGGAAGCCTGATGGGGTGGGGGACTCATTCCTAGGACCCTGGGATCATGACCTGAGCAGGAGGCAGATGCTTAACTACTGAGCCACCCAGGCACCCCTATATCCATTTTTAATTTGAGTTATTTGTGCTTTTATTGTTGAGTTGTGCTTTTATTGTTTATTGTATTTGTGCTTTTATTGTTGAGTTATTTGTGCTTTTATTGTTGAGTTCTTTATATAGTCTGAATACTAGACACTTATCAAATGTATGCCATGCCAGTATCTGCCCATTCTGTAGGTTATCTTTTCACCTCCTGAATAATGTCCTTTGATGAACAAATGTTTTTAATTTTGATGAAGTTCAATGTATGTATTTTTAGTTTTGTTACTCATACTTTTGGTGTTGTATCTCAAAATTTATTGGCAAACTCAAGATCATGAAGATTTAGTCTCATGTTTTTTTCTGAATTTTATGTTTTTATCTCTTGTATTTAAGTCATTTATCCACTTTGAGTAAATTTTTGCATATGGTATGAATAAGAGTCCAATGTCATTCTGTTTTCATCTTGTGCATCTCTGTTTGTTGAAAAGGCTCTCTTTTCCGCATTAAACAATCTTGGTTCTGCTGTCAAAATATCAACTAGCTATAGATGTATGGATTTATTTCTGAATTCAGTTCTATTCCATTGGTCTATATGTCTCTCTTTATGCCAGTCCTACACTGTTTTGATTACTGTAGCTTCATAGGAAATTTTGAAATTGAAAATTATGTGTCCTCTGCTGCAATAGACTAATTCATAACCTTACAAAATTTGTACCTCGAGTCTTTAATCTCTAACATGACGAAATTTGGAGATGGGGACTTTGAGAGGTAATAGGTTTAGATGAAGACAGGAGAGTGGGGAGCTCATGATGGGATTAGTGCTTTTATAAGAACAGACACTAGAAAGCTTGCTCTTTTCTGTCTCCTCTGTTCCTCCCCACCTCTCTCTCTCTCTCCCTGCTCTTCTGTCTGTATGCCATGTAAGGACAAAGACAAAAGACTGCAAGTCAGGACCAACTCTCACCAGAACCTTTTTCTCAGACTTCTAGTCTCCAGAACTCTGAGAAAATAAGTTTCTTTTGTTCAAGTCACTGAATTTTGGTATTTTGTTATGGCAGCCTGAACTGACTGAAACATCCAATTTTTTCCTCTTTTTTAAGATTGTTTTGGATAGTTAGGGCCCCTTGAAATTCCATATGAATTTGAGGATCAATGTTTCCATTTCTGTAAAACAGCTGTAGAATTTTGATAAGGGTTGTATTGAATATGTAGATTGCTTTGTTATCATAATGTTATTAAATCTTCTAGTCCATGCAAATGGGGTGCCCTTTTCACTTACTTAGGTGTTTTTTACTTTCTTCCAGAAATGCTTTGTAGCTTTTAGTGTAGAAGTCTTTCATTTCCTCGGTTAAATTTATCCCTGGGTATTTTATTCTTTCGGATGTCTTTGTAAATGTGATTTTTTAAAAGAGTTCTTTTTTGGATTGTTCATTGCTGGTGTAGAGAAACACAACTGATGTTTTGTGTTTATCTTTTACCTGGCAACATTGCTGAATTTGTTTATTAGCTCTAGTGGTTTTTTATGGATTTTATAAAGTTTCTATATATAGGATCACGTCATCTGTGTGTAGAGAGTTTTACTTCTTTTGTATTTTGAATGTCTTTTATTAGCATCTCTTTTTAAAAAAAAATTTAATTTTTAAAATTTCTTTTCAGTGTACCAGAATTCATTGCTTATACACCACACCCAGTGCTCCATGCAATACGTGCCCTCCATAATACCCACCACTAGCCTCACCCAACTTCCCACCCCCCGCCCCTTCAAAACCCTCAGATTGTCTCTCAGAGTCCATAGTCTCTCATGGCTCATCTCCCCCTCTAATTTCCCTCAACTCCCTTCCTCTCTCCATCTCCCCATGTCCTCCATGCTATTTCTTATGCTCCACAAATAAGTGAAACCATATGATAATTGACTCTCTCTGCTTGACTTATTTCACTCAGCATAATCTCTTCCAGTCCCGTCCATGTTGATACAAAAGTTGGGTATTCATCCTTTCTGATGGAGGCATAATACTCCATAGTGTATATGGACCGTATCTTCTTTATCTATCTATCTGTTAAAGGGCATCTTGGTTCTTTCCACAGTTTGGCGACTGCGGCCATTGCTGCTATGAACATTGGGGTACAGACGGCCCTTCTTTTCACTACATCTGTATCTTTGGGGTAAATACCCAGTAGTGCAATTGCAGGGTCATAGGGAAGCTCTATTTTTAATTTCTTAAGGAATCTCCACACTGTTTTCCAAAGTGGCTGCACCAACTTGCATTCCCACCAACAGTGAAAGAGGGCTCCCCTTTCTCCATATCCTCTCCAACACACGTTATTTACTGTCTTGTTAATTTTGGCCATTCTAACTGGTGTAAGGTGGTATTTCAATATGGTTTTAATTTGAATCTCCCTGATGGCTAGTGGAAGACAATTTACTCTCTTAAGATACAAATGTAAGGCTTAGTTCAGTATTATAAGATATTTTTCATCTGTCAAATTGCAAAGATTTTTAACATGTAAATATTGGTGGAAAGTATTGAAAATGTGAAACTCAGTAATGAAGAATGGAAGTTAATCAAATCTTTCAACTTACTGACCAGCAATTTTATTTTGAGTTTACATCTTGAAGAAATAATTGAAATATTTCTAGTGACTTATATATGAGGGTATTCACAGCAGCATTATTTATAATGGGAAATTTTTAAAAACAAGCTAGTAAAAGATTGTTAAGAATGTTACAAATAAGTCTTAAGATATTATGTTGTGCAATCATTAACATGTTTGTTGTGCGAATAGTTCATAATATATTATGTTAAAAATTTTTGAATTTTTTCATCTCCATTCTTCCCCTTCTTCTTCGCTCTATTTTCACAAATGAATAAATACTAAGTTATACATGCCAAAATATGAGTTGTGGTTACCTCTGTGTAGTTGGATTAATTAACAATTTTATTTCAGTCTTTTCTCTTTGAATTTTCATATGTTTTATACTTATTATTTGTGATTTTTAATAAGACAGGCACATTTGAAAAGATACTACTAACGGTAAGAATTTTTTTCTCAGAATTTCATAGCACTCAGCTTTTAAATTTCCTCACTATTTCACTTCATTTTTATGTAGAGAAAGAGTTCTCCCATGACATGTATCATAGTGAGTCAATGGTGAAAAATAAATGGAGAAAAAAGTCTGTATACACACACACACACACACACACACATTTTGCTAGAGCTCAAACTGTTTTGTAGTATGCTCTCTATAAAACGTTTTATTTATTATTTGTTTTTTTAATTAATGGGAAAAAATGATAGCACACAACTACAGGATCTCAAAAGAAACAAAACCAACAGAGATGCCAGGGAAAGAAAGTTCTGATACTTATCAATAGAAAAGCTGATAAATTTTAGCTTAAATGTAAGCCAAATTAATTATAATTGGAATGTAAAAGTCTATTCTCTAAGAATAGACAAGTGTTATTGAAGAAAATAAACCGGTCTTATTATATCATCACATTTTGGTTTGGAGATCAATGCCTGTGGAAGAAAGTGAATCTTCCTAGCATCTGTTTGTAAATTTTTGGCTTAGACTTTGGTTAGAAAAATTATAAATCCTGGTGACTTATTCTATTAAGAATGAAAACCCCTTTTAATGTTGCTATTCTTAGCTCTCTTTAATTCTTCAAAATATTGCCTATTTTCCTTAAAAACAAGAAGCTTCTTAAGATACCTATGTAATCTATGTTTTAAAGTTTAAGCATTTTTATTTCCCAAATTTTTATAACCATTTCTATCATAACTTGTCAATATGGACATCAAGGTTACTTAAATGAGAGATATAAAATCTACAATACCAAGAAACAATCTGGGGGATTCAGAGGGGAGGATCGTGGGGGGTAGGGGTCACAGGGTGATGAACATTGAGGAGGGCATGTGCCATGATGAGCATTGGGTGTAATATTTAACTAATGAATCATTGAACGCTACTTCAAAAACTAATTATGCATGGATAACTAGGTATTGTAAATAAACAATGAATCTTGTAACACTGCATCAAAAACTAATGATATATTTTATGGTGACTAATATAACACAATAAAAAGCAGAAAATTTAAAAAAAATCTACAATATGTTTAACATGGCTGAGTTAACTTTTCTGGAAATCTTGGCATTTTAATAATCTCCAGTATACTATATTTAGCAGTGTTTTAGCTATTTGAAATATGGTATCTTCTGCCAGAAGTACATTAGAATATAAATTAGTTAATATTTTATCTCATGTTATGTGGTATGTCAAAAATGAACAGGGTTTGAACCTATAATCTTAAAAAAGGTAAAAATCTCAGAATGGTCTTTTTGTAAAGTTTTCACCATTTGACACTATGTGACTATTTAAAATATAAGTAATATTTTTGCTAGTATTACTCTGATTTCATAAGTAGTAATTTATAGGGCTGAATCTTATCAACCTAAATAAGGTTAAAAGAGGTATATACATTTGCTGTCAATCTTTATGTCATGATTTTTGATCACCCCAGATGGCACCAGTGAGCCTGAGCTACTTATATTTTATGGAATTGTTTATGCTCTATCAGACCTTGTGCCTCTGTGTATGTGTGGATGTGCATGTGTGTATAGACATGTACTATGCACATAATTTCCCCATTTATTCTGGGTCCTGTTAAACATCACATTTTACATCCTTCTTTTCTAATATTGTGTTGCTTGTCCTTTTGGTTTGATTAAATTTTTATTTGTTCAACCACTTTCTGTAATTCTCTTTTATTACTTCGTTTTAAATGTGTTACTTATAAGTAGCACAGAGCTACATTGTTTTTTATGATGATATAAATGTACTTGGCTTTTAATGGGAAATTTTTGTTTGAATTTTATGTAGATAAAAAATAATAAAGAAAACTAATTTTTCACTAATTTTTAAAATATTTATTATTTATTTTTCTTCTCATTTAATTTCCTTTAGCCAATTTTTGTAAATTGATCAAATTGTTTTTAACTTTATTCATCTCTCCTCTTATTTTGTAAATTTTATTGTACTTTTGCATCTTATTTCTGATTATATTCCTTTTCCCAGTGCTCATAAAGAAACATATAGTTTTCCAGTATATTAAAACAATGCCTTTTCCCTCTACTGGTAGATCTCATTTTTTTTTTCCTGCTTCTTTTCATCAGTTTGCAGAATGCATTCACTTCTCCCTGTTCTGCTTGTCTGCTTGCTTTTATCAATGGAATTTGCAGAGATACTTTATAATCTTTGCTCTAGATTGTTATTATATTTTTCCTGTAATTTATCCTCCCTATTTTAAGAATCTTTATTTAGTATTTTTAAATCAATACACAGATTATTAATCAGGTTCATATTTATTATCTATTTAATCTATGTTTATTGTCAATAGAATTTCTTTTCCTTCTAATTTTTTTCTTATCTTGAGGATTTCATTCTGAATGATTATTGTCCAAGAAGTAGTAATTTTTTTTTAGAAGTAGTAATTTTTAAATATTTCTCTCAAAGGGGCATGTGAGGGATATATTCTTTACATCTTTGTGTATATGCAATTACCTGACAGATAAATGCTACCTGGGACGGGTGTATGTTTGTTGGTTTAAATTCCTTTTATTTTTTTTCCTCAGTGGTCTATTGATAGTATTCTACCAGCTTGTAAGTTCCTCTATACAGATGACACTGATTTGGGTCCAGGAAATAGGGGGACTGGGGTCAAAAATCAAAGTCTGTCTTTCTTCTTTTCTTTCTTTCTTTCTTTCTTTCTTTCTTTCTTTTTCTTTTTTAAGGAGTTATGTTTCATCCCAGAATCCCTTTGAGACTTTCAGTCTTATCAACTTAAGTTGGCTCCCTCTTACCTGCTCTTTGCATTGACAGGTTGGAAGACTATGCAATAGTCTAGAAAAAAGATGATGATGGTCAGGATTAGATTAATAACAATAACAATGGAGACCAGCAGATGAATGCACATTATATTTTAAAGGTCAAATTGACAGGATCTTTAATATGTTAGACATGAGTTTGATCTAACGAAAGATTCCCAAGAAGGTACATACTTTCCAGACCTAGCAATAGGGTAGATGAATATTCCATTTCTCAAATAGGAAAAAATTGGAAGTAATTCATGTTTTATGTTTGCTAAATTTAAAAGTCTGTGACATTTAAGGGATATATCAGGTAAAGATAGGCATTTGTAAACCTGCAGCTCATAGAGAGATTAGGCTTTAAAATGCTATATTGGAAAGCCATTAGAATAATGATGATTTTTAAACCCATGGGGATGGATTAATCTAATCATGCCACATATCTATTGAGCATCTTTTATGGAGTAGGTATTATTGTAAGCATGGGATACATAATAGTGACTAAGATAGAATTGTGGAAGTTTTATTATAGTGACAGGTGGAGGATATTGAATTCTGAGGAACACATAGATGTAAAAGTCTGGTTGAAGAAGAATGCCTAGGATAGGAGACTAAAAGAATTTGGCCAGTGCATAATAAAAAATCCAAGAATGTTCCAAAAGAGGAGGCCTTTAAGAAGAAGGGAGTTGTTAACTGTGTTGAGTATTGCTAAGTAGTCAAGTAGTCTCAACAGAAGAAAGAATCTATAGCTTGTCAATATGGAACTTATAGAGTTGGTGCCCTGAAAAAAATCTGGTGGTAGTAATGGCAGGAAAGTCAGGCTCAAGCTGGAAGGCATGGTATGAATGAGTGGGGAGGAACAGAGACATTGGGTGTAGACATCTAGATTTTTGTCGTTGTTTAACCTGAAGGATTGCTGGAAACAGCACCTTCAATTTTGGAGGAAATTAATGTGATCATCCTGTCTAAATCGTCACTTAGGAAATTTTCAAATTTATTTTTATTGTGGGAAAGGATAAACGAGAAGCCCAGAGACCCTTTTTTCAAAGAAGAGCCATTTAACATTTTCCATAATATTTACAGAATATTGGAGGCCTTCCAGATAAGGGATAGGATTTGCTCACATTCTATGAGATAGTGTTCATGGCATTACAAAAATTATGATCAATTATATCTCTCTAAACTGTAGTGATTTAGACATGTTTATTGTAACAATCCCTGATTAAGACAGACATAACAGATTCACATTTAAAAATACTCAACATCTAATAGTGTTGCATCCATGTTTAGGATAATTGCAATGTTTTATAGCATTTTCTCTGTGAGGCACTTTAGATCGAATGTGGGTAATGTATTAAAGACTTCTTTTGTTTAATGGTAAGACGTAGTATTAGATTGCCAAGTAGAAATGGGAATGCACTTAACCAATCCATAATCCTCCCTGCCGCTTTGTGTGGATAATTGCTGTAAACATGCCTCACCACAGCAACACTGTGTAAGCCACCATAGTACTTAATTTCGATAATTTTGTTTTTGTTGAATGGCATATATATTTGAAGTGACTAAAACAATTTTTAAATCAGGTTGACAATGGGTAGCTAGTTCAAAATTGTATGTGGCTTAAAATAGCAAAATTAGGATGTCATTAATATGCTAGGGAAAGAAAAATCTTTTTATTTTTCTTGTGGAAAATAGATAAAGGGACCATAAATGTTGACAAAAGTCATAATTAAAGTTCCTGCACTTAAGTAGTATATTTTAAAATTATTATGGTATCTCCCAAAGATACAGATGTAGTGAAAAGAAGGGTCATATGTACCTCAGTGTTCATAGCAGCAATCTCCAAAATAGCCAAAATGTGGAAAGAGCCAAGATACCCTCCAACAGATGAATGGATAAAGAAGGTGTGGTCCACATACACAATGGACTATTACTCAGCCATCGGAAAGGATGAATCCCCATCTTTTGCATCAACATGAATGGGACTGGAGGAGATTATGCTGAGTGGAATAAGTCAAGCAGAGAAAGTCAATTATCATATGGTTTCACTTATTTGTGGAACATAAGGAATAGCATGGAGGACATTAGGATAAGGGAAAAATGAAGGGAGAGAAATCGGAGTGGGAGAAGAACCATGAGAAATTATGGGCTCTGGGAGACAGAGGGTTTTAGAAGGGAGAGGTGGTAGGGGGATGGGTGAACCTGGTGATGGGTATTGAGGAGAGCACAGATTGCATGGAGCACTGGATGTTATATGCAAAGAATGAATCATGGAACACTACATCAAAAACTAATGATGTACTGTATGGTGACTAACCTAACATAATTAAAAAATTATTATGGTATCTCTATAGTGTTCATTTTCCTTTTGAATGAAAAGCTAGGAAATGTATATTAATATATCCCATAGTTTCTTCTCTATGAGTCAAGTTCATACTTATTATGTGTCTTAGAATAACATGGAATTGCTTTGCTCATGGAATTGATAGGAATACACGTAGAATTCTTGGTGAGAATACTAACTCTATGTTTGCAGAGTAAATGGAGCTAGAATGAGTAAGACAAGCTTAGCTTCTTATTTAATTTTAACTTATAAAATAAGATAGATTTTTAAGTTTTAAGCCTGTTTTCATGTATTGAGAAAATATATACTACCTCAATCTATGTGTTCCCAAAATCTACCCGTGTTCCCAAAATTCCTTTATATGGTATTATTTGGAGCCAAGAATAGGTTTGTGTGAAAGAATGGCTCCAACAGAGTAGGTAGATCCTAGGTCGACTCACAAAGTTTCACTGGACCCATACCATGGAGAGGTTTTCTTTCCTTATAAAATATAACCACTCTGGAGTGAAGAAAATAATGTGGAACATGGCTTTTTTTTTTTTTTAAAGATTTTATTTATTTGTCAGAGAGAGAGTACACACAAGCAGGCAGAGAGGCAGGCAGAGAGAGAGGAGGAAGCAGGCTCCCTGCCGAGCAAGGAGCCCGATGCGGAACTCGATCCCAGGACCCCAGGATCATGACCTGAGCCGAAGGCAGTGGCTTAACCCACTGAGCCACCCAGGCGTCCCTGGAACATGGCTTTTAATGTCACAAGGTGTATACCTGATTGAAAAAGAATGCCTCATACATAAATATGTCAATAACAATACAAGTGCCATATCAGAATTAGGTCTTATGGCTTGAGTGGGGAGAGTAATATGGGTGAAAGAGTTTAGGGTAAGTTTTGAGAGAAGGTATACTTTGAAGTGAAACTTTGAATGATGGGTAGAATTTGGGTAGATAGGAGGAGTGGTGAGCAATGCAAGTGGGTATAAAGAAGCAAAAGTGAGTGAAAGCTTATTAGATGGAGCTGTGGGCAAAGCTATGGAGAAAGTGAACCTACAGAACTAGAAAAGTCCAGTGACCTCCCCACCAGTACTTGCCCCTTCCCTTGAACTGCACCATTGGGCCCTCTCTTCTACAGGCCTAATTTGGTTATGTCCCTACCTGTGTCAGGCAGAACCACCACCTGAAATCACGTGTTGGTGTGAACTCTTCTTCAGAAGACCTGCAGTACCTCAATGAGCACATACTTGACTCTGAGAGTAGTTCTACCCTCCCTCTCAGTCATGAATAAACTTAACACTAAGAAGACTGGAGGTTCTCCATTTCAGGAGCATGTCTAACTACCTTACCTTTACAGATTCTGAATTTGTTTTATTTATTTGCTTGTTTTCGATGTAGCTCTCTGTTTAAAACAAAATGGCTACATGATCATCTCTGAAACATTGGAGATTAGTAGTTCAGGTTGAACATATTCGGAATATGGCTTGAGGCACTAGGAGAAGGCTGTGGACTTTTATTTGTCCTCACTTTAGCTAAAAACCTCGCGTGAGCTGATATGTAGCTGCGGCCACAGTGACATCACTCCATCATGTATTTGTGGGATCATAGCTGCTCTGCCCAAGTGACCATTAGCTTATCCTACTAGTTTATTTTATGGCACTGAGATACCCTTCTGCTAAATGTCAATGCGGCCCTTCTGTGAATGCATGTGACAATGTGTCTCCCAGGAACATTTTCTTCATTTCTTTCATTCTTGAATTTTTAATAATCCCAACCAGATGGACATCTTCCTTCTTCTCTAAATAGCAATGCTCTAGAGTTTGCTTATCCTGAAATTTTGTAACATTTGTGATGAACTCTTTAATGAGCAATAGCAAAGGGATTCTGGAGTTCAGCTTGTTAATTAGCAGTACAGCTTCTGGCTACTGTTAGGTCGAAAATAATTGATTTATATTTCAACACTATACCATAAATGTGTTCTCACACAAAGGTATTTGTTAACCTTCCTGAAAAGAGGCTTTTCAAAAAACACTCTGTAAATTGCATCTGCTTACAAAGCAGGAAGGTAGGCATTTACATTTTATTCATGTGAAGGATGAAAAGGATTGTTCTTATCCTAATCATAGCTTCTTGTTACAGAATTAGAAAATGTAATAACATATGAGATTTTCTACTATGATTCTGGATATCTCTAAGATAGGAATTTGAATAAAGTTGGATTATAAATGAACATAGGTATAATATATTTTAGGACACTGTCAAATGTTAGCAAATAAATACTTGGTTATAGATTTAAATTTACCACTGATTTGCTTACTGTCATAGACCCATTAAGATTTGTTTGATCACCTAGTATAGTGAAAAAAATATTGACTAAGAGTCAAAAGACTGGATTCTAATATTAATTCTGCCACTATTTAGGTATGCAATCTGTAGTAAGTCATTTCTTCAGTTCTTTCATCTCTAAAATGATGCAAATGGTCTCCAACCCAAGATGATTTACAATACTAAAATTCCATGATTTTAAGTTTTTTTCTTTATATTTTCTTTCCTTATAGTGGCATTTCCAGTGACCCTGAAGAGCAAGGGGCATGATTTAGTCTCCCAATTTCAATTGATCATATCATACCACAATATATTATCACTTGCATTTTTAAATGTTTTTGAACCAGGGTAGAGTTCTCTGGGCATGTCTCTATCAATATCTGTTAACACCACTTGCAGAATAGCAGCCTTTGCCAACCTTTACAATAATTTATGACTATAATTGAACAAATGTGCATTTGGACTTTTCCATTCGTCTCTGTAAATAAATTATATTTAAATTCCAAAGAAGAACGTTTTAGGTGTGTTCCAGCCTGTGAGGTGCTGGGGGAAGTAAGCAGACACTGTGTCACTTTCTATGTCCTCTACTCTCTACTCTGACCAAAACATGATCATTAGCAACTTTGATGAAGAAATGAATGGTGTGTGCTTATACATGCCGAATGAAAGAACCAAACAAGGCACTTAGGAATCATGATTTATTTCCAGACCACTTCTGGGAATTAACAACAAGAGATACAGTAGGTAAAGAAAAGTCAAAGTCTGAATTCTGACAAAACAAAATCAACAGGATAACCCAGAATTATAGAGACTTAAAACAAACAAACAAACAACTTCATTAAAAAAAAAAAAACCAGTAAGCTCCTCTCAGTTATCACAAAGTAGGCTCCATTAACATCCACAGAATATTTTGATATCAGAAGGTGATATCTTACTTGTGTCGTATTTGGACCACTACACACGGTTCTGTGTTTGATTCTTCAACCTAGTCAAATCACAGTTAAACTTTAGTATAGCATCATATCTCAAAAGAGAAGTTCCCAAACCTGGCTGCCCTGCAAAATTACCTCTGAAGCATTCTGAAATAAAATACCATAGAACTCTCCCCTAGGAGATTTTGATACAGTAGCAGGTCTTGGAAATATTAATTAACTTGGCCTTGTACAATAATACTAATTATAAGAACTACCGAATATTGAATAATTTCAATAAGGTAAGTGATTTACATATATTATTGCATTAATTGTTTTAACAATCCTCTTTTATAATAATAACTGAGCTTCTATAACGTGAAACAATATTCCTTAAATAGTATATTTAACAAGTCACTTCCTTTATTTCAAAGATTCTCCTCTCGTTTCAGTCATTGCTTTATATCACTAGAAAGGCTACTAATAGATGATCTGGGGTGTTGGAAGGAATCCAAGTTCTAAACCACAGTAACAGTGGGCTCGGAGCAGGAACTCTTCAGACAGTGGGCCAGAAGGGCCACTGAAGAATACAAGGCATCAGAAGTCATCAGTGGTCACAGTTAGGGCCACGGAGCCATAGTAGGACCAGCGTGGTGTGGGCAGAATTGGAGAGGACCTCCCAGCAGCAGAATGGCACCAGCTTTTCCTTGCAATAGGAGTTTCATAGAAAAAAGGAAAATGCAGAGGAAATTTTTTTCCTTATTTTTTTTTTTCTTTTTCTCATTTTGTATGTTCTGGGCACCAGAATGCAAACTGCAATTTTTAGCTAGTTAAATTTTTAGCTAGTTTGGGGCATCTGGCTCTTCCTAAAGGCTGGTGTTCAGCACTACCACTAAGGGGATGCGTGGTTCCCGCCTGGATTTTCTTCTGTATCTCAGGTTGATCTGGTCCTCCATCACCTGTGCTGGGATTTCTGTTTCTTGTTTTATGGTCCGTCCTATTAATTAAAAGCATCTTCTCTGTTTTGTAGCTGTGAGTATGGGTGTGTGTGTGTGTGTGTGTGTGTGTGTGTGTGTGTGCAGCCACACATGCAATTCGGCATGCCCTCCTCTAACCTGAGGTTTGGCTCTACAATTTCTTTGGAAACTGTTGCAGCCATTTTGAAGAAACTGTTTTGGATGAAGAGTCTCATCCTGAGGTGAAGCCAGTTTCCCACGTGGCAGCACAGCATTCTTTAAATCAGTGGAGACAGTTACTAAAATTATCTCGGTGGTAACTGGACCAATGCCGTGGTGATCTATTGGTATTGGAGAGCCAGAATGGCACTCAGAAGTGGTGGTGAGTTGGCATTTAAGTCATATTAACTTGGGAGAAGGCAGCTCAGAAAGACATTGCTGCAGGGGGTGGGGGCGTGGTTAGCTCAGTTTAATTTGTTAACACAGGACTTATTTAATAAGGAAGGAAAAGCCTATGGAAGTTTCTTATGCACCCAATCAATATCCAAATGGATATTAGCTCTATAAAGCCAAAGGAGAACTTGCTGGAACCAAGGAACTGTACCTTCAGTGTGAGTAAGGAGATTGTGGACTTTAACTGGAATCTCTGATTTCTCCACTTTTGTGTATGACCCAGGAAATGGAAGTCACACAAAAGATACATAAAGCACATAGAATATATATCCTTTTTCTTCAGAAAGCTTTTATTCTGGGTATATTTGATTGCTGAAAAACTGTGTCCACTTCAGGAATTGTATCCTCACGTTATACCACTTTTATTTATTCACTTACTAATATATCAGTTTGATTAGAAGAAAAATACTTAAAACGTGCTTTTAAGAAAGTGAAACGTTTCTGATTAGTAAGTTCTACTACAGAGGTAGGAAATTATTTCAGGGAAAGGATGACTGCAAAACAAAAGCATAAAGAAAACAAAAATGGTGAATGGGCACCAAAGCCTGCACTTATATTTCCCTGCCAATAGCAAGAATAAGCTTAAGAGCTTGGTATGCTTGAGCTATTTTGCAGAGAACCCTTGATAAAATTAGAATTAATGTGTGAAGATACACCAGAAGGAAATGTCTATTATTGTGGCATTTGAAGAACAAGATTTATGATTCTCAAAATGCTGTTGAAGTCAGCCAAATACACTCATTCGCTATTCACTGTGTGCAGGTTGCTGTCTTAAAATTGGGGGTCACTGAAAGATTCTGATAGCAAGGGCCTTGATTATGCTTTTGATGAGCTTAGTGACTTTTGAGGCAAACTCAATTCATATTCGAATGCAATGTTTTCCTCAATAAATTCATGTCATAATGAATATAGAGGCTATAGAAATGATGATTGATTCTTCTTCTGTGCACAATGTACTATTGATTTTTCTTTGTCAGCATAAATTAACTTACCCTTTTAACTCCCCAAGACAAAACAAGCTAACCCATCTTCTTTTTCAATGGTGTCATATTAGAATGATGTATGTCCACTGGCAGCTTTATTTTCTTTATGAATCGCTACAATAATTTTGTTAAATACCCACGATTTACTAATAAAAGTACTTAAATCACTCAGGTTGGTGGTCAGTTCAATTTTTATATATTGAAAATTCTGGGGAAGAGAAATGATGAGAATGACAATCTGTGTCTAATTTGTGCATATGTGCGTGTACATGTGTGTCAAAATAGAAGGAGAAAAAATACCTTAGACCTAGTGAAGTTCTGCATACCTTGTAATATGAAAGTTGTGCTTTAGTGGGTTTGGAAATTGGATTTAGAGAATATTAAGGCAAAAGATCAATAGAGATGGATTGTTTTATATAGAGAGCAAGCATGTTATCACTGCTTAAAGGAAAACTCATATTGGGTTTCTAACTTTAAACAATGTATTCTGGTATCTCTGAAATAGAGTGTACACTCTTAAAATTCCAAGTTATATCATTCAAAGTTCTTGTTATCCTTTGACTCTTTAACAAATAAAATTTATGACTTGTTAAATATATTAAATTTTGCTCCCACAAAAGTATACCTGTTGAGTATTTTTAATGTCAGGTGATGATTTCCATCTGTTCCCAAGTGGTCTTTCATTATTCTAGTATTAAATATAAGCCACAGGGGATAAACAGTGTCTTCAGGGCCATGTGATTATTGCCAGTTTCTAGGGGCACCATTAACCTTCACAGACTTGTCTAATGTAGAACTCTCCAATAGGAGTATTTTGCAGCCCTGATTGTTTTTAAGTAGCAGATGATGATTTTCAATTTACATTGAAATTATTATTAAAATCTGATTTTATATTAGGTATGTAAATTACCGTTTCATAACACTTATTTATTTTCTTCTGCTCAACTTTTATTTCATTGAGACAGTTATTTATCAGATATCAGACATGAAAATATCTGAAATAAATTTCATCTGACCTCTCACATCTGTAGATCCATCATTCTCCCCATCTCCCCCATCGCCTTCGCGTTGCCCAAAGAGAGTGCTACTCTTTAGGACACACATGCTATTACAAGATTTATTACTGTCATCGATTTCCTCCATCTAGCATTCTCAACTGCCTTCTGGTAAATTCTTTTCCTATATGCGTTTTATTTACCCACAGAAAAGCCAAGCAGAACAGATGGATGGCATCTATTTGCTATTCAAAACTATTTTTCTGGTAAATATAATTTCTAATACCCATACAATGTTTCAATCTTTCTGTAGGGATACAAAGAGAATAAATCTAAAAGTGCAGCACATTGAATTTACCTTGACAGTTGGCATTTCTCTTGATTACATGTGTACTGGACTCACATGGAAGATTTTGGGGTGCTTATGTTACAAATATTAAGTACTTCTCCCATGAAGAATCATGAAAAAAAAAAGCTTACAGCTTCTACATCTGACATCTAGAAAAGATTACTTACTGTAAGACCCAGAGAAGAATTCTACTAGTTTTTTTTTAAATAGGTTTATGTTTTCTCCTTGGAATGTTTAATAAATTTAATACCAATATTTTGTTTTTTTTTATTATTTCACTTGAGATGTTTTGTATTACATTGAATACAATATTTCTAAACATCAAAAGCAAGATGATTGTATAACTAACAGAAAAATATAATTTTAGAGAGAGAAAATACTAAATAACCACTAAAAAAAGAAAATAATATATAAGCTTCCTGTGGTCTTCAAATAATTTTATCAAAGAAAATATTTTGTTGGCTAGTTTAATAATTCTCAAATATTTTTAATATTTAATCACACCTATATCAAATATGTATATTTGCATATGCATATATGGCAGTTGTTATAAAATTCTTAGTTTAATGTTCTTTTAGCTGAATTCATCTTTCTAATTTCTTCTGGTCATCCAAGTTTTCTTGTGCTTTCTGAAGGCTGATCTGTGGTGGCTCATCTATCTTTTTGGTTTGTTAATTTGTTAATTTACCATTGCTTGAAAACTTTGTATCCTAAACAGAAACTATTTCCATTATTTTTGATGAAGCAGTTTCTCATGCTATATTTCAGAACTTGCACCACACAAGTTTTTTTTTTTTAAGATTATTTATTTATTTAAGAGAGAGCGAGAGAGAGAGAGAGAGCGAGTGCACAGGAGGGTGAGAGGGAGAAGCAGTCTTCCCGCTGAGCAGAGAGCCCAACATGGGACTCAATCCCAGGACCCTGGGATCATGACCTGAGCAGAAGGCAGATGCTTAACTGACTGAGCCATCCGGGTACCACTCACAGCAGTTTTTTTGAGAAGTCCAGACTTTGTCTAGATTTTTCCTCAGCACCACTATCCTCTTTTTTGGGTAAAGAATGCTTAGAAGTGGTCCTCAGTTCCTGTAACCCTGTCTTCCTCCATCATGCCTTTTAAGTCCCAAATCTACAAATGGCATGCTCTCTGGCAGTATTGCTTTATCCTTATAATTTCTACTTTTTTTATTTTTAAGATTTTATTTATCCATCTGACAGAGAGAGATCACAAGTAGGCAGGCAGAGGAGAGGAGAAAGCAAGCTCCCTGCTGAGCAGAGAGCCAGATGCGGGGCTTGATCCCAGGACCCTGAGATCATGACCCGAGCCGAAGGCAGAGGCTTAACCCACTGAGCCACCCCAGGAGCCCTATAATTTCTACTTTTAATAACTGATCTTGATACCAAGTCTGGTTACCAGTTGTTGTATTTTTTATCGATTTCTTGAATTCCTACAGAATCATAAATTGAACACTTAAAGTATGCCTGGCACTGAAGTAAGTGTTTCACGTCAGACGATCTTTCTGGACCAGCCAGCTATAACTAAAGAAGCAGGATGAGTGGTATCCCAGCAGCGCCCCTGTTGTTAGGAAGTGAGCTGAGATCTTCAAAGAAAAGACTAAGTTAAGCAGATAGTCCTATAAACATCTGGTATGGGAGCTTTTCTTTTACCTTATTAGCAGATGTGTCAAACAATTCATTTATTGATTAATTTTTATTTACTATTTATGCCTATTCAGTTTGGTCTGTGGATTAGACAAATAAATAATAATAGAGATAGGGTCATGATGCTTCCTCTTAGCACTGTCATTTGGCCTTCTCGTCTCAGTCTATATATTCTTTCTGGAAGATCTCAGCAGTTCCCACAATCTGATTCAGATTTGTTTCCCAAATCTGAACTTCTGATACTAAGTTCTACCAGGTTATGGAGACATTTATCCCAAGGTTTCTGTGCCTCCCTCATGTCTTACATCCAAGTAGCCTTGTAAAATATCATCTTTCACCCTGTTCCCTGTGCCTCTGGAAATAATTCAATTATCTTATCTGTATTATTATCTGTGTTGCAATGGTTTAAGAATTGGCATTCCTGTCTCCAGTCTTGTACACATCTAAGAAATCTTTGTCAACACAAAAATGATCATATCAATCTCTACTTGAATCCATTGGTCAATGTTCTTTGCATGTAGGCTCAAAACCAAATTTGCTAAAGTCCACCATCATTTCATCCTTGAACATCTCTTGAACCAGTCTTGATTGTTCATCTAGTTCGTCTAGTTTGTAACTCTTCATACATCTCCTATACCAGATGCGAAGAGTTCTGAGATATGAAGCCACATAAAGCTCTTCTGCCTTTGATATTACTGTTCTCTCTTTCTTTCTTTTTTTTTTTTTGTTTGTTCTCTCTTTCTTGAGGAGGATTCCTACTCTTTTCCCTTCTGATGATAAGAATAAACATTTTAAAAACCATGCTTTCCTAATAAGACCTATGACATAGTATTTCAAAAATGATGATATATAATATATTAGGAAGCAAAATACAACTGAGCAAATTTTACTGAGTAAATCTTATTGGTTTTATTCAGCAATTCAGAATTAGGCAGCATCCAATCTAGCAGATAGATAGGAGAGCCAGATGACTATACAAGGCAAGAGATTTGGTAGGCAGAAAGAAGCAGGAGCAAGGAAGTTGTACCAGGTGGAAAGTGAGTTGGTTATTTCAAGGTTACTTTCCCTATAGAGGGTGGCAGGGTTTATCAGGCCAATACTTACCTAATGCTGATCAAGTGATTTCTGATTGACTGGCTTAAGATTCCATTTCTAAGAGACCCCAAGTTAGATCTCAGTTTGGTGACATGGGTCTGTCTTAACATAAGCTACTCAACTTAGGGCCTGTTGTCTTATTTTCAATAAGTATTATCTCACATAAAGCTGATGCTATCATTATTTCCACTTTTATTGTTGAAGAGACTAAGACACAGAGAGAGGATGAGCAATTTGCCCAAGGTCAGAAGCTGGGAGAATGTCAGAACTGATATTTGTAATAAAAGTAATGCTTCATGTTTTTGCTGAAAGACTTGTCCACATTAATTTGGTGAAAAGATGTTCCAAATTAAAAATGAAGAGTTAACTCTCCAATAAAATGTATAAACTGAATATAAACCAAATGCAAAGAATTGCTGAAAGCATAAATTATTATTTACATAATTATTTACATATTATTTACATTGAGTTGGAGACCTACAAACTTTTGGCTTAATTTAAAATAGAATAATAAATAGATTCAGCTGGGTAGCAGTATGTGATGACAGAGGAGTATGACAGAGTGAAGAAACACAACTCTGATAAAGAAACAAGAGTCATTGTCCTAATCATTTTCTGTATCGGCTGGATCCAAATGGAGGACACTGTGGACCATACGTCACTATCCTAGAGGGGAACCTTCCTCCTAAAATAGCTACGTGATAGTTCTGAACCAATTTCAGAAATGAGAACAGGTTGAGTTTTTTGTTTGTTTGTGTGTCATTTGGAAGAGGTGGGAATTCATCTCTCACAGAAAGAATGACACAATGAGGGGACTTCTGCTTTACAAAGTGCATAGGCAAATTGTGATAGTTTACTTTCAGCTATGCTATTATCATCATTTTTTTTCACCTGTTTTTCTGAGAAAGAAAAGTGGGGAAATGGTATTTTCTGTTTCTAATAAGTAGTTTCTTAGAACACAGTGAAAGAAATCTTGAGCAAGAGCTATTTGAAAGAGAACTTTAAATATTTCATATACATATTATCTCCCTCTAAGATGCATGGTGTTTTCTTGGCATCTATTCTAGGAGAAAAAGATTTCTTTTTTATTTTTGACAAAAAACTAAATTGCCACTTTTGAGGGTTTTTGTGTGTACGTGTGTGAAGTTAGATAGCACCATTATCTGGTAGAAAATTTATTCCTGTTATATTTATGCCACTCTTCAAATGTTAAGGATCACCATAATACATCTGACAGAAATAAATAGAACTATGAATACAATTTTTTTTTTTATTGATTACTTCTAAGCACAGGCAATGCAGCCTTCTGGCTAGACTTGCAATTCTTTCCTTTCAAGTCAATGCATAGCTCTCCAGATCTACTTGCTTCTATAAAATGGTCAATGTATTGTTGAGCAGACTCTGAGTGTTGAAGACAGAAAGGCAGTACAGCATTTCAATTGGAATTCTTTTGACTGGAGGGTTGGGTGATTAAGCTGGTCGCTTGTGGAAATATATTGATTTCATGATATATTTTCAGGAACCGATTTTTCTTTTCTGAAACACCGTGTCATGATGTGCTATTTAGAATTTCTTCTCTTCCCAGAGGGACATGGCACAGCTTTCTACAATTCCTGAAATGAAGCTATAACAATGGAAAAAGGGAATATTATGTTATTGTTATATTCAACTCCCTAAACATTAATAGAAAGTCCCCAAATATGAATTTGTGTTTTTCTTGATTTTTTAAAGTCTTATGAAATAAATATATTTTAATTTGTTATGTATTAGTCATATTATCCAGAAAAGCACACTATAGTATGTTAAATTCTTAAATTACAGACAACACATAAAATGTGTAAATTACTTAGTTTTGTACATGGCATAGAATATTGCTTGTATTTTAGACTACACTTTTTCCCGATTTTTTTGCTTTAGAAATTATTCTTTAAAATTGACTATTTTATTTTATTTTATTTTATTTTAAAAAGATTTTTTTATTTATTCATTTGACAGATAGAGATCACAAGTAGGTAGACAGGCAGAGAGAAAGGGGGAAGCAGGCTCCCCGCTGAGCAGAGAGCCCGATGCGGGGCTCGATCCCAGGACCCTGGGATCATGACCTGAGCCGAAGGCAGAGGCTTTAACCCACTGAGCCACCCAGGCGCCCTTATTTTATTTTATTTTAAAACTCATTTTATTTAAGTTCAATTAGTCAACATATAGTGTATCATTAGTTTCAGATGTAGAGCTCAGTTATCTCAGTGCTCATTACATCGCATGCCCTCCTCAATGCCCAGTTACCTCATTCTCCTCACCCACCTCTCCTCTAGCGACCATTAATTTGTTTCCTATGGTTAAGAGTCTCTTATGGTTTGTCTCCCTCTCTAATTTTGGCTTATTTTATTTTTAAATGAATAGTCTCAGTCTCTGTTCGAATACATTTATTGAGGTTATATTATATGCCAGGCACCTTCAAATATTAAATTTCATTTAATAGTCACAAGAATTATTCAAAGTAGACATCATTACCCTTTTATAGATAGGAAAAAAATAAAACTTAAAAATGTCATATGTCAAGAATCACCCAAATAATGTGTCTTATAATCATATAATAGTAAAATATGACATGCACTTTTTTTTACACATTCAGTACCCAGTCTAGTCCTCTTCTTTATCTTCATAGACATTCACATTCAAAATACTTTATTTTCCAGTTTATTTTACCTAAATGTGGCTTCATGGCCCTGTTTTTAATGTTCACTAGAAAGAAGTCCCTATAGAAGGCATCTTTTTTTAATATTTGTTTTTTTTCTTCTGCCTAAAAAAAAAAAAAAACAGATTTCATACCTGGAATCAAGTAGTCATTCTGAGACCTCATAAAAATTGCCAGTCAGGAGCACAAATGATTCTACAACGTTAAGTACTCCTGAAATAGTTTACCAGGTAACCCTGGACTTGATATTGCATAAGAAAAAAAAATTGCTTGTTTTTTGAAAGTCCATGTTTATATAACTTTTTGTTACTTTCAGCCCTACACATTTCTAACTGACATAAAAGCATATTTTGATTCTCTAAAACTGGTTTAAAAATGGGTCAGAATAAAAATTAGTTTCAAAAAGTGAGAACATGGTATGCCTGTGAGGCTCAGTTGGTTAAGTGGCTCACTCCTGATTTCAGCTCAGGTCATGATGTTGGGGTTCTGGGATTGAGCCCTGCATCTGGCTATACATCAGTGGGGATTCTGCTTCACGATTCTCTCTTTCCCCCACCGTCTGCCCCTCCCCCTGCTTGCATGCTCTCTCTCTCTCTCTAAAATAAATAAATAAATCTTAAAAAAAAAAAAAAAAAACAATAACAAGCTGAGAACCTGATTAGGCCAGAATCATTCAGCCAAAATATCTCATATTCACCTTCCCTTTCTGCTTTCTCTAATCAATGTCTTTATTTTCTCCAATTTATATTCAACTATGCTATATAATAGGCTTGGCAACCATGAAAATTAGCTCAATATTGAATTATTGAGACCAGTACTGGGATTATTACCCAAAATAGGTGCCATTATGTCTTGTGCATTTGCTATTGTAAGATACCAGTTTTGTTTAGTGTTTGCAGTATCCAAAATACATTGAAAAATATAAAAAGTTATGTGATTCTCAGAATCCAGAGGATGAAAATTATTACCTAGGAAAAGTACAACTATTCCTGGTATTGATTCTGGAGAACATGTTTTTCCCATGGGTCATGAAAGAATTTATATTAATATATTTAAACTCACTCCCCAACAGCATTTCTTTCTTCACTGAGTTATCTAGGGATGTTTCTTATAACCTTTCTTAGTGTTTAATACTGCCATTATGTGTGAGTAAGCAGAAGCAGTGAAAATCAAACAGTGGGGACCAAGACAGTGCAGACCAGTAGGAATGGATTATCTGTAAGGCCTTGAAAACATCCTCTGCATATCGTTTCATTCAGCTGTCTTTGCTCGGTATTAAGCACGTTTTTGTTGTTGCTTTCTGTCGGGATTGGAGGAAGACTTCAGAAAATATGTCCCCAAAGAAACTTTAGTCCATTCTTAAGAAACAATTAAGGAAATTAGGTAATAGTTTAAATGAATCAAATTAACAGATGACCAAGCCCCTACTGGGGGCTGGACACCTAGATGGTGAACCATAGGACATGGTTGAGTTAATGCTTCTTGTCTATGTGAACTTTCTATCTAAGCTCTGGTGAGACTGAAGATGTGGAGTTGCTGACTTCTGATTGACTCCAGGCTTCTGTGGGGCTTAGAAAAGAAAACACATCATGGCTTGATTTTTCTCTGAGTACGTATATTTATTTCTCTGATTTCTCTAACTTTCTGTTCTCCCATCTTCCTTCCCTTGTCTTCTTCCATTTCCTCTCCCTTCCCATCTTTATTTTCTCCCTTTCTACATAATCAGAATTTGTGATTTCAGCTTATTTTTATTTGTTGTCCTTCCCTCTTGCCTTAAAAATGCATGGAATCCATCTTTGGAGTCATGATTTCCTTGGCAATTAATCTATGTACTTTATGTAACTTATTATTATTTTTTAAAAAACCCATGAAAGGTAGAGCCAACTCTTTTTGGATAAAATAAATGACTCCAAGGAGATACAGGGTTATGAATCTGGTTATTTTTGCCTATAAATTTGTGAATTGTATTATTTTTCCAGAAAGAAATTCTATCCAATAATATGTGAATACTAGAGTAAAGAGAAAACTGAGCAGGAATGATTAGATTATTAACTTTTTCAGAAAGATGCAGGATGACAGTTTTCAGTATACAAACACAGTCTCTTATCTAGACAAAGACTAGGTTAAATGTTTGCTACTTTCTAGGATGGAAGTAATTTTTTACACAATTTTCATTTCTCCCTCATAAATTGCAAGAAGATGGGAGGGTCATGGTTCATCTAACAGTTTCCTTTTCGATTACAGCAGTTTTAAGGCAAATCAGAAGTAAGACCAGACAAGCTGACAGGACCCTTTTAAATACCCTTCCTTGTTTTAAATACAGTCTGAGAGTTACCAAAACATAAAGCCTGAGTTTTCAAAACACAATTGGGGCAGTGCGTGAAGACATTCTGAAGACTGAGTTAGATATGAATGCTTATTAATGTTGGACTGATGGATTGGGGTTGAGGGTATTGTTTCATTAGATGAATATAAGGTTAGTTATGGAGCAAAAAGAGAGGTAATATACATTGTTCTGCTTTTAAGTGTGTTTGATAGATAAACAATTGGCAGTGAAATAATATCTGAACAAAGGAATTCAGTTTGCATTTTGCTAGGCACCTAAATGAATAATAAATTCCATGTAGGTTTTCTTTTTTCTTTTTCTTTTCTTTCTTCCTTTCTTTCTTTCTCTTTCTTTCTTTCTTTAACCCCTCTAAGGTTTATTTGGAGAGGTGTAGTGGGGTGGAGAGCAACCTGGAAGAGAATACCGGGAAGTGAAAGTTAAAATTTTTCTCTATTTTCACTTCTGTAAAGTTATAAGAGGTTTGAGTATTTGATTAGGAACAATCAAGAATTACAGTGAATTGTTTTAATGTTTTATTGTTATTAAATGAAAATGGTACTTTTTTGGAAATGCTAAAATATTCTTAAAAAGAAAAAATTAACAAATGTGATGTATAGTGTGAAGGTTCTTCCTCAAAATGTTATGGATGATTATATTACAATGGAGAATTGAGGTTAACTTCTTTACTGTAACTGTGTCAATTAATGGTACTTGTCTTTATTTCTCCCATGTGCCTACTGATTTTTATGCCATGTAATTCATAGCAGTCGTGGCACTGAGATTACCTTTTATTCTCAATTATCCCTATCCTAATTTAGCAATATGTATATTGCTTTAAAAATATTTCTTATAGAGCCAAATTTCTAGAAGACAAGTTTTTAGAGTTTTAAATGGAACACAAGTTAGCAGAATGTCCAAAAATAAGGCCTCTTGAGGAAAAAATATAAATTAGGACACAATTTTTCAAATTGATACTCAATTATTAACCCATTAGATACCTAGGCAAGAACTGCAATAATTATTATACTTTTATTAATCAAATAGTCTGTTTACAAATATATTTCCTAAGAAACTTAATAATATAAGAATGTCCATAAAGAATAATTAGGTAGCCATAAAGGATGATATCAATAGAAATGATAAGAAAATATATATTATTGCATAAGGTACGTGAGAAGCCAGCCGTGCTGTGAGCAGGTAGCACCAACATCCCACTGAAAAGCCCATGAGAAGTACTGGCCATGAAAGACAAGTAGATATAAACTCTTTCTGCTGGTTCAAATGGGATGAAGAAAACACAACTTGGGGAAAAAAAGTTTGGTGTTCTTTTTGTGTATATAACAGTTTGCTGAGAACTCAGTCATAATGGAGAAATCATGATTATTTTATAATGTTTCCTTTTATGGTTTAAGGAACAGCAATTTATGTACTTATTTCTTCTAAATCTCAAATTGTCCAGTTCTAAAGTAGGGATAACACATGTCTTTTGACCTGAAATCATGAAAAAAAATGCTATGTCTGGGTAGGAAGGGGCCTTAGAATTAAATTGGTCTACTTTTCCTCCCCACTGTGAATGTTTTTATATCATTGTAATTTTATATGCTGAGTTATTCAACTTTAGTCTACCTCTTGATTTGATACTCAAATTCTCTTTGTCGTTCTCCTACCAAGGTGGCATACAGTTGAACTTCCCCTTTGATGGGGAAGTCTGCCCTGTCTTTAAACTCACAGACTGTCATAGGAACAATATTTTTATTTTAACCTAACATAATTTTACATATACATTTTTTATGAAGTCTACTTCCATATCATGTGGATATTGAGAACACATTGGCTCCCTCTTCCAGAGAATAACACTTCAAATACTTAAACATTATAATATTCTGCTAAACTCTCTCATTCTCATTCTCTTCAATTTCTAAACAGCTTGTATTTTAGAATCATCATATCTAGGGCTATAAAGTAATCTTGCTGGGACTTTGACAGGAATTATATACACCCGTTAACAATTAGGAAAGAATCGACATCTTTACTCTGTTGGGTCTTGAAATTCAGGAACACGTATGTTTCCCTATTTATTTAGATCTTCAATTTTTTTCATCAACGTTTTCCAGTTTCCAGGATAGGAGTCCTGTATGTATTGTTAGATGTACCCATAAGTATTTCATTTTCTGGGTAATTGTAGATGAAGTTCTATTACTAATATCAGTATCCATGTTTTCATTACCAGTGTATACAAATACGGCTGATTTTTTTTGTTTCTGTGTTGGCCATCAGGTTATCTGCAAATAGTGACTGTTTCTTTCTTTCTTTCTGATCTGTATCCCTTTTGTTTCCTCTTCTTGCCTTATCACCCTAGAACATCAACCTCCTTTGAATGAGAGTGGTAAGAAAGGACAAATTGTCATATTATCAATCTTCATGGGAAAGCATTCACTCTTTCACCATTTAAAATATTAATGGTGGATTTTTTTGTGGATGATTTTATTAATTGAGGAAGTTCTCCTCTATTCCTGTTTTTCAGAGAGTTTTTATTGTGAATAAATGTTGAATTTTGTCATTTGCATTTTTATGTATCAATATAGTCATGTGATTTTTCTTCTTTAATAAATTTTTCTTCTGTTAATAAAATAGATTACATTGATCAGTTTTCCGATGTTGGACTAATGTTGCATACCCGGAATAAACCCCATGGTGTATACGTATGTATATGTGTGTGTATACATGCATATATATACATACATATCTATGTACATGTGTATATATATATATATATAATTTTTTGCACATTTATGAATTCTGTTTATTAAAACATTGTGAAGGATTTTAGTACTCTATTAATGTTCATATCATAATCAGCATTCTTTTTATAAGAAACTATGTATTCTATTTTAGGAGCATATTTTGGAGTAAAAATATTTTATGTCTTCATTACTATTATAACAATGTTAAAACAAACTCATGGAAAGATTTATAGGAAAAGTATCTATTAATAGGTATATATTAAATAGATGAGTATGTAAATGAAAACAATTTTATCTTATTACTTAAAAAGTGGAAAGAGCTCAACTTCATGTATATGGCATGCTCTTGTGGCTGTGCTATGCATGAATATTTGGTAGATTTTATTGCTTGTTATTACTTTTGTATATAGTGTGCCAAGTACTATTTACAAATATTAATTTATTTAATCATATCTATAGTCTGTCAGGTATTACTTTTCTTATTCCTGCTCTTTATGTTATTAATGGAGTTAATAGCAGGAGAGGAAAACATATCAAAATTGAACAGTATGTATTCACTCGTATTTTTTTCTTTGCTGCCATAAAGTTATTTAGATATTTAGCTTAATAGAAAAAAATGTTGAGGGTTTTTGTTCCTTTGTTTGTTTGTTTCAAGAAAAGTTTCATTATTTTCCTAAATCATCGTCATGTTGCTAATATTACAAATAAGACAAAATTTCAATAAGCTTGCATTTCCTGGAAATAAAACAGCTATATTAAAGGTTCATGGAACCAAGGTGGCCATTCTCAGCTCATTCAATAAATATTCTTTGATCCACTTTTATTAAAATTTTTTGGTGTCACTCAAAATGAAGTCTGAATAATAAAAGTAAGGGATATGGCAAGAATACTAGTTGAAATAGATGTTGAAATCATACATTAGAAGAAGTTGAAAATGCTATTTTGAAAAAGAAACAATAATAGTGATTTATTATTGCGTGACAGTGATATCTGTCACGCAAAACAATGAGTTATGCGTGACTTTTATGTGGCTTCAAAAGAAGAATGTTGTGTTCAGTAATTCAACAAAATTATTAAATATCTATCGCATGTCAGGTATGTCATATGCTTTGGGAACAAAACTGGAGCTGTGACACAGTTCTTACCTTAAAGTGTTCTAAGTCAGGTAGTAAGGAAAGACATGGAAGAAGAAAATGCTTAATGCAATGTGGTAACTCCCGTAAAATAAAAACACACAAAATGGTATGTTTTGGTCAAAGGAAAGTAGTTAGAAGGAATCAAATTTTTGCCAAACATATTAACAATCTTTCAAAACTAGAGCTCTCTCTTTAAAAAAGGAACAGACTGAGAGGTAGTAGTCCCTAATTATGAAAACGTTCAACCAGAATGTTGCTAATTGTTAAGTCAGAAATATTGCAGGTTGATTTTCTGCACTGATTGAGATCAAAGACTAGAAGACTTCACCTGTATGGTCTCCCACAACTCTGAAATTTGTGGGGTGATTATGAAGTGGTGTGCCCACTTGTCAGATGACAGAGAAAAGCCTGGGATAAAAAGCATTTTTAAAATTTTATTTATTTATTTTTTTAAAAGATTTTATTTATTTATTTGAGAGAGAGAGAGAGCACAGAGGGTGCTTGAAAGAGAGAAGCAGGCTCTCCGCTGAGCAGGGAGCATAATGTGGGGCTTGATCCCAGGACCCTGAGATCATGACCTGAGCCAAAGGCAGCGCCCAAACCACTGAGCCACCCAGGCATCTTAATCAGTGCTTGTCAGAATCTCATATGAGCCTCTTGTGGTGATCTCTGTTGTGGGAAATATAAAGTACAATGCATAAATCATATTCTTGGCTGGCTGAAAATTGTACCCTGTTTAGTTTTAGAGGTAAACAATGCATCCTGGAACACACACACACACACACACAAAACTTGAAACAAAAATAAATAAATAAACAAATAAATAAATAAATTAGAGCAAAATAGATCATAAACAGTAGCAGATATAGTATCAGAAGGCCAAGAATTTAGTCTAAACTCTTCCTTTATAAAGCTGTGTGACTTCAGGTAAGTCTAACTACTCTGAGTTTCACTTACCTAGCCACACAATAAAAATATTCTTTTATGATAAAAAATAAAGATATCCTTATTCATTTAACAAATAAGTATATGGCATTTCTACTAAAGATTAGATGTTTTGTCACTGTTAATTATTATTATTACTTATTAATAGCTATCACTTACTGAACTACTAAGGTACTCCATTGGCCCTATACTTTGTTACTTAACCCCCTCCATGTTTCTGTGTAATAGAGACAGTCCACAACATGGATAAGACGATCTCATTCATAATGAGAAAAGTTTAAAAAAATCACCCAGGATTACCCACCTGGTATAAGGTGCAGCTAGGTTTTAACTTGATTCAACTAATTTAAAAACTCATGGCATTTGAACACGCCAAATGGTCCATTAGAGAACGCTCTAAACCACAGTAAGCATTGTCCGAAATCACACTGGGTGATTCATATGTTGGTTATTAATATCAGATAATACTTTCTCTTACAAAAAACCTAAACTATAATTTTATATAACCTAATACTTTCAACTGATTCATATGTTGGTTATTAATATCAGATAATACTTTCTCTTACAAAAAACCTAAACTATAATTTTATATAACTAATACTTTCAACTATGTCTTAAGCTCTTGACATGCTCCAGGCATGAATTTAGAGCACTTTCACCTAATCATCACCATAAACTTATGAGGAATTTCCTTGCTAACCATTTGCATTTTAGAGAAAATCTTATCCTTAACCTCACAGCGTTGTTCTAACCATCAAAACGGATACCTGTTTTTGTGAATTCCCCTCCCACTTCACATACCCATGGCAATAATGTGTATATGCTTCCAAATAATGTATGAAGAGCTGGTATTCATTTGTTCTATTCTTGTAAAATATACCACTTTGTAATCCACATTTAAATAATATATTGTTCCTTGGAAATTATATTAACAAAGAGAAAACCCTCCAGACTATTGCCTGAACTTAGCTAAAATAGCATATTAAGCTGAAATACTTTAGCATATTATTCTGAGGATTTGTGATTAACTGAATTTAATTTCTAGCCTATATTTGCTTATTACCAGAATAGTTATTTAATAATTATCCTGAAATTATCCAATCATAATTTATCAGCACAAAGCTATTTTCTTACAGAATCAACACGGGTATCTTTGGCTATTCTGGAACTTAATTTCGGACTCACAACTATGATGACTGAATATATCAAAATCTTAAGAGCATATTTGGAATTTTTTTTAAGATATATTTATTTATTTTAGAGAGAGAGAGAGAGAGCCCAGGGATAGGGGCAGAGGGAGAGATCTCAAGCAGACTCCCCACTGAGCACGGAGCCTGACACCTGTCTTGGGGCTTAATCTCATGACCCTGAGATCATGACCTGAGTTGAAATCACAAGTCAGGCACTTAATTGACTGATCCACCCAAGGCATCCCCAGATTTTTTTTTTTTTTAATGAGGGCAGAACTATTATGTTTCTGGAATTTTAATTTTAATAATAATAACTATTTTATAAAAAACTTTCTAAATTTTATGTTGGTTTACATTATGCTCGTTTTCTATCTGCAGTCTGTCATTTTATAATGGTAATATAGTGAAACAAATGTAAATATTTTATCATTTTATCATTTGCTATAAAATAAGAATAATAGGATCTGGGTTGGAGGTTTGGAGTAGAATTAGAACATAAAACATTTAAAACGGTGTTGGCAAAGCAGGCAACCAATAAATACCCTCAGTTATAATATTATGGATAAGCCTGGTCCGGCATTTCAGCCCTGCACAACAGCATGAGCAATGAGCTTTCAGTCCTCCTACTTCTAAATGGTGCAGTTCATGTTTTGCATGAATAAGGTACCTTCGTTACCTGATTTGCACTGGACCGTAAGCTCTGGCAGGGCAGGGGTGGCTTATGTTTGGCGCAACATTATAGTCCTGGGCATAGCATAGCACCCAGTGCACAAGACTTGTGGAGTAAGTCTTCGATAATTGAAAGAGAATTATCAGTTATGAGTGATAAGTAGTTACTATATTAATTTCCTATGACTGTGGTTACAAATGACCATAAATTGGGTGGTTTAAAACAAGAGATATTTTTTTTATTCTTTCCCGTTTCTGGAGGCCAGAGTCCCAAAGCAGTTTTGTTGGGTTGAAATCAAGGCTTTCACAGGGCTGTCCCTTCTTCTGAGGCTCTGTGCTGGGGAAGAATCTGTTCTTTGTCTCTTTTAGCTCCTTGTGGCTGCTGGCATTCCTTGGTTTGTGGCTGCATAATTCCAGTCTCGGCTTCATGGTTCATGGCTTCTCCTCCACTTGTTGGTTTCAAATCTTCCTGTTTCCCTTATAAGCACACATGCAATTGCATTTAGGTCCTGCCCAGATAATCCAGGATAATCTTCTAATCTCAAATCCTTAATTTAATAACAATTACAAAGTTCCTGAATAACAATTACCTCAGTTTCCAAATATTAGAACTATGTATCTTTGGGGGTCATTATTTGTCCTACTTCTGTTATAAATCTCATTTTGTTGTTCTTCCTCTCTAGCGGTTTATGGTTATAGATGTATTCTATCATATAATACATTAAATACAATGATACGAGTATTTGTTATTTTATTTACTGAAGAATCCTAACTCTTTAGGGTCTCCAGATATGTTGACTAAAGTCAGCCCTTTTCTTTTTTAGTATGTTCTGTACTCATTGAATTAAGTCTTTTTTTTTTTAATTGGGGAGGAGTTACTGTGGTAACTTTCTTTGTGTTGCTCTTCTCTGATAATTTGTGAATTCCCTTATTTTAAATTCTTTGGAAATTCAGAAAAATGTTGAAATAGTATATATATCATATAGATAGATTTATATATTTATATATATAAATCTATCTATATGATATATATATATAATGATTTCATTTCTCCAAACCAGGATTTCTTAGAAATATGCTGAGCATAATTCAGTTGACATTCTTTACCAAGTCTCTTTCCAACAATACTAACAATCTAATATTGGAATACTGATTGTGATGGTTAATATCATGTGTCAACATGACTTGGGTAAAGAATGCCCAGAGAGCTGGTAAAACATCATTCTTGCTTATGTCTGTGAAAATGTTTCCGGAAGAGATTAGCATATGAATTGGTAGACAGGTAAAGAAGCTCACTCTCCTTGGTGTGGGAGGGCTTTATCCAATCTGTTGAGGCCTTGATAAAACAAAAAAGTGGAGGAAGGGGAAATGCTCTTTTTTCCTGAGCTGAAACATGCATTCTCACGTGCCCCAGACAATGTGGCTCCTGGTTCTTAAGCATTTGGACTCAGACTGGGGTTTACATCAGCAGCAGCCCCAAATCTTGGGCCTTTGGACTCAGACTGAATTATATGATGGACTTTGTTCTCAACTGGCAGATGCAGGCAGATCATTTGAATTCTCAGCCTCCACAAGTGCATGAGCCAGTGGGCCAATGCCTAATAAACCTTCTCTCTCCCATTATGTATATAGAGAATGAGACTATGAATTTACACACACATTTTTTATATTGTTTGTGTTTCTCTGGAAAACTCTATTTAATACTCTAATAAAAGTAAAAACCTACCATAATACACTCTGATACAGGTATGGTTATAGGAATAAGACTAGAAGTTAACAGACACATAAAAAATTATATTTGCCAAAGTGACTTTGACTCAGGGCACTAATGTTACAAGAGAAAATAAATTTTCTCCATTACAAGGGAATAGTCAGGCCACTCACTATTCAGTGATGACTAGACTAGACGCTGAAGCTGGAAAACAATCACGGACCTGGGCACTTACCTAATCCACACCCACATTCATCTGCTTCACCATTTTCTCTCTGCAATCCAGCTTACTCTGTCCCCCAAGCACACAGAAAGAGATGGATTTGATCTCACTGTTTATAGGCTCCCTCAATCCAAATGGCAAAATCCTGGGTTTTTAAGTTCCAGTTTATGTCCTGTGGGTTGCAAAATATTGTGGCATTTTCCCTGTTATCATTGTTGCAATGGTAGGTACTAAAAGGGATGATTTTGAAGTGAGTAGGTTCTGTGATCAATGTCAACTTACATTTCAGTGGACCTGTGGAAGCCCAGCTTTCATCTGTCCATTACCTAAATCTATAAGTATTTAAAACCTAGAAGGTTGAGATTGGACCCTTTTGATCTTTCCATGGCATTTATCCAGGTAAAGTAAAGCATTAAGGCTCATTTGAATTATCTGAGTCCTGGTATTTAGAGCAGCAAATAGTTAATTGATTTCTTTTACTCTGGCTTTTGTCTCATATTACACTCTATGAAATACGTGTTTGTTTTCTCTTTTGAACAATTTTCTCCAAGGCTGAAAATCTGCATACGGGGTCATTATTTGACTTTGGAGATATATTCTGTTTATTATTACGTTGTTTCTCCATTTCTCCAACTTTGTACAAACAAATTAGGGTTTACCGAGAACCAATGTTTATCAGAGCTTTGCCCAGTAAACTCATTTCCTTTTACCATGACAGATACAATTATGAATAACCCGTTTCTCAACATTTTCAGAGTATCCTATTTTTGTTTTAGCTCAGAGGTCTTGGAGGGAAGAATAAATCTACTGCATTGTACTTGAATCAAAGGGAAAACAACTGGGTAAAATAGTTGAGAAAAAAAAAAATTAAAGCTATAGGTTTTTCCATCTGTGGAATCCAGTAGTGGCTTTTTTATGGTTATAAGAAGGTAATAGGCCAAGTTCATGAGTCAAAGCCGCAGTTCCCAGAAGAGTGCTGTGTTTTTCTGATGCTATTCTGTATCTGGGTCAACCAAATATAGAATTCAAATGTGTTTATCATAAAGATATTAACAAATGCTCTGACGGCTGTGTGGTGTTGTGCTAGTTTAGGATATTGGGCTCTCTGATAAGCAATTGAGCTAATTCTAAAAAAGCTAAGATTATATAGAACAAGCAGGGGAGGACATTGATATTCAAAATCTCTAATCTCAGCTACTTTTAGATATTAGGTCAGTTTCTTTCCCACCCCAAGCAACCCACCAGAGGTCCAAGAGTGGCCGGCTACCACACACCACACATGTGGCAAAGGCAGAGTCAGAGACTGGCAGTGCATATTTCTATGTCCAGGGGGATCAAATAAGAAATCTATCCCTAAACTAATAAATTACCAATATAACCTTTCCACATTTTCCAGTTTATTTTTAATACTTCCTGTAATTGTATTTTAAAATGATGGCCGTATATTTCAACAGACCTGGAAATGAAAGATTAGCATGGGAAGATTCCTGCGTGCTTCTTGCATTTACCTGTTACAAGAGTGGGATTCAGTGACTTCCATGAAAGCAGCAGATCTGCCTGATACACGAATCACTGCTTAAATAGGCCCAGAGGATTTTCGTGTGTCAGAGTCTGAAGCATCACTAGGCCAGTGTGTTGCCTCCTATCTATTCTTGCCAAGCTCCATCCCCGCTACCTCCATTTTTGATCGGTAATATCTATACTGATTCTGAGTTTGTCACCCTTGAAAAGGCTTCGGTTTTATTGCAGATTTAGGTTTGAAAATCAAATGTGATTTGAGAAATGTCTCTAGAGATGGAATATTCTGTTTTTGTCAGGAACCTTGCAAGTTTGAGTAGGCTTCTTTGAGCTCTATGCTGTTTTCTAGGAGGAACTTACTTAGTACTAGCTAATTTAACATCATCCTTCCACAGCTTTTACATATGTGATTAAGAAGAGTTTTCTTTGTTTTCATTTTAGTAATAGCACTAATAATCAATATAGTCTGGGGCCTTAATTTTAGCAACTATTGAATGTACAATATGATATAAATATTGAGATTGCTAGTAAAATAGATTATTATTATCAACTCTAACCATTTAATTTTAAGTTCACACCACTTTATTCAGGTCTTACAAGCTAGTACCAATTTAGAAATTATGTAAAACTCAATTTAATAAGGAAGTTAAATTTATATTTTTAGGTACTTACTATAATTATAGACTAAAAGAAGTTGACAAACCCATATGTCATCATAACTACATATTAGATATAGTTACATAAAATATAGCTTCATAGACAAAAGTTAGTGTGAAAGATCAATGATAAGAATATGAAAGCTCTGCAAATATATGGCTTTAATTAATAATCAATAATAATGATAACAACAACAATAAATTTTCTTTCACCGTAGTCATTCCCAAAGGTATGTAGAAGCATAAGTAAAGTAAGAATAGATTTACTTTAGAAAAGTCAATACTTTTTGCCCATATACACTTTCAAAGAAATAAAAACAAACACAGCCATTTTATGTACAGGAGGAGTTCCGTGCTTACTCATCAGAAAACATAAGATATCTCTAATACATCAATGATAATCTATTCACACAAATAATCATGTCAGGGTGGTTAAAATGGCCTAAATTAGTGTTCAAGATGACAGTAGATTTATGTTTCATGGTGCTATACAAAAGAAAAACAACAAATACATTGTGGCATAATATTTTATCACTTTTACATTTGTAAGAACCAAGTTGATTAAAAAAATGCTAATGATATTGCTTGCTCTTTCCACTTAATTGTTCATTATTTCAATACTTTCTTTTTAGTTCATAGAATTATATGAACTTGTAGGGACATAGAATCAACTGATTTTTTTTACTTGAAATAGTTTAAGCTTTCATTGAAAACATAAATGATAATTATGCTGGATAATTAGGATTTACAGGTAACTCTAAATATTTCCTATCTTGCTATGTAAAGATTTACAGGTAACTCTAAATATTTCCTATCTTGTTACGTAAAGATACAACCGTTAATTTTTTTTAATCTTTCTGGAATACTTTCAAGGTACTTTTCCATTACTTAACAAAAATATGCATATCATATATATAATGTTTTATCATTTAAATAGGCATTATGTTGGAGGTATCTTATTAAAATATGATCCTAAAGGGTTTTGAAACATTTATGTATGGATGTTACATTTTGAATAGCATCTAGTAACCCAATACAGCAGATTTTTCACTGTGACCCCTTCTCTTTTGCTGAAAATATGGTTAGTGTCATTTTAGTTACTATTCTGAATTTTTTGTAAAGAATCTAAAATAAATTGATTTTATTTGGTGTTATCTGTAGATTTACACTGAATATAAAAGCAGTAAAATGGTTTTTACTAGTTATTAAAATTTTAAGAAGCCAACATATATCTTTTAACTATAATAGATAAGAGAATATTTCTTTGAATTTTCCTGTTGGTTTTATCAGTTTTCGGGTCTTTTTTTTTTTCTCTTAGACCATATCACAACCTGAAATGTTAAAAGAAGAAAATAATGAAGTGTTTTTTTTCCCCCCTAATATGATATGTAAGGATACAACTACTGATAACTTTGAAATGAGAACTGAACTTTTACAGACTAAGATTTGAATGTTTTGAGGTAAACTGGAGAAATCCTAAATAAGAAAAATAATAAAAATAACCTTAAGGAATTTGATAATGGGTACAATGTTTTATTTATTATAGATTTATTAATTTATTAAACAAATGTTACTTACATCTAATATCATATTCTTATGATGCCAAATACTGGAAATAAACCTGTGAATAAGACACATTTTCTGTCTAGACAGAATCTGAGAGGCACACAGACACACGAACAGAAAATTGCAACATTCTGAGAGGACAAAAAGGGTCATTTAAATCAGATACAACACTAAGAGAAGGAATCTTAGAGGAAGAAAGAAGCTTTAATGATGATGGATTGGAGGAACATGCCAGGCAAAACATGAAGGAAAACGTATGTTAGCTAGAAAGCTTCAAATGTGGAGACCCAAACAACAAAGGATTTAGTTATAGAGGAATGTCAAGGTGGGTAGAATGTCTCAACCACGGAGTGTAAGTTGGCTGGTGATTATTGTTGAAATAGAGTTCCAAACAAGGACCAGATCACAAGAGGTCTTATAGACTGTGCAAAGGGTGCTGACTTTATCAAAGGGGCTATAAATGTTCATTAGAGGTTATGTAAGGAAATGACATTATCAGGTTTGCATCCTGTAACAATTAAAAATACTGTCATTACACAGGATTTAGAATGGAGGGTAGATTGGAGTCAGACAAACTAGAAGAAGAAACGTTAGGTTGATTCAACAATCCAGTGCCTACAGCATGGTAATATGCAATGTTATTGTGGTATAAAATGTGGAAGTAAATGGATCAATTTTATGCTGGGGGAGGATAGATAAGAGGAAGCATTTAGACCCAGGTGTTTCATCTGATGCCCTGAGTAAATGGTGATGTCTTTTACATAAAATTCTTTAAAAAAAAAAAAAAAAAAGATCAGAAAATTGCATGAAGTGTCATTTTTATATTCATGGCATTTTATTGGGCTGAAATAGCTATGTAATAGCAGCAAAATATTTGTCATATCAAAATAATATTATTAACTTAATTATTTAATTGGTTGGTAGTTTTAATTCTCTTTAATTCATAAATAGTTTTGTTTATATTTTTAAAGATTTATTTATTTATTTATTTGACAAACAGTAGTAGGCAAGTAGGCAGAGATGCAGGCAGAGAGAGAGGAGAGGAAGCAGACTCCCTGCTGAGCAGAGAGCCCGATGTAGGGCTCGATCCCAGGACTCTGAGATCATGACCTGAGCCGAAGGCAGCGGCTTAACCCACTGAGCCACCCAGGCGCCCCTGTTTATATTTTTAAATTACGTATACCTTATTTAATATTTGAATAGGTTTAAGTGACAGAGGGGATACACCAGATTTTTTTTTCTTTAACAATATTTCATTAAACTAGTTAGAGGGACACTCCCATATATTACATGCAAAGTAATAACAATAATAAAAATATTATGATAGGAAGCTGTATCAGACAGGGTTGCAACAAAAAACAGCTGTCTCATTCAAAGGGATTAACCTGAAAAAGTTTAATGAAGGCGTGATTTACTAAGCAGTGAACACGGGACAGGAACCACAGGGAAACCCCTGCCAGTTTAAGCCGGCGGAGTGAGAGCTGAAGCTCGAGGACAGACTGCTCGATAGGACTTGTGGCTACAAAGGAACGCAGGCTCTACCCGCTCATCCAGGCAGGTGCCACAGGGAAATCTGACCTCTCTCTTCATCTGTCCCCTGCTCCTCTTGACACTTCTCATGGCTGAACCTTATGGGAAGCCACATGGCAAGAGGTCCCAGGTGATAGAGTTCCTTCACAAAAATCAGTTTCCTGGGGCTCAGAGAGCACAGGGCATAGAAATGAGAAAAGTGTCGTAAAAAGAAAACCAACATGCAAGCAAGGACGTATCTGGTGAACATGGTCAGAGTGGAAACATTTCTCTTCTACCCTTCTAGGTTATTCAGCTGGTCTAAAAATTAAATTGACATAAGACAGAGTAACAGGAGAAAAACAAATCTAGTTTTGTACATATGGCAGCCCATAAAATATGACACCCAGGGGAAGTTGGCAGTTGAGGCTTATATGTCATCCTGAGCTAAAGAGTGGGTTTGGCCTGGGGCTTCTAAGGGTGGAAGACAATTCACAGGAAGATAAGAAGAGTACCTGTTTGATCTTCACATGTGTGCCCTGCCATAGAGGTAAGTCTTTCAGATCAAATATTATCTCTGGTAGTAGCTCTCTTTCTGGGACATACCCTCTAAATTCTTTTAAGAGTGAGGTAAAAGGTTTTCTTATGTCTGCTGCATCTTGATTGCCTTGAACTGAAAATAATCCACAGGCCAAAGTAGCACATTTTGGGATAAAATATTCTGTTCCTCTTCAACACTGACCGTATACTCATGTTTTGTTTTGTTTTTCTAGTGTACTGAAAATGATTTTCAGTTATCGAGAGTAGAAAGCAATTTTATGACTTAAGCAGCTTATAGTTAAGTTGTAAAATGGCCACACAAATACATGTGATGATGGATGTTTAATATCTAGACATATTTTTAGGGTGCCTTCAGTCAGCTAAGTGACTGCCTTCAGCTCAGGTCATGATCTCAGGGTCCTGGGATCCAGCCCTGTGTCAGGCTCCCTGCTCAGTGGGGAGTCTCTTCTCCCTCAAAGTCTGCTGCTTTGCCTACTTGTGCTATCTTTCTGTTAAATAAATAAATAAAAATATTAAAAACAATCTAGGCATATTTTTAAGGTAGGGACAGACCATTTAGTTTTGGAAGGGACATATGGTATGAGAAATAAAAGGAGTCAAAGATGATTCAGGTGCACCTGGGTGGTTCAGTTGGTTAAGCGTCTGCCTTTGGCTCAGGTCATGATACCAGGATCCTCAGATCGAGTCCCACATCGGGCTCTTTGCTCAGCAGGGAGTCTGATTCTCTCCTTTCCTCCCCTCCTCCCCACAGCTCGTGCTCTCTGTCTCTCAAATAAATAAATAAAATATTTTAAAAACTATAGTGTATTCCCTATACCAATTGTCCCAGAAGAGCAGGGATGTGTTTAATACACTTTTATTGCTACCAGCTATTATCTTTTCTCCCTAAAGTTGTCTTTGTTAGGATGGAGCCTATTTGCAATGCAATGTGTGAAAAGAATATCACCTCTGCCTGTCTGAGCCCTATGCTCTGTTCAAAGTACTTGTTTTTCTGGCTCACCCATCTAGATGCTGTGTCAAGTGCAAATTCTTAAGTTCTATGTGGGTAGAAGGTATATGTGTGGGGGTATAAATGGCTTCTTCTCTGCCAAGTTTTAAACCAATGATCATGAATGGCTATTTTTCAATTACTAATGTCTCATTTATCACAAAACCATTGAGTGATCACTACCTAGTCCTACACATGTTCACAGTCGATAGAGGCTGTAAGTTACAACCTAACATGTAGGACCCATAGTGAGCTAATTTAGGTCGACAAGACTGACTTAGTAAATAAACATATAATCAGCACATAAAAAGTATTCAGACAAAAATTGGCTCTGATATCTCATTTTGGATTTCTAATACCTTAAACTCTTAAGAATTTAGGATTTCAGGAGGGGAATTGGAGTTACGAGATTTGACATGTAGAGTGTAACAGTATATAATGTGCTGATACGTAAACACTCACGTCGTTGTTACTTTGTAAAAACAAGAATTCCTAGCTGAAAATTTGCAGTAAATATTCAATTCAGTCTTCAGATAAGTGGATATCTTACATGTGAACATCTTATCTTAATAAAATGATATACCAGGTCCTTTATCATTTAATCTTGCAACTCTCAGAAACAGATATCTTAATTCTATTTTAAAGATGAGAATAATTTATAGTGGCTTTAAGTGATTTGTCCCAAATGACACAGGCTTCAACTTCCAAGATTACTTTTTTGCAACTACCCCAACTATGGTAACATGTATCCTCACATCATGAGTAAATGGATAATAAAATTGATACTGATAAAAGTAAGCAACAACTTACTTTTTTAACAACAAAGTAAGTTAAAAGTAATTTTGAAATGTGCCTAACTTCTGGTTAGAATTCATAGCCCATGGAAAACATACTTGGAGTTACAAATAACCTGTGTTCAAATCATAGATCTGCCACGTGGGTGGACTAGTAGACCTTGAGCAAATCTTTTTAACCTCAGTCAGTAGTGTTTTTTCATCTCAGTAGCAGAAATCATAGTGTCCGCCTACTAGAGTTATTTCGAGAATAAGCTGAGATAAGACACAAAAAAATGCTTATCATGCAATCTTCTCAGTATTTATTAAATGTCTGATGTCCTTTTTCATTGCAAATATTTGTAAAAGTGTCTACCAGCAGGGTTTATAAATTATCACCTTAGATTAATTAGGAACAAAGATAGTTAACAAAATTGATCCAAGAGCTTGATGGTTTTTCTATACCTTGGAGCCATTTTCACCTTTTCTGTAATGTGGAACAAGCACTTTCAAGTCCAAAAATTCCAAATTATGTCCCTGATATTTAAAAACAACAGGAACTGTTACCATGTAGCCTGTAAAATGTTGTGAAGTCTGTGGGAAAGAAATTGGCCCATACCACGGCTGAAATAACAGTTGCCACTCACTCAAACCCCATGAAGGAAGAATGCAAAGTAGTGCTCTGATATTAATGCCTTAGTGCCAATTACAGCATAAATTGATTTTATTACTATGGACTGATATTTTAGTTATTCTTGTTATAACAAAACAAGGAAGACAGAGATGCTGATTACTCTAAGTATGAAAAAGCATTACATTGCATGCAAGGAAATCTTAGGAGGGGAATTTGCATTAACTTTTCCTTTTAATTCTATTCATTTCTTTTTTTTCCCCCAATATTTGCTTTGAGATCAATATTCACAGAGCTTGTAATGTAATTAGAAGAATCATTAGCTATTAGGAGAATTAGCTTGGGTTGCAAGAAAAGAATAACAGAAAACTAATGGATTATCTGACTTTATCTGACATCTATAATGCCTCTGAATTCTTTATATAATATAAAAATCTGAAATGTAAGTAAGAAAGAATTATGGCACATGTACATATATTTAATCCTTTCAGCAAGTCTTTTTGAAGACCCTTAATATCTACATAGCAGTGAGCACTAGTTATCACTTCCTTGCATCTTAGTGATCTGTGTTTGGTAACAAAATACAGAAAACAGAACTTTGAGCTTGGTTTGAATGGATATGTTTGTGTTATTTTCAGATTAAGGTCTATACTCTCTATATGATTAACTCCTAAGTAACCAAATTGTAACATTTCAGGGGCACCACTGATTAGAAATTCTCCAGGCTAGGGGCGCCTGGGTGGCTCAGTGGGTTAAGCCGCTGCCTTCGGCTCAGGTCATGATCCCAGAGTCCTGGAATCGAGCCCCGCATCAGGCTCCCTGCTGAGCAGAGAGCCCGCTTCTCTCTCTCTGCCTGCCTCTCTGTCTACTTGTGATCTCTGTCTGTCAAATAAATAAATAAAATCTTTAAAAAAAAAAAAAGAAATTCTCCAGGCTAGCCCCTGTAGAAGATACAAGATGGATAATGACAGAAACACACACACACACACACACACACACACACACACACGAGAGAGAGAGAGAGAGAGAGACAGAGAGACAGAGACAGAGAGACAGAGAGATGGAGAGAGAGAATAATCCAGAAATTCAGCATAGAGGGAAATGCCCCTAGGGCTCTGGTGGTCCAGGAGGAAAAGAACTTGTCTGTGAGGATGAATGAGGAACTCTTCTTGGAACAGGTAAGATTTATAGGGAGTCTACTAACGTAGTCATGAGAAGGATGACTACACATCCACATACATTTGCTGGAACAGATTCAGCATAATTACTAACAACACCCTTTATCACTCTTAAAACTATCCTTGCTTAGATCAAAAATTTTATTGTAACTTGAGCTATAGAGAGGTTGTGAAATGTGTTCCTTCTTTGTGCTTAAGCAACTGCTGTGTTTGTGTGTGTGTGTGTGTGTGTGTGTGTGTGTGTGTTTGTTTTGTTTTGTTTTAGGTCACTGAGCTGGGAATTTTATTTCACCATTTTATCCAAACATTAGGAGTAACCAGACAACCTCATTATATTTTTTAGTTTTCCAAAAACTGTTAGAAAGTATCATGTACACAGTTACCCAGTTCCTTGCTTCTTATGAGTAGTCGCTCAGGAATATTCAGTGGAGTTCTTTTGCATATCACTACTGCCAGATCATGCCATGGACTGTCTGTGATCTCATTACTACTGGAAATAGAGACATTACCATCTTTAATCAGATTGGAGAGTTAACTCAAAAAACCTCAGAACCAATTCAGAAAACTCATTATTAAAATTCTTTTTCTCCAGAACTACTCTTGGTCCCAAAATTTGTTTCAGTTTGAGTTCTCTTATCTATCATCCATCTATCTATCATCTATCTATTTTCTATCTCTATCTATCCATATCTATCATCTATCACCTATTATGTATCTATCATATATCTATACATCTATTTACCTATCATTTATCTCTCTAAATATGTATTTTCTAGATATTTATCTGTCTAAAGAGAGATTTATTGTAAAGAATTGGCTTACATGACTATGGACCCTGATAAGTCCCAAAATCTCAGCTGGCAAGCTGTAGAGACCCAAGAGAGCTGATGGTATATAATTCCAGTCTAAATTTAAATCCTAAGGCAGGAAAAGACTAATTTCCCACTGCTGTGTTTTTTGAATGGCAAAAACAAAATGATTCCCTCTCTATTTTGGAGCCAACATTATGAGGGTTTTAAGGTGAAATCATGGGATGTATTAGTAATTTTCATTTCATTTGCCTGCGTATATGAATTTTGAAATATTTTCTTCTTTCTTCATGATTAAGATAAACAGAAAAATCGGTTTTCATTTTTTGGAGTTTAGAATGTTAAATAAGAGCTCTATGCAAAGAAACAATCATACTTCTATGAATAGAAATAGAGCTAAAATAAACATTCCAGAAATATAATAGATTCCTGCTCAATCATTATCTGTAAAATTAGAAAGTCACCTTTGTGTAAAGATTAAATATCTGACTAACATTCCAAAGACATGGGATGGCTCTGTGTGACCTTGGCCCATAACTTTTATTCTCTAAATTTAAGTTTCCTCATCTTTGAAATGACAAAGTTATAATAGATGGTCATTAAGGTCTCTTCCAGCCCTAATAGATTATTAGAAATTAAAATAGGTTAATATAAATTTTACTCTTGGTATGAAACTTCCTGAGGTGATTGCTTAAAATAATTAGGAAAGTAAAAGATACAAGTCTTCAAAAGAGAGTATAGAAATATGTTCGTAGAATGCAGTGATAGAGACTAGGACCAGTAGACAGCCATGGAAGATCTTTATAGGAACATGTTTAATATGCATTAATATATATTTCTTGTTATTTTACTCTTAAACATCAAATTGTATCAAATTTATTGAGCTGCTTGTTCAAACTCAAATTCTAAAACCCATTCCCTGATATCTTGAAATGCAATCATAATGCAATGAAGCAACATTTCCAATTTTTGATTCATTTTCAAGTCATAGGTCCAAAATAGTCTACTGTCTTAGGTTGTGTCCTTCCAGGCAGAGATCCTGAGCCAAGGATTTGAGTGCAAGTGATTTATTAAGGTTAGGATCCCAAGAGAAACTACGGGAGGTGGGAGAGTAGGGAAGCAGGGCAACACAAGGGACTTATAAGAAACTTCAAGTCAAATTACAGACTCAGCCTGATCTGCAGGGGATTTCTGGAGTACACCTGATGGTTTTCCCAGCAAAGAACCTGAGCCTTGGTATTCCTACATCAGTTGGTTATTGGCTATGAGTCAGGGGTGGTGGTGAGAAGGGAATGGGAATGAAGGCAGGTATACACTTCCCCGCATTTCTAGTATTTCAACTAGCAAGGCAGTTCCCATGCCCAAGGGAGATCATCAGCAGACATTTTTAGGTGAGGCTTTTTAACACTAAAAGAAGCAGAAGCTGGGGGATGGGGTGCAGTGTCAGTAAAGGGATGTGAGAGTCTCTAAGTGGCACATCAGGAATGTTCACTGCAGGTATTTGCCTCCTAAACTCCTTTCATGAGCAAACGAAGGTGAGAGATTTTAGATGCCCTACCTCCTTCTGAGACTGATGACTCACAGTAGCATATTATAGGTCTTAAGTAGTAACATAATAAAATACTATTTCCAAAATAAATTTGACTAATTTATCAAGTAATGACCATCAGGAAAAAAAAGCACACTGGAAATTTTGCCAATAAGATCTCAAGAATTTTGAGTTAAAGAGAGATATTTTATTGAATCATAGCATTCTGTTCTAAATGGTATCCAGCAGCAGCCTCTGAAGTAGACATGTATATACACATGCACCCACCTTAACAACAGGACATGACTGTCAACATATTGTAATAAACTGTGAGAGAGTTCCTCTAACTAAAAAGCCTGAGAGAATGGGATGGAAAAATGAAACTGATAGTTTATATGGGCTCTACCTGCAATTTGTCAGTGGACAGTCTGCCTTTTGGCTCCTACATTCAAGATCTGTATCAAGAGAAAAAAACAATTGACCGTCTCTCTACCGGTGGTGGACCACTTATTGAGGTAAAGTACGGACCTTAACCCTTCTCCATCTCATCCCTCAGTATAAACTTGCTTTTTTTTTTTAAACAGTTTTTTTGTTTGTTTGTTTGTTTTAATTTGACAGAGATCATGTGTAGGCAGAGGGACAGGCAGAGAGAGAGGAGAAAGCAGGCTCCCTCCCGAGCAGAAAGCCTGATGTGGAGCTCCATCCCAGGACCCTGGGATCATGACCTGAGCCGAAGGCAGAGGCTTTAACCCACTGAGCAACCCAGGCACCCCTAACCTTGCTTTTTATATTTAGTCAAAATCTGTAACACTGAGGGGAAAACCTAGACAGGAGGAAAGAATAATTGAAGTTGACTCATTACATCCTGGAGGTGTGATAATACTTAAACTTACCACTCATTTGCAGCTGTGTGGTATGCCCTGGGTTAAGGACTTCACATTTGTCTTTTCGTATAATTCACCTGCTATCCTGAGAAGGGAATGATTATGAAACTGATTCAACAAGGTTAGGAAACTTTCAAAAAGCCAATAAAACTAGAAAGGGACAGAGTGGAAATTCAAAACTAGGTCTTTCTGAATTTTCATGAGACCATGGTATTTGTAGTTAAAGTAGTCAAGATGAGCTTTGTTGCCAATGTATAATAAAATTTTAGGTCATGCAAGTGCCCTACCTACTTAGAGAAACATAAAACTGAAAGCCGTCTGTGAGATTTGCTGTCAATAAAAGTATTTTTCTTGGAGTAAATTTGTTTTAAATTTGCTTTAAAATCTAGAGCCACAGCTTCCTTTTTCAGTTAGCCATCTAAAAGAGACACTTGACTGGCACTGAAATTAGGAAATAAGATCAAGAATATTTGTATACATTGCCTAATGACAAACACAACTTTTTAGATAGAGCTCTCCCCTCTCTAGGAGAGTCATGCAAACTAAAACGGAACCATGAATTCATGAGCAGTGGTAAGAGAACATCTTAAATACTCAGAAATCTCCGAAAATGATTTCCTCAAAGAACTATAAGGAAATTATAAAATTTAATACCTGTTTGATGTCTTTAATAAGAAATAAAAGAGATTGGTTTCTATAAGAAAGAAACAGAAATCACATGGAAGGAATAGGCAAAGATATAAAATCCACAGAATTTTATAAAAAGAGAAATAGTAACAAATGTTTGCTGGGAAACTAAAAATGCAATGGTAAATTTGACAGTTAAATTGTAATAATGCTGTAGAAGAAAAGAACTGAGTCACTCCTCCAAAGCCACTTTTTGAGAATATTCAGGGAAAACAAGATTAAAACAATGACAGAGAATATGATACATATGAAGTCATATACTAAAGATTTAATCTAAGAGTTGTTAAGTGTTCCTTGAAATAAAAACCAAATAATCATAGAAGCAGTAATACAAAACCGATTTATGCCTGATTCATTACAGAATTCAGGATACAGATAAAAATAATGTTGCTACAAGGAAAAACAAACACAGAAAAAGAGACTTATATCCAGAAAATACTTGAGACGTTATCAATTTTAATGATAAAGAAAAAGCAAACTCTGACATGCATTCAGGTAGAAAATTCTGCTTATCTCTAGATACAAGTCATTCTGAGTTTAGTCTTTCCTTTTACAACTAAATATCAAATTGAATACAGATAGTTTAGACTTTTGACAGAGAAAAAATTGTAATTAAAGAATTTTTATTTCCAGACAAAATATATTTTAAATGAGAAGGTAATCATGCAACAATTTCACCTACTCTAGGGTTCAGACAAAATGCCTTTAATTACTTCTTCTAAAAGTTATTTAGAATCAGGGGTGCCTCGGTGGCTCAGGGAGTTGAGCATCCAACTCGGTTTCAGATCAGGTCATGATCTAATGGGGTCTGAGATCGAGCCCCATGTTTGGCTTTGTGCTCAAGGGGAGTCTGCTTGAAGATTCTCTCCCTCTGGCCCTCTGGCCCTCCTACCACTCAAGCATGTATGTGCGCACACTCTCTCTCGCAAATAAATAAATAAATAAATAAATAAATAAATAAACAAACACATCTATCCTTCAAAAATCGTTACTTAGAATCATATTCCAGTTGACTGTGGGAACTCCAAATGACAATTTAAGACTTTGAAAGTTTAGGGATAAAAGCTGGCTAGGGTTTTCATACATAACACACGTATCACCAAACCACCTTACAGGATCTGGAGAAATCATTCTACCAAGCTGTAATCCATTTCAACTGTCAATTTGTTTGAGAAGTTGTCTCCTCCATTCATGGATGAAACTTAGAACAAAAAAATCCAATGAATTATTATCTACCACTTGTGATAGGCATGAATGATCTTATTATTGAAACCCCCCCCCCCCATTCTCTGGGAATAAAGACTCCCACAGAGAGTTTTCTACCATTCAGAAATCCACATAAAGGTGATTATAGTTATGCATAAGCATAGAAAATTGTTAAACATGCACACATAACTATTTCTGAGGCATAGGAAAGGAAACACAATAATTATTAATATTGTTATCTTTGAATGGTGAAACTATGTGTGGCATTTTCACATTTCATTCGATTTTTTTTTCAAATTTTCTGGAATGATCAGATATATTTTAAATTACAAAATAAAGCTTCCATAAAACCAAAAGGCAAAAATCACACAAATAAAAATTTAATTCCTAAAAATCCAAAATAAAAAAAAATGTTTGGGATTTAGGGTTATTCCCATAAATGATATTGTGAAGTTGGCTTTCCTTCTACCAGTTTTCACCAGTGCAATAAATGTGCTTCTAAAGTCCTGTGGGAGGCAAGATTCTAAAGATGTGTCCCCAAGATTCCAAACTTCTGGTTATTCAAGGAAACACTAGTCTAGGTACTGCTTTGAAGGGACTCTGAAGATATAAACAAGGTTACCAATCAGTTAACTTTAAGACAGGGAGATTTTCCTGGATTATCTGGGTGGGCCCAATGACCTCAAAGAAGCCCTATAGCAATAGAAGAGGATGGCAAAGGGGAAGGTGAAGCTTGATTCAAGGCAAGAAGGAGCAGAAAAAGTAGAATTAGGATTCTGTATATCTTTGCTGGTTTTTAAGATGAAGAAAACCATTGGCAGAGGAATGCAGGTGGTTGCTATAATGTGAGAACAACCTCTGTCCAGGAAGGAAAAGAGGACTTCAGTCCCAAGATGAATGAAACTGATTTCTGCAAAACAACCTGTTTGAATCTGGGAGAAGATTCTCCTCCTGAGCATCCAGATAAAAGCTGGCCTGTTTATTACCTTGACTTTGGCATCGCACGCCCTTAAGCAGAAAAGCCTAGTCATACTGTACTCAGACTTCTGGCCTATAGAACCGTGAATAATTGAGTCATATATATATATATGTATATATACATATATATGTATATATCTTATTTCTTTTAGAGAAGTTTTACGTTTATGCAAAATTGAGTGGCCTAGAGATTTCCCACTTACATCTGTCCTATATATGCAGTGTCTGCCATTACCAACATCCCCCACCACAACGGTACATTTGTTACAACTGGTGAACACACATTAACACATAATAATCACCCAAGGTTTATATGAGGATTCCCTGTTGGTGTTGTGGCTTCTATGGACTTGAAAATATTTGTAATGGCTTATATGCAACATTGTATTATATTATAGAATTGTTTCACTGCCCTGAAACTCCTTCATATTCTGCCTATTCATCCCTCCCAACTCCCTAACCCAAGCCATAAGTCTTTGTTGTTGTTAGCTGTTAAATCTGTGGTAATTTGTTATAGCAGCAATAGAAAATTAATACAGGTCCCAATCCTTACTTGAAGGTTCTGGAGAGCTTATAGTCTTACACTGCATTCAGTCCTTCTCCTATCTTTTATTTATGGCTGTTTTTCATTGGACTTGCTAAAGAATTTAAGTTTAATCTGATAAACTAAATTAAGGCAAAAGACATTTAAGTAAGTGTTTGTACTCTGATCTGAAATGGTGACATCGGCTGGGATACTATTGTCTTGGAGAACATTTTGTGCAAATAACTCTCTTATCATCTTTTATGTAATGATACATATTAACTGTCATGGGTTTACCTGAGGAGCCAACACTGACTGTTCTAGTTGTTCTCACTGGAACCAGGAGCCTGGATTACATAGCCTTTGTTTCTGAAAATCTCTAATTCTCTGGGAAGTGAAATTTTAATTGTTGTCAGATGATCAATATATATAACAGAAACACAAGTTTATTGAAAAGTAACCATTATTAACAGTTATTCCCATTGCCAAATATCTTTGTTTTCTAAAACTCACTTCTTGGTTGTTTTTAAAAAATCAATTCACCAGTATATTTAGAATGTGGTTTTATATACAAAAATTTATGTATTGTGACATTAGAAGTACAGCTAGAAAAAGTTAAAGATGCAATAAATGGATCCCCTGGGAAAATGCTTTTATTCTTGGATTTATGGACACTGTGTTTTCTAGTCTTTCCAACTAATTCACTGATTAGTGTTGCCACTAGCATTTCTTTAATCTGTAAAAATGCAGCTGCCCATAAAAACTGAGTGACTAGGTCCAGACTAAATTAATTACCCAATTCATTTGGCATCTGTTCGGAGGGTTAGCTTGCGATATTTGATTTAGATAAAATTATCACTGATTTCATAATGATTTTCACAAGTTCTCATTTGCTTTTGTAAATTGTCAATATGTGGTCAACTAGACCAAACCTGTGCCAGGCTTCTGCTTTCAAGTCCATATTTCCAGTTTAATAATTTGATTCTGAATGCAGCTATTGAGTTTATTACCTAAGTTTAATAACTTAGGCAAACTTTTAATTAATTCCCCAAATCATTGCAAACTTTAAGGCTGTGGAATGGTCGAAGGAACTCTTCCATTGTTGCCTCTATTGTTATGTAATGTTATCATTTGGCTGAGGCACTCTCCCATAGAGAACCCAGACACCGTGATCCTGAAATGACCTTGTCCCTCTAGCTCATTCGGTCTGGTTCTCCAGTTTGAAAATCTGAGTGGCAGAAGCTAATTTTCAAGGATCAACGTTACCACACATTAAACACAAAGTGCTGTGATGCTGTGTCGAGTCAAGCAGTGATGAGGATGAGGCATATTTAACTCAAATTTCAACTAGGTTTGAAGAAGCAATGAGTCAATATTGGTCAAGAGAGAGCAATGCAGCATCTCTCCTGTGAAAGAAAGAACCGGAGAGGAGTATTTTCAAGCTCCATCCGGGGAGAGCGAGCAGATTTGCTGTTATAAAGTGTGGTGGTGGGTGAAAATAATGGAAATCTTGAGATCTGTGCTCATCAGACCCTTATTGCTTCTGCCTCACTTCCTGCTTGGCCATGAGGGAAAGAGGATCCGCATAGCCCAGAAGCTGAGCCTTGGTTGTTGGAAGCCACCCATTAAAAAAATGGGCAAAAGCCTCTTTAAGAGGATTATTTTTTAATTATAAAGGAAAGCCTTGTGCTGAGGACGAACGACCTCTCCATATTAAAAATTTATATGGATCCTGCGTAAGGAAATATTTAGTGGGGAAAACTAAAAAAACAAGTAGAGAGTGAACATGAAGATATTTTCTGGAACAGCATATTTTCCAGGTACTCTGACAATGAGGTACTTAATGAAACTTCTCCAACTTCTGACTTACATTCTTTATAGGAAAGTTAACACCTTCAGAAGCTGTCTGTTAAAATAGCTAAAAATAATTCTGCAGTTTTATCATCGCTTCCTGGATCTGATTTGTAAATCTCATGACAGCTATTTCTTTGTTGTTGTTTCCTGACAATAGTGCTTGTCAGAATCTTGAGGTACTTAAGTTCTAAATCATGAAACTCAAAGATAAATAGTCTTTCCTAGTGGGATTATGCTGAGTTAACCTTAAAGGAGTAGCTAACCTAAGTGTTTATTGTACTTTATTTGGTCACCCGATATAATTAGAGGGTACTTTCATTGTTACCAGTGTTATATTCAGAGATGTATGGTTCTTTTCCTAAAGCATGTGTAATGCAGCTCTTTTCAATTATGTGAGGAACTGCTTCCTTCAAGGTTACTTGACTGGTCCAAATAGTAATCTTTTCTTTCACAGAATGCCATAATGCTCCTAACTAGCTTTTTCCCAATCAGGTCTTCCTTAAGCTCTGTAGACTGACTGTGGAATTCCTTAATGAGTTGCTATCTGGTTGTGCAGATTTCCTTTTTACTTGTAAGAAATTGGCATTATTATTATTCTGTTTTTCATTTAAAGGTGATTGAGTACAGAAGGCTCACTGTTGCCTTATACATAGCAGTGTGCAAAACAACAGTGGAAAGGAACATATATAAAAATCTCCCTCTCTCTCTTAAGTTGATATGAAGTTACATTAAACCTACATTTATGTAATAGCAGAAAAAACTGGTTAACTGATTTCACGAAATATTTTCTGTTCCTTGACTAACCATGATCCCCTACTCTGACTTATTTTTACTTCTTTAAAAGTAATATATATGGAGGCCTACAATTATACCTTACATTTTTAAGTTCACTTTTTAAATTTTAAGATAATTTTTGATTCATGTGCAATTGTAAGAAATAATAGAGATCCATGTATCCTTTACCTAGTGCCCACCCTCCCCCTGCCCTGTCCCAGGGAAACATATTGCAAAACTATTGTGCAACATCACAACTAAGACACTAACACCGATCCAAGATATTAGATTACCTTTTTTTATGGCCACACCCATTTCACTCCCACCTCACTCCCTTCTTAACCTCAAGCAACCATTAATCTATTCTGCATTTCTGCAATTTTGTCATTTCAAGAATGTTACAAATATATAATATATAAACATATATATGTTTACATATATGATTTATATATGTATATTTATATATACATATATGTATACATGTATATATACAATATACATCTATATTATACATATAATATAGATATCTATATTATGCATATAATATATAATATATGTATAATGTAGATTATACATATATTATACATATACATATATTATATATAGATTTATATATAAATTTATATATAAATTCATATATAATATATCATGTATATTATATATCATATATGTATTTATATATATTTATTTATATATATTATATTTAACATATAATGTATTTTTATTGTATGTATTATTATTAACATATAATGTATTTTGTTTCAGGGGTACAGATCTGTGATTCATCAGTCTCATGCAATACACAGCACTCACCACAACACATACCCTCCCCAATATCCATCACCCAGTTGCACCATCCCTCCCATCTTCCTCCACTCTAGCAATCCTCAGTTTTTTTCCTGAGATTAAGAGTCTCTTATGGTTTGCTCCCTCTCTGGTTTTGTATTGTTTCACTTTTTCCTTTCTTCCCCTATGCTCCTCTGCCTTGTTTCTCAAGTTCCACATATCAGTGACATCATATGATAATGGTCTTTCTCTGATTGACTTATTTCCACTTAGCATAATACCCTCTAGTTCCATCCATGTTGTTGCAAATGGCAAGATCTCATCTTTTGATGGGTGCATAATACTCCACTATATATATGTATACCACATCTTCTTTATCCATTCATCTGTTGATCAACATCTGGGCTCTTTCCATAGTTTGGCTATTGGGGACATTGCTGCTATAAACATTGGGGTACAGGTGCCTCTTCGGATTACTACATTTGTATCTTTGAGGTAAATACCCAGTAGTGCAATTGCACTATAGTTTTCTGAGAACAGATCAGATTCTTTGCCTCTTTGGTTAGATTTATTCCTAGGTATCTTATGGTTTTGGGTGCAATTGTAAATGGGATCAGCTCCTTAATTTCTCTTTCTTCTGTCTCACTGCTGGTCTATAGAAATGCAACTGATTTCTGTGCATTGACTTTTTTATCCTACCACTTTACTGAATTCCTGTATGAGTTTTAGCAGTTGGGGGTACAGTCTTTGGGTTTTTCACATAAAGCACCATATCATCTGCAGAGAGTGAGAGTTTGACTTCTTCTTTACCAATTCAGATCCCTTTTATTTCTTTATGTTGTCTGATTGCTGAGGCTAGGACTTCTATTATTATGTTGAACAGCAGCTGTGATAGTGGACATCCCTGCCATGTTCCTGATCTTAGGAGTAAAGATCTCAATTTTTCCCATTGAGAATGATATTCATTGTGGGTTTTTCATAGGTGGCTTTTATAATATTGAGGTATGTACTCTCTATCCCTACACTGTGAAGAGTTTCAATCAAGAAAGGATGCTGTACTTTGTCAAATGCTTTTTCTACATCTATTGAGAGTATCATATGGTTCTTGTCTTTTATTAATGTAGGGTATCACATTGATTGATTTGCAGATCTTGAACCATCCTTGCAGCCCAGGATTAAATCCCACTTGGTTGTGATGAATAATTCTTTTAATGTATTGTTGGACCTTATTGGCAAGAATTTTGTTGATAATTTTTACATCCATGTTCATCAGGGATATTGGTCTGTAAATCTCCTTTCAGTGGAGTGTTTGGTTTGGGGAGTCTGGAAGTTTTCCTTCCATTTCTATTTTTTGGAACACTTTCAGAAGTATAGGTATTAATTCTTTAAATGTTTAGTAGAATTCCCCTGGGAAGCCATCTGGCCCTGGACTCTCATTTGTTGGGAGATTTTTGATTATTGTTTAAATTCCTTGCTGGTCTTTGGTCTGTTTAGATTTTCTATTTCTTCTTCGTTCAGTTTTGGTAGTTTATACGCCCCTAGGAATGCATCCCTTTCTTCTAGATTGTCTACTTTGTTGGCATTTGATTGCTCATAATATGTTCTTATAATCGTTTGCTATTTCTTTGGCGTTGGTTGTGATCTCTCCTCTTTCACTCATGATTTTATTAATTTGGACCCTTTCTTTTTTTTTGATAAGTCTGGCCAGGGGTTTATCAATCTTATTAATTCTTTCAAAGAACCAGCTCCGAGTTTCATTGCTCTATTCCACTGTTCTTTTGGTTTCTATTTCATTGATTTCTTCACTGGATCTTTGTTATTTCTCTTCTCCTGCTGAGTTTAGGCTTTATTTGCTTTTTCTTACCCAACTCCTTTAGGTGTAGGGTTAAGTTGTGTGTTTGAGACCTTTCTTGTTTCTTGAGAAAGGCTCGTATTGCTATACACTTTCCTCTTAGGGTTGCCTTTGCTGCATCCCAAAGATTTTGAACAGTTGTGTTTTCATTTTCATTTGTTTCCATGAGTTGTTTTTTTTTTTTTTTCAATCAATCCTTCTTTAATTTCCTGGTTGACACTTTCATTCTTTAGTAGGATGCTCTTTAGCCTCCATATATTTGAGTTCTTCCCAACTTTCTTCTTGTGATTGAATTCCAGTTTCAAAGCACTGTGACCCAAAGATATGCAGGGAATGATCTCCATATTTTTGTACCAGTTGAGGTCTGATTTGTGACCCAGGATGTTATTTTTTCTGGAGAATGTTGCATGTGCACTTGAGAAGAATGTGTATTCTGCAGCTTTGAGATGGAATGTTCTGGACATATCTGTGATGTCAATCTGGTCCAGTGTGTCACTTATAGCCCTTATTTCCTTGTTGATCTTTTGCTTAGGTGGTCTGTCCATTTCAGTGAGGGGGCTGTTAAAGTCTCCTACTATTATTGTATTTTGGTTAAATGTTTCTTTATGCCTAGCCCATGATCTAATTGCATTGTTTGCTTCTCTTACTCTTGACTTTTGAGAGTACAGCCAGAGTTTTAAATTTTAAATCTATAAATTTTAGAGCTACTCTCAGTTTGTGTTTAGAAAAATCAAATGTGTGAGGAGGTAAAAAGAAATAAAAATGTCAAGACTGACAAAAACATTGTGAAAAGAGTCACTCTGATTGGGTGGGGGTCACATCATTTGGGAAGTAGTTTGTCATGGTCAAATTCTACAAATGACTTCAAGTGGATGCTCATAAAATGGAAAATATTATGTGATTTATGAAGTGATTGAGGCAAATTTACAAACTTTTGTTCCAGGTATAAAAGAAAAGTTACCAATAGATTACTGCTTTTATTTTGTTTTATTCATTACAAATTTTATACTCCTACTATATATATGTTGGAATTATGCTCTATACCCAATTTGTATACTAATAACTTCCATGTTTTAAATTATATTTTCTATGCCTTCAAATATTTTTCAAAAATAAACATAATGGTAATAATTTATTTAGCCATTCACCTGCTTTTGGACGTATTTTGGACATTTGGAATTTTGATGACTAAATAAATAGCATTTGGTCTTTTTATCATCTTTCACAGTTTGATTCCTGATCCACCCACAATTGTTTTATTTTTCTATGGTGTAAAGTAAGAATCAAAATATGTTTTTTTCCCAGAGGCTCCTGGGTGGCTTAATTGGTTAAATGTCTGCCTTAGGCTCAGGTCATGATCCCAGAGTCCTGAAATCTAGCACTCCATTAATCCTGCATCAAGGTCCTGGTTCAGCAGGGAGTCTGCTTTTCCCTCTCCCTCTGACTTCTCCCCTCTTCTGGAATGCTCTCTCAAATGAAGAGATAAATAAATAAATAAAATCTTGAAAAAAAATACTTACACACACACACACATATATATATTCACACTTTTTTCCATATGATAGTCAACCATCCTTTCCCTGCTGTACTGTCTTAATTCAGGTGAGTATAAAGGTGTGGGTCTATTCCTAGACTCCATAATAGTTTATTGATCTGTTTACTTTTGTATCAATATTACAATGACCTTATTATTGTGGTGTTATAATCAGTCCTCACATCTGGTAGTTTAAATCCTCCAGGTTTGTTTTCTTCAAAATTGGCTCATTTATAAGTTTAGAATCAGCTTGTCAATTTCCACAAAAAAACTGTGATTTCGACTTGGATTTCATTAAATCTGTACATCAATTTGAGGAGATTGACTTGTCCACATCTTAGAGTTTTCAAAACCAGTATGGCATGGTATATCTATTTATTTAGATCTTTGTTAAGTGTTTTCAATAATATTGTAGAATTTCATCAAGTGCTTTCCTTACATTAGATTTTTCTCCTTTTCGCAGTCATTATTATGTGATATACACTTGATTTTCAGAGGTTGAGACCACCTTAAATTCCTATAATCAACACTGTTTGTAATATAAAATCATTTTTATATATCACAAGAATTTGCTAATATTTTATTATAATTTATTGTATCCATGTTCATAAAAGAAGCTGAACAGTAGCTTTGTCAGATTTTAGTATCAAGACTATCCTGGCTTCATAAGACTAATTCTGAAATGTCTCTTCTTTCTTGGTTCCTTGGAGAGTAGGATGTATAAGATTAGTGTTATGTCTTCCTTAAAATTTATGTTAGAAACTCTGCTTCTTTGTGGAAAGAATTTTAATAATAAATTCAATTTATAATAGTTACAGAAGTATGCAGATATCTTTTCTTATGTAAATTTTGATATATTGTGTTTCTAAAGAATTTGTTATTCATCTTAGTTACTGAGTGCTTTTGATATCTGTCCAATATTGGTGGTACATTACTCTCTCTCTTGCTTTCATTCTTATTTAAACATTTTTTTTTTAGCTTGTAGATTCTCTTTATTTATACATGTTATCTATTTCTATTTTTTCTGATGTTATTTTTATTATTTCAGTCTTTCTACTTCCTTTAGGTTAGTTTTGCTGTAGTTTCTTAAGGAAGGTTGAATATTGATTTTTAACTTTTCTGATTAAATATGTCGTTAATGCTATACATTTCCCTCTAAACTCTAGTTTGCTTATATTCCACACATTTTGATATGTTTCTTATCATTATATTTAAATTATTTTCTAATTCCCATTCTGATTTCTTTTTTGTTCAATAGATTTTCTAAAAATATATAATGTTCCATCAATTTGGACTTCTTTTTTTTTTTTAAGATTTTATTTATTGATTTGACAGAGAGAGATCACAAGTAGACAGAGAGGCAGGCAGAGAGAGAGAGAAAGAGAAGCAGGCTCCCTGCCGAGCAGAGAGCCCGACGCGGGACTCGATTCCAGGACCCTGAGATCATGATCTGAGCTGAAAGCAGCGGCTGAAGCCACTGAACCACCCAGGCGCCCCAATTTGGACTTCTTAATAGCCTTTTAATTTATAGTCAGATTAATTCCATTGTGGTCAGAGAATACACTCTGAAATGTTTCAATTGAGATTTGCCTCTCTAATTGAGATCCTAATCTAACATGTGGTTATTTTAAGAGTTTTGTGAGTCCTTAAAAATATTGTGAATTTTGTTATTGTTTGGTGCATTGTTCTAGTTATAGTTGTATAAATTCCTTTACAGATAATATGTTTATTTTCAAATGGGCTTTCAAAAGACAATAATTCATGACAAAAATCTATATCCTTTCCCTTTAGCTATGTGAAATAGAATGGCAAAAAGATAGTATTCATCTAAAAATTGCTTCCTTTTAATGTGAGAATATCATTGACTACATTTCTTAGAAAAAAAATTTCTCCTTCTATGTCCTAAGGTCTTCTTTCCAGCAATTTAATGTAAATCTTTACATCATTTTCTTAACTAGTGTTAGATTTGAGAAAATAAGGTTATAGTATGGATTCTTGTCAGAAAATGTTATTTTGAGAATAAATCCAAGTGTCATTCTTTAAAAAGAAAGAAAGAGAAAAACAAAGCAAAAAAAAAATTTGGAAAGATAAATCTATCTTCCATCTCGTTGTCACTATTGATAGTGCAATCTAGATGATGTGGTACAGAGTTGAAGGAGGAATATTTCATATTTACTTTTCGTTGGTGTAATTGCACAAAAAAAGTGAAAATAAAGATGGTCAGCACCTCTTTGCAGGAACATGACCTTGTGCTTTCTCTACTTGATTGCTAGCTAAATTCTAAAAGCACATTGGTAGTAATTTAGGAGCTTGCCATTATCTCCTGTTAAATGTTTTGCATGTTGTACTCAGAAGCCTCATGTGATCACTTTCAGCTGACAATTCTGAATGTGACTAGACTATTTATGCCACCATTTTTCTGGGCTTCTCTTCTTCTCCCTAACTTATTTTCCTTCTTGCTATACTTCCCTCTTATATAGTTGACACTTTCCCTCTTCATTGTTACTCAGTGCAATAGAGCATGCTTATGCTTCCCTATAGAAGATTCCACCCCACCCCCCTTCCTGGAACCGTCAGCTATAATCTATTGCTACATTATATGAATTCCATTATTTTTCCACTGTGTTAACTTCAAGTGCCTTAAGCTGAGTTTTTGTACCAGGGGACCAAAAGAACGAGAGTTTGTGAAAGTGAACTTATCATCAAAGCTATATATTTATAATTTAATAGATTGCTTGTTTATTCAGGTGTCTGTAAGATTTCCCAGGAAATTTCACAAGTTATGCCATTTTAATGAAACCCATCACATCTAATGTTCAAGAGAGAAAAAACTAGATTCTATTTGGAACAATTAATAATGACAAACACAGTAAGGATGAGACATTCTAAAATGAATATAAATTCAATGAAGTTTTTTAAGACATCACTTTAGAACTTGCCTCATTCTCATATCTTTGGAATCTTTTTCTTTATTAAATTTATCTGAGTTTTAACCACATGCCATGTTCATGTAATTGATGACATTTTAAATTTATTTCAGTATAAAGTCTAAAACAAGTCTTGTAACTTAATTTAAGATAATGGTTAACTAAAAACCTGGTATAAGGCATAAAATCAAGTTCTACCACTATATTGTTCTTCCAAAAAAACAAAAACAAAACTAGGCAAGATCACAGAATGTCATAGAATATTCTCCAGTGTTAAAGGATGAATGCTGCTTTACTTAAGTAAAGAGTAAATATTTAATTTCCCCATTCTACATGACTGTCTATCATCAAAAAGTCCTAGAAAAGATTCAAACTGTGGTCACACTAAAACACGGACAGAGTTTGATTCCATTTATAAAACAGTACTGATTTATCTCCAAGGGCAAGTGTTACCTTTAAAATCTGTTATGGATTATACTCATCATTGCTTTTCTGACTGTTATCACCATTGTAGCCAAATTATTAACAATTCTTCAAAGGAAAGGTTTTATTTCCTTTTCCTTTTCCCAGTCTCCTTTTCCTTTTCTGTTACCTTTTCTTGTTGTCTTCTCTCTTCCATTCTATTTAACAATTAGGTTGCTTACCAGAGTTGTCACTAAATCATCCTAGTGATCAAGCAGCAGAGAAAAAAATCTTAGGCATAATAAACCACTTCCTTCGTGGATGAGTTCTTGCAGTCATTTTATTTGTGTTGGTTTTGACCTAGTGCTGATATTATGTAGCTGACTAACAATAGCAAAATCTATGAAACTCCTTGCTTTCCAAAACAGGGACAATTACTACTTCATTGGGTTTGTGTAGATATCAAAGGGAATATTGCATGCAAAATTAAAAAAAAAACTATTTTTATCATCTCTTATGAGTGGTTGAAACTAAGGTTAGGGGATCAGTAAAGAAGAGGAAATCTAATTGAATGTTTATTCATTAGTTAATGAGCATTCAAATGCAATAAGAAATTTTACAGATTAATGATGGCAAATTTAATACTACTGACAAATTGCAGGGGTATGTGTGTGTGTGTGTGTATGTGTGTTTGTAAATATACTAATTATACATTATTTCTGATAGGAAACAGTTACCTCCAAGATAAAACTTCTGTAATGTGGCATTTTGTTTTGAGCCTTGTTTTGTCCAGTGCTGTGGTTCATTTTGGTAAATGCATGAAGAGGGCCAAAAGGAATGTACAGCAAATCTTACGTGAAAGCAGGGCAGGCTATTCTCACCTGGAAGTCAGGCAGACTGCGTTGCCTAGCGGGGAAGAACATGTGATTGGCATCAGATCACCACAACTCCATCACTTACCAGCTGCGTGACCCACAGGCTATTTAAACATTATGAGCTCTGTTTTCTGTATCTGTAGAATACAGATCAAAATAGTATCTATTTCTTAAAGTTGTTATGAAGATTACATGAGTTAATGAGTGTGCAGCACTTAGCACAATTCTTGTAAAACAGTAAATGCTCAATCCATGTGAATTATTACCATCCTCAGATTTTTCCACTTAAGTCTTCAATGATGCTTTTGAATGTAAGACTCTTTCACTCTATTTTCTACCATCCTAACTTTTCCTTCTCCAAACCTCTTATTTTCCCCTCATTTTCCTCTTTCCATCTTTTCCTCTCCTGGGGACAAACGAAATCTTGATGATACTAGCTGAAAAGCAGGACTCCCTTACTTCACCAGGCCACAAGCGAGAGCTGAACATGAATGATGGGAGCATGAATGATGGCATTGAATGGATACGAACAGATTTCATGTATCTCAGTGTAATCTGTGGTGTCAGATATGTCTATAGAGTCCTTCCATTTGAAATGTCCTTCAAGGTTGAATTAAAGGTTGTAAGTGATGCTCACAGTTTTCTGCTTCAAGCACCTCACAAATATTGCAACTTTCAAGAAAGCTCCTCTAAGTATTATATCACTGTCTGGATATTCTGAACAATCATTGTTTGTGAGGCATGCAATAGTCATTTTAGTGATAGCACCCACCCCTGCCTTGCCACCATGTCCAATATTCCCCAGCTTTTTATACTTTTCTTTCTCAAAGCTTATATTACCTTCTAACTTACTATATATTTGCTTTATTTATTTACTTTTGAAAGTTTCTCTCTCCACTAGAATGTCATCTTCATGGAAACAAAGATTTATGTCTTTTTTCTTCACTAATGTATTCCCAGAACTTAGAAGTATGTAATAGGCATATCAAGTTAATAGTGCCTCTAAGAAATTGACCAGAAAACAGTTTATTTTTCACAAAAACTTTACATGTTCTTTACCTTATCTCATATAAGAGTATTATTTATTTATTCACATATGATTACTCAACATTTCCTATTAGTGTGTAATTGATACCTCAAATTCATCATGACCCAAACTGAATTCTTCATCTTCCCTGTGAATATTTTTCCACTCACAGTTTTCCAATCTCAGTTAAGGGTAAGTTATTCTTCCAGTTCCTTAGATTGAAAACTTGAGTCATTTTAAAAAATATTATTTATTTGTTTATTTGAGAAAGAGAGAATACAACAGCATGGGGTAAGGGCAGAGGGAGAGAGAGAAACAGACCCCCTGCTCAGCAGTGAGCCCAACTTGGGGCTTGATCCCAGGACCCTGAGATCATGACCTGAGTCGAAGACAGATGTTTAACCAACTGAGCCACCGAGGCACCCCTGAGTCATTTTTTACTCCTTTTCTTTCTCTTACCATATGCCCTTTGCAAAAGTAAATGCTGCTGTCTCTATCTTCAAATTATTTCTGGATTTGAAACATCCATCATCACCTCTATTACCAAATACTGGTGACCAAGGTCTTCTCTTGTCTACGTTGTTGTAGAACACCGCTTCCTGGCATCCCTACTTCCACCCTCACCCTAGAGAGACTCTGCTCTGAGATTGGTCCATTCAATTCAGAACAAAACTCAAAGCCATTACAAGGATTTACAAGATCCATTTCAGTGCTTGAATCATCTCCACTAAATTCATCACTCAAGTAACTCCCAGTTATATTGGACTCTTTACTATGCTCCATCTTACTGAACACGCTCTGTCTCAGGGCTGTTTTGTTGTCTTCTCCACTGTCATGAAATGCTGTTACTTCCCATATTGCAGGGAATTTCTTCTTATTCAGAAGCGAGATCATATGCACAATTTGGTCTATGGCTTTTAGAGAGTACATCCTCTGTGTTTGCAAAGTGGAACAGAAATTCTACAGATGTTTATATTTTTTTATAGTCTTAAAGCAATAACATGCTTAAACGTTGGTTCAGTTAGATATTATTCAGCCCTAAAATTGCACTGGAGAAAGGTATAAGTGGGTATGTTACAGAAACCTCAAATGGCAAAATCCACATTAACTTGATATTACTAACTAGATCTGTGTTTCTCATATTTGAAGCAATGCCTGCCAGCTTCTAAAACCTTTAGGTTGGTTTTCTATTTCTTTATCAGCTAGTGTAAAATTGGTGACCAAAGTGTAGAACTTACTGTTTTCTGCATTTATTTGCCAATGAGAATCAGTGGAAGATGATGTTTTGTTGTTGGTGTTGATATAGACAGACTTACAATCTCAGTGTTTGTGAGAGCTTTACGATTGGTAGTGCAGTAAGTATATTCTCAAGGATACTTCTGAGGGCTAGTCAACCTGGATAAGACTTACTAGCTGTATGCCCATGCAAATTGTTTAACCTCTCAATCTTCTCATCTACAAAATGAGGATAATAGTAACTTCCTTACAGGATAGATAGGAAGATTAGAATTAATAAATGCAAATCTCTTATAACAGCACTGGTTCACAGATATGTACTCAGAAAATGGTATTTATTATTATGTTGCTGTCTCTCTTCTTAAATACTAATTTTTGGTGACAAAAACATGTTACAGATACACACACACACACACACACACACACACACACATATATATATATACACATACATACATACATATATATGATGAATTCTTGGTTCCTGTCACAAAAATTGTGTTTTATATATATATATGTGAGTGTGTGTGTGTGTATGTGTGTGTGTATGATGAATTCTTGGTTCCTGTCACAAAAATTGTGCTCAAACATATAGACACATACACAAAATTTTTTAAAGACTTTATTTATTTGAGAGAAAGAGAGAGAGGGGGGAGTGAGAGAGAGAGGAAAAACACAGAAGACTGACAGGAAGAAGCAGACTCCTTGTTGAGCAGAGAGCCTGATGTGGGGCTTGATCCAGGACCCTGAGATCATGATCTGAGCCAAAGGCAGATGCTTAACTGACTGAGCTACCCAGGCACCCCTACACAAAATTTTATATATAATTTCCATAGGTTTGCAGAAGCCCCTGAAGCTCTTACTGAATCACCAAATGTCAACATATTCTTGGTTAAAAAAGTCTTGCTTAAGATGATAAATTTTAACCCCACTGTATCAATAATCACATTAATAAAGAACAGTCTAAACACAACAGTTAAAATAGAGGGATTTCCGTATTAGATTTTTAAAAAACCAAGACCTAATTATATGATCTCTAAAGAAAACCTGTTTAAATAATCAAGATATAGATCAGTTAAAAACTGAAAAAGATGGAAAAGGTATATCCCTATGTATGGGAAAGGGTTAACACAGCAGGTTTGCATAGCTTGAAACTTGCACACTCAGAAGAAAGGCTTATTTTCATGACTGGCCTTTGTCTGGCTCCTGGGAACTTAGCTCCTGGAATGTTCTGTCTGATAAGAGTATTATTGCTGCTCTAAGACATTGGGCTTTGTTGAATTAGTCTGGTCACATAATTTATGCTAACAATGTGATTTACGGTAAACATTGACTTTTGCTCTGGGGTTTTCGATTTTGAGGAAATAAGATCACTCATATAGGTACTATATGCCTACAAGACAGATACCCCATGAAATCCTGGAAAACTTGGTTTGTGTGAACTTTCCTGGTTGGGACTCTTTGAACATGTTGTTAGACATCATTGTTGAAGGAATTAAGGATATCCCATGTGAATCCATTGGGAAGGGTCACTTGGAAGCTTGCACGTGGTTTCATCTGGTCTTCACCTTCTGTGCATTTGTCTTCTCTGATTTTACCCTGCATCTTTTTAGTATTAAATTGCAACAATGATCACAAAACTTATGAGTTCTTTGGGTTCTTCTAATGAATCTCTGAGCCTGAGAATAATCTTGTGGACCCCTAACACACCATACAAACATGGATTAAAAAAAAAGCTGGATTTTTATATAATATCAGAGAAAATAGACATCAGAACAATGAAATGTTAGGGGTAACAAGGTCATTATACAATTCTCCATGAAGATATAGCAATCTTAGACGTATACATACTTACCATCTGAGTTCAAAATAAATAAAGTAAAAACTAATAGGGTTAAAAAGAGAAATAGAAATAGAAAAATCTAAAAATATAGCTGGAGATTTCAGTAATCCTCTCTCAGTTGAAAGATACAAAGTTAATGGGTACAAATATATTTTATGTCTATATGATAAACATAAACAATGGGAATTTGAACAGAAAAAAATCTTTTAAAAACTGCAGTATCTGTACGCTGAATACTACTAAATACCGAAGAAATAAATAAGAAGACCTAAATAAACCAAAAGATATACTATGTTTCTGAATACTGTGTTCCTACACTGGAATATGCAGTGTTGTTAAAATGTCAGTTCACCACAATTTTGTCTATAGATTCAACACAATCTCAATGGAAATCAAAACAGTTTTGTTTTGTTTTGTTTTCTGCAACAATCATCAAGCTGATTCTAAAATTTATATGGAAAAACAAGGGACTAAAATAGCCAGAATTATTCTGACAAAGAAAAATTTTGGAGCACTCAAATTACCCAATACTGGTGGTTTACTAAAAGGTACTCTATTTAAGGCACTGTCTCCTTGCAGTAAGACATCTGAAAAGTGCATTTTCATGACTACTGAAACAGTTATGTATCTATCTCCATTTCTTCACAAAACTTCACAGAAAGGATGGTAAATAAATAAAAAGGCAAAACCTCACAAAAACAAAGAGATGAGAGGAAAGAATGACTTATGTTAACAGCATTTTGGAACTGGAAAGCAGTTGATAATTGACCTAGCAGACCAGAGAAAGCTAAAACTTGGGCCAGTATATGTATAAAGCTCACAAGAAACAAAAATGATTGCACTTATGGTAACCAGCTATTAAAGGCAACATGTAGCTCTGAAAACAGAAGTGCAGAACAAATTAAAAATGAAAAATGATTATAAATGTTTAAAAGAGCAGTTAAATCCTTCCTTCCTTCTTTTTCTTTCTCTTTCTCTTTCTTTCCTTATTTTTCTTTTTTTTTTTTTCCCCTTCTTTTTGTAATCTCTATTCCCAATATGTGTCTTGAACTGACTACTGGGAGATCAAGAGTTGCATGTTCTCCTGACTGAACCAGCCAGGAAACCCAAGCATCCATCCTTTCTTATCCCAAATAGCCATGAGAGAGACTTCATCTTCTGAGCCTCTGCAGAGGGCTGGAGATTACTCTCTGGAGAACCTGAAACATACAGACTGGTTCTGGACTTAGGGATGCCAGGAACACTCTGAGGGTGGGTGACACAAGTCTATTTATGAGAGGTGAAAACCACCCTCCAACTTTTTCTTCTAAGGTCCTAGAATTCTAGCAATGATGCTTAACACCTAATCCTAGCTTGCAGATGAGGAATTTCTTGTACATGAAAGTGACATGTAAAGAGAAAAGACCCCCAGAGAAAGGACCAAGTTTCTTCAAACTACTCTGCAGTGAGGCTCACCAATTTCCAAGTCTTAATTATTGCATATTGAATCCTAATCTACTTTTCAGTGTGTCACTGTTAAATATGAATCTACAGTAAAGAATCATTAGACATTTGAAAAAAAGTCTCTAACATAAAAGACAGAGAAGAAAACAAGCAAACTGAAAAAATGTGGAAATTAAAAATGAAAAGAACAGAAGAAAACTAAGAAAATAATAATTTAGAGGTAAGAGAATACAGTACATTCATGAAACAAAAACATCTCTATTTATACATGAAACATTTAGAGAGCAAAAAAGAACTTTAAATTAATCACCAGAGAGTAGAAACTAACATTTCCAAAAGAATATTAAAAACCAAACCAAAACAAAACAAAACAAAACTCCCAGAGGGGCAGCTGAGTGGCTCAGATTAAGCATCTGCCTTCAGCTCAAGTCATGATCTCCAGGTCCTGGGATTGAACCTCGCATTGGGCTCCCTCCTCAGAGGGGAGTCTGTTTCTCCCTGGTCTTCTGCCTCTCCCACATGCTCATTCTCTTTCTCAGTCTGTCTCAAATGAATAAATAAAGTCTTAAAAAAATTCCCAGGTAAAAATGGAGGCAGGGAAGAAATAAAAATGGGAAAGAAAAAAAATGACACTGTGTTGTTGGTCAAAGTATACACATGAATCAATGGGATAAGAATACAGGGCTTGTAAATGGATCCTCACATATATGTTAAAATCAATTAATATAGTCAACTAGTTTTTGACAAAAATGCAAAAGTAATGAAATGGAAAAGTGATAGTACATTTAAAAAATGATTTTGGAAATTTTAATCAACTATTTTCCAAATTTGAACCTCAATGCATAACTCATATGTGATACAACAATTAAACTCAAAATGCAGGGGCGCCTGGGTGGCTCAGTGGGTTAAAGCCTCTGCCTTCATGATCCCAGGTCCTGGGATCGAGTCATGTGGCTCAGGTCATGATCCCAGCGTCCTGGGATCGAGCCCCACATCAGGCTCTCTGCTCTGCAGAGAGCCTGCTTCCTCCTCTCTCTGCCTGCCTCCCTGCCTGCTTGTGATCTCTCTCTCTGTCAAATAAATAAATAAAATCTTTAAAAAAAAAAAACTTAAAATGCATGCGGTCTAAATAAAAACATAAATACAAAACTTTTAGGAAAAAAATGTAAGTGATAATTTGTATGCATTTGTTAAAGCAAAGAGTTTTAAAGTACAAGACCCAAAGCAGGATCTATTTTAAAAAGTAGTAAATGAGACTTTTTTTAATACAAAAATATTGCTTTCTAAAAATCACCATCAAAAGAGTGGAAAGGTAAGATACAGACTGGAAAAAATATTTTCAAATGATATATCTAAGAAAGGATTAGATTCAGGTATATGATGACCTATATGAGATACCGGTGGTTGCTGGTATGGTTGGTGATGGAAGGATATACTACAAGGGACAGAACTAAGGAAATTTAGGGAATGTCAAAAATTAGTTATGAAATGGTTCTTTGTAAGTTTGTGGTGGTGAATAGAGACCTCTATTTATCTGTCAATCCCCATAGAAGTTTATGCTAAAAATTGTGAATTTTAATGTCTGAAAAAATTTAAAAAATCAATGAGGATATTGGGGAAACACAAATAGAAGGCAAATTGTGAAAATGACTCTAATTATGTACAGTGAAATGATATTAACACACAGATGGGGATAGGAAAGAAAGGAGTAATTTTGGAAAACTCTATTTTCACTGGCTGCTATAAAGGCTATGTGATGATAAAAAGAATAGTATATACAAATACTGAGCTCTAGATGAGAAAAATTGTTTCTCACAGTGGCATGTGTTAACATTTCTGAAACTACTTTACCCATATAACGAATAAGTAAATATTTGTAGATAATGAAAGCCAAGTATCAACTGTTGGATAAATGTTAGAAATAACAAAAGGAGGAATTCTACATAGACCTTATACACATATGCACATATGTATGTGTGGAGAAATAGATACAATTACGCAGATGCTTGTGTATACATGCATGCATGTGTATGCTTCTGTATGAATGCACACACACACATACCTAGAAACAGAAATATGTGTATGTATGTATGTATATGAAATTTCCTAGCTCTCTTTGTTCACTATGATTGTCTAGAAGCAGTAACAATCCAGGAGCAATGAATACACTTGGTGTCCAGATCTTGGTTTCTAAAAATCATTCATCAATTAAAGAAATGGGCTTCTTGGAGAAATAGATGACTCCAGGATGGGGACAAGCAAAGCGCTAGATGTTCTTGGAGCCTCTTATAATATTGCTTAGTAAGGAAGTGCTCAAAGAACAAAATTATAGGGTCATGCTAAATGGATGCACAAGTAGACAGAAAGACCCCTCACTGGCCAAAGCTGAAACAATTTGAACAACTAGATAACCATAGTATTGTTTTTTCCTAATTATTATATTTCTTTTTTAAAAATCTTCTCCTTTTTGGGGCACCTGGGTGGCTCAGTGGGTTAAAGCCTCTGCTTTCGGCTCAGGTCATGATCCCAGGGTCCTGGGATTGAGCCCCGAATCGGGTTCTCTGCTCGGCGGAGAGCCTGCCTCCCCCTCTCTCTGTGCCTGCCTCTCTGCCTACTTGTGATTTCTGTCTGTCAAATAAATAAATCTTTAAAAAAAAAAAATCTTCTCCTTTTTTATTAAATTATAAGTACCTCACTAACAGCGACCTCCAAATGGCTAAATTCAATGGTCAATTCTCACTCATCTTAACCTGATCAGTCAGCAGCGTTAACACAGTTGAGCAGTGCCTTTCCCTGGTGCAATTGCTTCTCTTGGCTTCCCAAAATCTATACTCCCTACTTTATCCTTAATTACTGGTTCTCTACCCCAGCCTCATGTAATAGTTGTTCCCCATCTCCCTCATACATTCAGATGTTGAGTTTGCGACTGCGCCCTCTCCTTGAACCTGTCCAGTGTGTACCTTTTAGCCTTGACCTCTACCCTGAACTCCAGATTCACATATCTAAAGGTGAAACAGGCAATTTCACCTTGATATCAAATAGGAATCTTGAACTCAGCCGGTTAAAAACTGAATTCTGTCCTTCTTTCCAGTCTTGTTCCACTTGCAGCCTCTTCCCTCCAGGTAAGGCCAACACAGGATGTTTTTAGCAAAAACCTCAGTATCATCTTCTCACACCATGCATTCCAGCTGTTTGTAAATCCTGTTGCATGTGCTTAACACACACCCAAACTTAACTAATTCCTCCCATTTCCATGGCATCCGCCTCACCTGAGCCATATTAAGATTACTGCAAAATTTCTTAACAGGAGCCCATTTCTGCTTCCACCATTCTCCTATCACCTTTCCTACCCTTCCCAAACCTATCCGTATATTCTTGACAGAGCTGCCAGAATAATCACAAAACAAACCCAGGCTATATTCTCCTCTGCTCAGGACCCTGCAATGCCTTCCCATTTCATTCAGAGTGAAAACCAGCAATCTTACAAAGCATACAGGTTCTTGCATAATTAGACCCTCTCTTATGTCCCTGAGCTGATCCACTTTGGTGTCCCTAGCTCCCTCTGTTGCAGCCACACTGGTGTCCTTGATGTTCCAGAGCATGCTGGCATGTTCCCGTCAACACATGCTGTCATAAGTCCTTTGCCCTAGCATTACTCTCTGTCTGAAATAGTCTTCAGCAGCCAGGCAACTGATAGCTTCTCATTACTTCGAATATTTGCTCAATTACCACCTTCACAATGAAGCTTCTCTAGCCAGTCTCCCTTGTGTTGCAACATGACCCCTACCCTTCTCTTTGCCATGCCAGGTCCCTCTTGCCTTACTCCTCCTTTATTTATTTTATATAGTAAAATAAGTAGCTTGAGTCTAACTGATATAAAGGGATATTGAAAAAATATAGATTGGGGAAAAGGAAGAGTTTTTCCTTTCAGTATAATTCAACTTAATGAATGTAAAAAGAATGAAGGAAACAGAAAATCACTGTTAGAACATTATGGTAGTTATTGAGGCAGGAAAGGTTTCCAGATGAATTTGATGAATTCAGATGAATTAGAATTTGTTCTACCATGGGACAAAAGTTTAAGGAGAAACAGGATACTACATACCCTCTGTATTTGTCAGAATTATACAGAGAAACAAAACCACTAGATCTAGCTATATATCTATGCCTATATTCATTTATATCCAAATCCATCAATATCTACCTATCATCTATCTATCCATATTAGTTATGAGGAATTGGCTCATGTGATTATGGAGACTAAAGAAGAGAACTAAATCTGCCATTTGCAAGCTGGAGACCCACTAAAGCCAGTGTACAGTTTAGTCCAAGTTTAGAGGTCTTAGGGGAGCAGATGATGTAAACCCCAGTCCAAGGGCTGGAAAAGATGAGATGAAGTGTTGCAACCCAATCAGTAAGGAAAAAATAAAAAAGTGCATTCCTTCTTCCTCTGCCTTTTGTTCTACTTGGTCCCTCAATTGATTGAGTGGTACCCAACCACAATGGGAAAAAACACCTTGTTTACTCACTTCATCAATGCAGATGATAGTCTCATCTGGCAATACCATCACAGACACATTTAGAAATAACGTTGAATCTGGGCATGCCATGCCAATCCAGTTGACACATAAAATTAACCATTACAGATGTAAATTATGGTCCCTCAAATAAATACAAAGGGGAAAATTAACTTATAATGGAGAAAACAGGCAGATATCACCTTAACAATATGATCAAGATTAAATCCCAGTAGTAAGACATTAAGAACACTGTGTACTTTGATATGATTCCATGACTTCTCTCATGGGCATGTGACCTCTGTGGTATGCTTTCCAAAATGTCATATCTTCATTCTCATCATAAGAAAACTTCAGAGAAACCCAACTTGAGGAACATTTTGCAAAGTACCTGACCAGTATTCTTCAAAAGTGTCAAAGACAAAGAAATGCTTAGGACTTTCAATTTGTGACAAATTGAAAGAGACATGGCAACTAATTGCAGTGGCATTCTGGATTAACTCTAGAACTGAAGGAAACATTAGATAAAGTCTACAATAGTTCATAGAATAGCACCAATATTAAGTTCTTGGAGTTGATAATTGTATGATGGTTATGTAAGATGTTAACATTAGGTTAAAGTGAGTGAAAGGTATCTATGCATTCTTTTTTTTTTTTGAGATTTTATTTATTTTATAAGTTATAAATTTTTATTTTTTATTTCTTATTTTTATTTTTTAAAATATTTTATTTTATTATTTTATTTTTTATTTTTATTTATTTTTATTTTTTTATTTTTAAAATATTTTATTTTATTTATTTTATTTTATTTATTTTATTTTATTTATTATATTTTATTTTATTTCTTATTTTTTATTTTTATTTATTTATTTTTTATTTTATTTTTATATTTATATTTTATTTAAATTATAAATATTTATTTATTTATAAATTATTTTATATATATTTTATTTATTTATTTATTTATCTGATAGTGAGAGAGGGAACACAAGCAGGGGAGTGGGAGAGGAAGAAGCAGACTTCCCTTGGAGCAGGGAGCCTGTTGCGGGGTTGAATCCCAAGATTCTGAGATCATGGCCCGAGCCAAAGGCAGATGCTTAACAACTGAGCCACCCAGGCACCCCTATCCTCCACCCCTATGGACTCTTTATCCCATCTTTGGAAATTATTTAAAAATGAAAAGAACAAGTTATTCTTGAGTTGGCTGTACTTTCATTTCCTTTCCTTTCTAATATTTTTTTTATCAGCTTTATAATCCATATGAAATTCTAACTGGAGGTAAATGAGATAAGCTGATTCTCACCATACTTATCTTTTTAAATTTTGTGTTATTACTACATTAAGTTTTTAGTGTTATACTAGGATTCTAGGGCATTTGATGGATAACTTGGTAACCATTTTTCTGATCAACATTACAAGAATACTAAAAAGGAGGTAATAGACTCTACATTTGCTCATTTCCTAATTTGCAATGAAATGTTCTGTACTTAACTTCAATGTGAATGCGGAGGGAGTTTTCTCTGTATCAACAAGTAATCCTCAGACACCAGCTGTGTCTGACAGTTCAACCCAATTCTGACACTATCTACCTGGAGATAGTGTCAGATCCCACAGGTTAAGGGTTTAGTCCCACAAAACTGCCCTCCATACCCATGCCTCAGAGGCCAGTCCAAGTCCACGTTGTTAACTGTGCTTCTGACCAACAGGTTATAGACTGAAGTTTCCATCACCCCTTCTTGGGTTTAATTAATTGGCTAGAGTAGCTCACAGAACTCTAGTGATTCTTACTAGATCACTGCTTCATTATGAAAGGATATAACTCAAGAATAGCCAGATGGAAGAAAGGCATAGGGCAATGTACAGGAAAGGGGTATGAAACACCACTCTCCTCGAATCATCATGTGTTCACTGAACCCCATCATTTTGGGTTTTTATGGAAGCTACACTATATAGGCATGCTGATTAAATCATTGGCCACTGGTGATTGATTCGACCTCCAGACCCTCTATCCTCCCTGGAGGTGTGTGTGTGTGTGGAGATGGGACTGAAAAATCCAAACTTTTAATTAGATTTTTGGATCCCCTGGCAATAAGCCCCCGTCCTTAAGTAAACTACCTGCTCTTTCAAGGCCACCTTAGACATAACAAGTGGTATCTTTATCAATCTCTTCACTTAGGAAATTCTAATGATTTTAGGATCTCTGTGCCAGGAATAGGGAGGAAGGCCAAATATACGTATCTTAATATAGATCCAATATCACAGCAATGTAATTAATGAATTGGACTTATAATGCTGAATTTAGGTTTCAGTTAGTTTGTTCATCTGTAAAGTGAGATGGTGGAATAGATAAACTCTATGGTCCATTCAGTCTTAATCTTCTGGGAAATATTAATTGTGAATGCTATAGAAGGAGGTTGCTTATTTGTTTAATTTATTTGGATTTAAGAGTTTTCAAATTTAATATATAATTTTATAAATTCACAAATTATTCTGAGCTTTGGAGATGTCCTCATCAGATGGTTGAATCTATTATTCTTAGCTCTCCTATTTATGTTACTGGCACCATCGGTCCAGACATACTTTGTTTATCCCCAATGGTGCCATTACCTTTTTCAAGCAATTCTGTTCTCATGCAGCTACTTCATGGATACGTTCTGGAGCCAGACTGTCTTTGGCTTCCTGTTTAATACGCCATCTGGAAACTTCAGCTGGTACAGAATTTTAATCCCTACTATTAAAAACAATTGCCCGTGTAGACTATTCAACTACCACTGATACAAGGAAATATCCTTATCACACATTCTCCTTCAAGAAGGGTTACAATGGATACTTTTAAATAGCCCTATCTGTTCCTTCATCCAAAGCATTCTTCTCAGGGCAATAGAATTAACATCTCTAATAGTAATGATAATTGGTTTTTGAGTGATTCCTGTGATGTGCCAGCTGAAAAATTCATTTGGATGTGAAAAAGTAATCTGTCAGCAACAATAAAAATTATAAATTGTTTTCTTTTTAACATGGTTACAAGACCCAAGTTAAAAAATTATAAAAGAAAAAAAAAAGAACCTGATACTCTATGCTAACCCTATGATTAAGAATATCAAATGTACATGTGTGAGACAGTGATTAGAAGTTCTCTAATCATTGCCTAAATCTGTATTCAGATACTGCCCCTTACTAGCTATGTAATGTTGGACAATGAACGTAACATCTATAAAGCATTGGTGATTAATGGAACTCTTAACAAGAATTAAGTGAGTTCTTTGACATCAAAGCCCTTAGCACAATCCTAGCACTTGGGAAACTGAGTATCAACTCTTATAGCTTTAGCTGGGATGCTTATGCTGGTGCTAATTAATGAGGATGTTACCAAACCACTTATTAATATATTGCCTTTGAAGTAATTACTGTCCTACTTTTGAAGAGGTGGTATCCTGTCACTTTGTTACCTGATTCACAATTTGAATAACAATTATTTCAATTAATTTAAGCTGTTTAAGGAAATATACTGAAATAATTCAAATTATATCTCTACAAGGCAGCAATAAAGGGACATGAAAGGGACATGGGCTCTTTCTTTCATTGCGTGTGTGTGTGTGTGGTTCTGAATGTGTGGCAGGGTAAGAAAAAATATTAACTTTGCCAGCTAATAAGATGAGAAGTTATCTACTTTATTATTATTATTATTATTATTATTATTACTCAGAATATATCTCTACAAACTTCAAGTATCTAATTATATAACTGATACATTGTTTCTCAGAGCTAGAGATACAATAAAAGGAGAGTGCACTCTTTAATTTCTTGGTATATCTACATACCCATTCCTACCTCACTGTCTCAGGACAGCCCTACCTGTGTATCTGTTGGACACATAGAACTTGCAGCACACGTTTGGTACTTTATAGGTACTGGTGACCTCCAAGCCACAGGTATGACATTGTAATTATGTTTATCATTATTTAGATTGATGGAATTGTGACTCACTCTTGCTTTTCAGTTATATCTGAAGTCCTGCTTTTGCACTTGAGATTTCATTCTGTTTTCGTGGGCTTTTTGTTAGTGGTGAGAAAAAAAAAAAAAAAAAGCCACTCCTGTGCTTAGAAACTTCAGGAATCAATCTCAAGTGTTTGAAATGTTTGCTTAAACATTGCTTGCTTAATCAGGCTTTTAGCTGATTGCTACACAGTTCAATGTTTGCTTTATGTACTTCTAAGAAGATACTGTTATAAAACAGTCTGTGACTTGCTGCTGAAATATACATTATTATCCAGGGGTCTTATTTCATTTGGTCAGATTCTCATTGGAGCAGAATACGATGTGTCTAAAGCATTTTTCTTCAAATTACCAAGAAAAATGTGAGCTTCTGAGAGAATTTTCTGAAGGAACTCATTATAGGTGTTTGAGATTAAACTTTTTGTTTTATGGCTTCACATAAGTCATAAGTTTAAAATCCATTAACAATCATTTTGAAGTGCTTATTGATGTGTCTACAATAAGAATCAAAACATGGCAAAATAATCAACCAACGAACCACAGGTATCTCCTAATATTTGTGATAATTACATATGAGAGAAGAACTCTAAAATCTAATTAAAAAGTCTGATTGGCAATCCCAATCCTCATGTGTAACAATGAGCAAGGTAATAGATCTAGGAGTATACTATATACTTGCTTGAAGTCATCAATTCCTACATACACGTTAAACTTGATTAAAAATCTCTACCACTAATTGAAAATTTAAGTAACTTAAATTCAAATAATTTATAGAATTCACATATGACTAATGTATAAGCAAGAATATTATTATTTAATTTTAGTAAATAATTTTTTCCTCACGAATTCTAAGCTCCATGAAAGCAGGAGTTTTTGTCTAACATCACATAGGTTTGTTTCTTGCTATAAACCCAGGATTACCATGACATCAACTCACAGCAGGTGCTCAGTAAATGGTAGCCACCTTGGAGTCTGCCCACAGGTATATGCAGGCACAGGACCATGGTAGTTGCCTGGGCATACCCCGTTAATTCTCATAAAACTTTGCCTGACTTTATAGAGTTCATATTTTTTTAAAAATACATTTTTCTTTTCAAGGCGATGATACATCTAAAAGATACAATAAGTTACTGTGACAAGAATAAGCCCAAGCTTACTAAAGAATCAAAGTATTTGCCAATTTTCAGGCACTATTTCACCAAAAGTTATAGATTGTTTAATAAAAATTGTTCTGTCAGAATTTTCATGTCAGGCATGTGATATTTTGATTGTTAATAAAATCTCATTCTGACAGATATGCTAAAAGTCTTTCAATTTAATCATTGATCAGAGGGTACAAATTTTACTTTAGAATAGTAAAAAAATATAGAAAGCAATTAATATTTGATGTTTAAGTAAATATGTTGCTTCCCATATACAATTAATTTTAAATGATCACTTCCGCCTTCAGGTATACAGATAGAGGAAATACCCCAATAGTATATGCTGAATCCTCAAAAAATGCCATATTTTTCTCTGAAAAATATTATCAAAATGTTTGACTTCATGTCCTATACTTCTTTTCCTTAGGTCAGATTACATGGTTTTTTGGTGTTGTTTTGTTTTTATACACACTGAAAGCCTTTGCCATGTGAATGCTGTTTCACTGTATGTCTTCATCTATAAATATAGTTTTTATTTTTATGTTTCCGTCTCAATAGAGTCTCTCAGCTCCATCTTTTTCTGTCTTCCACTCCGTGTTGGCCCCGTCACACTGTTTCCTGAGACTATGTTAACAACCCATGATTTATCTTCATTTTCAGTTTCTCCAGGCATGCAGGTGTCTTTCTTGCCCAGACCTCATGCACACCCTTCCTTTATGCTAATAGTGTCCACACCGCGACCAGAGTGATCTCCTTAAAAGTAAATAAATCACACCTTGTTAGTTCCTGGTTTGTATTTTTCCAGTGTATTCCCTTTGCACTGAGAATGAAATCTGAATTCCCAGCAAGGCCAGGATGATGAGGGCGATGTGGCCTCTGCCTCCTTGCCTCTCCTTCTCCATGCTCTGGCTTGGACTTTGCAATAAGCCCAACAATGCTCATTTTACAGATGAGCAAATAAAAGCCTAGAGAGGTTAAATCTGTCCGAGATGACGCAGCTGATCATGATGCAACTCAGGTCTATCTGACTCCAAAGCACACACTCTTATTCGATGCCACAAAACTTACATTTCTTCCTCTGTAGAAAATTCCTTGGTATTTTAATTTGAAAAAAGATAGTGTACCTTTACTAGTGCTTAACATTAGATTATTAATTATAATTATATCTTTCCCTGCAAACTATCAGCTCCACAAGGCATGTCCTAGTACAGTGTTTGGTACAATGTCAAGCACATGATAGGCAATAGATAGAAATTCTTGAGTAATTAATTATTCCGGGTTATAATTAATTAAGAGAAAGCAGAAACATTATAGATATGTTGTACATATTTCAATAAAATAAATTTCCCTGAATGCTGACAATTAATCACAATAGAAATCTGGGGAGTACAATATGCTATTTTTTTTTTCATTTTCTAACAGTCATTTTTTTTTTTAATTTTAGTTTGCTCACTCAAAAGAAAAATAAAACAGAATTCTAGAAAATACTCGTTAGTTCTGGATGCACAAATAAAATTTAAGAATCAATAGCATTCATTTAGTATTGGCAAATTAAGTGCTATGAGTAATTTTAAGAAATTGAAAGATCAGAGGCTACCTCTGAAGGCCTTTTGATTTTCTTGTCACTCAAATTGCTCAGAGAAAAATATGAACACATGACAAATACAGAGAAAACCATAATTTTACTAACATACCTGCAAAAGCCTGAAAAGTCAAGTAAGTAGAAAGAAATTTCATAGACTTAATAGAGTCTCAAATGCTTGGACAAAGGTCTTCATATAATAGTTTTATTTGTCAGCAGAGATTTGATAGAGGGATAAAATGATCTTTGGAGGAGGACAGTATTCTACAAGAGAGAACTGGTATATTAATATCATACTCAAAGATAAATTTAAAAATATATTTTCAAGTAGGGATTAATTATTCATTTCAAAAGCAATGATTGTCAGCTAGGTGGTGAGAGCAGAGATGGATGCATGGGGAAGGGTATTGAGTCAGAAGTACCCAGGTAAAAATCCTGACAGTCTCACTGTGGAGGAGTTGTGATTTGATGTGAGACATATTTCTATCTAGAAATTAGATGCAAGTGGTTCTCTGTTCATTACACTGTTAGCCAGATGTCTCTCCCAGTGTTCACTGTCCTCACCAATTCATTTGTGTTTGCATGGAATTTATTTTACTACTGGCATTTTTAGAGTTCAGTGATATTTCTCCTCCCACTCTCTCCACAACAAGTAAGAGGCAAACATCCCTGAAACTTCCCATCTCTCTTATTCACAAGGAGATTTTACAAGTGCTCTAGGTGCATCAGGGAAACTTCACTGTGACACAATAATCTATCTGCCTTGGCTCCAGGATAGATTAGCATTCCAAGATTCTTTTCCTTGCCTCTTGAAGGATACCTTTATGCTTGACAAGGAGCCAAGATCCTGCCTATATCAAGAGTAAAGCCATTCTTGCATAATTATGCTCTAAATGTTTCCACAAATACTGATAGATAACAATGCAATTTAGATAACACAAACATCTTTACTTCTCCTAATTGAGTTTTATATATACTTTAGTACACTCAATTGATGTAAGGTAACCAATAAAGTTGTTTTTTGTTTGTTTGTTTGTTTTGTTTTTTAAGATTTACTTATTTATTTGGAAGAGAGAGAGTATATAGGCATGGGGGTAGGGACAGGGGGAGAGGTAGAGAATTCCAAGCAGGTTCTTTACTGAGCTGGGAGCCTGAGGTGGGGCTTGATCTCACAACCCATGAGATTGTGACCTGCGCTGAAATCAAGAGTTAGACGCTCAACTGATTGAGCCACCAGGCACCCCAACCAGTAGAGTTTATTTATGGTGACAAACACAGCTGTCTACTAACTATAAATGGGTCAGAATTTCTGCAGTTTAGTCTGAGTCCTCTAATATTTTACCTCTGAAAGAGTGTTCCTCTGAGCAGCATCAGCTTTACCTGGAGTTTGTTAGAAATGTCAGCCCTCAGCCTCACAGCAGCCCAGGTATTTGCATTGACTTGAAAGTAAAAGATGTCCTGTTCTAGGCAGAGCCTCTGTGGATATTTATGGTGGAAGATCAGTGTGCTTTCCCCAGGTCACACTGCCCCATCTATTGTGGACTGATACTTTTGCAAAATACCATAAAAATTAATTTCTAGAAAAATTAAATTACAAAACAATGAAAGTTATATTTTAAACGCCAGATTTTTCATGTGTATGTGCACTACATTTAGCTTTATAATCCTTTTTCCTTGTAGATATCTATGAATTAATATGAAAAAAAGTAAAGGAGAAGCTTTAAAACAATGAATATAATGTATAATAATATAACCATATTAAACGTAATACCATTTATGGAGTGTTTCTATGTGCCAAAGATTCATTGTGCCCTATAGTTTCACATATTCTATCATGTGACCTTCATGATTCTTGGAGAATATGTCCAGTTCATTTGCCTATTTTATAGATAAGCAGTCTAAGGTTTAAACAACTTGCCTGAGGTCACACAGCTAGAAAGGGATGGATCCTGCATTTGAATATATAACTTGAAACCTTTTGCCTTCCTAAGACCTCCATCTGATCTTTCCAAAGAAAAGAGAAATTCAGAGAAAACGTGTGTGCTGTATTATTCTAGAAATCCCAAGTGTTGACAAGAAAGTCAGAAGAATGTTACTATATAAATGCTTTCATTTTACCATCTAGGCTCTTTTCTGTTATTTTCACTGTAATAAAATTGACTACAGGGGGCTTGCTAGGCAGACATAAAAGTGCTGATTCTGGGGAGAGGGTAGATGGAAAAAGACTGATGGAAAATGAGGATGGCTCATTAATAGTGAGGATAAACTCTCAAAGGAATATAACTTATTTTGAACATTTACAATAATATCATTGCCAAAAAACTCCTTAGAGTGGAGAAACATGTAAAAAAAAAAAAGACATTTGGGGAATTAATATACAATTTGGGAGAGGAGTTATTTGAGCAAATATGCATGCTTCCAGAGAAAAAAACAAATGGCACAGAAATGAACAGATCCCATATCTAACACCTATTTCTGACTTGACATAGGGTTGAGATGAACTTCTGATATCTTTAAAACAAGAATTAGGTTTCATTCTTTTATTTATTCCAGCATCATTTGAGGGGAGTTGCCTTCTATGGGGGATTATACAGGCAAGCTCCTCCATGGCTGCCCTTGTCTTAGTGGCTTGGCTCACTGGCACCTGTGCTCAGACCTGGGTATTAAGCTAATGTTACGGTAAACCTATTCTGGGCAACAGCCAATGCAGTCTGCAATGTGATTGTTGATTCTGGTCATTCAAGACAATTGCCATCTACAATGCCAGGGATAGCTGTCACTGAGCTGTATTTTTACATATAGCTCATTTCATTTTCCTCTCGTCATCCTCTTCCTCTACTGGAGGAAATATTAAACAACTTTCAGTAGATTAGAATTAGCGATCTATCTGTTTTGCACATGATGTATTCAAAATAAATAGAATGTGTAGAGATCAACATTTCATTTGAGCAATAAGCTAACAAGCTGGCACTACTATAATAGTGCTCCTGCCATTTATTAATTGAAAATCAATTTGGTTTGCATTTCCAAAATGTTGCAATTACCTGAACAATTACATCGCACTGCCAATATTTTCTTACGTGTTTTTGAGACCTGACAATTAAATCAGAAATGCAACATGTTAATCCTCGAGCCCTCATCCCTCAGTTTTTTCCCACTTTATCTTTATGAGTAATTTAAAGATGGTCTGGTTAATGGAATATTGCACAATTCTGACCGATAGATATTTACAAAATATAAACGAGGTACTGAATTCTGTTTGAATTTGGTGCTAAAATTTTTGTAAATAATTATTTACAAATCATGGAGGAAGTGTTTAAAGTCTTGAACTTTCTGAGTAAGGGAAATTTGTACATTTGTTGGTGTTGATTAGTGCAAAAGGTAGAAATTAATGTGTTAAATACTTTCAAAATTACCAAACTTGTGACCAGAAGGTGACTTAGAGATAATTTGACTTCAAACTCCTCAGTTTATCAGATGTGAAAACAGAAAGATGAAATGGTCAAAGAACTAGGTAATCCAATATTCTTTCTTCTTTTGTTGGATTTACAATATTCAACTTGACAACAGAAGTTTAGTTAGAACCATATTGTACTCACTAAGGAAACTTAGTTGTAATTTCTGAGAATATAGGATTTTATTCTGAGGGTATGGAGTGTCTAGGGTTTTCTCCAGCTCTTCTTTTACTTTCTCTTTTGTTTAAAAAATTATCTTTCCAATAACATATCAGATTGGGCTGTTTCTTTATACAGTTGCATCACTATTTGAGGTCTTCTTTTAAAAAAATGTTTATTGTTATTAACCCCATTTAATAGTTGGAGAAATAGGAACTTTTATCAATATTTTCAATGTCAAATAGAATATAAATGATGGAAAAAAATCTGAAATTTTCATTTTATAAATCTGGGTCCCTGGTAAACTCCCTACGATTCCTTGGTGTTAATATTCACTTATATCTGAATAGCAAGACCAAAATCAACTGTTCGGGCTTAATAGGGTGAACATGCTTTTGTCCTTGGAGCACCAGAGCTGTCTGGTTTTATTCCTAGTACATGGACTAGAAAGGCAATATATACCTAATGACAGTGAAATACAATGACTCGTGGCACTGTGCTTCTGGAGCAAAATGGAATTATAGAGCTGGAATTCCAGCCATCAAGTATTTTATTACATGGTCACAAGTGTCACTGGATGTAAGGAACAGTGAAATCACTCTGCTTTAACCCTCTCTGGCACAAGGGTCTGTGTTAAAATAACATTTTGAAAGTGAAAGAATATATCTACTAATCACGTGCATATATCTACTAATCACGTGCATATTCTTCTTTATTCAATATTATGTTTATATAAATCTATTTCTGAAGGAGGAGTCTTGACGATAATTTAAGTGAATGATTTAATTAAAATTTAATATGGTACATTTGTTTTTTTACTTGAAAGGAATTTAGAAGCTATTCCAAAATTATCAGATCCATAAACTCACATTTATAGGATCTAGTAAGATGCATTCTGGCTATATAATAATTTCATATTTTGGAATGAGAAAAATGAACTATAATTGGTATAGTACACTGACTTAAAATTTTATGACTCTCTTTCTTCCTTGGGCCTAGTTGCCAGAAAGGCACATGCATTTAATCCTTATTAGAAACTGGAGTTGGCTTTCAAAATCAACCTTCTTATAGCTCATCTCATAAAGTGAGTTTTTTAGAGGTATCATAGGGCTAGACTTGTATAAAATAGCAGTTACTATATTTCTCACATTTGTGTGGGTCTTTATAGATTGCAAAATCTCACACACTTTATTTCATGCCAATCTTACAACCAGCGTCTGGGTATTTATTTTTAAATTTAATTTAACTTAGCTTTCTGGTAAAGATTTTATTTATTTATTTTTTAACTCACAACCCCAAGATCTAGTCACATGCTCCACCAAGTAGGCCAGCCAGGATCCCCAGGGAAGTATTAATTAATTAGCTAATTAATTAATTATATTTTAGAGAGAGGGCTGGAATGCAGGCAGAGAGAGAGGGAGAGAGACGATCCTTAAGCAGACTCCCTGTTGAGCAGGGATCCTGATGTGGAGCTCGATCCTGGCACCCCAAGATCATGGCAAACCAAGATCAAGAGCCAGCTGCTTAACTGACTGAGCCACCCAGGTGCCCGCAGAATATTTTTTATTCAAATTTGGAATTTCAAATGAACAAACAAACAACAACAACAACAACAACAAAACAAAGATAAATAACAAACCTCCACCACCACTACCACTACAAGATATCGAGACTCTGAATTTGAGAGAATTTCCGGCCAGCATGCAGTCGGAAAGCCTAAAAAAGAACACTAGAAACCTAAGCTAGGTATTCTCTTCCCCCTTTTGAGCCAGCCTCCTTGACACCTCGGTATTGTGTGCTATATGATGGCATATTTCTGGGATCCCTGGGCCCAGAAAGATTGAGTTCTGCTTATGTTTTTTTTTATCTGTCTCTAAGCTTTGGTTTCCTCATCTGTACAATGAAGTTAAGGCTTTTTGTGCTTTAAATGAAACAACGTATCTGTCGCACATGATACCAATGGAATATAATGCATTTTTACTAAGTTGAAAGTTACTACTCCTGTTTATGATTGCATGGTTAATGTGAGGTGCAGTACAAAGTACGATATAACGGAGAAACTTGCCCCAAAAGTTAGAGTTTCTGAAATGCTGTCCAATAGGAACTTTACAAGCTGAGTTACATGAGTAAATTTTGTAGCCTCTTTAGAGAACAGATTTCAGGATAAATAAACAAGGTTAACTCTGCCTCCTTTATCTTGTCTTATCTCTGGTGAAGGTAAAATCAGTTAAGACAAATGAAAATAATTTATTGCTATGGCATAGAAATTTTTATGCTAATTTATGTGTGTTTTTTTAGTTTCTTGGAATTAATTTAAAAACCTCCTGAACACTTTTTTTTTTTTTTTGAGGGGCCATCAGTATTATAAATATGACTACTTAGAACGTGGCATCGGCAAAACTCTTCAAAAGCATAAAGTGTCAGAAAGAAGGGCCAGGAAATTGCTTGCCCATGAGTCACCCTTCCAGAAATAATTATTTAAATCATAGATGAAAATATTTCATCAAATTCATTTATTAGTGTAAACTTATTATAGAAATTTTTCCAATAAATTTAGAAGCAGTAAAACCTAGAGAGAAAACATAAATTGCATAGAAACAATAGAACCTATAATATTGATGAATAATCTGTTATTTATTACCTTAGACTACATGTGCTTACCTTAGTCAATTTAATATTATTATTTTACAGTTGATCTTATTTGACCCCCCCCCTTTATTTTTAACCCATGAGTCTTAAGACGCACGTTGGAAGATTACAGAGATAATGAAGTTAATATAAAGCACAGATAATTTTTCTTTAACAACCTCTAAAGAATCTGTTGGCACTCAATCTTCGTGATGCCATTTGAAAATATTTTCTCTTTAAATATACCTAAATCCAGGTCAGTAATTAATAAGTTTATATTCCTATACATAAATGTTTAAAGTTTCTGTCTATGCTATTTACCAGAAAGTTATATTTCCTTAATTTAAAAAATGCAAACTATTGATGTTACATTAATAGTTTAATTAAATTGATGTATTTATTTAAGAACCCTATGAGAAAGAATGGGAAATTACTGTATTAAAAGCATGGTCTTCCTGGGTTAGAGGTTCTTTTTAAATAGAGACTGTTCTTATTATCATTATGATTCAAATGTCCAACATGAAACCAATTTGTATACATAGTGGTGAATTGAAAGTTGTTAAATTTAACTATCTTATTGAATTAATTACCACCAAGTGAAATGATGTCCCCTTAGGAGTGATTCTAGGGCTTTTCAGGTGCTAAATTTAATGACTTAAAATAAGAAAGTTTACTTTTTTTTCCTCATAAAATTAAATTTCTGAGTTTAGTATTGTGACTTTTATTCAAGATCTACTCAGAAGGAGAGGTTACCACTTAAGGACTTGTCCTTGTCCTGTGTCAGTCAGTGATCTCAGATACAAATGGTAGAAAAATTCTTAAAGTGTATTTTGTTGTTGTTTTGTTTTTTGTTTATTTTTTTTTTTTAATGGAAAGTTCTCTGTTGAAATGTTTCTTTGGTCACCTTAATTATTCAGCATGTTTTTTTTTTTTTTTGACAGAGATCACAAGTAGGCAGAGAAGCAGGCGGTGGGGGGGGCGGTGGGGAGGGGAGGCAGGCTCCCTGCTGAGCAGAGAGCCCAATGTGGGGCTCGATTCCAGGACCCTGGGATCATGACCTGAGCCCAAGGCAGAGGCTTTAACCCCCTGAGCCACCCAGGCGCCCCAAAGTGTTGTTGTTGTTGTTTAAATATTCAGAGTATTAAAGACTTAAGAAAGCCAGATGTCGGGCCTGTCACACGGCCAGAAATGAAGCTCACACACTTGCCGTATCTACAGCGGCTGGAGATGCAGATGCCGCTCCCAGGATCGCTGCTGCTGACCTAGTTGGCAGAATATCCATCCCACTGCCCTGAAACCTGGTTGCCTCTATAGCTACCACCTTCCCCAAACTGACTTGACTCAGTTCCTGCTTTGTCTGAATGAATGTCTTCTGTAGTTGGGTCTGACTGGCAGAGTCTCCATCACGTACCAGCACACTGGGTGTAAATGGAGGTTCTGGCTTCTGTTTGAATTGGGAGTACATGGAAGGCATAAAATGAGGTTTTCCCAAATACGAAAGTATTGAAAAAGTGCTGTGTTATAGGAAATATCACATATTTCTGCCATAAGTCCTTACTCCCCTCTCTGCCCTCACCCTATCCACATACCCACACTCTCCATAATTTAGTCATAATTGTCTATTTTTTTAAAGTTATTTTGACAAAAGGATTTTTGTATTTCATTCTCCATCAAAGGATACAATCGTTCTTCTCTAACTTTTCTCACAGATCTAAGGAGAAAAAAGATAACTTGCAGACACATTGAGAAGCAAAATAATTGCTTCAATACAAAGTATTATTATTACTATAATTACCCACTACCACCTTTGTGGAAGGACTAGGCATATTACATTGACATCTCCATAGCCTCAGGAAGATCATTTCTCAGTACATTCGTCATGTCTTCTGCTAAAGGAGTGGAGGAAAGCCTACTAACACCTTTGTAATAAATAAGGAAGAATGTACTATTTATTCACTAAAAAAGAGAAGAAGCTTTAAAAAAAACTGAAGAAGCTTTAACTATGAGACTAGTGTTTATAGATTAAAGATTTTTTTAATTAGCTAGTTTTAGAGGAGTATAGTATAATTATTACCAGTATGAATGCAAAATTGGCCAGACCTAAATTCATGGGTCCTTAGTGACCAGTTTTGTGGCTAGCAGAGTTATTTAACCTCCTTAAGTCCCAGTGTCACTTTTTTGAAAATTCATCCTAAGGGCACCTGGGTGGCTCAGTGGGTTAAAGCCTCTGCCTTCGGCTCAGGTCATACCAAGAGTCCTGGGATCGAGCCCCGCATTGGGCTTTCTGCTCAGCAGGGAGCCTGCTTCCTCCTCTCTCTCTGCCTGCCTCTCTGCCTGCTTGTGATCTCTGTCTGTCAGATAAATAAATAAAATCTTAAAAAAAAAAGAAAATTCATCCTCTTTGAAATTATTATAATTAAGAGAGATACTATTTATAAATTATATGCCACAGTATCTGGCATAAATTATGTGATAAAAAATGCAAGTTAGTGTAAGTATTACATTATATGTCACAGTACCTGACATATATTATGTGATAAAAATGCAAGTTAGTATAAGTATTACATTATTTTAGATCTAATAGGAAAGGGGTTGAAATCATAGCATTTAATTTCTTTTCTTTTTTGTAAGGTGGGTGTGCCTGTGTTTCCTTTGAAAGATGCCTGATGTACTGAATCAGGAAGGAAATCAATTGTTGCCACTCTTGATTCATCTCTCTAGAAGTAAGTCTTCTTTTCTGTCTATTGTAGCAATCTGGAGGACAAATCTAAAGGTGATATTTTTGCATACTTTAGCTTTTTAAATGGTTTTAATATTTTTATATAAAACTCCCTACTAAGCCAAAAGCAATGCATAGCATTTGCTTTTTTCTCTTATAAAAATCTCATTATGCATGTTAACTATAAAGGATACTCAGTGAATGAAAATGTTTTTTATTTTACTGTTGAGCCAGGGTTAAGCACCTGGCTCAACAATTTCCAGTATTTGTGGATTTATTGATCCACAAAAAAAATATCTGTTTTGCCATAAGACAATGGAATACACTGCTTAAATACCAGTTTCTATTTTTATAATCTTTAAAAAAAACCTAGTTAACTGCTGTTGAGGTCAGAATTTAGCACAGAAATATTACTGATATTAATATTATACCCATACTCAGGCAATTGCTAATTATAATATAAACGATAGTTTATAATAGAAATTTCATTTTCACTAAACACACATCAGTATGACTCATTTTTATAACATTAACCTTTTTTTAATTTGTTCAAATTGAATTTGTTGTTGGCCATTGATTAACATTTATTTTCAGTGAACTTTTGTGTGATGAGAATATGATGTAATGTCTTAGACTTTTCAAGAAAAATTAGGAGAGAGATTAGAAAATAACATGGAGACTTCTACATGAAAATACATTTTGAGAAGAAAGAGACATGATGTCTATTATCAAAAATCAAAGTATTCTTTCTGAAAATTATTCTAATCATCTGTTGAGAAATATTTGTAATAGAAAGGATATGCCCAAATAATATGGTTTTAAAAAACTTGTCTGTCTGAATATAAGACGTTAAATCAAGTCTACCTAAGACAATATCTGCCTTGGGATGTTGATTTAGAAAGTGACAAAGAAAAATACAAAGGAAAAGACCAGATAATTTTCATCTTTTGGCATTCAAAATAGGATTATGTAACAGTAAAGAGTCTTGCAATCCAGGCTATTGCAGTGAAAAAGAATCTGGAGATTTCACATCAAAATTTCCTTTTCCCTGTGATAGAGTAGTAAAGATGTGCTTAGAATACTGTTATTTTTTTCATGGCCTCCTGGTCTTTTTACGATAGTAAGATACAGCACAGAAGAAGAACTAAATAGAGCAGGCTGTATTCTGGCCCTAAAAAAAGGGAAAAAAGAAGAGGAACATGAAGAAAGGGAAGGAGAAGAAAGAGAATCATGTGTTTGACTTTCTGGTCCTCAGCAATTAAAGAAATGGTTCAAAGTTGTTCTCAGCTACTATTTGGAGCTCTGTACAAAATCTTCACCTGTGGCATATAAAAAAGTATGGCAGATGATCAGGAAGGAGGACGATGTCTGTTTGAGGTTTTCCAGGCTTTCCTTAAGAGTCTCTGTGTGGTTGCTGAGCTAAGAGCTGTGGGCCTGCCGTCGGGGGTGGGTTAAAATGAATTCAAGATAAAAGATAGGGAAATAGGCTAAATTAAGTACAAATTACCATTAATTTAAAAAGTAGTAGTTATAATAATAGCTAATATTTGTTGAGCACTTATTAAGTGCCAGGTATGATTCTAAACACCTTAGAGTTTTCTCACTTACCATTAACAGCTTATTGAAGTATAATCTCTATTTTATAGATAATGAATCTAAAACACAGAGAGGTTAGGTGTTTTGTCAAAGGTAACACAACACAACTAGGAAATACCTCTATAAAGATGCACTCTTTTTATTCAGGTGATATATTTTTATTTTGATGTGAATTCTCAAATTTTAAATCATGTCTGCTTCCTTTCTTCCTTCCCTCCTTCCTTCCTTCCTTCCTTCCTTCCTTTTTTTTTTTTTTTAAGAGTTTAGGCATAGAGCTTTACTGCATTCAAACAATTTTGGTAATTCCCTCCTCCTCTTTTACTGTATGCTCTCAGTGACATCATTTTTTTCTCTTCAATTTTAAGAAGAGAAAGAGAAGGACCATATTAGATTTCTTAATATTTGAGAATACCAAAAGAGTTTTCTGGATTTTTCCCATCCACCATTATGACTTCAAAAGGGAGGGGTGGGGTGGCTAGGATTTATGCAACACAACTATAAACTTTTCACTCCTTTCTTGGCTACCACTTTTCCTTGTTGTTTCCAGGATGTAGTGGTGCCCCTTTCATCTTATTTTTGTTGATTTTTAATTTTTTTTTTAGTTTAATTTACTTTATTTAACCAGGAGGCAGAGGGAGAGGAGAGAGAATCTTAAGCAGATTCCACACCAAGTGCCGAGTCTATCATGTTGCTGAGATCATGATCTGAGCTGAAATAAAGAGGTAGATACTTAAGTGACTGAGCCACCCAGGTGCCCCTTTTATTGTTTATTTTTTAGATAGTAGAAGAAAGTTTTTCTGATAAGACTTTATATTGCCATCATTCAATGAAAGTTATACTCCCTCCCCCCCAAAATGGGAAAGACTAAAGCTACTTTAAATGTTTACAGATATGCTTTGGTAGATTGGGAAAAATGAAGTTACAACTTTGAAAGGGGATTGTTGACTACAATAGTAATAATAAAAGAATATACATAATTGTTTCTCTAATTGTAATAAGAAAAAAGGTTTTCGGTTGTTAGATAGCTTATCCTCACTAATACAGAAACTGTATTAGTGGGGGAACTAGCTGGAAGAGAGAGTGAAGTGGGTTATGTGTAAATGACTTAGTGGTTTAGAAGAAGACTAAGAAAGGAAACAAATAGGGTAGGGGGCTGGCTATCCATGCAATAGAGTGGCAACACCTTTGCCAGAACTATCACTTGTGAAAATTAGAAGTCAAAGGTGTGCTCACTGAGCGTAGGTCTAGGAGAAAGACTATTAATAAACTACATTGGTTGTTATTGGCAACATTTGGCAAATAACTGCCAGAAAAAGAAGATGAGCTAAAAAAAAAAAACATGATTGGATAAGAAGTAGAAATGAGAGATACTAAAGGGTGTCTAGGAACTTGAAGTTGAATATTTGGGAAAGACAAGTTCTTGTAGACATAAATAGTAACAGATGAGGTTCTAATAGACTCTGAGTGATAAAGAGTCTATTAGTCTATTAGGTCTGTTAAGACCTTCTGGAAAAGAGTGATTCAGCCTGTGGCCAAAAAAAAAAAAAATGGGTAAAGAATTTGTCCTTTTCATACAAGTCTATCAGCCACCAAGAAGGTACAACAAGTTGAAAAAATGTATGGAAAAAAGGCTATAGAACTATACTTAGGGGAAAAAATTGGCGGTGGTGGTTACTGACACAGGGAAATGTCTGAAATTCAGATGGATTAGAAGCCTATGAATTTTTCCAGGGATTTGTACTGGTATGGAGACAATTGAAACCTGATTTTAAAATGCCTGAGACTGATGGTTCAGCCTTGAAACAAACCTAGATCGGGAAGAAGGCTGCAGAACAGCATCTCCCTAGCAGCGGATAAGGGAAACATTCCGTAGCATATTACTGGAGAAAAATGGATGAAGTATACCACCCACAGAGTGAAATCAAGGCAGACTCAAGGACTGCCCGCACTGCAGAATAGAGGTTTTTATAATGCTTACACAGAGGAATTTCAGATTGCTAAATGACTCGCCTGGGACTCTCACTCTTTCTCTTTCCAGAAGGGAATGAGTGTTGTCTCTGCTTTGTCATTTTAGCTCACAGATGGATAGAATCAAAGAGCCACATCCAGACCACACAGACAGAGACCCCTGACTTAGAATTGGAGATATTAACTGGATCTTTGATTCACTGGGACAGGTATTTGTTAGTGAGAAGCTCTGTATTCAGCAAACTGATTTCATTTTCTTCCTGGGTATACAGCAAAACTACGTTTTCCAGCTCTTTTGTAGTTAGGTTTGGACCATGTGATTGAACTCAGGTCATTAGAACCTGAATGGAATTATTGCATTATCATTTTTAGGCCTTCCCCATACAACTCTCTCACATGTAATTTGCTACCTTCCACCTTCACTGATGTCAACGATTTACGACATGAGTAGACAACATTTTGAGTGTGTCAAGTCACTGAGACTTGGGGGTTACTTATTATATTACACAGTTCCAATAATTTTTTTAAAGATTTTATTTAATTTTTTGACAGAGAGACACAGCAAGAGAGAGAACACATGCGAGGGAGTGGGAGACGAAGAAGCAGGCTTCCTGCTGAGCAGGGAGTCCGATGCGGGCCTCAATCCCTGGACCCTGGGATCATGACCTGAGCTGAAGGCAGAGGCTTAATGACTGAGCCACCCAGGTGCCCCAGACAGTTCCAATAATCATTAAATAAACTAATCTACAAATTGCCTGGCGTAAGACCTAGCCCTTATAATACCTCAAAACTATGACTTATTTAATATCAAGTACTTCACCAATTCTAACATTAAAGTACCAAGAATGATATTTAAAAGGAACATACATAAAGAAGATGGAAGTTCGTTATTGGATGAACCAAAAACAGAATAGTTTTCCTAATTGTTTAAAGGGTGGTGCAGAGTAAAGGCAGAACGTGATTATTTTTCCAGAAGTCACAACTCAAGCAATGGGTAAAAATCATAAGGAGCTAGGCTTTGATTTAATTAATTTGATTTATTTAATTTGATTTAATTAAATAGAAACTTTATGAGACTGTCATGGACTTTCTTCCTTGTGGCAGCCAGCTCAATCTAAACAATGATATTCTGGTATAGATATCACTCAATGATTTACAAAATTACATAATTTTAAAATATGTAATTTTAAATAAATTAATAAATAATTTTAAATAATTTTTAAAAATTACATAAATTAAGGGCACCTGGGTGGCTCAGTCAACAAGCGTCTACCTTCGGCTCAGGTCATGATCCTGGGATGGTCCTGGGTCCTGGGATGGAGACCCCCAGGGTCCTGGGATGGAGACCCCCAGGGAGCCCTGCATCAGGCTCCCTGCTCAGCGGGAAGCCTGCTTCTCCCTCTCCCACTCCCCCTGCTTGTGTTCCCTCTCTTGCTTTGTCTCTCAGTCAAATAAATAAATAAAATCTTTAAAAAAAATTACATAAATTCTCAGAAGTTATTTGAAAGAATGTCTCAATAAACATTAAGAGAGGAAAAAAAAAAAACCTACCAGACCTATGAAGTACTATTTTAAGTGTGTTTCAAAAGATAGAACTTGAAAAATCTTTTAATGAAATTATGACTGATTCAAGAGTAAATTATAAGTGTAATTCTTTTAGAAAGGAATGCCATTGCTTATTATTAAAAATGTCAAAATATAAAATCTATCCCACCAAATTAAGACTCAGATCTAGCAATATTTCACTATTAATGGAATTAGAATGCTCTGTCTTCAGGTGTTCTAATTACTCCAGGAAATTGCATAATCTACTATCATCCCTGTAAATTTTTATTGTAATAGAAAGTTCTTACTCAAATTTTATTCTCTTCAATTTAATTGTTTTGTCTTTGTATCCTCCTGGAATGACTAAAGAACTTTGTAATTCAAAGGTTAAAAAGCACAAATTAAAGTTTCTTAAAAATAAATCCTCAGAACTGTGATCCTCATGTCTGGCAACATTCTCTAAATATCTGATGTTCTACATCTACACTAACACTTACATATTGAAACACGTACTTCCACGTTTATAAATGAATCTTAGTGACATACTGTTTAAGAGAACTAATCCTTTATTAACAACTGAATTTACATATTTCTGAGTTACTTTTAAAATCTCCCGGAATCACTTCAGTTACATTTATGGTAACACATTGTTTTTTGAATTAAATTTACCCACAAACAAAGAAGTGTTCCCAACTACTTATATGAATGCATGAAAATATAATTTCAACTCCTAAATGTAGAAGTCACACACACACACACAAAGCAAGCCAACATGTGGACATGTCAAAACACAGGATGTATATTTCCTCTAAAGTAATGGATTCCCAAGATTGGTCTTAGAAATACAATAAAGAAATAGTTTTTATTGTAATAGATTTATCATGATATAACATAATCTTTAAAATGTGGTCCACATATCTGCAAAGATTGAGACATAAAAGATTGAATATGGTATTTGACACCATTTTCCAGTTTTAGGAAATTTAAACATGGTTAAAAGAATTTAACATATTCTAAAGAGAAACATTAAAACAGAACACAATAATAACTACCCAAGTTATAAGCATCTGAACTCCAACGACTATTAATTTCACTAAGAAACAAAGAACAACTGAAGAAAATAAATTAAATTGCATCCAACTAATGCAAGTAGCAAAAGGGATAATTTGTCCTACAGACTTTTGCAGAACATTTGTGAAAACCCTCTGCAGCATTAGCTAACATTATTACATTGTATTGAATATTGATTATGCTAGAGCAAAAATACTAGCTAAGAAATATGGATGTAATATTCTGAGATGAAAATAAGGCCATACATTACTAAGCAATCTGTTTATATTGCTGATTTAATGACCTCCATCATTATTTATACTCTTCTTCTAGAGGCAATGTATTCTTTTCTGAACCTTGAGCCTCCTTCACAATAAAGTTGGATATTATCTTTGTGGCTGATGGTGAAAAATAATTCCAAATCTTACTTATATGAAGTAGGCTTTGAAGAACCAGAAAAAAAATTAGTCTGCAGTTTTTATGCTCTCATTTCTTGTCTATTTCCACTAGTATTGGGTGTTGAGGAATGAAACAAATTATTACAACAAAGCAGCAAGAAACAACTCAGGCAACTTTAATATGCTCTATTGTGTGCAGATTACCAAGAAGTGATTTCATTTAGACGAGTTCACGCTAATTAAAGCACACATTAGGACTCTAAGTTTATGAAGGGAATTAACTTTTTTTTGACTGATATCATTTTATATTTGTATAATGAAGAAATTAACTATAAACCTATGAAGAATATAAAAGTATTCAGTAAGTGGCTGATTAAAAATGATTAGCAAACAAAAATTGATAGATTTTCTAAAGACAAAAATCTTAGGGAAAATATAATAGGAAAACCTATATATAGCAGAAGAAAACAGTTCAAATGGTCAGAAATAGATTTATAAAGAAAGATAAAAGTGTAGTTTATAAAAAAGATTGAGTGTGCAGTGACAATGCTACTTAAATCAAGGAAGAAATGTGTATCACTCGATAAATATTATAATAACTGGCTAGAACATTCCAAGGTGGGGCAAATATCTGACTCCATTTTTTTAAACACCAAAATAAATTAACAGATAGATCAAAGACTAATGTTAAATATATTAAAAAAATAGAACTAGAAAATAATGGGTGAATTTTGTTTTAATGAAAGTGAAGCAGTAAAGAGCATTTTAAGTCGGCTAAAAAAAGCCATAAAGTAAGGATTGTTAAATTTGATTACTAAATAAGAATTTTTCCAAGATGAAAAACAAGGCAAGCAAGGCCCAAAGACAAATATCGAACATGAAAAGGGTACTTGGAAAGTATGTTACAAAGGCTCAATCTCTTTAATTTGCAAGGCATTCTTACATTCAGTAAGAAAGTAATCTATAGCTCAACATAAAAATGGACAAAGGGCATACAGAAGCAGTTTGCAGCTTTTAATTTTTTATTTACCTATTTTTTCAGTAAGTGATATATTCATAGGAATCAAAATCCAAGTGATCACAGTGATTAACATTGAAAAGTCAGTCTATTCTTGCTACACCATATCCCCACCTCCTCGAGGAAACAACTTTTATTAGTCTTTAAAATGTATCTGTTCAACATTTATTCATGCAGACATAAGAAAATGCAAATATATAGGTTTATATCTCCTCATTTTACACAAAACACACCATACATACTATATAAAATCCATTCTTCTGCACCACACTTTTTTTTTAATATAAACATATAATGTGGAATTTTTCTTTTTCTGTTTCTTTTTTTACGTAGAAATCATTCTCACTCTTTAGGGAATTTGAATATCCACTACATGGATATACTGTAGTTATTTAACAACTCCCATAAAGATGGGCCTTTGGCTTGTTTCCGATATTTTGCTATTATGAATAGGAGTGCTATGAAGAATGATGTACATAGGTCATTTTCTCCATTTATTGGTATATCTATAAGATATATTTCCCAAAGTGGAATTCCTGCATCCAAGAGTCAATGTAATCGCAATTTTGAAAGATACAGCAGTCAAGTGTCCCTTTATTAGAGGTTGAACTATTTCACACTCCCTCAAGGCATGAGTGTACCTCTTTTCTCAAAGTTCTGTAAATAAAGTGTCAAGTGTTTAACTTGTTAACTATGTGGATAGATTACATATATTTTTACAGATAGATAAATATATTTTAGCATAATTCTTTTTTTAAAACCTTTTTTTAAAAGATTTTATTTATTTGTCAGAAAGAAAGCGCACAAGCAGGCAGAGCAGCAGGCAGAGGCAGAGGGAGAAGCAAGCTCCCTACTGAGCAAGGAGTCTGATGTGGGGACTCGATCCCAGGACCCTGGGATCATGATCTAGCTGAAGGCAGCTGTTTAATCGACTGAGCCCCCTAGGCATCCCTCTTAGTGTAATTTTTAATATGACTGAGAACGAATATCTTTTCTGATGTTCCAGTATCATTTTTCTTATTTGAGTGTGTGTCTGCATATGAATACATTTTGTATTCGTTTTGTATTGCTTTTGTTTTTTCCTTGGACATGCAGATAATTCAATTTCTAAATAGTTAAAGGATTAAAGTTTTCTTCTATGGCTCCTGGAAATTTTTTTTAGTAGTTCCCAAGGCTGGGTGTCTCGGTGGCTCAGTGGGTTAAGTGTCTGCCTTCAGCTTAGGTCATGATCCTAGGGTCCTGGGATCCAGTCCTACGATGGGCTCCCTGCTCAGGGGAGTGTTGGCTTCTCTTTCTGCTGCTGCCCCACCCCATCCCCTGCCCCTGCACCCCAGCTTGTGCTTTCTCTTTCTCTCTTTCAAATAAATAAAGTCTTTTTTAAAAAGTAATAATAGCTCCTGAGGCATAGGTAGAAAGGGCATGCCACTTCTAAAACCATAATATAATTTGATCTGTTCTCTTCAACTACTTTAAGGTTTCATTTTTTTAAGCATTTAAGATATTGACAATTTTGTGGTTTATACCTGTGGTTGCGTATGAGATATTAACCCAGTTTTAATCCTCTTCTAAATGGCTACCACTTTATCTAACACAATTGAGTATTTCACGATTATGAGCTTTCATAATTATCACCCCTGACTTGTGGTACAAAGGACTTTCAATTACAAATTGATGCACAACCTCGATTATACGTTTAGAAGCTATGTTAAAACAAACAAAAAACACAATATATTTTTATGTAAACAATTTGGTAATAGATGATATTGCTGATTGTGAGACAATATGTACTTTCATACACAGCTGGTGGAGGGTACACTGTGCAACTTTGTTGGATAGCAATTTGGTATTACCTCTCAAACAATTTAGATGCATGTAATTTTGATACAACAATTCTAATTGTAACACCAATATAATCACACATAGGTATGCAAAACAATATACTGTACCATTCACAAGAGATTCATTGACTCTATTCAGATACATTCACTCAATGTTATGTCAGTAACTGTTGGAACATGAATGAAGTGGCTCTATTTGTATTAGTATAAAATTATTTGTAAGAAATATTAAATGATAAATAAGTGTTAAGAATAGTATATAGCATAGAGTGTTGAAATTTATATAAACAAAAACCTATATGTTTATAAATATGTGCTTTTAAACATATGAAGCATATTGTGTTATGAATATAAATATTAGGCTTGTGTCTATTTACACAATCACTCATATATACATATATATCAATATTATATATATTGCCATAAATATGGAGACAATGAAAGACAACAAACACACTAGGTCTGATGCTTGCCTCTGAGGGTTGCAGACTTAGGCCCTGCATAGGATAGAGGTATACCTTTTTTCAAATAAATTTTTTATTTGAAAATAGTTTTAAATTTACTGAAAAATTGCAAAGATAAAACAGAGAACTCCTATATACCTCACAATCTGTTTCTCTATTAACATCTTATAGTAGTATGGTATAATTTTCAAGATTAATGAACCAACATAGATACATTATTACTAACAAAAGTCCATAATTTCAAATTCCTTTTGTTTTTCTCTAATATTCCTTTGTTGTTGTTCCAAGATTCCATCCAGGATAACACAATGCATTTGACTGTCACGCCTGTTAGGCTCCTGTTGATTGTGGCAATTGGTTATTTACTCAACCTTAACAGTTTTGAGGAATATTGTCTGCTGTGTTATAGGATACCCATCTATTTGAGCTTGTCTCTTGGTTTTCTTATGATTAGACCTGGATTTGGGTTTTTTCAGAGGGCCACTACAGATGTCTATTTCCACCTCTATCACAGCACGTTACCACAGACGCACATATTATCAACATGACTATCACTGTTAACCTTGACCACTTGGCAGATGTAGTGTTTGTCATGTTTTGTTCTAATAAATGTGCTCCCCACACTCCCATACTGAGGCTTTTGGAAATAAGTCACTATGTCAGTGTACATTTTAAGGAATGCAGAGTTATGCTCCACTTCCTTGGGAGTGGAGTGTTTGCATAAATCATTTGGAATGCTTTGGAGTGCACAGGATTCATTTATTTTTATCTGTGTAGACTCATAGCTATTTACTTTAAAATTTGGGTTATAATTTAATGCTAATTTTTTTATTGCTCCAATTGTTTCAGCTCTGACCTTTGAGAACACTTTTAGTCAGCTCCTGTGCCACATTTATGTACCTCAGACCAAAAAAAAAAAAAAAAAAAAAAAAAAAATTCCCTTTTTTAAACTTTCTGGCTATCCAAGGTGCTGTAGGCTAATTTAGTGTGTTTTCTACTTGAGTCCTAGAATCAGTTATTTCTTCAAGGAGTCTTTAATCTTTTTACTGGAGAATGGTATCAAAAATCAGTTTCAGAGTTAAGTGTTCCTTGTCAGTGGAATGGTTCTGTGTCTAGAACCTCTTAGTAGACAAGACAAAGAAATATATGTGTAGATCCTAATTTGTGTACATACATATACCTATAAATATGTCCATGTGTAAGCATCTGAATCTAAGTTAGGGCAAACATGAATTCTGACAGATGTCTCCAACTTTAATTCATTATAACATGGATCATTCTCATTTCCTCCCCTTGCTTATCTGCAACTTCCCACCTCAACAGTGAGAAATCTTGTTACCATCATCTACCATACATTTCCTCTTTTATTCAATTTGAACATGCGTGTATAGCTGAATCAGTATAATTAACCTATATCCTCATGGCAAACAACTTCATCAACTAGAGTTTAGTCTTATGAACAGTTCTTTTTGCCTGTAATCTTATAGACTTCACTCATTTCCAAAGTAACAACTGAACACCTTCCCCTCCTCTCACCCCTTCATGTTATGTTGGCAGCTCTGTGACTTTTTCAGTTCCATATAAAATCTACAGTTATCTTGTCAAATCTCCACAAAATAACTTACTGCAACTTTAATAAGAAACACACTTCTTTTTTTAAAGATTTTTATTTTTGGGGTACCTGGGTGGGTCAGTTGGTTAAACATTTGACTTTTGATTTTAGCTCAGGCCATGATCTCAGGGTCATCAAATTGAGTCCCAAGTCTGGCTCCATGCTCAGCATGGAGTCTGCTTAAGATTTTCCCTCACTCTCTATGCCACCCCATCCTCCCTTGTTTACTTGCTCTCTCTCTTAAAAAAAAAAAAAAATTATTTTTAAGCAATCTCTTTACCCATTGTGAGGCTCAAACTTACAACCCAGAGCTCACGAGTCACATGTTCAACTGATTGAGCCAGCCGGGTGCCCCAACATACTTCTAATTATATATAATTTTGCAATTTCCTATTTTATTTTTCACCCTGAGCATATATTCTCCTAAATCAGTTAACAACAAGAATAAAAATCTAGTTCAAGGAGCTCATGCCTTTGTACCATTCTCAATTTTACAAAGTTTCATTGTGTGGTATTTAATTAGATGAAATTTCCCATCTCAACTTAAAAGAAACCCCTTATAAGACCAAAAGGGGGAAAACCTTCCATCAAATAATAATGATAAAATAGTCAAAATTTAACTGAAAATCTAAATTCATATTTACTCATTTGTGTATTGTGTTCTTGTCACAGGATAAGTAGTAGAGAAGAATAAAATTCATGATCCCTACTCTATGTAACCTGGTAGTCTAGAGAAGGAATTATAAAGACAAGGTACATGGCAACCAACACTCCATGAGCACAGGAATCTCAGCTAACTTTTCTATCCGTTAATTCTCAGGATCTACTTTTCCTGGAATGTGGGTTTCCTGGAATATGGTATCAAAAATTTCAGGTTTTCTCTTAAAGATACCTTCCTTCTAACAAGGGATAGCTGTGTCTATTCTACTTTCTATTACTTGAAGAGGATAGAATTTCAATATGATTTTTTTGTATATGTACTTAACTCATACATTTTAATAATTATTTTTCAAACCAAGTAGGTCAAAACATGTATAATTTTTATCTCATAGGATGGCAAAAACAATTCAGAAGACTGATAAGATTATTAACTGCAAAAAGGGAGATGATTTATGGTATGTGGGGTGTTAGAAAACTCATGACTTGAACATTAGAGAAGAGGTTGTAGGTGTATAAAGTATGATAAACTATAGAAAACTTAATAACACATGTGAAGAGAAAAGTGACTTTAATGGTGATATATGGACAATGGTTACTTTTTTTCACATCCAAATACCATTCTGAATTTAAGGGCATCCATCATCATTCAAGGTGTCATCAGAGGCAGAAATTCTTATTGTTGGAACCCCAAAACACTGAATCTTTTCTCTTAGATAGCTCCTGCAAGATAGGACACAGTCACTGAAATGGAAATTTCTGTGCTTCTGCTTGAGGCTTTGAATCTTAAGACAATGAGCCAAACACAGAAGGCCATTTGAAACCTTATCCATGGAGGTGATAGTCATGGTGATAGCCTAATGGTGGAAACGGTGGATGTGGTGGGGTGTCTGACACTGGTGTTATCAAAATGATGTGAAATAGAATATTCCTGGGCATAACTTTCGATAGGTTCTCTTCTGACCAACCTCCTTGGTCCCTACCCATTGTGCAAGCCTCGGTCTCTAGCCTTCCTTTCAAGTTTGTGAACCTTGAAATACAATTTCAACCCCTTATTTTCTGCTTCAATTGCTCTGTTGATGACTGTTGCTTGCAACCAAGACCCCTGACTGAAACAAAACACAGCATACAAATACTGCAAAAGGAGGACAAGGAAATCACTTAAAAAATTATTTCTGAGGATACATAACAATGCTTACTAAAAAATATCTCTATTGATAGATAGATACCTACCAAAAAAAAAGTATATATATATATATATATCGGAGCACTCAGTTCATTGCTCCACCATCTGAAGTATATCTTGTTAAATGATATCTGTATTTGGAATATGAAATTAGAGAAAAAAATATGGTATGACAGTAAGTCGGCTTTAGGGAGAAGAGAGAACATGGGACTGCCTTAAAGCAAGTGAGATAATTGACAGAAAAGATACTTTACAAAAATATCAATATAAAATTTCAGTAGCCAGAATGGAGAATTATACAGAGCTTATACTGCTTTTGGAAAAGTTTCAAAATGCAGTTAAAGGAGAAGCAGAAAAAAATAGTCTGCTGCTTTTTGAAATTAAAATTCTGGGGAAACGGAATCATGTGGTTGGAAACAGATACAGCTTAATGAGCTATAATAAAAAGAAGGCAATTTTTTCTTTAAATTCATCTTTCTTAATTGTGTGATTGTGTGGACTCTCTGCCTCTATTTTGTTTCTGTCGCCTTCTCTGTCCTTATTTGTGCCCTTCCTTCACCGGATTGTCTCTTTCCTCCACACCTCTTTTGCAGTAGTTAAATCTCTCCAGTTTAGTCCTTGTCTGATCCACAGGTTCCCATGCTTACCATTTCTCGGTTCTTGTCCCCATCACCTAGTTTCAGTGGGCATGTCCTGTTCCAATGAAAAATCCCAGCATGTTGCTCTAAAACAGCTCTGCTGGACTCATTGCCCCTGCAGGGAGCAAAATCGGTGCATCTGGACACTGGTTAGCTCCTCTGTAGATCAGACTTTAATACAGTTAGGACACAGCATGCTGCCCAAAGAAGCGTTTATTTGGCTGTTTGTTCTCACGGAATAAATATTCAAGAAAATAAAAGTGAGCACACATATCAACTCACATGTGTACACTTCATTTGAAATGTGCTCCTTTTCTCCCTTCCACATTCCATTGTTTCTGTGACCAATAGTCTGCAACCTATGGTGCTCCAGTAATTATTTTTCCACGAAGGTCTGTGAGGCTTGTTTCTGGCATAGTTGGGAATGAGATTTACAAAGCATATAATATAAATCCATTTACTTCTGGTCTCTACGAGGTATGAGGAATTGATTTGGTGATTGTTCCATGTAGAAAAACAAGGAGCCAATGACAATTAGTCCTTTTACACTCACCAGAATGTAAAAATTATACCCAAAGAATTTAAGTGTAGACACAGAAGGAAGGGAAGGTATAAAATGTCATAAAATTGAGTTATTCTGCTTATTGAATTTTTTAAAAATATCCTATGCTGTGTCTTTTAAATTTTGTTGCTCATTTTGCTTGGATTCATTTTCTTCTATTTTATGGGTGGGGGATGTTCTCTAAAAGCTTTATTTTACTAGCAACACAAATAATTTCTTCCCATTTGTGATTTATTATTTTCATTTGCTAGGTGATATATTTTGATGAGCTGAAACTTTTAATTTTAATACAGTCATACGTATTCATCTTGTCCTTTGTGGTTTGCAAATTTTGTTTCTTGCTTAAGAAATGCTTCTATACAGAAGGGTAGTTTCATGTATTTTCTTCTAAATGTCTTACAATTTTTAGTATTTATGAATCCAATCATATAGAATGGATTTCTATCTGCCATGTGTGTAGGTAGGTGTTCCTGTTCATTTTTTTATATAAAAGTTTTATCTTACAATCATTACAAAGTCTCTTATTTTTCTATTGATCTGCAATATTAGCTAAGGTATAAATAGATTTGGCTTATCAGGATAGTCTATTTCTAGGTTCCATAGTATCTTCCTTTGATCTGTTTTTCAATACTTATACTCATAATACCTTGTCTAATTCAATTGAGTTTTGTAATAATGTTTGCAGTCTGGTAAAGCAAATTGTACCACTATTTTTCTTGATCAAGATGGGCTTGGCAATTATTGGACTGTATTCTTTCATGTTAATTATAAAAAAAAATTATCAAGTTACATAAAATGTGAAAACTACCGAGGGCCAGATAGTAAATAGTTTAGTCATTTCAGACCATATGGTCTTTAACTACTCAACTCAGCTGTAGTAGTGTGAAAGCAGTCATAGACAATACAAAGCAAATGGGTGTGTCTGTGTTTTGAAAAAAGAAAGAGCTTTATTTACAAAAGCAGGTAGAAGGCAGGATTTGGTCTGAGGGTTGTAGTCTGCTGACCCTGACTGTTCTATGGCATTACCACTGAGGCTTGGATTCTTAAATAATGTATTACTCAGTGTTGCCTTTTTTTCATATCCATTTTGTATCAACATAATCTTAATATACTTATTCTTCTGAGATTTATATCAGTCAATATTGTTTTTCCAGATTCATCATATTAATGCATATACCTGTAGTCAATTCAATCTCTTTGATGTAATGTTTTATTTAAATGTAGTTACATTTTTCTAATGGGTGAGCACCATTTTGTCTGTATGAATTCTCTAAATATTGGCTACTTGGTAAGTTTTCTTCTCCATTTCTGTCTACCCAACTAGCCTTCAAAATGCAAATAATTGATACACAGTTGATTCACTGCCAATATTCCAAAGACATGAAACATAGCCTCAGATTATTATTTTCTAACACATTAACAGGGCTTTATGACATGTAAAAAATGCTAGAATCTTGGGTAAATTTAGAGATCAAGGTAAGTATTAGGTTACTCTATTTTGGTCCTCATTTCCTTAAGGGATAATGCAGAAATCATTGGGTGTAACTAGGGTATTTTTCCTACACTTGGAGGTATTTGAGATTTCATTCTCAATGTGGTCTTCAATATATCAAATGGAACACAAAATTTACTTTCTCTAAGTGTTGACTAAACTCAGAAGTTTTAAAGGATCCTTGTGTCCTCGCTGGGATTTTTTTTTTTTTTTTTTTTTGGATAAAACATGGACATATGGATGAGATTTTCAACAATCAGATGTTTTATATGAAGAAACATATGAGAGGAATTATATGCTGGAAATCTGGGGTGCAAAAAGTGGCCCTTTCACCCTGCTGGAAGTACCAGGTGCTGTTTGGGAAGACAAACTCAGAAGAAAGGATGCTTACCCTCTGCATCAGTGAAAAGAGGCCACCAAATCCTTTTTATTCCCTTGTACAGACATTGCAACAGAATGAGACCCTGGAAAGACTGCCAAATTAAAGGCTGAGTCACCCCAGTAAAAGGCAGTCACTAGAGTCAAGTTTTATTCTACCCCTTGAAATATGATTCTGATAATGGTTGACCACCTCCTCTTACGAGTTTAAGACCATCTTCTACAAGTTCTATTTATGCACTTGCCTGATCTTCCATATTAGAGATTTCCATTAGTCTTGTTTGTTTTCAGATTAATCTTGGTAAAAATTGTTACAATATTTTCTGTTTCTTTACCCATTTGACCAGTATCCCAGTATAAATTTCTCCTATTTATTTATTTATTTTTAGGTGGAATATGTACCACAGTGAGCCAAAGTGACTGTTAAGAGAGAAAGTTATAAAGCTCTATCTGGAGCCATATAGTTAATTGTGTGTTGGCAGCATTCAGTGTAACTTCATGTGGAATCCTTCTGTATTTGTCTATTTGAGGTACAAAGTAATCTTATAATTTCCATTTATTTAACTTAATTTCAGCTTATTTAACTTCACCTCCATTCAACTCAAGACTTGAATGGTAATATTGTGCTAGTTACAAATTGTCTTTATACAAAGATGACATATCCATTATGTAATCAGTTCATTGATCCACTCCCAGGTTTAGTGAACATATTTGTTTAACAATTATGAAATATTCTCTTGTGAAGACAAGCCTAAATTAAAAACAGATTAGAGGACACCCTCTTTGAAATTTCTTCTTGAATTTTGTTTGCCTTCCTTTACCACCTTTCTCTGAACCCTGTGTTTTTCACCAACACTCTACTTTCTGTCTTATTTATTATACTAATATATTCTAGTTAGAGTATATAAAATTTTGATTTGGGAATTTCTTATTTGTATATTTTTACTTTTCAGTAAACTTTACTTTCCTTCTTTACTGACAATACATTTCTTACTTAACAGTGTCAACAAGTAGAAGTTACTTGACTTCTCATCTTGATGAAGTTGGAAAACATCTTCAATTGCCAAGTAAAAGAATTCCTATCTACACTAAATTGAAGCTTGGGTTTTTTTCTGTTACTTGACCCCCTGTTGTCTGAGATCAAGCCTTTTCAGTTTACTCAGAATACCTGACGAGGCTAAATAGTGAGCATCCTTGGGCATCGCCAGGGGATGTGTGCTGTCTGATGCATGGTTCTTCTGCTGAAAAGTCACTAAATGAATTGAATCTGGAAATGATCGGCTGCCACGTTGGACATCCTTCTCTTTTAGATAAAAACAAAATATACTTTGGGGGATCTTGTATCATGTTATGTTTAAAAAAAAGACTTCTACAAAAAAGTTTTTTCTTATACATTAAGGAGTCTTTAAAATATTAACTTTTTTAGTTTCTTAAATCAACTATATCCATGTTTTTGAATTTTCAAAATTCAATTAACTAGTTGGGATCAATATTTTCCTTGATTTAAAACTGTTGGTCAGGTAAGTGAGGATAAGATGAACAAACACAAATTAAGCATGAGCCTTAAATAAATACTTCTGGAAACCTGAGTTACAGAAAAAAGTGTGTATGAAAACCATCCTTTCACACCTGAAAATGACTAAACTTAGAAAAGATGGCTGATGTATTCAGACATCCAAGATTGGCTAGAAAAGGATTTTGGTGGTCCTTTCTGTACTCCAATCCACTTTCCACACTTCTCCACCCTGCTCTGGTCCCCAGAAGGCTTGAACCTAAGAGTCACTTCACTTGGGTTCCCTTGCTTTCTCTTCCCTCTGCTATCAGCTGTTAGGAGGCACTGGCAGGGGATCCCAGGTAAAGAGGGAACTTGTTCCTCTTCTGCTTTAGGCTAAATTTTCTGGTCATAAGTCGATCTCTCTGCAATTACTGGAGCTAGAAGAATGAGGGAATAAGATTAAATGCTGAATGGAGAAGGGATGGACAGAGAAAGGAAGAGAACCTTTTAGTGGTGGCATGGCCAAAGAGTTGGTTTGGGGTAAAACAAAATATTTAATTAGGCCTGGCTGCTAACCTTTATGACACTCTTGTATGAATTACTAAAGAGTCCCCTTTCAAAAAGGTGATTATCAACAGAGCAGTTCTCTCAGAAGATAATGGTGTAAAAAGGCTCTTTTCCTGGACTTGACTAATGCAGTCTCTCACCAGGACTTGTTTTGATGAGTGGCACATGACCTAGATTTTTATTACCATTCAACACCTCAGTGGAAAGGCTTTGTGTATGTACTTTCTACACAACCACACCCTACTGCTCTGTGTCTAGTGGGGTTTTTACTAAATTGACTGCTGTATGGCATGAAATTTGTACACTCTCCTCCGTTTCCTTTATGAAGTATTTCATAAACACCATCTTGTTCAAGAATATGTGAGTCTGTTTTTCTCCTTTAGGAGCTCAAAGATGAGAATGAGGTGACAGGTGACATCTGGATTAGATGATATATAGTTATATAAAGGAGTATATGAATAGCTAGATATCAGAATATGAAACACGAATTCTCTTATTGATGAATATGAACTAAAGCCTCAAAGTTCTGGATAATCCTCAACACTGTAGACAGAGATGCTAGACACATTCTCATAGGTCTTAGGCAGGTTGAATCTGATACCAGCTCTGATCTTAAAAGCTGTGACCAGGAGATGGTGTCAGCTGGTACAAACAAGGCCACCTAGGCTCACTTCTTTAGAAGCTGGAGGTCAGATGAGACCCTGCTTTAGAAGCGACTATAAGCAGGGAGGCACTCATGACAAACTCTACTCCATGATCAAAGTAAAATCTTTAATCTCTTCAGAACCTCCCTTCATTTCTTGCTTCCTATCTTGATCCATGCTTGTACGAATTCTTCAAATTATATAACCTCAAAGTCTCACAGCCTCAGTGCCTCAGAAATGCCTTTAATTTCTCACAAACATATACAAAATCTTTTACAGGGCACATTTGCCACCCCCACTCTTTTTCTGAAAATATCCAAGCTTAAATTTTCTTTCCTTCTTGCATTCCATAGTGCTATATCCTGCCTAACCTAATGTAATTTCCACATTTCTACTCTATTTTTCTATCTTCTAATCCAAGACAAAAAATAGCCATTCATAAAAATGGCACAGGTCCCAAGGACCTTGTCAACCCCAGCCAGTCAGATGTTCAGAAGCTAGTGCTTCCATACATGCTCTCTAGGTGAATCTGATTCAACAGCCCACATACTGGTGATAATACACTACTGCTATACTGCCTCCCATACATCATTCTCAGATAAGTCATCCTAAATCCCAGATTCTGGGCTAAGCAGCATTTACTGCTTATCTTCCTATAAGTTAATGAAGTCCAAGTTTTAAAGCACCCCATAATCTGGTTCCAGCTCATAGATAAGGAAACCATCTTGCACTTACCCTGTGCTTCCCTCGAACAAAAGACTTGTCATTGTTCAAATAATCTCCAGGAAATTCCCATCTATTTATTTTTATTCTTCCTTCCTTTATTTCTTATGTAAGAATTTCAAATACCATTCATTCAAAATTTAGTGCAAGGGGTCCATTTTCTGTAATACTTCTCTCTAGCAAGCCCCAACCAAAGGTAAAGCCATGCTTGATATAGTTTAACACTTACTTTAAAGAATGTGGTATTGGTAAAAAAAGAATTAATGAAAACTAAAAGCTGCATTTTAACTCTGGGTTACCACCAAATGCTGAACAAGCCATTTAATTCCTTAGTTTTTTTTCTTCTACTCTATAAATAGATAGGTAACATGTACTCTATTTCACAGAATGATTGGAAAGATTGGATTAGATGTAACGTTTTTATGCCAAGAACCCAAATGCCTGGGTCCTAATTCCAGCTCTATCACCTCCAAGGTCTGACCTTGGGGAAACTACTTAACTTTCCCAAGATTCAGTTCTTCATCTGTGAAATGTGGGTCATAATAACTCCTACGTTAAAAGATTATGTTGAGAAGTAGATGAGAAGACACATGAAAAACGCATAGAACAGTGTCTTATCACCTAACTAGTGCTTAATAAATGATATTTATTCTTATATTGATATATATTATATATATTATTGTAATAAAGGTTTGATGATTTTTTTCAATCCTCTTTGACATTTGGCATAGTAAATACAGACTGAACAAATATTTTTTGAGAGAAAAAATGTTGAACATATAGGTGAATGATAGGATAATTCATTTAGTAATGATGTGTGACTGAGTGAGTAATAGATTTGGTCTAAACTGGGGCAAAGGTGATTACTAGTTACTGGTAAAAAATAGGATTGAAAAGACAGAGCAAGTCCAGATATGAAGAATTATGGAAACTACATACACACCATTCGAATTTGATACAGTAGACAAGTAGAAATCATCATGGTTAGTTGAACAGGGAAAGCAAGGCAGATTAAGAAATGACTTGAGGGGCGCCTGAGTGGCTCAGTGGGTTAGAGCCTCTGCCTTCGGCTCAGGTCATGATCCCAGGGTCCTGGGATCGAGCCCCGTATCGGGCTCTCTGCTTAGCGGGGAACCTGCTTCCTCCTCTCCCTCCTGCCTGCCTCTCTGACTACTTGTAATCTCTGTCTATCAAATTAAAAAAAAAAAAAAAGAAATGACTCGAGAAGTGTATTTTGCAGCAAGATATTGCATGGATTGGAAACAGGAAGGCATGCATACAGGCAACAAACTCTCATAGTTAATATTGCCTATTTGCATGTATACCTCACAAAATAATTAATGGATCTCATTATCAGAATAGCTACATATAATTATAATTAAGTTAATTCTTTCTATCTTACACTGTCTTGGTGAGTTGTGTATATAAAAGAAGTATAAATTCTGTGTTAAGGATTTATGTATTGTATATGCTTTAATATAGTCCTTTCTTGTTGGATCATCATAAAATTTATGGTGTGATACATTAAAAATCTTTCATAGTATATTTGGATAATTAGAAAATATGAATCAGTAGGTTATTACTTTTGAGTACAACAATAAAAAGAATTGCTTCATAACAAAATGATCAGGATACTACTCGATGGCATTATAAGAAAATGTGAGGAGCATAGGATTTATTCACCTATAGTGAAACACAGTTAACCAAAACTCATTTATGCTGAAAATAAATTTCATGATTTTCAAAAAATTTAGAATATATATTTAAGTTATTTGAACTTATTAGTTGCCCTTTATTCCAATAATACATATGTAATGAGCTGAGTGGTCCCATCATTCCCATATGAAATCACAGATCAACAAAAGAATTGGGCGCTTTTAACAGGGACAAAGTGGCAAGTGGCTTTCCACAAATCAGTTCTTACAGATTCTGACACTTGTCCTACTGCTATCCATTTAAGATGATGCTGTGTTCAGAGATGACATGGGTAAAAAATGGTAAAAATCGCTAACCATAGCAATTCCTTGGTCCTTGACTGTATCCTTAAGCTCCCTCTGATTTCACTGGTAGTTAGCTAATCAGATAATTCTATTTAAGATCTGTGTATACTGTCAAATTTCCTACTCTGTATATGTGCATTAGCCAGTTATCGAATAGAAAAGAATTGGAAAAATGACTATAAAACGTTAATTATTAACAATGGCTTAACCAAGTCTCCCCTCTCACCATTGGCTTATGCTTTTGTACAGGACCCCCTGGAGACTGGCGGACTCTAATCCAGCAGGTCCTCTTATGTTGGGGTGCTGTTACCAATAGAGAACACGAGGATGAGTTTGGACCCCCCAAAACTATATGTAAAATTTTGTCTTTATGCTTATGTTTTTATTTTCAGGAACAACCTTCATCAAAACCAAAAAACTACTTATGATCCAAAATAAGGTGGAGAATCACAGTTTGGCAGAGAGAGTAGAAAACTGAGGGTTGTAGCTCTCTGTAGACCCAAATTTCTTTAAAAACGCCTTTTCTTTTGTCCTTAGAGCTCATGCACTTTTTTCCTTCCATTCCAAATTATCTCTGTTTATTTAATGTAATAAATGTTTTTAATTACAGCATAACAGCTCTTGGATGAACTTCTGTTATTTATCTAAATTAAGCCAAACAATTTCTATTTCTTTCTGAGGCCTTCTAATGAATGGCTAGATGTTGGACTCTCTCTGGCCCCTTAGTGCCCTACTGACCTGTGGGAGATCATTGAATTTTTCATTGTGCTCTTGGGCTCCTCGATATATGGAATGAGGTTTGCACCATATCAATTCAGGGGTTCTGGCTTTCTTAATGTCTATTTTTTGTGAACACATTACTTCCTATTATTTCTTTATTCTGACTCCCAGTTAAGGTGGTTAAGCAAATAGGCACCTAATGCACTTATAGAGATAATTATAAAATAATTATTTAGAAATCTGGAGTCATTTTCTCTCTTAAATTCACTCCTTGAAAGAATACTTGACAAATTATACATATGTTATGGGAAGAATAGGTTAGTATGTCATTCAGTTCACTTCCAAAATATTTTTAGACAACTTCTTATATCAGACAAGACCCACGAATGTGGAAATACAAAGCTCAACAAGACAGCTTAGGATTTGAAGAAACAGGCTGTCTAGAAAGAGAAACTGACATGAAATGAAATAATGATCGTGCTGTGTCATAACTAATGGCCCATTCTTAGTTTTTCCCAATTCTTACTTTTTCCTCAGTGGTAGTTTTTCCTTTGTCTATTTGAGCTACTCTTTTCAGGGAGGAATTTTTTCTCCTCTTTATATATAGTGGAAGGACCCCAGGAAATAATTGTAACAGGTGATCTCATCTTTCTGCTCATAACTTACTGGACCAGAGTTGACCAATTACTCAAGCTGAGCCAAGTAGATGTTCTCTTTAAAAGTTGTTAGAACAGCAAGATTCAGAAATGGCTGTGAGTGCTGTGTGTAATCAACCTAGGACACATAAACTTGGAAGCAATAGTTCATATTCTTTTGACACAAGAACTAGAGAAAGCCAGACTCAGAGACAGACTAGAATATGTGCACAAAAGAGGAGAGCTGAGAAGAAAGTACTGATGGAGTTTTTAGTTCCACTGTTTAACTCCACTCTTCAAAAGGCAGTAAAATTCTGCACCAGACCACCAGCTTTTCCATCAGGTACCACTGTCCTTGTTACCACAGGTGAGAAACTTAAACTTTATACCTCAGTTTCCTCATGTGTAAAAAGGAAATGATGATAATAGTACACCAGTCCATAGTAATACAATTACTGTGATACTTATAGTCTATTACCCCAGTATTAACACAGTGAAGTTTTTGCAAAGATTAAATCACCTAATGTGTGTAATGTGCTTAGAGCAGATTTTGGCATGTAATAAGCACTTGATAAATGTGAGCTGATATTATTATTGTTCTTGCCATTGGATATCATGGGATAAATTTCAATAATTAAGATAAAGTCCCTCTTGGGGCACCTGGGTGGCTCAGGTGAGATTGAGCCTGGACTGGGCTCTGGGCTGATTGCAGAATCTATCTGAGAGTCTTTCCCTCTCCCTCTACTCCTCCCCCTGCTCTCTGTGTCTCAAATAAATAAATAAAATCTTAAAAAAGAAAAAAAAAGATAAACTCTTTTACTTCCTTGAGTTAGTTTCTATTACAAAAAGCTCAAAACATTGCCCTCTTCATAAAGTTTTAACTTGTCAGTAGTGTTTTGACTTTAATCAGCACAATAAGGGAGAGCCTAGGCTGACGGAAAAAAAATCAACCTTGGCAAAATATTTCTGAGCTCCATCTTTCTTTTTGTTAAATGGAGGTTTAAATAACAATTGCGTAAGGTTGTTTGAGGATTAAATGACTTATAGTGTCTATTACCTGCCATACTGTGAATAAACATCCATTAATGTGATATTATACTTATTATTTTCAGTAAATTTATTCTAATTCATTCTATATTTATTATTATCTGATGAACTCACTTTATTGTTGCTAGTTTGCCTGAATGGTGAGTTTTTTTTCCCTTCAAAATTGTTTGGAGTTCTTTTGCTAGTAATTTTAGTTCTAAAAAGTACTATAATAAAATAATTAAGTAATTTTATCCATTATGAATATTAAATGTCTAAATTTTTTGTGAATTTGTCAAGGATGACAGTTAAAGTAGGACTTAGTCTTAACTGTTTAATCATTTCCTTGTAGTCCCTACTCTTAATACACTTCTACTTCAATATGTATCAGATAAGTTAGTAACTATTCTTAAAAATCTAAAATTTCAAATGTCTTCTAGAAGAGGATTAAGGTATTATGATAGTCAAACTAGCATTTAAAATATAGTTACCATTTTCTCTACATTTCTTAGATTCTTCTTTTCATTTCACTATATTTGTTACACTATTTTCATCCTTCCTATTATAACATTCAGGATTGCATTGTTTTATTAGATACTAAATAATCATCTGAATTAACAAATATTAAAATACAATTTCACAATTTAGTAATCAAGTATTTTGGTCCAATTTAATACAGGCCTTTGTACCCACAAATAGAAATCAGTGAGGTCAAGAACTTCTGCATATAGTTCAAAAAGGAGACGTTTTTACAATTTTTAAACATAAGGTGCTTATCAGCTTAAAATGGCAACAAACAATAACTCTGTTTTGACTCAGGTCCTGATCTCATGGATCATGAGATTGAGCCCCATGTTGGGTTCTGCACTCAGCGGGAGTCTGCTTGGATATTCTCTCTCTCTCCCTCTCTTCCCCCACTCATTCTCTCTCTCTCTATCTCTCAAATAAATAAATAAAATCTTGGGGCGCCTGGGTGGCTCAGTGGTTAAAGCCTGTGCCTTCGGCTCAGGTCATGATCTCAGGATCCTGGAATCGAGTCCCGCATCGGGCTCTCTGCTCAGCAGGGAGCCTGCCTCCTCCTCCTGTCTCTCTCTGCATGCCTCTCTGCCTACTTGTGATCTCTCTGTCAAATAAATTAAAAAAATCTTAAAATAAATAAATAAATAAATAAATAAAATCTTGAGGGGAAAAAAAAAAAAAAGAAGCCCTAAATGAATTAACTTAAAAACGGAACACAGTAAAAGGAATTTAAAAATGCAATGCCTGAAATTTTAACAGTCCAACATGTCAGTAAGAGAATTATTTCCGGTAGCCTTTCTAAAAAATTATTTTTTTTTAGAAAAATGAAATAAAAAGGCATTTAGGAGATAGAGATAAAGATGTCAAAACTAAGAATGAGAAAGTAAATGTGGTCAAAGTCCTGGAAGAGATTAAAGTTATCAGGGGGATGCCTGGGTGGCTCAGTGGGTTAAGACTCTGCCTTCGGCTCAGGTCATTATCTCAGGGTCCTGGGATCAAGTCCTGCATCAGGCTCTCTGCTCGGTGGGGAGCCTGCTTCCCCTCTCTCTCTGCCCATCTCTCTGCCCATCTTTCTGCCTACTTGTGATCTCTCTCTCTGTGTGTCAAATAAATAAATAAAAATCTTTAAAAAAAATAAAGTTATCAGGTACAATTCTTTTTCTGAAAAAAAAAAAAAAAAAAAAAAAAAAAAAAAAAAAACCTGTACAAAATGAAAAATTTCCTAACAAAATATTAACCATCCTCAGGAAAAAAATAAGATAATTCAGCAGACAAATTATGGGAGAAGAGATTCTAAAAGTTAATTTTATTCTATAAGTTTAAAAGGCACTGATCTGTTGGTAAGTCCTGAGAAACTTCATATTGAAAACTATCTTTTGGAAAAGCATATTTAACCTGTGCAACCATGAAAAAAATGAAATTCTCACCAATTTATTTTAAGTTATACACTTTAATCCCAAGAACTGACAAAGGTAGCAAAAAAAATCAGTATTGCCCTATAAATCAATATAATTTATTAATATGGATAAAAATGTATAAATAAATATTAGTTGATGGATCCAGGAGAGTATTAAATGAATAATTCACCAGAGCAAAAATAAGTTTATTACAGGAATGTAAGGGTGGTTCGATATTATTCAGGATATTAACATAATTTATTATACGTTACTCTAACCTAGGGAACATTGTGTGATCTGGCCCCTCCCGGTCACCCTGCCCACAGCTTTAACCATGTTTCCCTCACACAGTATAATCTAATCACATTTAACATTTTTCAGTTCATTAAATATGTATGTAGTCCTCTTCTTAACTTGAAGTCTTTGCCATAGTAAGTTTCTTTGCCTGCTTTGAATACTGATTAGCCATGAAGTTCACAAAAAGGCCATTTTACCATTTTTATACCAGGAACAAACAAATGTATAATATTCATTCAACATTTTCTATTACATCCCTTTTAATACCATATATATACACACATATGTACATACATATGCATACATCTAGATATACATATGTATTATATCTATGTAACCACGGATTATCTTTTATATTCCTTGTGCTTATACATTTGTAAATTTCTATTCCATTGATTTATTTTACTGTTGTACCCTTAGAACCTAGAAAAGCATCTGGAACACATTAGGGGCTCAATAAGTATTTAGTAATTGAATGAAAAATTACATCAATATTAATGGAGAAAAATCATCTAAACCAACAAATGATCAAAAAGAGTATGATACAATTTAGCAGCTATCACTCATAAAAAGTATTAAGTAAAATAGAAGGAAATTGTATAAAGGATATAAAGACTACCAATATTCAACAGCAAATACCATTTTGAGATTGAAATTCATATGATAATCAGGAAAATACAGGTCATGGTCAGCAAAATCAATGAACGTTTTCTGAAGATTAAGTAGTACGAAGAGGCAAGAATAGAATAAATTCAAGACAAATAGAGAAAAAATACAAAATTTTCCTTCAATTTTAGATGATATAACTCATTACTAGAAAATGAAAAATAGTTTATTAAAGCCTTATGAAAATGAATAAAACTATTTAGAAAATTGGCTGTATGCCAGATTAATGTATAAAAATCAATAGCTTTCTCCGTATTTGCAATAATCAGTTAGAAATAGGAAGGGAAAATTAATACCTCGTTGACAATACTAATCAAGATGATAAAATACTAATAAAGTTTTAAAAAGCTATTGGACTAAAAAACATTATTAAAGAACATAAGAAATGTGAATATAGATATACTATCACTGAAGGAATGTTTTTTTAAGATTTTATTTACTTATGTGACAAAGAGACACAATGAGAGAGGGAACATAAGCAGGCAAGTGGGAGAAGGAAAAGTAGGCTTCCTGCTGAGCAGGAAGCCCAGTATGGGGCTCGATCCCAGAGCTCCAGGATCATGACCTGAGCGGAAGGCGGACGCTTGAGGACCAAGCCACCCAGGTGCCCTTGAAGGAAGGTTTGATTCCAAAAAAACAAATAGACACTTTAATCGCCTTTACTGAAGTATAATTTATATATATAGTAAATGTAAACATTTTAATTGTGTAGCTGATAGGTTTTTACAAATGTATACATCACTGTAATTTCTACCTATTTCAAGATATGGAACATCTGCATCACATTGAAAGATTCTCTCTAGGGGCACCTGGGTGGGTCTGTCGGTTAAGCCTCTGACTCTGATTTCTGCTCAGGTCATGATCTCAGGGTCATGAGATTGAACCCAGTATGGCTGCTGAGCATGGAATCGGTCTAGGGTTCTCTCCCTCTCCCTCTGTCTCTCCCTTCCACACTTACTATCTCTCTCTCTCTCAAAAAAACAAAACCAAAAATAACAAAAAATGCTTCTCTCATGCCCCTTTGTAGGGAATCCTCCCCCTTACAGCAAATCTCAGGAAACCACTGACCTGATTTCTATCAGTAGAGATTAGATTTGTCATTTTAGAACCACGTCAACACAGTAATACATGTACTTCTTTCACTCAACATAATGTTTTCAAAATTTACCCTCATTGCATCCATAGTTGTATCAGTAGTCCATTTCTTAATTTGCATATTCTTCATAAGAATATATGAATGTTTCACCTCTCTTCCCCTATTCATGGACAGTTTGTAAATTTCTGTTTGGGGACCTTGTTAAAGTTGTTATTCTGATATTATATTTCAATGTATCTTACTTTTATTAGCATATTTGATCTATTCTCTTGGGTGAATATTTAGGAGTGGGATTACTGATTCAGGTAGCGAGTACACCTAAAAATAATTTTATCTGCTTTATGGAAATACAGTTTACATACCAACAATTCACTTATTGAAATTATCTAATTCAGTGGTTGATAGGATATTCACAGATATCTGCCACACCACCACAGGCGGTTTTAGAACATTTCCATCACTTCAAAAAGAAACCTCATACACCTTATGTGTCACGTCCCTGTTCCCTCATGCTCCTCTCCTTACCCCTGAGAAATCACTATTGTACTTTCTCTCTGTGTAGATTTCCCTATCCTGGATTTTCATGTAACTAGAATCAGGGCATGTAGTTTCATGTGATTGGCCTCTTCCAACATGTTTTCATTTGAAGTAGAATTGCTGAGCCATATGATAATTCTATTTTTAAACATTTGAGGAACCCGGTGCATTGTTTTCCAAAGTGATTGCACTATTTTCAGTTCCCATAAGTAGCGTATGAGGATTCCAATTTCTCCACATCCTCCCCAATACTTGTTATCTGACTTTTTTATTCTAGCCATCTTAACTTGTATGACATGGTATCCCATTGTGGTTTTGATTTGTATGTGCCTGATGACTAATGATGTTGGCCATCTTTTCATGTGCTTATTGACCATTTGAATATCTATCTTCCATGGAAAATACCCATTCCATTCTTTTTCCAATTGATTGATTGGGTTATTTGTCTTCTTATTAAGTTGTGAGAATTCTTTATATATGCCACACATAAATATGTCTTCAGATATATGATTTGTAAATGTTTTCTTCCATCCTGTGATTGTAACTGAACCCAAATGCATCTGCCTGATGTACAGCAAAGCAAATCACTAATACTTCAGGTATGCAGCAAGAAAAGCGTTTATTCAAGAGACAGCCAAATAAGGTGATAGGAGGATAAGCCTCAAGCCCCTCTCCCTAAAGGGGAAGAGAACAAGATTTTATAATCATAGGAGTTGAGATTACATACATATTGATGAAAAGGATGGGGAAACTTATATGCCATAAGGAGAGATGGAACATGCACTTTTAGCAAACATATAGGTAACATGAATCTCATGTTCACTTTGGGGTTGAGACTTAACATCAGAATGAGGCAAAATTCAGCCTCTGACATCAGGAAGTTATCTTTGGACAGGGAGGAGGAGCTATGGACACGCTCTGAGAGCTGTTATAAACTGGATGGAGTCTTGGACTCCTTATCTCAGGTAAGGGATGCAGGGCCTTGCTTGTGCATAAGCTAGAACATGTCAGTTGACCTTGAATCCAGGCTTCTGCAAAGACAGCCAGTGAATTTGTTAGTGGGGTCTGAAAAGATAAAAAGCTGATTGGGGAGATAAGGTTCTCTGAAAAACAAATTTTAAATTTTCTGCTAGTTTCAACCTCATTGATCCTATGGGACACAGTTTCATGACTGTCTTTTCACATTCTCATTGGTGTCCTTTGAAGCACAAAGTTTTAAGTTTTGATTAAATTATCTTTTTTTTTTCTTTTGTTGCTTGTGCTTTTGGTATCATGTTTAAAATTTTCTTGCCAGTTAATTAAAAAAAAAAAGTTTTTCTTGCCAAATAAGAGATCATGCAAATTTATCTCTGTTTTCTTCCAGGACTTTGATAGCTTTAGCTCTTACATTTTTGGTCTTTGATCCGTTTTGAGTTAATTTTTGTATGTGGTGCAAGGTAAGTGTCCAACTTTACTCTTTTGCATTTGGAGATCCAGTTTTCCTATTTGTTGAAAAGATTATCCTTTCTTCATTGAATGGTTTGGGCACACTTAGCAAAATTCAGCTGGGCACAGATACATGGGTTTATCTCTTAACTCTCAGTGCTATTTTATTGATCCATGTGACCTCATGTGCGCCAGTATATTCTTGTTTTGTTTTCAGCTTTATTGAGCAGTAATTGACAAATAATATTATAACATATTTAAAGTGCGATTATTTAATAAGTGTATACATTGTGAAAGAATTCCTCCTATCTAATTAACGCATCTATCTATATATGGTGACATTTAAGTTCTAATTGCTTAGCTAATTTCAGCTATACAATATAGTGTTATCAACTATAATCACCATTTTATGCATTAGATTTTAGGCCTTGTTCATCTTGTAGTTGAAAGTTTGTACCCTTTACCAACCTCACTCCGTCCTCGCCTCCCTCCACATCACTCCCACCCAGTCCCTGGCAACTACTTTTAACTCAATGTTTCTATGAGTTTGACTTTTTTTTTTTTTTAAATCCGCATATAAATGATATCAGTCAATGTTTGACTATTGGAAAGATTTCCTTCTTTCTCATGACTGAATAACATACCTGTGTGTGTGTGTGTGTGTGTGTGTGTGTATACAAAGATATGTCTGATATCCTGTTTTCATTTCCTTTGGGTATATACCTAGAAGTGGGGTTGTTGGATCATATGGTAGTTCTATTTCTTCTTAAGTTTTTATTTAAATTCCAATTAGTTAACATAAATGCAATATTAATTTCAGTGCACAATATAGTCATTCTTCTCTTCCATACAATACTTGGCGCTCATCACAGCAAATGCACTCATTAATCCCCATCATTTTTTCACCCATCCTCCCACAACCCCCCCAAAGCCATCTGTTTGTTCTCCGTAGTTAAGAGTCTTTTCTTGGTTTGCCTCTCTCTCTCTCTCTCTCTTTCTCTTTGCTCATTTGTTTTGTTTCTTGAATTCCACATACCACACACAAGTGAAATCATATGGTACTTGTCTTCCTCTGACTGATTTCTTTCATTTAACATAATACTCTCTACCTCCATTCATGTTGTTGCAAATGGCAAGATTTCATTCTTTTTTATGGCTGAGAATATTCCTGTGTGTGTGTGTGTGTGTGTGTGTGTGTGTGTGTGTAGTTGTTCTATTTTTAATTTATTTGAGGAAACTCCATATTGTTTTCTGTAGTGGCTGCACCAATTTATATTTCCACCAAGAGTGCTCAAAGGTTTCCTTTTATCCACATCCTCACCTCTTGTCAGTGGTTAGACAATATCTTATTTTTAAGATAAAATGTTTTTATTTGCATTTTCTTGAGAATTAGTGACATTGAACACCTTTTCATATATCTGTTGGCCATCCATATGTTTTTGGTTGAGAGATGTCGATTCAGTTCTCCTTTTTTTTTATCAGTTTATTTCCTCTGCTTATTTTTAAATCAGATTATGATTATTATTGCCCTTGCTTGAGTTGTGTGAGTTCTCTATATATTTAGGATATTAACTCCTTACCAGATACATGATTTATAAATACGTTCTCCCATTCAATATGGTGTCTTTTCATTTTGTTGATGTTTTCTTTTGCTGTGCAGAAACTTTATAGTTTGATGTAGTCCCATTGATTATTTTTGTTTTTGCTGCCATTGCTTTTAGTGTCATATCCTAAAATGTTAGTTCTTCATTCTATTATTGGGGTTTAATTTTACTCTACATTTTCTTGCATTATAAGGTAAAAATTGAGATAATTTATTCTAAACATGTATTTTCCTTTTCTTTTTTTCCCCTCTTCTATCTGCTTTCTTCCCTTCTCTCCTCTCTTGTCCTTCCTTTCCTTCCCTCTCTTCTCTGTTCCTCTCCTCTCCTGCCTTGCCTTCCCCTGCCTTCCCTTCCATTTTCCTCCCCCTCTCCACCCCACTCCTCTCTTGATTTTTCCTCTCCTCTTCTTTCCTTCTTCTGTAATATAGGTCTTTAAAGTTCTAGGCACTGCTTTAGATGCATACCCAGAAATTCTGATTTTTTTATTGTCATTCATCTACAAACATTTTCTACTTTTGTGTATCATTTTTTTTATCATGAATCTCTTGGGTTTTATTTGCTTTCTGAATATTTATTTTTGTTAATAATTTCTAATTAATTTCTGTTGGGATTAGAGAATATATTCTATAATATTTCAATTGTATATTGATTAAAATTATTTTATAGCCCAGCATTTAGTTCATCTTGGTGAATATAACCATGGCTGTGGAAAATTTTATTATTTCTGTTTGCTTTAACTTATTCATCATGAAATTTGAAAGTTTATTATTAAGTGCATATATATTTTAGGTTGATATGTGTTTCTTAGAGATTGTCCTTTTTAATAACTAAGAAATTACTTTATATTTTGTCTTGAAATATACTCTTTTTAATATTAATGTAGTCATGCAAGCTTTCTTTTGTTTTCATTTGTGTGGGTAAATATTTTTCATTTGAGAACAAACTGATGATTACCAGAGGGGACGCAGGAAGGGAATAGGTGAAAGAGAGATGGGGTTTAAGAGTGGACTCTCATGATGAGCACTGAATAATGTATAGAATTGTTGAATCACTATATTGTATACCTTAAACTAATAGATCAATGTATATAAATAATAGCAGAACTAACATTAAAAACCTAATTAAAAATCGATTTTTTATGATGTTATTTATGAAGTGTTCCTTTGGTAGACAACATAGAGTTGATTCCTAATGATTATCTTTGCCTTTTAATTTCTGCCTTTCTGCTATTTGTTTCTCTGAAAGAGTTTTCACTGTACTCTCATTATGTGGAGTATTTTCATTGTATTAGAATTTTATAGACTTTTTTTCATTTTGAGTATGCCATTCCTTTCTCATCTGGCTTCTATTATTTCTAATGAGAAATCACAATAATTTTTTTATCATTGTTCACTATAAGCAATATTCCTCTTTTTCTCTGGTTATTTTGAATATTGTTTCAGTATTATTTCTTTATTTTTTCAGCTGTTTAACTATGATGTGATGGCCTTAGGTACTGTTTACTATGAATTTATCTAGTTTTTAGTTTGCCGAGCTTTGTGGATCTATAAATTAATATTTATCATTAAAATTTTAAATAATTTTAGCCTTTGTTCTTTCACATATTTTTTTGTTTTCACTCCACTTCTGGGATAACTACTAACATATGTATTAAACTTAAGAAGACCTTCTCAATTGATAGAACAAAGAAATACATGTGTGTATGTCAACTTACGCATGTACTTATAGCTACAGGCGTCTCTAAATGTAATAATCTGTATTTATTTAAAACTAAAGATGAGTTCTTACTGCTATCTCCAACCTTAATACATTAACATCTGGATCATTTAGCCTCTGACTCTTGCTTACTGCCAAATTCCAATGTCATAAGTGAGAAATCTGGCTCTCGCCATCTGCCATCCTTTTATTTAATCATTCCTTTCTGGTATACATGTAGAGCAGCATCAACAATTTAACCCATACTCTTGTGGAGAACAACATTATCAATTATAGCATAACACTTACACACAGATATTTTGCTTTGGTCTTAACAGACGTCACTCATTTTCTGTTACTTGGACAGTGTCTTTCTTTCCCACCCCTTTCAATGAGGCTATTTCATACAATTGTAATGTAATTAGAATCTCTTGTCGAGTCTGCATTCCTTCTTGGAGTCATCTAACCTCCTTAATATTTTTTTAGTTTGCATACATTAAGGTTCATTCTTTGTTCTATAAAGTTCTGCAGGCTTTGAAAATGCACAAGTTCATGTAACATTATTACAGCACCACAAGGAAGAGTTTCAGTACTGTAAAAATTCCCTGTGTTTCACATATTCAATCCCGTACACCTCCCTCACCCATACTGAATCCCCGGCAACTTCTGATTTATTTACTCTCTTAATAGTTTTGCCTTTCCCAGAATGTGCACAGGTGGATTCATATAGTAGGTACACTTTTCAAATTGGCTTCTACTTCAGAGCTGAGATGTCCTTTTACAGATGAACGGATAAAAAAGATGTGGTATATGTATACAATGGACTATTAACTCAGCCATCAGAAAGGATGGATACTTACCATTTACAGTGATGTGGATGGAACTTGAGGGTATTATGCTAAGTGAGATAAGTCAATTGTAGAAAGACAATTATATGGTTTCACTCATATGTGGAATATAAGAAACAGTGCAGAGGATCAAAGGGAAGGCAGGGAAAGCTGAATAGGAAGAAATCAGAGAGGGAGACAAACCATGAGAGACTCTTGAGAGTGAGAAACAAACTGAGGGTTGCTAAAAGGGAGGTGGGTGGTGGGATGGGCATTTAGGAGGGCAAGTGATGTGATGAGCACTGGGTGTTATAAGCAACTGATGAATTGTTGAACACTACATCTGAAACTAATGATGTACTGTTTATTGGTTAATTGAATTTAAATAAAAATACAAAATTATAATATGGAAAAAGAATATACATTTAAGATTCTCACATGTCTTTTCATGCCTTGATAACTCATTTCTTTATTACTAGATAATTTTTTCATTTTATGAATGTATCACAGTTGTGTGTGTGTGTGTGTGTGTGTGTGTGTGTGTGTGTGTGTTTTCCTATCCATTTATTGAAGGGCATCATTTTTTTGCATCCAGGTTTTGGAAGTTATGAGGAAAGTTGCTGTAATCACTCATGTGCAGGTTTTTGTGTGAATATAATCTTCAAATCAGCAGGGTAAATACCTAGTAGTGTGATTATTGGGTCAAGTGGTAAGACAATGTTTAGCTTTTTAAGAAACTGCTGAAGTACCTTCCAATGATTGTACCATTTTGAAGTTCCACCAGGCAAGAATGAGCTTTCCTGTTGTTCTAGATCATCACTAGTGTTTTAATATTGTCAATATGTTTTTTTGGATTTTAGTCATTTTATACTTAGGTGGTGACTTCTTGCTTTTGTTTTATGATACAAGTCCTAAATCACTAATGATTTTAAGTATATTTTTATATGCCTTTTGCTACGTGTGTATCTTTTGGTGAGGTGTCTCTTCAAATATTTTTACCCATATTTTAATTGGGTTTTTGTTTTTATATTATTGAACTTTAAGAGTTATTTGCAAGTTTTAGATATATCAGTTATGTGTTTTGCAAATATTTCTCCCACTCTGTGGATTATCTTCATTCCCTTACAAGTATTTTTCATAGAGGTAATGAACACCTTATAAATTTTTCTTTCATAGATTATGTTTTTGGTGGTATTTCTAAAATGCTAACGCCAAAAGTTCCTCTAGATTTTTCCCTCTTTTTTTGGAAGGTTTGCAGTTTTTCATTTTAAATTTAAGTCTATGATACATGTTGCATTAATATTTCTGAAAGATGTAAGGTCTGTGTATAGATTCATCCTTTTAATATATACATCCAACTGTTCTATGCATCATTTGTTGAAAATGCTTTTTTTCCCTCAGTGTATTTCTTTTGCTACTTTGTCAAAGGTCAGTAGAATATAACTATGTTGTTGTTTCTGGGGACTTGTATTGTGTTCCATTGGTTTATGTGTCTATTCTTTTGGTAATACCATGTTGTCTTGATTGCTGAAGCTTTAGAGTAAGTCTTGAATTCAAGTAGTGTCAGTTTTTAAACCATGTTCTCCAGCATTGTGTTGGTTATATGGATATTTTGTCTTTTCATACACAATTTAGAATATATTTGTTGATGTAACAAATGATTTGCTAGATTTTGACTGATATTACAGTAACTCTATAGATCAAGTTGGGAAGTATTTAAACAATACTGTGTCTTCCAGCTTACAAAAAAATGGATTCTTTCTCCATATATTTAATCTTATTTGATTATTTTCATCAGAGTTTTGCTGTTTTCTACATACAGAGCCAGTATATATGTTGTTAGAAGTGTAGTTAAATACATTTCCTTTTTTTAAGTGTTATTTATTTATTTTTATTTATTTTTTTAAAGATTTTATTTATTTATTTGACACAGAGAGAGATCACGAGTAGGTGGAGAGGCAGGCTGAGAGAGAGGGGGGAGCAGGCTCCCTGCTGAGCAGAGAGCCCGAGGGGCTGGATCCCAAGAGCCTGAGATCATGACCTGAACCAAAGGCAGAGGCTTAACCCACTGAGCCACCCAGGCGTCCCTTTTTAGTGCTATTTAAGATGTTGTGTTTTTGTTTTTTGTTTTCCAAATTTCGATAGCCTATTTATGATATACAGGAAAGCATCTAACTTTTGTACTTCTGTATATTTACTATATATTGTGTGACCTTGCTGCAATTGTTTCCTAGTTCCAGAAGGGTTTTTCTTTGTTTATTTAGTCAATTCTTTGAGATTTTCTACACTGGTAATCATGTCATCTGCAAATAAAGTTAGTCTTATTTTGTTCTTTATCTTATATGGATGAAGGTATGATCTTTATTTCCTCTTTGTGTCTATATTGCTTTGGATATTGCCAACCGCTTTTTTTTCTATTGGTATGAGGGTATGTTTTTTTTTCTTTAGTTTGTTGATATGATGAATTGAATTAATGGTTTTTAAATCAGATTTAATAAATTTATAGACCTGGAGCTAATCCCACTTTTTATTCATTATTGGATAAATTTGCCATTTTTTTTGGCAAATATTTGCACCTATATTTATGAGATCTATAGGCCTGTAGTTTTCTTTCCTTGTAATGTCTATAAAGTTTTTACATTAGTGTAATATTGGCCTTGTGGAATGAATTACAGTGTTCCTTTGGCTTTATTTACTTAGAATGTAGAGAATTGGTATATCCTTTTTAAATTCTAGGTAGAATTCATCATTGAAACCATCTGGGTCTGAAGTTTTATTTTGCTTTTGAAGATTATAAATTTTTGGTTTGATTTTTAAATAAACATAGACTTAACCAGATTAGGTGAATTTTGATAGTTAGTGTATGTCAAAGAATTGGTGCATTCTATCCAGGTTATCAAATTTGTTGTCATAGATAGTTATAATATCCCTTTATTACCCTTTTAATGTCCATGAGATCATAGTGATGACTCTTCTTTCACTTCTGATATTAGTAATTTTTTTATTCTTTCTTTCTCTCTTTCTCTTTTTTGGCCTTGTTAGAGGCTTATGGAGAACACACTGGGAATATTTCAAAATGACTAATTTTCCCTCCCTGCCCAAAACATGAGGGTTTTTATTGGCCTTTCAGCATGGGCTCTGGTGGTATTCCTGAAATTAAGACCCATAAGAGTGCAGAGTACCTGCAAGGCTGGAGACCCCAGGCATTTATGTTATTGTTATTTTATTATTATGTTATTGTTATTATGTTATTATGTTATCATGTCTTATGTTAGTCAACACTCAGCTTCTAGCAATTCATCAAAGTTACCATTTAAAAAAAAAAAAGATTTATTAGAGAGAGAGAGAGAGAGCACAAAAGTAGGGAGAGGAGCAGAGGGAGAGAATCTCAAGCAGACTCCCAGGGTGCTCCATCTCAAGATCCAGGAGATCGTGACCTGAGCCAAAACCAAGCATGGCACATTTAACCAACTGAACCACCCAGGTGTCCCTCATCAGTGTTACCATTTAAGAGTTGCTACTAGTTTATGAGTCCAGCACTTTCTCCAGGTAAGTTTATCGCAGCTGTGATCTTTGTATTTGTCTCTTTCTCCAGGTTTCAAGTGGTTTGTCCTGTGGCTTCAAATCTCTGATAGGTTCCAGAAAATGTACTGATTTTTGGGGTGCCTGGGTGGCTCAGTTGGTTAAGCATCTGCCTTGGCTCAGGTCATGATCCCAGCGTCCTGGGATCAAGTCCCACGTCAGGCTCCCTGTCCGGTAGGAAGCCTGTTTCTCCCTCTCTTCCCTGCTTGGGCTCTCTCACTATCTTTGTCTGTCCCTCTCTCTCAAATAAATAAAATCTTTTTTAAAAAAAAGTGCTGATTTTCTATTTGTTGAATTTTCATTCTTGTACGGTTTAAAGTGATGACTTCCAAGACTCCTATATGTGAGATCTGGCCGTGGGACAGTATTTTGGCTTATTTTGCAGTGTATTTATATATACTTTAAAATATTTACTTACCTAATCAAACAGCTGGGGATCTGAGTCATCTTAGGACTGTGTCTTCTTTATGGCTTTTTAAATTTTAATTAATTAATTAACTTTTAATCATAGATAAAAATGACCTGAGTTGTTCCTTACTAGTAATGTTTGACTGTATACTTTACATTGTTGATAAGATATAGACACTTTCTATCTTTTGTTTTCCTCTGAGTAATGTTGGCTTTTATTTAAATAGGTAGCTCACTAAATGACAAATCATTCTGATCTCCTGCAAGCTTGTTTATATGTTGTATTAGTGCATATATGTATCAGGATCAAGATGTTCTTACAGCCCTTCTTATTATCACTCAATACAGATATTTTCTGTCCCTTGTGGATATTATGAAAGCTTTCTTATGGTTTATTCACGTAGATCTACCTGCTGAGTACCTAGTTCTATGGCACATTTCTTTTTTATTTTTTTTTAAAGATTTTATTTATTTATTTGACAGACAGAGATCCCAAGTAGGCAGAGAGGCAGGCAGAGAGAGAGAGGAGAAAGCAGGCTCCCCAAGGAGTGGAGAGCCTGATGTGGGGCTCGATCTCAGGACCCTGGGATCATGACCTGAGCCGAAGGCAGAGGCTATAACCCACTGAGCCACCCAGGCGCCCCCACATTTCTTAAATATAAAGCACACTACTTCTGGTATTTCAGCTCAGTGCTCAGTGTGTTTGGGAAGTTTTAACAAGATCGCTACATTCTGGCAGGGGCAGTTAACCAATGTTCTTTAGCACCGCCCAACCTGTACAATCTCCCTCTTTTTTTATTTTATTTTCCCAACACATAGCAACAATTCTACTCGATCTGCAAATGTACAAGAGAGCCCCTAGTAAAGGGTTTATGGGAAAATCTGCCCTCTAATTTAACTCCCTCCTTTCTAGTGTTCTGTCTTTTTTTTTTTTTTTAAGATTTTATTTATTTATTTGACAGACTGAGATCACAAGAAGGCAGAGAGGCAAGCAGAGAGAGAGAGAGGAGGAAGCAGGCTCCCTGCTGAGCAGAGAGCCTGATGTGGGGCTCGATCCCAGGACCCTGAGATCATGACCTGAGCTGAAGGCAGAGGCTTAACCCACTGAGCCACTCAGGTGCCCCCTAGTGTTCTGTCTTAACAGATTCCAAATGCTTCTACTATCCTGAATTTTGTTTTCAGTCTTCTTGGATAATGATAATTTCCATGTTCAGGTTTGATTCCTGGGCATAGAGAAAAGGATACTTATCGCAGAAAACAGTGACCCTCCTGTCCCAAATGGAAATATGTATGTCTATCAAATGATCGTGAGTGAAGAAATTGTGGTATACAGTTGACCCTTTAACAACATGGGCATTATGTTTGCTGACTTCCCAAGCAGTAAAAAAATTGTGTATAATTTAACTCCCCTAAAACATAACAACTAATAGTCTACTGTTGTCTGGAAACCTTACTGACAACATAAATAGCTGAATAACACATATTTTGTATGTTACATGTATTATATGTTGTATTCTTACAATATAGCAGGCTAAAGAACATAAAATGTTATTAGGAAAATCATAGGATGGGGGTGCCTGGGTGGCTCAGTCATTAAGCACCTGCCTTTGGCTCAGGTCATGATCCCAGGGTCCTGGGATCAAGCCCTGCATCGGGGCTTTCTGCTCAGTGGGAAGCCTGCTTCTCCCTCTCCCACTCCCCCTGCTTGTGTTCCCTTTCTCACTGTGTCTCTCTTTGTCAAATTAATAAATAAAATCTTTTTAAAAAATAACATATTAAAATAAAAGGAAAACCATAGGATGAAAAAATACATTTATAGCACTGTACTGTATCTATTGAAAAAAAAAATCCCATATAAGTGGCCCTGCATAGTTCAAATGCTTGTTCAAGAGTCAACTGTATACGCATTATTAAGATGAATGAATTTGATCTTTTATGTATTTAAATGAGGAAGCATTATGATGTAATTATAAGTGAAAATGCCAGATGGAATAATAAGCCAAGTATGATACCATTAGAAATTTAAAAATATACACATACACAAACATCCCAACACAAGTAGAGAAATTTGTTGAATGATATAATCCAAATGAATACATACTTTTGTACTAATGTATGTGAACTCTGAACCAGTAAGGCAATATTTTTTAATGAATTAGAGAACTCTTTGGTTTAGTAATGTATACAGAATTTATCTTGAATTGGTGCCATTTTAACAATGAAAGTGAGTGCTATTTATCAATAATTGAGCTTGAAAAATGGGCATAAACTAGAGTTGTCCTGGAAAAATCCCAAGACGCATGATCCCACTACATATTAGGTCTGTTTGTTATGGGAATGAAGTTTATTACAAGTACTCATGTGTATCCAGTTCTGTCCTACTGTTGGTGCCATAGTGGCCTCTCACCAATTTCCAAAAAGGAAATATTCTATCGGTATAATTTTAAGGCACTTTTTTGTCATTTTAATATTAACATAGATATATTTCTTTAGTCAATGTTGGCTTTGATTATTTTTACCATTACTTTTTTGCTCTTTGTTTTATGCTCATTGATAATGTCACCATTTTAAATCATACAGTGTAGTCACATGCTAAGATCAATAAGCATCAATTATCAATAAGGATAAATGTAGATGGTAAAAAAAGGCTACACAGTCATTTTAGACACGTGTGCTTAATATGTTCCTTTCCAAATGCATTTCTCTATACATAACAGAAATCAGCATACTTCCAGCAACATAAGAAAGGGTTTCTGGTTCCATATGCTTCCCAACAAGTAAAATCACTATGTCTCCAACATCTGGAAAACAATATTCAAAATATTAGAACTTAAACTACTTGACCAATTTAATCCTTGGACACATTGTAGCTAGCAAGTGATTATCAGATAAGGAGTACCTATGAATAAAAAATTATATATTCATATCATTTAGAAGAATATATGAAAACCAATATATGGATGTTGGTATGATAAATAAGTATTATGACCTATAATAAGTGTTGTAGGTGAGGATCAGAGTAGGTAGGTCTCAAGAAATAATTTTCATTGGTTGAATTTGGTTTTTAAAGAATTGATAAGGGAGACCTATGGAAGAGGGGTTGCATAGGCATTAGTGATGGGAAAGTTTGTCTTGTGGGAAAGGGAACAGTTGTCAGTGATGACATATATCACTTGTTACTTTCTTTATACGACCCAGGGAATCTACTGAACACTTTAGAAGCACATCTGATTTAATTCTTATAGTAACCCTACAGATTATGAATTATTCCCATTCTACAGAAGGTTTCACTAAATGATTTGCTTGAGTTCACATAGCATTCTGGAAACATCACCAGGATTGAAACTCAGGGGCGCCTGGGTGGCTGGGTGGGTTAAGCCTCTGCCTTTGGCTCAGGTCATGGTCTCAGGGTCCTGGGGTCGAGGCCTGCATCGGGCTCTCTGCTCACCGGGGAGCCTGCTTCCCCCTCTCTCTCTGCCTGCCTCTCTGTCTGCTTGTGATCTCTCTTTCTCTCTCTCTGTCAAATGAATAAATAAAATCCTTTAATAAAAAAAAAGATTGAAACTCAGGAAAGTTAGGCTCAGTACTCTGGTAGCACATGAGAAAATGAGGATGTGCAATAGAGCAAAATAATTATAGAATTTACTTGCTTTGTTTTGTTTTCTGATACTCAGATGCTTTCTTATTCATTATATGCACTTTTCTTTGAAGTTCAATTGTGTTAAGTTTTTTTTTTCCCCCTCAAACATATTTCCTTCCTTTTCTTTCATTTCAAAAAGAAATACAGGCCAATCAGATCTTTGGATCAGGATCTCACATATTTCTAGTATCCACTATGTCAGGTCACATAAATGACTCTTCATTAAATTTGTTCTGTGTGTTTCTGGAATAACACATGGATTAACCCAAGAGTTACACTTCCATTGCCTAAGTAATTTCTATTTGTACTACAACATTTAGAAATATTGGAAATATTTGAAGGGAGTATTTAAGAAGATCAATCAAACAAGCTCTACAATAATGAATGCCTGAGGAACATGAGCATTAATCATGAGTGCAGTGGTTTCTCCATAGAGGATGGAGAGTAGAGATTTGAACTAAACTGCAAAAAAGAAATAACACTATTTTAAATACTTGCCTAATAACATAATCCAAGGACAAATTAGAGCAATCTAATATAAAACTCCACGATATTAAAGAATTATTTTTTTTATTCAGTACTCTCCTTTATCCTTTCCAGGTGAGAAACCATCAACTGAGAAAATGATATAAAATAAATTATAATGTCTTCTTAGAAAATATGTGGCATTCATGGTAAGCTCACCACTGTCTTTAAAACTCGAGCCTGCCAAAGCAAAATAAATATGCTGAGCAGGATTAAATCTGAACACAGATTGAAGGTATTAGGCTCCTCATTTTGATACATAAAGAAAAATAAAGAAATGTGGATTTCATATTTCCAAACCAGAAGCATCTGAGAGAAAATGCGACTGTTGTCGCTTTGCAAATCTGGCTTTTTTTTTTTTTTTTTTAACGGCCAGTGTCATTTTCTAATCTTACTCCTCCTATTTGTAAATGATACAACTAGAGGCATCTAATTATCCTAGAAGTGGCATAGAAAAATATCTTAAAATTTTTAAACTATCTGTGCATGTAAATGTAGTAATGTAATAACACTGATAACCATAATGATTAATAGAAACTTACATGGCAAGAGACAAGATATATAATGATGCATAGTTATGAAATGCTATGAATGTTTTTTTTCTGAGTTCCATGGCTTGCTCAAAGGCATTGTGCAAGCATGGACAGAGTTTGTTAGAGAGAGAGAGAGAGAAACATAATGACAACAATAAGGCAGTAAATCAGAAGTTTAACTTTTGAAAAGAAAAAGGAAAAATTAAATTCAATTGATTTTAAAATTTTGATGTTGTTTTCATGAATTTTCAGAATATATAATTTTTCTAAGCTGTTAAGTAGATGAATTTGAAAGGAACTAGAGTTAACTGGTTCTTACATTTCCTTTGTAGAAAAAGAATGATAAATGCTACATAAAAATAATGGGAGAAGTAAAAAAAAGTGCATATTAAAATAAATTCAGTGTTTCACATGCACATATGTATGTATATATGTATATATGTGTGTGTATACATTTGTGATTGTGTGTATATAATTATGTATGTGTAAATTTCACTATTGTTAATTTTTGCTCTTATTCCTCTTAAAAATCACAATTTTGTAAAAGGCATTGTTGTTTTATTTCTGCCTTATATTTTATAATTCTTCAACAAAATGATATTCCACCGTGTTCCACTTATACCTTTTTCATGTGTCCGATCCCATCCAACTTAATCCTTACGTTCTCCTTATACCAATGAATCCTTTACATTGAAGGAGAGGCACTACAATCTATGTCTCTGTTCTCATGTTCATGATTCTAAAGAAAAAATGAATGGCTTAGTCATTTCCATGTAATTATTGTATTATATTAGCTATTTCCACAACCTATTCTTTTAAATGACACATAGGTTCTTTTCTCCTCTCTTAGCTTTTCACACATTTTTAATATTTTTACATTTCCAAGGCTGGAATAAGAATTGGAATTTCAAATATTTTCCCCAGGTATACTTATGCATTTGTTTTTATTCCTTCCTTGTTCTCCCATCCTTCCCCAAATATATTTCCTTGACTTCTCGGACTTGTGCTGACTTTTCTTCTTAAGAAGTAGAGACCATCTAGTACTCATTATAGATCCTAACATAATAGAATCCAGCTGAAAAGGAGCATAATGGAATTCAAGCACAAATTTTGTAGTTCAAGACAGAAAGCTAACCTTTGTCATTCACTGACTTTCAGCAAGTAGTTCAAACTTTGTGACTTTTGCTTTCTCAATTTGAGAAAGCCGAATAATACATACTTCAAAAGATACTTCGGTGAATCCCATGAAAAACATAACTGCTCAATAAATGAGAGTTAATATTATTATGTAATAAATATGGACTTTATATTTACATTATTTATTAAAGTTAATGAAATCTCGTTTTTAATATGACACATTAAAATTTTTAAATTAATATGGTGAGGTGAAATTCACTTAGTCTCTTTGGTCTGTTATAACAAAATAATAGAACCTAGGTAGCTTAAAAACAACAGAAATTTATTTTTCCCAATTCTAGAAGCTGAGTCCAAGATCAAGGTACTGGCATGTTTGCCTTCTGATTCATAGATGGCAGTCTTCTCACTGAATCCTCACATGGTGGAAGGGGTGAGCTAGTTCTCTGATGTCTCTTTTATATATGAGGATACTAATCCAAATCATAAAGGTTTTATGAATTTATCTCTATGAATTTATCTATTCTGCATATTTCATATAAATGTAGTCATGCAATATTTTTCCTGACTTTTACATAGCATAATGTTTCTAATTTTTGTCTACATTATAGCACATATCAGTACTTTATTGCTTCTCTATGGGTGAAAAATATTTCATTATATACATTATATAACCCTATATATATATAATGCATGTAATTATATATATACTATAATATTTCATTATATATATGTGTATAGATATATATATAAATATATAATAAGCATAGTTATTTATCTGTTTATACACCACAGGTTATTTATTTGTTCATCTGGGGATGGGCATTTGGGCTTTTGCTACATTTTAAAATACAGAAATAACAGTGTTGATCCACTAACAGTTCAAGTCTAACTGAGGAGACTGATTTCTGGGTGTCTGTTTCTGTCTCTTTCTTTCCTGTATTCACTAGTAGAAACATGTGCCAGTAAATGAGCCAGACTTCTACCCCAGAGCCAAGCATAGTAAACTAATGAATTTCAATGGTGGTTTCAGGGTTCTTCCCTTTTGAGAACTTACTCTGATAAGTACTTAAGCATTAAAAAAAATTCCTATCTTGTCTTTACTGACCACCTATACCTTTCTATTCTTACACCAAATTCTATTTCCTTTCACTAGCCTATCTTCCTTTCCAAGAACTACTGCCCTAGATAGCAATGATTACTGATTAAATTGTGAGTCTCAATTGTGCCAGACATTACAAAGAAGCTTGAGAATCACCATCAAAACTGTAACTTTATAATACATCTTTTAAAATGTAGGAATCTTTTACCTTTACAGAAATGAATGTATCGACTTATCTACTCAGAATTTAATGGTGTTTCAAAAGCATTTCAGTTTGAATGAGATGAGAATGTGGTGTCATTTTGTGTGTGTGTTTGTGTGTGTAACAGTATATCATCTTGAAGCCAGTATGAAACCACTGTTATCACCATTTGATATTTACTTGTTCTATAGGAGTTGAATGATAATAAAATTAAAGAGAGAGAGAGAAATATTGTGAACATGGTAACTCATATTTTTGGGGAAAAAGGTGGGAGTTTCTATTAAATTCTGAGTGTAAAAGTTAGACACGCTATCTGATCCTCCTGTTAATTATACCTGGTGTACTTTACCTTTGTATGATAACACTAACATGAACAATGTCAATTAAACCTAACAGATTTTGAATTTTATTTTTACGTCCAATTTTCTTGAAGATTTGAATCAGTTGCAATAGAAAAGTATACTTTATTTTAAAATGTTTTTGTCAAACTTTTTTAAAAAAATTTTCTTCTTTTAGAATGTGAAAATCACTTCAAAATATTTTGAAGATATGCCATCCAAGTAAATATTTAGAACACTGATGTAGTATATATAGTTTTACCACTTACAAACTACAGTATCTTTTTAAAAAACATGTTTTTAGCAATTAACTTAAGAAGGTCTTGGAAAAGTATTATTGCACCAAACACATCAAAGATAGTTGAAATAATATATTAGTCAAATGAAAAAAAAATGTTTGACAAAAGACAAAGTTTTCATTTCAAATTTCAGATTTTATTAGGAACTTAAAAGAGCCCTTGACAACTTATTATTTTTTTCTATAGACTTTAGTATCATCCATATATAAATGAATATTGAAGAGAGATACTCATATATTTATTAATTTTTCTTTCTATTAATGTAGTAACTCTAATAAAATTAGAATTTACCAAGGGAGATGTCTCCTAGGAAGAGATATATGAATAATTGCCTCCCCTTAATGTGCACTTTTTCTTTTTGCAAGAACTTTTTCAAATCTTCCACTCCCCTCAAATTTCTGACAGAGAAGCCCCTATTTTACAGATAAGCTGAAAGCCATCAAAACACCAAATGCTTAATATTACCTCTATTAAACATGTAAGTCTGCTTTATTAATTTTACCCACCATTTCCCTCTCTGCTGATAAAAGAGAGACATCTTTTTCTCACTGGAGTTTTGCAACCTGAGACCTCATACCTCTCTCCACTACTGCTTATCCCTTCTCTATTGTTCCTGCTTTTAACTTCCTTTTTTTTTTTTTTAAGATTTTATTTATTTATTTGACAGGCAGAGATCACAAGTAGGCAGAGAGGCAGGCAGAGAGAGAGGAGGAAGCAGGCTCCCTGCTGAGCAGAGAGCCCAATTCGGGGCTCAATCCCAGGACCCTGAGATTATGACCTGAGCTGAAGGCAGAGGCTTAACCCACTGAGCCACCCAGGCACCCCTTAACTTGTTTCTTTTAATAATTTTTTAATATAATCAAGTATTCTCATTCAAGCATTGTAAAGATATCAACCAAAGGATTAGTAAAAATAATTAATATAATATCCTTCCACCTGCTGCTTCATCTCACCCTACCTCTTCAAAGTTGACTCTTTGTAAGAGATCTATATTTACTATCTCCATTTTGTCACCTATTGCTGAACCCTCAACCCTTCTAGTTTGATTTATGTTTCTCATTTCAGCTTATGGTAACCTGTAACTACAATATTATTTGGTCTAATGAACATTTTTCATTATCAAATTTATGCTCACTTTCCAAACATTTGATATTGTTGGCCTTGGCCTTTATCTGTAAACTCTCTATTACTTTAGTTTACATGATATAAATATTATCTTAACCTTTCTTCTATTTCTTATGTTTACCCTCGTATACCTTCTTCCTCTCTTCTATAGTCTCATCTTTTACCAAGTTGTTAAAGCTGAAGTTCTTCAAGTCTTTTTTTTTTTTCCTATCTCCTCTCTTTTCACCAATGGCTTAAATGTTCACCTTCATGAAGAAAGACTTAACAACTTTTTTTAAATACAAACCCTTTTCTGAGTATCAGACTCATGTATGCAATTGCCTACATGACAGTTCTGCTAGATATCTCCAGAATAATCTGAATCAAACTTTTCAGATTGAATTTCATGACATTTCCCCTTTGGTTCTGGGAACCATCCCCCATCCAGGGGCCTTTCTCAATACCTCTCTCTCCTTTTCATCTATGTATATTTTACAAAATCCTATTTTTTTTTTAACCTTCTAAGTAGCTCTTGAGTGAACCTACCTCTCTGCTTCTCCATTTCCGTAACTGTGGTCCAAACTACAATAATTTCTCTTATAAAGGACAACAATATCCCCTAATATCACTCACTGGATTGTCTCATGCCACCCTCACTGGCATCTCTAGAGTGGTTTTTCCAAAACACAAGGCTAGTCACATCACTCATATGCCTAAAAGAAATCTAAGAAATAATAAGGAATCAAATCCTTGATACAGTTTAATTTCGTAAGCAACTTCCTCTATCTTTAGTCTTACTTTGCAACTTGCTTTTCACAAGATGGACTTATATCTAATTTTCAAGATGTGCCTATACTCCACTATGATGTAAACTATGACATCTGGTACTTCTTTTAACCTCTGGTTTTTACCTGGTTATTTCCAATACTTCCCTGGATCAAAGTTCAGCCAGATCATCTTTGGGGAAGGCTTCCCTATCTTTACTGATTAGGTCAATTTTTCTTCATTGCAAGTTTTGTAAAATACTTACTAACTTGTTTGTTACATCTAAAGTTTCAAAAATAACTATTTGATTTTTACATTAATGTCTGTCTATTCTACTAGACAATATACTCCATGAGAGCAGGTTCTGTGTCTCTTTGTACTCATCATAGAAGCCCCAGTATTTGGTACAGTACCTAGCACTTAGTAGGCACTCAAGAAATTTTCTTGGATGATAAAATAAATGAATGAATGTTGGATATTATATGTCAGAGAATAGAAATTCTGATACTGAGAAAGAATCTATTATAACTCTTAACCTGACAGAAATTCAAGTTAAAATTAAGAACAATAACCAATTCTGGAAGTGTAATAAGTGTATCACAATTGGATTTTGTTAAATCTAAATCTAAAACAATAGTATCATTTAGGTATAACATGTTAGAAAAGTTGTACGTGATGACAAAGTGGGGGGACTTCTAAGAAAGTGAAAAGGATTAATGAGTTAGAGGGATTGATTCATGTAGGTAGAGTCATAACAATCAGCTCAGCACTGAATTTGAAATCACATTCTACATAGACTACATATGACAGAGCTTGTTTTCTATGTTGTAAGTCTTTACTCTTTCTATTTTAATCATTATACATTTCACCAAATTATATTGTTCTTTTCCAAGTACAGTAATTATATTTTTAAAAACAAGACTCAAAGATGGTTTAAACGAAATATGATAACCATCTATAATTACTGGAAGCACATGAACACCAATTGAAAATAGAAGCTGTTAGATAGAACAATTAGTTCTAGAATTAATATAATGAAATTAGGCTTGAGAAATTTTCAATCAAGCATAAAATTCCTTCCTAAGTATTGCTTTTTCTATTATGAGTGAATGCTTATAATATCTATTTTGCAACAATTTAAAGAAATAGCAGACTGAGATGGTATTGAGGATGGGTGGGGCTAAAACTCAAAAAATAAATAAAAGTAAAGCAACTACTGGACATAGAGTGGTGTTCACAATCTTTTACTTTCAAGTATGAGTGTCCCTATAATCTTTAAACTTTGGGTAATTATAAATATTTACTGTATTTTAAGTTAAAGTTGATTTCATCTTTTAAACATTTTTATATTTGAAAATTAGAAGTATCTAATGACAAAAACAAAATTTACCTCTGAGAGCAAAAAAGAAAAAAAAAAACAGCAAATACAAAAACCTGGGTTCATTAGAAGAAACTTGAGATCTTAGATGTTGACAAAAAAATCTCAGTATTGTTTTAACATTTTATATGGGAATTTTATATTTCAATATTTGATTATTCTTGATTTTTGTGTTCACATGTTCTTTGTATCTCTGTCAGGTTCAATTGAAAGACCTATCCTTTTCTTTGTATGATGACAAAAATAGAATAACTCTGAAAAACAGATGAACAAATATTCCATGGGGAAAAATTCATTTCCTTGCATTCTTCTCGGATGCTAGACGGTATTTCCTGGAGTTATAGCTAAGTGTGGTCATATAAATAAGATCACAACAATAGAATGTGAGAGAGGAGAATATGTGCAACTTTTCATCTTACATATTAAGAGGCAATCAGACCTCTTCCTTTTTATCACAGGTGAGAATGATTAATCACTCAAATGGCCTTGGAAGTTCTCTGTGACCATGGCAGAGCTGCTCTCCTGAGCCCTAAATGACCCTGTGGATCAGAGCTGGCCTGTGACATTAAACACTTAACTTCCTAACATTCCCTGATTGAGAAACGACCTGGTATTTTTGTAGAACAGTTAAACCTTCTATTCGAATTGATACATAGATAAGCAAGAAAACCTTTTTAAAAAATTTATGTATTGTGTATAAATTGTTGTAATCTAAACAAAACAAAAATACCCCAAAAACATAGTTGCATTTTGGGTTTGCGTCAAGTACCAGCAGGTTATGGGAAGATCATGAGATTTCTGGTTTTGCTGACATTTCCGAACTTCACACTAGTATGGTGTCCTCCTTTGTTGCCTTTTGGAATTAAGCAGCTGAAAATGAAATAAAGATGTCACTTGAAATGCAAAGTCTCCAAATGGAGCTGGGCTCTTGGGGCAAGTACTTGCAGATTGCCTATGAATGACATCAGATGGATTTTGTGGTAAGAACTCCCTAATCTTGTGTCAATATAAATTAATTCTTCTACAACCGCACTGGTTTCAGGATCAGTAATAGAACCCTTTTTGTGAGAGAACATACTGAAACAGTGAGTTATTAGCCCATGTCCCACTCAGGGTTGTTAAATTTGATGACCTTAGTAACTTCATCAGAGGTTTACTGTTTCCATTTAACTCTCCTTTTACCTTGAAGGAGAGAGACGTTAAATGTTCTTTTGTCTGTGTTGAATGCTTCCTTGGTGCCATTTTGTGGTATTTGCAGGCCTCCCTGACATTATCAAATGGATTGACATTTTAAATATTTGCAGTGCTCAGTGGGTACTAATTCCGCAAAGGTGAACCACAAGCTTCTTTCACCGTGGCACAGCAAGTGATGTGTGTCTGTTTAATCACAGCAGCTGAAATGAGATCAAAAGCCACTGTGTTGTTAAAGTCCTAAATCTGCTGTCACAGCAGACACACCTGGAGGGGTCCTTGAAGGAAAAAGCTAAGTAGTGAAGAATCTACTTAGGCCACTGGCTTTTGTGACTGAACCCATTAACCCAGCTCAGGAGGAAACTCTCCTAGCATATAACATTTCCATATTTTTAGTAAATTCTTTGTAGGTACAGCTTGATCATTTGTGGGCCTCAGCAATTCTTGATTTTCTTCGTACCCTAAATTAAATTTTTATTTCCTATGTTTTGTCAGAGTTGAGAATCCAAATACTCCAAAAGAGGAAAAATGTAAATTATTCTACATGGTCACTATCACAAATTTTGGTGACTTCATTCAAAAGGGAATATAGAAAGTAAAAAATTGTACTACAGTACTAATTTTTTGGCTATTGAGATATCATACCACATGTATTATTTATAGATTTTTACAATGACCAATGTTAAAACATCAATGAATGGAATGACTCTTTAAAGTTTTATCCTAAATATTTTTTTTCTACAAAACAAAACATGAACTTTATATATAATCCCTAGTATTTTTAAATAGTCCATTACATAACTATTTGTATTTTAGGTTAACTTAAATATCTTTAAGTTATTTCAACTTTCTGCAAGCAAGCATTTGTGTGAAGATTTTCAGACAAAATCTCATGACTTACCTCAGTAACATGTATGCCTCTAGAAACTCAGCATTGCTACCTTCCAACCTAGTCTTCCTGAAGGTTTATTGTATCAAATCTTGAGGCAAGTGTGTTAAATGCATTAATAGAGAAAATATTAAGGACTAGGTCCTTGTACTTTAAATTGCTGTGTGTCTATAATATTTAAGATCAGAGTAGAATATAAAGATAAAAAATTTGTTAAATGTTAATTGAAAAAATCAATATACAGTATAGTTTGGGTATATAAGACTTAGTATGACAGTAGAGAGTCACTGAAAAAATTGGCAGACAGTTCAATGATTTGTCCAACAATTTATTCTACTTCTCATCCTGATATGTAAAATTCTTGGTTGTCAGGAAATTCCTTCTAATACCTTTTCTTTGTAGTTAAGGAAAAGAATGAACATAATAGCAGAAAATAAAACAAAAACCATGGAGATTATGGGAAAGGAAAAATAAGTAATTGGTTTGGGGATGTTTGCCAACATCCATCCTTTTCCAGTGCCCTGAAATGAAACTGTTTTCACATCAGATCCTCATCATCATTTCCCACTTGGCTACTATAAGACAACATTAAGACTTTCATAAACAGATTTAAAGAGCGCATGTTAGAGGATAGGGTCTGTTGGGTGGGAAGAGAAGGAAAAATACTAAGGTAAGAGATTATCTCTATATTTAAGAAGTTGAAAGAAAATACTTAGCTGGACAAGCTATAATAAACTAAGTATTTATTGAACATGACTATAAGCATGGCAGCATTCTGGGTGTATGGGTGAAGGAAATAAGGATGTATAGCTTCATGGAGCTTTCAGTCTACCAGGAGAAACAAGAGGGAGGCTGATAATTAGACATAACAAATAAGCCAACTATGTAGTTTGTTAGAAACTGAAAGATTTCACGACAAAAGAGTAAGATGGTTGGAGAGTGTGTTCATGGTTGGTAAGAATTGGTCCTATTTAGGCTGGTGAGATTCGTATAGAGACCTGATTACAAATGTTAACTGGAGAATTTTTTTTTTTAAGGGATAGGAGATAAAAAGTGTGTTAGGGAACAGATGGAAAGACATCTATGGAAATACCATTTATTAACTATCCACTTTCAGGCTGGGGCAGTCTTCCCCATCTCACTGTCCCTGTATCCTCAACTTCTCTAAAGTTTAGCGTCATCTTCTAGCTTCCCCATCCACCCCAGAATCCCGGAGGCTACTGCTTCCCTGGCTTCTCTGTCAAGTAGGGGCTTCTTTCTCATATCCTTGAAATCTTTTGTTCCAGTTATGATGAGGTATGTTCCTGAATTTACATTTCCTCTTCCAGAACTTTCTGTGTCTTTCCTCACATTCTTAGTTTCAAGTCTCCTGTCTTCAGACTGTACAACTATAGAAATCTTATGTGTATTAAACCTAGATCAACTTTTGAATATTTTATTTTTAGGTTTATTTCTAGTCTCTTTGATACTCTATTTGTATCTTATGACTTTAATATCTATATAACTGGCCCAGATTGTTCAAATCCTTGAACTTTTCTACTCTTGAGACTTTAGGTATCACTGTAACTTAGCCATTCACTTACTCAATCTTGAGATTATCAATAACTCAATCTTTTATAACCTTAATTTTAAGAATTTCAGTCTCTGACTTTTATTTACTCTCCATTTTTCCCCTTTACTATCCTGACACGAACAATCCTTTTCCCCTGGATAAACTTACAATTTATTTTTCCTGCCACATTTTACAATCTCTTCCTCTTCACATGATATGTCTTCATTTTCCTTCATATTCAGCTTAAATTCCATGTGTTATCATTATAATCACTTTGCAAATTTCAACTTCTTTTAATTTCTCACTTTGTTTTATTTAGTTGACAGGAAGAAAGAAAGAAAGAAAGAAAGAAATGAATTCCAGATAATTTGAACTCTGTACCTATTGTACACTTACATCAATAGAGTTGAGTACAGCAGGAGAAATCATATAATCTTGCTGACTACTCTCACTTTAAATTAATTGCCAGTACTTTCACCTTGGATAGTTAGAGCTATTTAGCAACATCACATATTTCCTTAATATATTCAGTTTTGTGTTAGATAACCATTCTATACCTTTTCTTCTTCCTTAGCTTCCAGTACCTCCTCCCCATTTTCTATTTTAGCTTGTAAACATGCCTTTTATTCAACTGAGGAAAGAGAAACAATGAGAAAATTGCAGTACAATAAGAACATCCCCAACCTGCCACCTAATTTATCTGCTTCCCATTTCAACAAAATTTTCTGAAAGTGTTGTCTATTCTCATAGTTCCCAAATCATCTCATCACACTTTTTCTTAAATCTACTTCATATAGGTTTTTACTAATATTAATTCACTGACCCTCTTGGCAGAGTCAACAATGATCTCGATTTTGCTAAATCAGGTGGTTAATTCTTAGTTCTCTTATCTGACCAAACATTTTTCTACCCCTAAAAAATACTTCACATGTCTCCTATCATACTATACTCTCTTATTCTTACCACAAGTTCTTACTTATGGGTTCTATCAAATTTTCACAGGATAGGTAGTCTAAACCTACATACATTGTTTTAAAGGTAAGAGAGAAGAGATAAATCTTCCTAATGTAGTTTAGGAAACTAACATTGCTTTGGTATTAGAACTGGATAAAAGCTATACCAGTAAAATTATAGGCCAATTTCATTTAAAACAAATAGATCTAAACATGCTAAAGAAAATAATAGCTCACTGAATCCAAATGCATATATATAGTAACCAAGTAAAATCTATCACAGATATTTGAGAATGTTTTTCTTTAAAGATTTACTTATTTTAGAGAGAGACAGAGTGAGAGAGTGGGGGTGGGTAGGGGTAGAGGGAGAGAGACAGACTTTTTTTTTAAATTTTTTAAATTTATTTTCAGCATAACAGTATTCATTGTTTTTGCACCACACCCAGTGCTCCATGCAATCCGTGCCTTCTCCAATACCCACCACCTGGTTCCCCCAACCTCCCACCCCCTGGCCCTTCAAAACTCTCAGATTGTTTTTCAGAGTCCATAGTCTCTCATGGTTCACCTCCCCTTCCAATTTCCCTCAACTCCCTTCTCCTCTCTAACTCCCCTTGTCCTCCATGCTATTTGTTATGCTCCACAAATAAGTGAAACCATATGATAATTGACTCTCTCTGCTTGACTTATTTCACTCAGCATAATCTCTTCCAGTCCCGTCCATGTTGCTACAAAAGTTGGGTATGAATATCAGAAACTGCCTTTCTGATGGAGGCATAATACTCCATAGTGTATATGGACCACATCTTCCTTATCCATTTGTCCGTTGAAGGGCATCTTGGTTCTTTCCACAGTTTGGCGACTGTGGCCATTGCTGCTATAAACATTGGGGTACAGATGGCCCTTCTTTTCACTACATCTGTATCTTTGGTGTAAATACCCAGTAATGCAATTGCAGGGTCATAGGGAAGCTCTGTTTTTAATTTCTTGAGGAATCTCCACACTGTTCTCCAAAGTGGCTGCACCAACTTGCATTCCCACGAACAGTGTAAGAGGGTTGCCCTTTCTCCACATCCCCTTCAACACATGTTGTTTCCTGTCTTGCTAATTTTGGCCATTCTAACTGGTGTAAGGTGGTGTCTCAATGTGGTTTTAATTTGAATCTCTCTGATGGCTAGTGATGATAAACTACTAGAACTCATACAACAATTCAGCAACGTGGCAGGATGCAAAGTCAATGTACAGAAATCAGTAGCTTTCTTATACACTAACAATGAAAATATGGAAAGGGAAATTAGAGAATCGATTCCATTTACTATAGCACCAAGAACCATAAGATACCTGGGAATAAACCTAACCAAAGAGGTAAAGGATCTGTACTCAAGGAACTACAGAACACTCATGAAAGAAATTGAAGAAGACACAAAAAGATGGAAG